>NC_083333.1:29005282-29682776 GCF_963455315.2 Globicephala melas | reverse complement strand
CCCCCCATCGTCCAGCCAACCCTGGCGGCTCCCACGGTGGTGGAGGTGCTCACCAGCCTTTGTTCTCGCTGCCTGCTGGTCCTGAGCACCTTCCTGAAGAGCATTTGTCTTGCTCCCCGAGTCACTGAGTCTTAATAACTTGATTAAATCAAAAAAATGCGACCTCACAGTCTCCCCCCCTCCCCCACCAGGCAAGGGGGGTGGGTGGGATTGGTGGAAGTCTCCGCCGGAAGGGGGCACTCAGCCGGCCGCACAGGGTGGGGTAGGGGCTCACTTTCCCTCTGCCCCCTGGACCCTGGCATGCTCTGCTGGGCCCATTTCTGCTGCTGGGACACACGTGGGTGCCCCATCTGCCCTCGGGGACCATAGCTCTACCCCACTGTTTCAGGACCCTCTCCTGCAGCAGTGGGTTGAATAGGGGTCCCCCCCACCAAATTCACATCCACCCAGAACCTGAGGCTGTGACCTTATTTGGGATAAGGGTCTTTGCAGAAGTGATTCAGGTAAGGATGGAGATGGCCAGGCCTTGAGGCCCACAGTCCAAAGAGAAACAGACAAGGAGGAAACCCAGAGACACAGAGAAGAGGGCCGCCCGATGACAGAGGCAACCTCTGTTGGTGTGGCCACAGGCCAAGGGACACCATGGATTGCGGTGACCAACAGAAACTAGGGGACCTCGAATGGACTTCCCCTTGGGGCCTCCAGAAGGAACCTACCCCGAAGCCACCCTGATTTTGGACTTCTGCCCTCCAGGACCGTGAGAGAGCACGTCTGTGTTGTTTTAAACCTCCCAGTTTGGGGTACTCTGTTTTGGCAGCCCCAGGACACTAGCCCCGCCTCCTCCCTTCCTTGCAGACAAGACCAGGAGATGTGAATGCTGGGGTTCTGGGCAAGAAACAGCTCAGGTCCAAGCCCTGGGAGACCTCCTCTACCCCAGATTCCTGGGCAAGAAAAGACAGAAGCTTCCAGGGCACTGCAGGCCCCTCCTCAGGGGGAGTGTGGCCAGGCCGGTGAGGGTCCAGGGCTGGGGTTGCCGCCTCTCCCGGGGTGCCCGCCGCTGAGCTCTCTGTCCCACTGCCTCTCCACTCAGGACTGGGACGTGCCCTGAGGTGGCAGAAAAGGACTTTTTCCTCCTCACATATGGGCCTTTGACCCAATGAAGGCAGAGTAGAAATCATTAGTCACTTCTGCTTCTACCTTAAATGCCCACATCACCGACCAGCAGGCAACCTCCTCAAGGCCTGGCCAAGGAGCCCCGGGACCCCCACCCCACCCCAGCCCAGACGAGGCCCCTGAGAAATGAACAGGTGCTGAAGTGGCCTCGGGTGGACTGAAGGTCTGGTGGCCCTGGCAAGGGCAAGGCCTCTTGCTGGGGGTGGAAGGGAATTGGCGGGGGTGGGGGTGGTCAGTAGAAGCTGCTGACTTTGAGCCACGAGGAGGGTGTCAGTGTGGGTCTCCTGGGAAGCAGATGCCAGGACGGAATCAAACGTGCAGGAGCTCTGTTGGGGGAAATGGCTGCGAAGGATGACTGGAGGCAGGAGGAGGGACAGACCCTGAGAAGGGAGGGGCCGAAGGAGGGTGGCCTGGGGAAGGGCCTCAGGCCACGGTGCAGCTCAGGGAGTCTCGGCTGGCCAGGCCGTGGGGAGTCCCGCTGGGGCAGGAATGGTGGGCTTTGGTGCCCCCCACACCGTGTGGCTGCCGCCAGGAGCCAGGAGAGACGGGGAGGGGCAGTGTGGGCAGGCACCCCTGCTTCCTGCCCTCACGGTACCTCCCAGCCAAGGCCCTTCTCTCCCTGGCCCGCGGGCACCAGCATCCTGCCACCAGCATCCTGCCTGAGGACCACGTTTCCGGATTTCTGCGTCCCCCTCCTCCCCCCTTCACCTTTTCCAAGCACACTGTTTCTAAGGCTTTTTCTCCTCCAGCCTCACTTGTTATTTCTCCTCCTCATTTCCCCTAATTTTGCAGTGCGAGCTCCATGGGGAAGCCAGCCGCTCTGATGCTTTGGGCTTTGCCCTGGGAGGCAGGAGATTAGGAGACTGTTTTCTCCCGTGCTGCAAATTGCCTACAATCAGTGTGAGCTCCAGACACCTTGCTTCCCTGCCCGGTGAGCCCCTCTTTGACCCTCTGAGGGCATCCGGTTTCACGGAGAAAACTGCTGAAGGGACAGGAACCCACCTTCCCGCATGCCTGCAGCTGAGGACAGCAACACCTTCCATCCTGCGCTGAAGGTCATTCACTCCAGTGTTCCTGGGGCTCTGAGCCTCCAGAGTGAGCTCCCCCATCATCCCATTTCCTCCCTCCCCCTCCCTGCTCCCTCCCTCCTCCGTTCCCTCCTCCCTTCCCCTCCCTCCCTCCCCCCTCCCCCTTCCTCCCTCCCTCCCTCCTCCTCCCTCCCTCCCCCTCCCTCCTCCCTCCCTCCTCCCTTCCTGCCTCCCTCCCTCCCTCCCCCTTCCTCCCTCCCTCCCTCCCTCCCTCCCTCCCCCTTCCTCCCTCCCTCCCTCCCTCCCTCCTCCCTTCCTCCCTCCCTCCCTCCCTCCCCCTTCCTCCCTCCCTCCCTCCGCTTCCTCCCTCCCTCCCCCTTCCTCCCTCCCTCCCCCTTCCTCCCTCCCTCCCTCCCTCCCCCTTCCTCCCTCCCTCCCCCTTCCTCCCTCCCTCCCTCCCTCCCCCCTCCTCCCTCCCCCCTCCTCCCTCCCTCCCTCCCTTCCCCCTCCCTCCCTCCCTCCCTTCCCCCTCCCTCCCTCCCTCCCTCCTTCCTTCCTTCCTTCCATGGTCCGCATGTCTCTCTTTCCCAAATCGTCATCCTGTGCCTGTCCAACTTACCCCCCAACTTCTCCAGACAGACATGCACTCAAGTTCTTCCCAATCTCCTTTCTTTCTTTTTTTTTTTTTTTGGTACGCGGGCCTCTCACTGTTGTGGCCTCTCCCGTTGCGGAGCACAGGCTCCGGACGCGCAGGCTCAGCGGCCATGGCTCACAGGCCCAGCCGCTCCGCGGCAAGTGGGATCTTCCCAGACCGGGGCACGAACCCGTGTCCCCTGCATCGTCAGGCGGACTCCCAACCACTGCACCACCAGGGAAGCCCGCAATCTCCTTTCTTAATCCAAGCAATTCTGCTTCTAACCTGGTCACCCTGAACATATGCCAACTTGTACAGCAGACCCGAGCGTATCCACAGTACTCTGCACCTCACATCCGAGGTCCTGGTCTTGGCCTTCCGCCTCAGCTACCTCGGTCACTGGGCATCGCTGGTCACCCCTTCTCCTGGGCGCTCTGCTCTCCCTCTGTGTGTGGCTGTGCACGACTCTCTCTCCTGCTTCTCGACCACTTTGCTCTGCCACCAGAGCCTAGCCTCAACCGTCTAAGCATGGACACTCTCAGAGGCTGGGGGCAACTCAAGAGTGAGCCATGTACCCTGCCGATCCCCTGCAGCCCCAGCCCCTGTCCTCGGCTCCTGCCGGGCTCTCCACCCAGATTATTCAACCAACGTTTGCTGAGCGTGAGCAGGTACTAGGGACACCAAGGTGGGAATGGCGCTGCCTGGCAGGAGTCTAGAAGCCTGGCAGAGGTCCTTGTAGCACCATTGCCGGCAGCCTCACCTTTCCCAGCAAACTGGGGCCCCGCCGCTGGCTTCATGGGGTCATTGGTACCACTGGACTCAAACCCTGAAGTTATTATTGAGTCTTCCCTGGAGCTCCCCAGTGCCCATGTCCTGCCCATCTCCCTGGGGCTTTCCTCTTTCCCATCTCTTCTGTTTTCATGTTGGTCCATGACGTCCTCCCACAGACCAAGACTTCTGACCGCCCTATCCTCTCTCTCTGCTGCCTCCAGCCCGCCCTCCACACCCAGGTGAGAGGATGAGGGACAGTGGGCACAAATACAGGCACATGTGTGCATATATAATGTATATCACTAGTAATAAGCATTAGTAATATTCATCCCCCAGGTCTGTCTGTTGGAATGATGAGTTGCATGGTCATCATAGCAGGGGGATGGGTGTCAAGACCACCGGGATTCAGCCTGAAGCCAACCCAGCTGTGTGCCCTTGGACAGGTCACAGCCCCTCTCTGGGTCTCAGTTTCCCCCCCCGAGACAATGAAGAGGTGGAGACTAGGGGGGATCTGGTAACAGGAAGAAAGAGGAAGGAAGGGCTGGTCCCATGAGAGGAAAGGGACCCCTCCTCACTCCTAAGAAGCTGCAATGGCAACATCAGTCTTCAGGGAGGGGGGTGCAGGGAGGGGCACGGGTCTCAGGAAGGCAGTGGGAACCGGTGCACTCTTGGGGTCTTTGACTCCTCCCAGCAAGGAGGAGCCTCTTGCCTACCCGCCTCCCTCCCTGGCTGCCCTTCAATCCTTATCTAGTGAGCACGGGGGGTCTCCTGGCTGTTTCCTCATGCCTGCTGTGCATCCCTGCCTTCGAGGATGAATTCCGTCCCTGTCTCTAAGCACGCAGACAAGATTTATGCTGAATCGAGGAGGGGCCACCACAGAGGCTCGGGAGTCTCCAAGCAGCAACTTTTAATTCGGAGCTTCACGCACGAGAGCAGAGACAAGGGCATCTCCCGGCAGGACTTGCCAGCGAGCAGAGGAGCTGGTCTGCAGGCTCCTTCCTCGTCCGCTTGGTACACTCCTAATTATGACTTGGGCTGCTACGAATGGAGATGAACTAAACCCGTTAAATCTATTTTTTCCCCTTGGTGGGAGGGAGTACGGATTTCGTAAAGATGGAGATTTTAAATTAAGCTTTAAAACTGTGACTGAGCGAGATTTAATACTGACGATTAGCCTGGACAAACAGTTAATCGCACTGGTGGGGTAATTTATATAAGCTCCGTGCAACCGTGTGGCAGGCAGCACGTTGCACTAAAAATTAGTGCAATAAAAGAGGCTGGAGCCTGGTGCGGCAGGGCCTCCTTGGGCTTCCTGGGCCCGCGGGCCTTGGACGGATGGAGCTGGGGTGACAGAGGCAGCATCTGGGGCCTCGGAAAGGGAAATTTTGCCTCTTCCCTCTGGGGTACGTGATGCAGTAAATAGAACTCAGCCTTTCCGGAGGATTTAAAGGCTGATCTGCCTCTAGGGAGCTATGTGGGCTTGGGCATTGCTCAGTCACTTCGTGTCTCATTTTCCTCATCTGTAAAATGGGGAGGCACTTGCCCAGCAGGTTCCTCGGGGAAATGCAGGGAGAAGGCATCTGTCTCGGTTCCCGGATCATGTATGGTCCCAGGCGATGCTCACTTATCACCACTCTGTCCCTTCTAAACTGAGAGCACCCCTTCGGGCCCTCAGCACCCCCATGTGCCTGGCTCTCAGTGCCCACACGTGGGGTTAACTGGCCAACTTTCTGTATTTATAGCCGCCCGTGTTTCTCCCAGACTGCAGCAGCCTTCCCTAACCAGAAGAGACATACTCATCTATGGCAACAGAGCACTGATTTAAAAAAATAAAATAAAATACCACATCAGCAAGACATTTAAAGAAAAGATCTCTGGTTTCCTCTTAGAGGCCGGGGTCTGAGCCACAACCGTTTTTGCCTCACGTCTCTCGAGACTGCGAATGACGGTGGCCACTCTCTCCCTCCGGAGAACTCCAAATGCATTTTTGTCCACGTCGCGCAGTTTCGTGGGGGTCTCTTTCCACAAGCATGTGACTGCTTTCCCCAGGAGTCTAGCCCAGTGATTTCTGTGTGGGGAAAAAAGGAAGGCGTGGATCTAAGTCCCCCCAGGTCAGAGGAGGGTGGGCGGGCAGACACCTGGTCCAGCCTCCATTTGTTGGATCCCGGGTGCCCAGGTAGAGAGCAGAGGGAAGGCTGGAAAGGCTGTTATATCTTCAGCCAGGAGCTGCGGGAGGATTGAGGAATGCCTGCACGGTGGGTGCAAGGCAAGCTGGTTGCTTCTGCGCTCAGGTAGCAGCATCTTCCTCCCTTTCCCATCCCACCTGCACTCCTCGTGGGCTCGCGGCACAACCTGTGAACCTGGGGGTTGCAACAACGAGAACACCAAGCCCACGCCTACCTCACGAGCTTCAGTCCAGCAGAGAAATCAGATAAGAAAATAAAGCCTCAGCTCCGTTTGTGAAATGATGATAACTCTTCCCAGTAGCCAAAAGGTAGAAACAACCCAGATGACGAATGGATAAACAAGATGTGTGCGTGCACGCAATGGAATCTTATTCAGCCGTTAAAAAGGAGTGAAGTACTGACCCAGGCTGTGATACTGATGAGGCTTGAGGACATTATGCAGAGTGAAAGAAGCCAGACACAAAAACACAAATATTGTACGATTCCATTTCTAGACAATGTCCCAGAATAGGAGAATCCGTAGAAATAAGGAAGTAGGTTCGTGGTTTCAGGGGGCTGGGAAGAGGGGAGAATGGGGAGTGATGGCTAACGGGTGTGAGGTTTCTTTGGGGGGTGATGACAGCATTCTGGAACTAGATGGAGGTGACAGCTGCACATCATTGTGAATGTACTAACTGTTCCCTTTCAAGTGGTTCATTTTATGTCACGTGATTTCTACCCCAATTAAAAAAAAAGCTTCCAAATTGTCAGAATTCCATAAGAGAAGCAAAATAGGGGCTAGTGGAGTGAGGAACCCCTCCGGCTGGCACCGTGGGTCCTCTGAGCTACCCAAATTTGGGTCGGTGAGAGGAGGGGGCCCTCCTGCCTCTAAGCTGAGAGGCGGGCCGGGAGCTTGCGGGCCTGGCCTGGATGCGCTCACCGGGCAGACGCACTGACCACAGGACACACTTCCCGCCCTGCTGGGCTGGCTCTAACAGAGTTAGAGAAGCCACCTCCCAGGGGCTCCAGAGACCCTTGACCCTGAAGTTCCATCACCAAAGGTCCACCTAAGAGGTGACTAAGGGCGGGAGATGCCTGGGAGGGTCTAGGAGTGGGAGAAGGAACTGGAAGTGGATTCAGTTTGCACAAGTAACACTGTACGTCCACATGTAACAGGCCTTTGCATGTGACCTCCCACTGGGCCCCAGCCTGGACGCTGCCCACGTGACCTCTTGCTGGGCGCCCTCCAACCTGGGTTCTGCCCACGTGACCTCCCACTGGGGCCCCCCTCCCCGACCCGGGTTTTGCACACGTGACCTCCTGCTGGGCCCCACCCTGGATGCTGCCCACGTGACCTCCCTTATTCTCCCACCTGTGTTCTGTCCATGTGACCTGCACTGTGCTCCATCCTGGACACTGCACACGTGACCTCCCACTATGCTCCCACCTGGGTTCTGCCCCTGTGACCGCCAAGAGGCCCCCCTCTGGATCCTACCCACATAACTGCCAGCAATGCTCCCACTTCCCCACGGGAACCACGGGCTGCAGGCAGAGTTTTAAAACGTGAAACAGAAAGTCTCAGTGTGTCTCCCACATAGAAAGGGTCATATTTCACGGAAGATTTTTGGGGGTTCACAGACATTTTTATGGAGACTAGATTGCTTTTCAAAATCTATTTCCTACTGTGAATCAAGGTTTAAGAAGTTTGAAAAACACTTTTCTAAGTTAACCCCTCCCCCGACTCTAGCCTCTTTCATACTCTCCTTGCCTTCTAAATGTCTCGGCCTGAGCGCTCAGGATTTTCTCTTTTTTTCTTTTTTTAATTCAAGAAGACCCGAGACAGCAGAAGGGGTATGGGGGAAAGGTAAAGGAGGGATTGGGTGACGCCAGTGAGGGAGGGCAGACTCCCTCTCTGCTCTAATCCTTCTCTCCTCCATCCTGGAACACACTAAAGGGTTCTCAGATTTGCCTGTGGGGCAAGAGAACGACACAGAACGAAGCCAGGACGGGACAGGCTCCACAGAACGTTGGACAGCTCTGTGCCTCCTGGGTAGAGTCAGACCACCCTGTCCTTGAAAGCTGCTCTGGAACCGCTGCCCAGGCAGCCTTCCCGATTTCCCAGCTGGAAGCACCGCTCCCTCCTGACCGCCCCCCACAACCCCCACATGCTGCACACCTTGAGGCGTCACGGTCACCTGGGACACCCCTCCCATCAGGAAGAGGCTGGTCTTGGCAACCTGTGAGTCATCCCTGCGCTAACACTGTGTCCTTCACATACCAGGTGGTCAATAGATATCTCCAGATGGACGGCACAGTGCCAAGAAGACAGCCCCCTCGGTCCCAGGACCAAGTGAGCTGAGGCAGCAGTGTAAGGGGGACCGTTGCCCAGCCGTGGACACATGACAGTCCCAACGGCAGACGATCTTTCAGTTTTTTGCTCTGTCAACACAGCTTTCCAAATAAAGGGTGGTCGTGGTGTGGAACAGAGGGGACTGGGAGAGTGACCCGCCTGGTGACAAATCTTTGTAGGTGATTTGTGGACAATGTATGGCAGGAGCCATACACATGCCAACAGCGAGGGACCCAACCCTCGAGCCTGCAGAGTCCTCACGAAGCTGCAGGGCGTCCCCAGCCAGCCCAGCAGGCACACGCGTGCGCGCGCGCACACACACACACACACACACACACACACTCAGTTGGTTCTTCCCACAAGGCTGTCTAAGGAATAGGCACTTGATGGCATCGTTGTCAAATGAACAAATGTTACAACGGCAAACGTCCTGACCGTGTGTAATGCCAGGCCTGCCCTGAGCATCTCATGTGCCTTGGCCCACTTGACCCCCCCTCAATGACCATCATCATCTCTGTTTTGCTGATGAGGAAAATGGAGCTGAGAAAGGTGAAGAAATCTGTCCAAGCCCGTCCAGGTGGTAGAAGGCAGAGCAAAGTCTCTACCTCAGTCGCTTTAACCCCAGAGCCCTAGTTCAGAGCCCACCTTCGTGCCCACGACAGGATGCTGTCTCCCAGGAGGACAGATGGATGGGTGCGTGCGTGGGGAGCGGGTGAGCCTTCCTCTCCTTCCGTGGCGCTGCTCATGGCCACCTGGGCTTGCCTGTCATCACACTCCATAAATCTGTACTAGTAAACAGGCTCTAGCTTCAAGCAGAGACAAACTTCCATGAAAGGCAGTCTGTTGGTCCAAAATAATTGCCTCCTATCAGGATGTGTTAAAGCTGAGAAGTAACAAGGGCTCTGTTACCTTAAGATTTATGGTACATGACGTGCTCTCCTCTCCACTACAACACATTTGCATAAAATGCTTATATTACTGCAGCTTCATCGGACCTGAAAATGCAATATGATTCCAATAACATTTCTCTGGAGACAGACAATGGGCTGGAACAAAAACCTGATGTGTTGCCTCAGCTCTGTGTCTTTTTAACAAACATGCCAGGACGCATTTCTAAAATTGCACAACTGGAATGGCATGAAGACCCCCACCTCGCACAGGGCGGCTCGCCAGCTTCCTCCGATCCATCTTACTATTTCTTGAGTGTCAGAGCTTTGCTTTAAATACGCGATCAAGCCCTTGGTTAGGATGCTGGCGTTGTTGCAATTCCTCTGACTTGCCTCTCTGGCCTCACTTTGCATTTTCAGTGAAGAGATGTTGTGGTCTGAGATACTAAGTTTTCTTGATTCACATTCTTTGCTCTTGCCACCAAAGAGATGGTTCAGCGTGGGAACGTGTTCTCGTGAGGGCTGTGAATCACGGGGCGCCGGGCTGGAGGCAGGGGCCTGGCCAGCAGGGCCTTCTACATTCCTTTTCGCCATAGAGGGGGGCACGTAGCTGGAGGCGTGGGCAGGACTCAATGGGAGATGCCACTGCCACCTGGTGATGTGAACACTTTATCACCCATGGATGGCCCTTTAACATCCGGTGGCATGAAAATTAAGGCCAAGACCAAACGTGTGGGAAGATGCCCAGCCTCATTCGTAATTAAAGAAATGCAAATTGAAACAATAAAATAAGATTTTCGTCCATCCGATTGGGTAAACAGCGCGGACTTTGACGGTAGCCTCGGTGAAGAAGTGGGGGGTGGGGCTTCCCTGGTGGCGCAGTGGTTGGGAGTCCGCCTGCCGATGCAGGGGACGCGGGTTCGTGCCCCGGTCTGGGAGGATCCCGCATGCCGTGGAGCGGCTGGGCCCGTGAGCCATGGCCGCTGAGCTTGCGCATCCGGAGTCTGTGCTCCGCAACGGGAGAGGCCACAACAGTGAGAGGCCCGCGTACTGCAAAAAAAAAAAAAAAAAAAAGAAGTGGGGGGTGTGAGGTGTTCCCTCACACGTGACTGGGTGCAGTGGAAATGGGAACAACGACTTTAGAGCTTGCTGCTCAGAGTGGGGTCCAAAGGCCAGCATCACCTGGAGTTTGTGAAAATGCAGGTTCCCAGGTACCACCCTGGACCTGCTGAACTGGAAACTGGGGGTGGGGCCCAGCAATCCGTGTTTTAAGCCCTTTAGGTGATGCTCATGTAGTCTAAAGAGACGCACTGGCTTAGAGGACAGTTTGGCTCGAAATTCCACTACTTTTTTTTAATATTACATTTTCTAAATGGTTACTGCTGGAGAATAGGAAGACAATTGATTTTTTTATGATGAGCTACTATCTGGTCATATTGCTGAAGCCTCCCATCAGGTCTAATAATTTGTGTGAATATTCTAGGTAGAAGATTCTCTTGTCTGCAAATAATGACAGATCTGTCTTGTGCTTTCTAGTTTGTGTACCTCTTCTTTCTATTTCTTATCTCCCATTCCATCTGCTAGGACCCCCAGAGTGATAATGAATTCTGTTCTGCTTTTAGGAATTATTCTACAGGTAGACATATTTGGACAATGTATGTGAAGATGCCTGTGCAGGAACATTCATTACAGCAGCATCTGCGACAGCAAAACCCTGTAAAATGCCAAAATACCCATCAGTATGGGGCTGGGTAAATCAACCAGGGCCCATTCAGGCGGTGGAATACTATGCAGCCAATAAAAAGGTTGGGGAAGATCCAAATATGCTGCTTTTAAGAGATATCAGACAAACATTGTTTGAAAAGAAAGGATACAGAGGGGTGTATATTGTATAAAGATATACAAACATATGCGATTACATGTACACAGAGTTTCTGGAAGGATACGCAAACAGTTCTCAGTAGTTCCTTCTGGGGGGCTGGAGGCAAGAGGGAGAGGGACTCTTAGGCAAATATTTCTTTTCACTATTTTAATTTTTAGGTTCTACAATTGTTACTTTTCTCAGTAATAAAATTAGTATTTCTAAAGAATTTTTAAAAAATAGATGAGCTAAGGCGTGTCCAGAGGTGAGTGCCTCCCTGCCTGGATCAGGATTTCACAGGCTGGCCTTCACGCTAGAACGCCGTGCGCTGGTGTTTAAGGGGCAGAGGCTGGAGCAGAGCCCAGGGCCTCACAGGGCTGATGTCTCGTTGGCCATGAATCCTGTTTCCAGGTGGGCCCTCGTCAACTCAGAGAAAGTAAACACTGGGATTCATTTAGCAAGATTCTCTCCCACAATTTAATTTGAGTAGTTTTACCTCAAACACAATTTCTGTTCTCCAGGACACCCTGGGCACTTTGCCCATCACACTTCATAGAGGTGCTGGGCCAGTTTCCCTTCTACAGCGTGGCCTCGGGCCAAGTGGGTGCGAATCACCCTGCTGCTCTCAAGCTTAGGACTCTTGGACTTACAGGTTTCCTGACCTCTCTGAGGCAGTTTCCCCATCTGTAAAATGGGCAAAGTAATGCCAACATTGAGGGGATGGTGTGAGGGGTAAATAAGAAAGTGTAAAGTGCGACTCAACAATGTATTCTTGGAAGGGCTTCCTGCCGTCCCATCCGTGGTGCTCAGGGTCTTTACTGAACTCTCTGCATGTTCGTCCAGGGCAGGTTGTGGGCAGGCACCTTTTGGTCTCCAGTGTGTATTCCAGGCGTATGATCCAAGGATGGCTTCCGACTCCCTTTCGCACGTGAGGAACCTGGACTCAGAGATGAAAGGACTTGGCACAGTCAGTCGTGGAGAATGGACCAAAGTGTGTGGGTTCTGATGCTGTGTCCTGGACTTTGCATGCCTCCTCCTGGACTTTGATATCTTCTTCTGCCACCTGAATCCAACCGCCTCCCCGCTTTAAAACACCATCACGAAAAAGCCAGGTACAAAAACTGAATGTACTCTCTGCCTAGCGTCTTCCCACTTTTATAAGGATGGGAAAAAAATGGGAAGAATGTAAACCAATATGTCAAATGGTAGGATTAGAAGTTGTTTTTATTTTCTTCCTTATCTTGATTTTCTAGAATTTGTACAATAATACACACCTCCTATGTAAAGGTGGGAAAACTGCATATATATTTATGGTACCAGTTTTTAAAAAATACATGTTATACATCGATACACAGAAAATGGAAAAACATAAACATAGCTACAAAATGATTCCAGTGTAATGTTAAATTTTAGAGTAAGATACAAATCTGCATGTTTAAGTATGAAGACAAAAGACAAGGGGTTGGGAATGGAGTGATTTCTGAATGATGGTTATGGAAGAACGTTATGTTCTCCTGTACTTTCTGAAAAGTTAACATTAACTTTTTTTTTTTTTTTTTTTTTTTTTTTTTTTTGCAGTTCGCGGGGCTTTCACCGTTGTGGCCTCTCCCGTTGCGGAGCACGGGCTCCGGACGCGCAGACTCAGCGGCCATGGCTCACGGGCCCAGCCACTTCGCGGCATGTGGGATCTTCCCGGACCGGGGCATGAACCCGTGTCCCCAGCATCGGCAGGTGGATTCTCAACCACTGCGCCACCGGGGAAGCCCCCAACATTAACTTTTAAAAAGACCAAATATCACCTTTTCAGAGAGGACTTTTCTCAGTACTGTATGGGAAACATTCCCCTGCCTGCAGAGAAGGAAATCACTTCTATCCCCTCATCTTCTTTATTTTTATCGATCGCCTGTATCACTACCTGGGATTATACTATGCAGCCAGGTCTTTGTTTGTCTCCCCCTCTGGAGTGTCAGCCCTCTGAGGACACGGACCTATGCCTAGAGCGATGTCCAGCACACGATAGGTGTTTAATTTGCTGGATGAGTCAATAGATGGATGGAAAGGTGGATGAATGGAGGAGAAAAGTGCTGACATTGCGGGAACTAGGTGGACAGCACCAGAAATGTGAGTTTCATCATCCTGATATGCGTTGAGTCCCGACTACATGCCAGTCCCTCTGCTGGGGGTGGGGCACGTGGGGAGGGAAGGGAACTCACATTTATTGAGTAATTTATTACATGTCAAGCTTCACAAACATGATCTCATTTAATCTTCTCAGCGACCCTACAAGGCATAGTATAAAACCCATTTCTCTACTCGGCAGGTGATTCTTCAGAAGATAGGAGAGCTAAGGTGCATGGAGGGCTTCCTGTGCTCTCAGCGCTTGGCAGGTATGATCTAGTATGACCTCCCAACACCTTGTGCAGGAGGCATCCCACCCACTGAGCCAGAGACCGACCAGATGTGTGGGGCGCTGGGTGGAGGTGGGGCGGAGAAGTAGTTTGGCCAACGTCCACGACACGCAAGGATGGAGCAGGACGCCTGTGCAGCGGAATCTGTAAATGTCATGTGTCGTTTCACGGGGTAGTGCTGTGAGGTTGGAATGAGAAGATGAGTCTGAAATTAATGACACACACAGGAGGCACTCACAACAATGTGTTGAGTGAATATTTGTGGTTCGTGGATGAGAAGACTGAGACTCAGAGCTGGTCCATGGCTGCCCCCTGGTCAGGAAATGTAAGTGGGGGATCTAAGGGTTAAACCCAGGTCTCTCTGGCACCGAGACCCCTGTCTTTCCACATTATCAGAGCCAATAAACAAATGGTTAGAATGCAGTGGGCCAAGGACTTAGAGATAGGCACAGTCTCCAATGCAAACCTTAAAGGGCAAAGTAAGACAGGGGGCAGAAAGAGATTGATAAGGTTTCACCAAGGAGATGGAGGGAGACACCAAGGCCTGGAGGAAATATCCAAGATGTTAACAGAGGTTCTTTTCTGCGGGAGCGATTGCAAGGGCCAAGGGACAGAGGGGTGAAATAGCATGGGTTATGGGTGGTGTGACTTCAGAGCAGGGGCTGGGAGGAGAGGGGCTGGAAGGATAGACCCAGGCCAGGTCAGAGAAGTACTGAAAGGCCTTGAACTTCATCCTGGAGATCCTGGATCTCAAGCCTGGTTGCACATTAGACCCGCCTGGGGAGCTCAAACATAGACCAGTGACCAGAGCCACCCCAGACCCAAGGAACCAGAAGGGCAGGTGGCCAGCGTGACTGGAGCCTAATGAGGGAGAAGTTGAGCCACAAGGGGCCTGGTCATCGACGGTCCTGCAGGGCCACCGTGAGGACTGCGCTGTTTCTCTGAGGTTGCAACCCAAGTCTGTCTGGTCCCAACACCTATGTCCTTGAGTGGCAGAAGGAGAGGCTCGGAGGGGACAGAGCCTGGCTGAAGGGAGAGACTTCACCAGGATGCTGGACAGTCCCGGAGAGACACCAAAGTCTTCTCCCAGACCTTTGGAGCAATGGGAATCGGAGAAAGGCAGTGATTCCAGGGATGCTTGACAGGTCACAAAACAGATCATGCCTGGGTGCTCCAGGTGGGAGAGCGGGGCTCCCCACCTGGTTGCTGCTTGGCCCTGTAAAGCTGCACACCTGCTTGCAGCACCGTTGAGCGCTGAACATCCACATACAGAGACCCAGCATGGTCCCCACGAAGCACCCCAGGAGGTCTTGGTTGTCACCTAGCTGTCAGTGGGGCGGGGGACAGGCGGGGAGGAGAAAGACAGACTCAAGGGCAAAGGTTGGGGCAGGGGGTGAAGGAAAGCTTTGTTGGAGCAGGGATTTGGGATGAAGACCCCAACTGGGGGAGTGGGGAGCCCCCCGCCCCTTAGGGAAGTCTGTCGGGGATGTAGGCACGGCTGGGGGCCTGGGGGTCTGGAATCTTTTGGCTGGTGTGATACTCGCCCTGAAGTGTGGGCTTCAGTCCTGTCACTCCAAGAAACAGAACTTGACCTTGACTTGGGGCCCCTCTCCATGTTGGGGCCACTCCCTTCTTAGGGGGAAAAGACAGTGACGCTGGGCAGAAACAGAAGGGGAGGAGACAGCTCACATCCCAGGCTGAGGGAATCACGGCTGGAGAGGAAGGGCATCTATGTTTAAATCCTTGCTGGAATGTCTCACTCTGCCCATTTCCATTTCATATTTCAGCTAAAAAATGATGACAGAGGTTACAGAGCCGCCTCCCCCCCCTCCTCGGTAATTACCAAATTAACACATTCTAGCAGGCGAGCCCCCAGCAGCAGCTGCGATGAATGCGTGAGAACAGCTAGCTGCAGAGCTGCCCCTGCCGGCTTTAACCTCCTTAAACAGCGCAACCCCCTGCGGGGTCTCTGGGGCCAGTCTCTGCCGCATGCCCTCCCTCCCCCTCCATTTAATAGGCTCTGGGGCCGGGCTTAATGTGCCAGGCAGTGCACGTCCCACCCTTGGGGGCCTGACCCCACGGGTCAAGGAGATGGCTTCCTCACACAGGCAGGAAGCCGGGAAAACGAGCCCCCAATTAATTTATTCAGCCAATTCATTAGGCAGGCGTGGACTGTGTGCTGAGTACTTGTCCAGCCCGGGGCTAGGGGCTGACGGGGAGGCAAGATAAATGTAGGATGGGGCTGCTGCCTTCCAGGAGCTTGCTGTCCAGGGGGGGAACGAGGAAGACGATTCAGTGGCCAGTGGTTCAGTGGAACGGACTCCAAGCTCCTGAGGAAGCCCAGGCAGGAGGATGGGTTGGTTCTCGTGGAAGGTGGCAGGGACGTGGATGGTGGGGGATGTGTGCTGAAGCCGGCACCGGGGATGGGCGAACTGAGCTGAAAGCTAGAGGATGCCCCGCTTGAAACAGGGGGAACGGGTGTTATCTCTGAAATAAGAGCAGTAAAAGCAGGAGTCTGGCCTGAGTCCGGCGTGGTCCTATTAGTGATGGAGTGTAAACTGATGATGGCAAGGGAGGGAAAGGCGTGGCTGGGCGGGCGCCAGCTCCAGGAGGACGCAGGACCTGCCAGGTGTTTTCAGCAAAGGGAGGGACACACCTGGCCTGCTTATCCCAGGTTAGAGACCAGGCAGGAAGCTGATGCTGAATCTGGTCAAGAAAGCGCCTGCGCTGGTCTCAGGGCCGAGAGGAAGGCAGGGAGGAGCTCGAGGGAGAATTCAAAGGAAGAATCATAAGCTGGGCGCCTCATTAGACATGAGGCTCGGAGAAAGGTAGGTGTTGGGGGTTGAGCCGACTCTCTAGGAGGGAATCCACCAGGGAGGAAGAATGTGGGCGAGAATGGCAGGGGCTTTGGGGTGAGAGCTGCGCTGTGGGCTCTGTGGGAACCACTGATCACGGGGCAGGTATGGGCCCCGGGTGGGGTCCAGAGACTCAGGATTCACCCACCCTCAGGCCGTGACATCCTCAGGAGGAACCTCCCCTCTCTGACCCTCTTCAAAGCACGTCTTGACAGAGGAGGCTCGGGTGCTCGTTTTCCTAATTGACTGAGCTTTTTATTTATTTATTTTTAATATTTAAAAATATTTTTGCGGTACACGGGCTTCTCACTGCTGTGGCCTCTCCCGTTGCGGAGCACAGGCTCCGGACGCGCAGGCTCAGCGGCCATGGCTCACAGGCCCAGCCGCTCCGCGGCATGTGGGATCTTCCCGGACCGGGGCACGAACCCGCGTCCCCCGCATCGGCAGGAGGACTCTCAACCACTGCACCACCAGGGAAGCCCTTGACTGAGTTTTAACAGCAGACCCAAAATACCGGTCCATCAGCTCCGTTCATTTGCTTAATACAGTTGAAATTCAAGAAGCACTCCTGGGCCTCCACCTGTCCTTGACTGCGGACCCGGAACCAGGACGGGAGGGAGAAGGATCACAGGGCATCTTTAAAGGTGATGCTGGGCCATGTGGTGCCTCTATTTTTAATATTTTGAGGAATCTCCACGTTGTTTTCCACAGCGGCTGCACCATTTTACATTCCCACCGATCGTGCACAAGGGTTCCGATTTCTCCACAACCTCACCGACATGCTTATTGTTTGCTTTTTCGATGACAGCCATCCTGACGGGTGTGAGGTGGTGTCTCACTGTGGTTTTGATTTGCGTTTCCCTGGTGATTAGTGATGCCGAGCACCTTTTCTTATCTGTATGTCTTCTTTGGAGAAATATCTCGATGAATGCATAAATTAATGTGGCATATAGATAAAATGGGATATCCTTCAGCCTTCAAAATGAATGAAATCCTGCCAAATAGGATAACATAGATGACTCTTGAAGACATGATGTTCCGTGAAACAAGCCAGCCACAGAAGGACAAGGGCTGCGTGGTTCTACTCAGACGAAAGATCTAAAACAATCAGATTCATGGAAGCAGGAAGTACGATGCTGGTTGTCAGAGGCCAGGGCGAGGTGAGAGGAGGCAGGTGCTCTTCAAGGGGTACAGAATTTCAGTTGCGCAAGATGAAGAAGTTCTAGAGGTCTGCTTCCAACATTCTGCTCGTAGTTAACAATACTGTTCCGTACACTTGAAAATTTGTCAAGTGGGTAGATCTCTGTTAAATGTTCTTACCATAATAAGATAAGATGGGGTAAGATAAGGTGGCACTAATGACACCTGACTGATGAGAGGCTGAGCTAGGGATGCAAAGACAATTTATCTGACATCACGAATATTGCAAATCTATCTGAAAAGAAACCTGTAACGCCCGCACAGAACTAGCCCATTCAGAACACCGGCTTAGCGACACTCGAAGGAGTGAAACAGGAAGTTAGCAAGGTGTCTCTCCACATTTTCATCTTCAGGTGAGATGGAAAAGTAGGCACTCTGCTTGAATCCCTTACTCCCATCTTGCATGGAAGGAAGCAGAGAGAACTGCCGTATAATAAGCACCTGCATTTATAGCATCTCATTTAATCCTCACGACATACAATAAAATTGGAACCATTGCTCCCATTTTGCAGACGAGAAAACCAAGTTTAGAGAGGTAAGTTACCTCTCCTGTCCAAGGGTACCTGCAGGTGTGGCATCCTAGGAGGGTGTCTCTGCAGGGCAGCGGCTGTGGGCCACCCTATGGGAAATAGCGGCGAAGGGTTTGAGGATCCCAAAGAAATGAGGTCCAGCTTGGATTTAGCACCTAAGAGCTGGGTATCTTCATGCAGGTTACTGAATAATAGCACCTATTGCAAAGGTTTGTTAAGAGGATGTATGGAGATCATTTACAGCACGTGCTGAGCCATCAACAAATCTTCGTGTCATAGTCATTGTCACCATCGCCATGATCGCCATCATCGTCACTGCCAGCGTTATCCAGCCCAGGAAAATGCAGGCAGCCACAGCCCCTCACCCTGCATCTCTTCCCCGCCCCGGGTGTGAATGTCATGTCTTCTTAAATTGGCTATTTCTTTTGAAGACGTCTTAACCAAAGCCCCATGCCTCCAGAGTCCTCACCATGACAAACGTCAGTAACAGTGATGACTCCCTGAGGCTGAATTTTAAAAGAGCATTAAAGATTAAAGGATGCACAGGCCAATTACTAGGACAAGTAAATGACTTTAGAAGTAATTACATATAATTTTTCTTGTTTATTTGGCGTTAGTTGTAAGTGTCCGTAATCCTGGGTCCCAGAGGTCCTTCACTTTGGGTTTGCTTTGGGCAGATGAAGGACCTCGGCCCCAAATGCAGCGGCTGGGGGTGGGGGAAGGGCCCTGGGGCACAGGGACTCTTGGCCTCTCTAGACTCAGCCCGGTTGACTTGCTTCAGATCCACAGACAATTTCATCATCCACGCTCCCTAAACCATTCCTAAGAGACACCTGTCTATCTCAAACTGTGGGAGGCCCCGGGCTGCCCACCAGCCTGTACTTCCTGTGGGCTGACAGGGGGAGGCAGAAGGTGGCACAGGTGTCCTCTGGGGTCTGCAGCATTGCCCAGAGAGGAGGTCATGTGATCGAAGCATATGTGAAAGGCAAGAGTAGGTCACTAGTGAGAGAGGGGGGGTGCTGGAGAGGGCACTGCATGGACTGTGGTCAGGAGGAAGTAGAATTTCCAAAGTCACGTGAAGGAGAAAGGGGAGCGTTATGGCTAAGACATTCCTTTTGGTTAAAAGGGATAGAAGCCTACTCAAACCAGCTCAATGAAAGGGTCTACTGTTGGAGGATGTGTTAGTTATAAACTGGGTGGCTTAAAACAACAGAAATGTATTGTCTCACAGCCTGAAGGTCAGAAGTCTGAGGTCAAGGTGTCAGCAGGGTTGGTTCCTTCTGGAGGCTCTGGGGGAGAATCTGTTCCAGAATCCTCTCTGGTGACTGCCAGCAATCCTTGGCATTCCTCGACTTATAGAGGCATCACTCCAGTCTCTGTCTCCATCTTCACGTGGCTACTTTTCTGGGTCCTCCATGGTCTTCCCTCTGTGTGTGTTGCTGTGTCCAAACTTCCCTCTGCTTGTAAACACCAGCCATTGGATTAGGGCCACCCTAATCCAGTATGACCTCATCTGAACCTGATTACATCTGCAAAGACCCTTCTTCCAAATAAGATCATATTCACAGGTTCTGGGTGGACATCACCATTCAACCCAGTACAGAAGAGTATTATAAACATACAAACAATCTGAGATTGACACTAGAGCAGAGCTGCACTTCCCTGAAGCTAGAGTTGGAGACTGGAAAGTTGGGGGACCATGGGTGGCAGCACTGTTGGGCCACTCCACACCCATTGTCCCCTTCTCCTTGCTAACGGAAACTGATTCTGTCCAGTATTGGGCATGCATGTGCTTCAGGAGGTGGGACTTCCCCAGCCCAAGAGGGAGCTCAGTTTAGTCAGAGCTAATCATGGGGATTCCACCCACCTTGCCAATGACTGTTGTAGGCATGGTCCTGTGATGCCACCCCAGCCAATTAGATTTATGATGGGGGTGGGGTGGCTTCTGAGAAATAACATTTCCGTGATTAAAAAGAGATGTAGCAGTTTTGCCACGTCAGAATAATGGGTATCAGACTAACCCTGCTGCCATACATGACAACAAAGTTGGGTCAATTAAGTAAAGCAACAGTTTTACCTTGGATGGGCTTTGGACACAAGCTTTGGACTGTAGACAGTGCAGGGCTGAGATTCATGACAGAATGGAAACATATAAGGCAAGCTCCACCTTCACCTGGGATTTCTTCCCAGGAGCATTTCCAAACTAAGGCATGTAGAGCCATAGTATCATTGGGTGGAAAAGGCAAAGAACAAAGTTCAGGATTGCTGAGGAATCTTGAATTTGCAGGGCAGGATACCAGAGGTGAGGGAGCTACACAGAGAAATATGTCCCCAAATTGGCATGGAGTTCACTTGAGTTTGGAACCAAATACTAAGCAGATTATGCACTGGGCAAGACTACATGAGATCTGACACAGAACAACTATTAGGAGGTTGTGAGTTAAATGGAGATTCTAAAGGTTGTACAGTGCTGAGAGACATTGAAGTTCTGACCACCCAAAGTGGAGACACACTACTGAATACTCCAAAATTTTGTTGAGACTCCAGAAAGGCTACACCCTAGGAATAAGGCTACACTAGCCTTAGAGTAAGAGCTACTTTACATCCTCTCTAATGATGCTTAAAACCAAGCCACGGCAAGATTAAGCGGATCCACTAGTAAATTAACTATCTATCAGAACAAAATGCAACACTTTAAAGACAAAATAATACAGATGACCAATAATGTAACCTCAACAATATCTGGCATACAGTCGAAAATTACTAGCTATACGAAGTAAGAAAATGTGACGAAATTCTCAGGAGAAACACTAAGTCAATAGAAACAGACCCAGAGGCAACAAAGATACTGGAATTGGCAAGCAAGATTTTTAAAAGAGAGAGAGAAAGAAAGAGAGAGAGAGAATCTCAACAGAAACTATATATATATTTTTAATGGAGGTTCTAGAACTTAGAAATTTTAAAAAATTATGGGCTTAACAGCAAAAGAGACACTGCAGAAGAAAAGATCAGTAAACTGGAGGGCAGGTCAATAGAAATTCTCCAAACTGAAGTATGGGAGTGGGGGTGGGGGAAGTGGGCAAAATTGGTAGAACCTCAGAGATCTGTGGGACAATATCAAGTAACCTAAGATATGTATAATGGAAGTCCCAGAAGAAAGAGAGAAATAAAATGGGACAGAAAAAATATTTTAAGAAATAGGAACTCTAAATTTCAGATTTCATGAAAAAATATCAATCCACACATCCAACAATTTCAACAAACCTCCAACAGGATAAACACAAAGATATATCAGAGTCAAATTCCTGAAAATCAAATACAAAGAGAAAATCTGAACAGTAGTCCAAAAAATGATGAATTATATAAAGGGAAGAAGACAGCAAGAATCACCATTGACTTCTTATAAGAAAAACTAGAAGCCAGTGAACAAAAGAATAACATTTTTAAAGGCTGAAAGAAAAAGCTATTGACCTAGAATTTTATACCCAATGAAAATATTCTTCAAACCTAAAGCAAAATATAAAAATAATAAAAATTAAGAAATAATAAGATAAAATAATTTCTTATGATTCTACCTTTTAACATAGCCTTAGGGTAATTTGGGACCAAATTAGCCCCCAAATAAATGCTGCTCACAAATTATCAAAGCTCACTCAAGAAGAGGTAGGTAATCTGAATAACTCTATACCTACTGTTTTTTTTTTTTTTTTTTTTGCGGTACGTGGGCCTCTCACTGCCGCGGCCTCTCCCGTTGTGGAGCACAGGCTCCGGACGCGCAGGCTCAGTGGCCATGGCTCACGGGCCCAGCTGCTCCGCGGCATGTGGGATCCTCCCGGACCGGGGCACGAACCCGTTACCCCTGCATCAGCAGGCGGACTCTCAACCACTGCGCCACCAGGGAAGCCCCTAAATTAAATTTTTTAGTCAAAACCTTCCCACACACACAAAAATAAATCCAGTCCCAGTTGGTTTCACTGGTAAATGCTGACAAATATTTAGGGAAGAAATAATACCCACTCTGCATAAATTCTTCCCAAATCTTAAGAGGAGGGAATACTTTTCAACTCATTTTATGAGGACAGCTTTATCCTGATACAAAAACAAGACAAAGATATTATAATAAAAGAAATGTATAAACCAATACTCCTCATGAACACAGGTATAAAAATCCTTTAAAAATGTTTAGCAAAATTAATCCATCGTTATATAAAATAAATTATACATCCTGAACAAATAGAGTTTATCCCCGGAATGCAAGATTTGTTTAACTTCCTAAAATCAGCTAATGTAATTCACCATATTAACAGGCTTAAAAATGTATATATGGTCATCCCAATAGCTGCAGTTAAATCTGAAAATTTCATAATCAGAACTCTTAGCAAATTAGTAACAGAAGGACACTTTCTCAAACACACAAACAAAAACAACAGAAAACTTCAGCTAACATTATACTTAATGGCAAAACTCTGATCAGATAACATAAGGTAAAGATGCCCTTTCTCACTACTTGAATTCAACATGGTATTGGAGTTCCAGTCAGTGCAACAAGGCAAGAAAAAAAAAAGGTATCGGATTAAAGAGGAATAAATAAAACTGTCTTTCATCAACAGAAGGCATGATTGTTCACATAGAACATCTTAAGGAATAATTTTTTTTAAACTATCACATCTAATAAATGAATTTCTAAAGGTATTAGGCTATAAAGTCAATATGCAAAAGTCAATCAAATATTTATATTAGCAAGAAACAGTAGAAAATGAAAATTTCAAAACAATTTTATTTACAAGAGGATCAAAACTATAAAATACTTAGGGATGGGCTTCCCTGGTGGCGCAGTGGTTGAGAGTCCGCCTGCCGATGCAGGGGACATGGGTTCGTGCCCCGGTCCGGGAAGATCCCACATGCCGCGGAGCGGCTGGGCCCGTGAGCCATGGCCGCTGAGCCTGCACGTCCGGAGCCTGTGCTCCGCAACGGGAGAGGCCACAACAGTGAGAGGCCCGCGTACGCACCCACAAAAAAAAAAAAAAAAAAAAAAATAGGGATAAATTTAACAAAAGACATATAAGAACTCTACACTGAAAACTATGAAAATGCTGAGACAAAATAAAGAAAACCTAAATAAATGAAGAGATAGACCATAACCTTGAATTAGGAGAGTCAATATTTTAAGATGTCAATGGCTCTATGGATAAAATCCCAATTAAAATTCCAGCAGGATCTTTTTTTGTAGGAATTGACAAACTGCTTCTAAAATTTATACGGAAAGCCAAAGGACCTAGAATAACCCAATCTTAAAAAAAACCCAATCTTAACATTATCTGATTACAAGATTTTTCAAGCTTTACAAAGGAGAGTGCTTGTGTTCAGTTTGTAACTCCATAGAAGTCCCTGTGAGTTGGTCTTGGGAGACACAGCGTTGCTTGTACTCCCTTTGGCTGCATGGACCAGAACACCATTCAGGCAGAGAAGATGGAAAGCGTAAAGAACGATGGACCCGCAAGGGTACTTACTGAGGTCATGACTGTTGCCTTGATGTTGATTTTTTCTGCATTGCCTAAAATCAAATACAGCAGCTCCATAAATGTCAACAGTACCAGTGAGTAAGGAAAGTTGTAGATGAGTCAATGCATGCGAAAAACAAAGAATGAGTTAATGAATGGATGGATGGATGGACCAGTGAATGACTGGATAAGCCAGTGAATGATCTAATGGCTGAACAAACATCCCTCCATGGAACCAGCAGGGATGTGGTGAGAGCAGGAAACAGCAACTTCTGCTTTTCTTTGATTCTTTTTTATCTCCCAGATCACAGGTACCATTTACTTCCCTCTTGGGGGCTTTGTCCACTGTGGCTGCCAATAAAACAGGACACAATTAGAGAGCGAACCTATAAAAGCAGGGCTTTCCAGTGACTGAACATATAAAACAATCACCTTTGCTCCGTACAGCTGTCCCCGCACTGAGTTAAAACAGTACTTGGGCTGCCCGTGGTTTTATTTCTGATCACACGTAAGGATGTGTGTCCCTGGCTGACATTTGTTGCTTGTCTTCTATTGCATTTCATCAGCCCGTCTGCCAAGAACCTGAAACAGGAGCCCAGAGCCAGCTTACCCTTGACCAGAGGCCCCATGCATCCCAGGCTCTCTGGCTGGGCTGCACCCCAGTCCCTACTCTCAGTTGGGAGAGTGTTGGCAGCCCCTCTCCTCCACCTCTCAGAAGCTGCCACTGGAGTTGTGGTTTGCACATCCGTATCCAACAAGCGAGAACATCTGAGGTGGACCAGGGCCCTTCCTTTGCGTAGCTCTTCAGGAGAAGGGGCTGAACACACACGGCAGAAGCTCAAGAAATGCTTATTGAATGCAAGAGAAGAAAAAAATAGCTTAAACTTTATGTCTTAAAGCGTCCCTAGATGTCATATTGAAACAGGAACAGAGACTTTCCCACTGAAGGCGATACGCTTTACAAGTGGAATTTCTAGAATTTCTCCATCAGAGGGCAAGGAAGCACGCTTCTCACATTTCTGGGCATTTGCACTCACACCACACTCAGACCAGGCTGGCCCTGCATCCTTGGGAGTGAGGCTGCTGACTGCATTTCTCCTGAGATGCCCTTGATCCAGAGAGAGATCTTCATCCTGCCATGCTTGGTGGGTATTCAGAAACCACAGCTTCCAGGATGCTCAGCAGCTGTGTCCAGTCCGTCGAAATCTATCCATCCATCAGGAGGGAGGTGGGCTGGGTCTAGTTCTACGGCTTCCTGGTCCTATGACTCTGGGTGAGGGACTTAACTTCTCTGAACTCCAGTTTCTTCATTCGAAAATGGGGCTGATGAAACATACTTGAAGGGTAAAAATAAATGAAATACTGAATATAAAAATTCACTTTGCCGACATAGGCGTAGGGTAATATAATCCAATAATTACACTGTTGATGGTGAATCATATTTTTGACATCTACTTCTTCACAAGTTTCCAGATGGGCAGGATATTCTTTCTGTCCCCGCCCCCCCCCCCAAAGCCACCCTGCTCTGTGTCCCTGGAGGCTGGCCTCTAGGAACTGCATCAATCAGGCTCCCTTGTCCTCTGTCTCCTAGTTGGGTTCAGCCAGTGGAAAGCACCAGCAGATGTAAAGGGCAGGAGGAAAAGGGGTCAAGGTATTTATTCCCCCCACTCCCTCCCCGCTGGATCGCTTCCTGGCCATAGCTGATTCAGGATGCAGCTTCTGTCCGACCACCCTCCCTATAGCTACAGGTCTTGGTGAGTTCTGCATGCTGCTCTCTCCCCTTTTAGCCTCAGGAGTGGTAACAATTTCCAACTGGTTTTTTTTTTGGAGAAAGAAAATTCTTTAATATAAAAAGTTGCTATGATTAAAGAGTTTTTCAGAATTTCTTGGGTGTTAGTAAGATTTGAAAGCTTATAGCTTCTATAGTTTAACTTTTGAAACAAGAGGTATATTTGTGTGTAAAGAATGTGGGGATTCATGAAATTGTATGCAAAAATATGCACGCATATGCATACGTCGTGTTCTGGAGAAAGGCTTCGTAGCTTTTTTTTTTTAACATCTTTATTGGAGTATAGGATAAAAATTGTTAACCCAACTAGCAATATGTGTGCAATTATTTATAAATTAATACATGTACAACTGTAAGAGGTCCTGCTGGTTCTGAATGTCTTGCATGCATTAGCTCACTTTCTTCATAGGAATCTAGAAGGTAGGCACTAGTCTTATCCTTTTTTTTTTTTTTTTACAGATGTGAACACTAAGCGACAGAGAGATTCGGGAATTCCCTGGTGGTCCAGTGGTTAGGACTCAGTGCTTCCACTGCACGGGACATGGGTTCTATCCCTGGTTGGGGAACTTAAGATCTCACAAGCCAAGTGGCAAGACCAAAAAAAAAAAAAAAAGAACCAAAAGGGGGACAGAGAGATTTAAATAGCTGGCTGGACCAACCTCGGCACTGTTGACACTTGTGGCCGATCAGTCTCTTTTGGGGGGCTGTCCTGTGCATTGCAGGACGTCTGTCAGCACTCTTGGTTTTACCCACTAGACGCCGGGAGCACCCCCCTCCCCCCACCCCAGGTGTCACCATCAAAAATGTCTCCAGACATTGCCCAGTGTCTCCTGGAAGCAAGATCCTCCTGCGTTGAGAACCACTGGCCAAGAGTAACTAGCAAGATACACATTATAAAATATACACACAGAATATGGAAAAATGTAAAGTATAATACTAAAACTTAAATGCAACTCATAGTTTTAACATTCCCTTCCGGCATCCCAGCGGATGCCCTGGTGTGACCCCTAGAGCAGTGGTCCACAACCTTTTTGGCACCAGGGACCGGTTTCGTGGAAGACAATTTTTCCACATCCGGGCTGGTGGTGTGGCGGTGGGGGGATGGCTCTGGCGGTAATGCGAGCGAGGGGGAGTGGCAACATCTCCTGCTGTGCGGCCCAGTTCCTCACAGGCCGCTGACCGGTACCGGTCTGCGGGCTGGGGGGTGGGGACCCCTGCCCTAGAGTGTGTACACCATCTCTAAGACCAATGTCCTGGAGACATGCTGGAATACAAGACCATCCTCTGTCCTCAGGAGCATAAAATCCAGGGTGACAAAACACATACGCCGGAAAGGCTCTCAACGTAAGAGAGCAGATTAGGAAAACATGGTCGCAGTTGATTGATCGGATTGGTATTTCATAAACGGTGGCAAGTGGTTTCTCTGCCGGATGGGCCATCTAGAATTTCGGGACAAGGGCATGTCACCCAGACCCAGGTTGCAAAGGATCATGAAGGAAAGAAGGGGCGAGACCCTGGAACGCTTTCATGAATCTCTTACCTCTTCCTCTGTCTCTCCGTCTTCGGCTGCTGGGAGTTCGTTCATTTATTTATTCACTCAACAAATATTTGCCCAGTGCCTACTCTGTGCCAGGAGTGGTTTCTGGAGTGGGAACATCAGTGAGAAAACCAGACCTTGCTGCCCTCGGGGGCTGACATTCCAGCATCCTTTTGAGTTCAACCCCATCTGCCAGCTCCCTGCCTCTGAGCTGCCACCCACGTCTTACCCCCAGAACCTTGTTGTTATGATTCCCTCCAAGTTGGAATTCAAGACCAATATGGAACGGCCAGAGCTGCTTGGGCTGGGTTTCCGTCTCTCAGGCCAAGAGTCAGGACAGGCCCGGGCAGCTGCTCCCTGTTTCCCACTCCTCCCGTGGGGAGCAGAGCGGATCCAGAAAATCCTCGCTCAGGCCGCCCTTTTGCAGTGTGTTTCTGGCGTCAGCAGCCACACGGATCAAGAAACAGCCAGCTCTTCCCTCTAACACGTGCTATAAAAACACATGGTGCTCTTCTAACAGGGCTATAAAAACAAAGTTTTTAAAGGCACATTGGGTGGAACTTTGGCCGGGCAGCAAGCGGCAGTCCCACCTGGTGCTGACGCCGGGGCCACGTTCCTCCAGGGCCAGCCCATCCGTCCCCGGCCCTTGACGCTTACGCACAGCCCAGCTCTTCCAAGTGACTGACAAGCTGACTGAGGCAGTTCCTGTGTTTCTGTGTTACGTGTGCTTCTGTGTTACGTGTACACAGTTCCTGTGTTACATGTGCGTTTGCAAGAGCCCGACTGCCCGCTGCTGTGGGCTTCTATCTAATAAAGAGCTATAATGTACTGACCGTCCTCCACCATGGCCTCGCTTCACTTTCCTGGGCCATTTACTCCTTTATAGAATTTAATCTGCCGCTGAAATTCACTGAATTATTAAGGGGAGCCGGGGCCCAGTACTGAGATAATTAAACCATGCACTCAGCAAACGCCCACGCGTGTACAGGCGTGGACCCTCTCCGCGGGTCCTGGGCTCTATGTACCCACCCCACACCCCCAGCCCCAGCCCCCAGGGCAGGGGTTGTGCTCCTGACTTAAAATCCTCAGTGACTTATCACCCCCTTTAGAATAAAACCCAAATTCCTCCCCAGGGCCTGAGGGTCCTCCCGGCCAGACACTGGCACTCACCTCTCAGGCCTCGTGCCTTAGGGATGAACCTGCCCTGAACACCCAACCTAAAGGACCCTGCCCAGCGGCTCCCTCCTTTTATCTAATTTAATTTTTCTCCTGCACTTACTGCTGTTTAAAATCATCTTGTTTGTTTGTTTCTTGTCTGCTTTCTCCTGCTGGAATTTCAACACCATGAGAGCAGGGATCCAGCCGTCCTGGTCCTTGCTGAATCTCCATGCTGAGAGCAGCACGTGGTGTGTAACAGGGGCTCAGGAAACATGTCCTGAATGAAGGAAGGAAGGAAGGAAGGAAGGAATGACCTTCTTGGCCGGTAAGTACTCAGGTCCAGGGAATCAGCAGGAGTTAACTGCTCCTGAGTGATCGGAGCACACTTCCCCTCTCCACTTTGCTGTTGTAGGTACAGTCTGAGGTTTGGGGAAGTGGGGAGGGAGAAGACAGCCAGCCCAGATTCCTTGGAGCGA
Source organism: Globicephala melas (assembly GCF_963455315.2). Taxonomy (NCBI): domain Eukaryota; kingdom Metazoa; phylum Chordata; class Mammalia; order Artiodactyla; family Delphinidae; genus Globicephala; species Globicephala melas. The sequence continues at coordinate 29,654,453 of NC_083333.1, read as the reverse complement.
GGTGTGGAATTGAAAACTCTCCCCCCACGTTAGTGAAGTTGGGAGCATTCTTGTGACTCCCTTGGACTAACAGCTTGAGGCAGAAGCGACACTGCAGGGCTTTTGAGGTTGGGTCAGATAAGACCCCCCAGCTTCCTCCTTGGTCACTGGACACTCACCTTTGCAGCCCTGAGCAGCCTCGAAAACAAGCCATACCCCGAGGCCGCCATGGTGTGAGGAAGCGCAGGCGCCATGAGGAGGCCACAGCAGGGAAGTCCCAGGCAACAGCCAGATGTGTGCATCAGGGACGCACCCCCACGTTGATCCCAGCCCCCGGCAAACCTTCCCAGCTGATTCCCAGGTGTTGTGGAGCAGAGAAAAGCTATTCCTGCTGGGTCCTGTCTGAATCCTGACCCAAAGAATTTGAGAGCATAATGCAGTTATTGTTTTATGCCACTGCATTTTGGGGTAGTTTCTAACACAGCAACAGGAACTGGAAATTCCCCAACACCCTCTGATATGGGTTGAATTAGGTCCCCCCAAAGTCATATGTTGAAGTCCTACCCCCAGAACCTCAGCTTATTTGGAAAGAGGGTTTTTTTTTTTTTTTTTGCGGTACACGGGCCTCTCACTGCCGTGGCCTCTCCCGTTGCGGAGCACAGGCTCCGGACTCACAGGCTCAGCGGCCATGGCTCACGGGTCCAGCCGTTCCGCGGCACGTGGGATCTTCCCAGACCGGGGCACGAACCCGTGTCCCTGCATCGGCAGGCGGACTCTCAACCACTGCGCCACCAGGGAAGCCCGGAAAGAGGGTTTTTACAGAGGTAATCAAGTTGAAATGAGGTCACTCAAGTGGGCCCTAATCTGATGAGTGTCCTTACAAAAAGAGGATATTTAGACACGGAAACGCCGCAGAGGGAGAAAAGGTCCTGTGAAGATCAAAGCTGAGACTGGGTGATGGATCCACAGGTTAAGGATGCCCTCCATGGCCAGCAAACCACCAGAAGCTGGAGAGGGGCCTGGCACAGATCCTCCCTTAGGGCTCCACAAGGAACCAACCCTGCAGACACCTTGATCTCAGATTCCGGGCCTCCAGAATCGGAAGAGAGAGCATTTCTATTGTTTAAGCCACTCAGTTTGTGGTACTTATTATGACAGCCCTAGGGAAGTGATACAGCCTCCAACACGCTAATGCCCAGTGACAAATGACAAATACAAACAGCATTAAGCTGATGACATCCTGAGGCCGGTGTGCCAAGAGGAGCCACAAAACTCATGTTTATTCTGCCCCGCCAGCACATGAACATCGAAAACACAGACATGAGGCCGCTGCAGCCCTCCCCTCCCCGCAGCGAGCGTCCCTCGACCCAGCTCCCTCCACCAGGCATGGCAATGCCTGATTAAGACCCAGGATCATTGCCAGCCAAGGTTCTTTTCCCTGATTTATTCACTCTTTCCTCAATTACTACCCAGGCTCATCTGGGACCACTTCTACATTCAGAAGTTGGGTTTTGATTCTCCGCGCGATATGGCCTTTCTTCCTGTTCTATCGTTCATTATACATTCAAAGTGCTATGCCTCCTGGTGGAGTGGTCTCCAACAATGGTCTCTTGCATGATTACCACCATGTTACATCGTTCCTAGATTGCCCTTCAAAAATCTTTTGACGTTTTCATTTTTATTCTATTTTATTGGTCTTCCTGGGCAATTTCCTTGGCTCTGTAAAAGAACGGCGTTTAATTTTAAGAGCTGAGAGCTGGGCATCGTGAAAGCACTAGGAGGACAGTTTGTGACCAGGGAAAAAACAAGCATCACAGTGCTGGAATAGGAAGGATAATGCGACGATTTATTTAGTGCCCACGGGCCAGCCAAATGATGCCCTTATCTGTTTACGGCAGACCCAGCCCAGGTCTGGAGAGGGTGCATTTGAAGCCTAGTGGGTCTAGAGTTCCAGCCCCTATAGCCCCACCCCTCCATGTGGAGCATTGGCTCGGCCCTGACAGTCTGGTCTTGATTTTGTTGCCAGAGCATTGCAGAACCCCTGGCACATAGGTCAATAAATAGTCATGAAAAGAGGAAAGTTACCTAGGGCTGCTGTAACGAAGGGCCACATGTTGGGGGACTTTAAACAATAGAAGTGTATTCTCTCACAGCTCCGGAGGCCAGAAGTCCATGGTCAAGGTAAGGGTAGCGTTGGTCCCCACTGGAGTCTTTGAGGGAAAATCCATCCCAGGCTTCTCTCTCCAGTTCCTGGCGGTTGCCAGCAATCCTTCGCATTCCTGGGCTGGTAGATGCATTGCTCCAGTCTCTGCTCCATCGTCACGTGGCCTTTTCTGCGTCTCTCCCCTGTGTCTGTGTCTCCAATCTCCCTTTCCTTTCTCTTATAAGGACACCAGTCACTGGATTTAGAGCCTCCCATCCCCCAATCCAGGAATATCTCATCTCGAATCTTTAATTCAATTACATCTGCAACATCTTCAATGACCTCTTCCCAAGCCAAGTCCCATTCTGAGGTTCCAGGTGGTCATGCATCTGCGGGACACGTGCCAACCCAGTGCAGCGGGAGACCAGTGATCACACCAGGGGAGCTACCCACATGCAGAGGGACTGACCATCCTGAGCTGAACCCCGAGGCTCGGCCCCGGGAGCAGCAGGTGTAGAATGTGGAGGTCCAGGCAGGGAGAGGCAGCAGTGTGGAGAGGGCAGCGTTCATGAGAGCTCTGATCCAGGTGACAGTCGGGAAGCTTCTCCCTGTCCCGGAGCTCCGAGCTGAGTGAACGGAGGGGAGGGGGTCCTGTCAGCCGGGGCCCAGCTTCAGGCCCAAGAAGCCCTCCCCTCCTCTGCCTTGGCTCCTGGACCCCTTCTAGGCTTTCCTCCCTCTCTGTCGTCCTCAGCCCTTCAGGCTCCGGGTTTCAACACTCCCTGGTCCTGATCCCAGCAACTTCCCTCAAGCCGAAATGGGTTCCCAGGAGCGACCCTCTCAGGGGCAGTTTATTGTGGGAAGAATTTAGACAGGGGTAAGCAGGAAGAGATCTACCCGCGGGCAGAGAAGTTTCTCTGGGCATCTCAACGACTCGGCCAGGTCCTTCATCAGTTTCACCCAGGCGTTGAAACGGAACCCTCTGTAATTTCAAATTCAGAATTCCAAAGGGAGCGGCAGACAAAGGAGTTCACTTTGAACATCAACATGGTTTCATCAAAAGAACAGGTCGATTCAACCAAAACAGTTGACAAGAGGGGGATGAACTGTATCCCAGAAGTGGCAGTGACCATCCACTCAGTCCAACAGACACGGCGGCCCGAGAGATGTCCCCACACTTGAGCTCCTTTCAAAGGTGAAATGCATGGGCGTCTGGAGGACTCTAGGTTTCTGAAGGAACCGACAGCAAGCACTTACTCGCTTCTTCCCCTTGACAGAGACTTTTCCTGCCACTGGGAAAGTTCTACCCCGGGTATTTGTGAAGGATGATTGACGATGAGCGATCTTTGTTGTGCTATCAGCTGTAATTATTTTAATTCAAACATACTCCCTTATAGGACTGACATCATAAATGCTGTTTTCTAGAACAAATAGCTGTCAGAGCTGTCAAGCAGATCTGCTTACTGTGTTACATCATTACAATATTTAATTTCAACTCTGCAATTTTTTTGTCCCACAGAACACTTTCAAGATTGTTTCTTCCACACTTATCTGGAAAAATTGGAGCCCAGAAGGATGAGAAGGAAGAAACCCTTCTCTCACATCAAAGTAATTATTGATTTGGAAGCTATAAGTGGAAGGAAGGCAGGAAGGAAGGGAGGGAGGGAGGGAGGAGGGAAGGGAGAAACAGAGGGGGGAGTGGAAGATGATTGGTTCAAGACATATTTGGGACGAATTTTTAGCTGACCAGGTGGAAGCACCTCATAATTGTTTCTTTTGCTACCTGAGTACTTTCAGGAGAAAGGGCAAATGAGCAAAGTGATCTTGGTGACCTGGTCAACTGCTCCTTTGGAATAATATCAATACTTTTAGTGGTTGCATTGAAAGGTCATGAACAAAAAGATGAACTTTAGAAGACTGGGGAACTCAGATCCCATATCAGGTCAGGTTTGATCCAACACCAATAACTTCAGTTACACAGTATACTGAGCTGCTTTTATTTTTATTTTTTATTTGGGGGTAAATTTTAATCTTGAAATAGTTTCCAGTTGAGAAAAGTTGTAAGAATAGCAACAGGAACTCCCATACACTTGACCAGATTCACTGCCTATTTACTTTGTGCTTTACCACGAACTCACTCATTCTCTGAACACATTATTATTTTTTCTTGCACCTTTTGAGAGTAAGTTGGAGGCAACATGCCCCCTAACCTCTGGATGCTTCAGTGGGCATTTTCCTAAGAACGAGGACATTCTCTTATGTAGCCACAGGACAATTATCAAAATCAGGAGATTTACCATTGATAAAATATTATTATCTAATCCACAGTCCATATTTGTTATGGACTGAAAGTTAACATTCCCCCCAAAATTCGTATGTTGAAGCCCTAACCCCCCAGTGTGATGGTAGTAAGAGGCTGGGCCTTTGGCAAGTAATGTGTTTAAGATGCGGTCATGAGGATGGGTCTCCCATGATGGGATTAGTGCCCTAATAAAAAAAGACACCAGAGAGCCCTCTTCTTCACTCTCTCTCTCTCCCTCTCTCCCATGTGAGGATGTGCGTGGCTTGTCTGTGAGCCAGGAAGAGAGCTCTCACCAGAACCCAGCCATGCCAGCCCCCCAATCTCAGACTTCTAGCCTCTAGAACTATGTTTAAGCTGCCCAGTCTATAGCATTTTGTTATGGCAGCCTGAGAAAACTAATACCCTATTCAAATTTCATCAGTTATCCAAATAATGTCCTTTATTGCCATTTGCTGCCTGGTCCAGGCCCTAGCCTGGGCTCACGAGTTGCATTTAGCTGTCACATCTCCTTTGCTTCCTTTAACTAGAAATAACATCTCAGTCTTTCTTTCTCTTTCTTTTACCATAAAGTTTTTGAAGAACACAGGCCAGTGATTTTATAGACAGCCTCTCAATTTAGGTTTTTCTGATGTTTCTTCACAATCACATGCAGGTTGTGTATTCTTTTTCTTTTTTTTTTTTTTACATCTTTAGTGGAGTATAATTGCTTTACAACATTTTTTTTGTAAATTCATTTATTTTGTTTTGGGCTGCATTGGGTCTTTTTTGCTGCACATGGGCTTTTCTCTGGTTGCAGAGAGCAGGGGCTACTCTTCGTTGTGGTGTGCAGGCTTCTCATTGTGGTGGCTTCTCTTGTTGGGAGCACGGGCTCTAGGTGCGCGGGCTTCAGTAGTTGTGGCACACAGGCTCAGTAGTTGTGGCATGTGGGCTTAGTTGCATGTGGGATCGTCCCGGATCAGGGCTCAAACCCGTGTCTCCTGCATTGGCAGGCGGATTTCTAACCACTGCGCCAGCAGGGAAGTCCCCATGTTGTGCATTTTTGATGGGACGACCGCAGAAATGGTGTGTGTCCTCAGTGCATCATAGCAGGTGGCACACCCTACACGTTTGTCCCCATGTTGGTGAAATTAGCCTTGATCCCTTAGTCCAGGAAGTGTCTGCCAGACCTCCTCACTGTTGAGTCACCCTGCACTCTTTGAATTTGATATGTAATTTATGGGCAGATACATGGAGACTATATAAATATCCTCGCCCTAATCATACTTTCACCCACTGGTTTTAGCACCCGTGGATGAGTTTTCTAACTACATCACTCCATCGTCCCTTCCATACTTATTAATTGACATCTGCTGTAGAGAAAAGCTTTTCCTTCACCCTATTTGTGTGCTTCCATGTATTTTGACAATTCTGTCATCTCCAAACTCTTCTCCATACCAACACTGCACTTATAAACATTAACACAGACTCAACCGTCAAGAATGTTTCATCCTGGGTGACCACTTCCTCCAGGGAATTTCATCCTGGGTGACAGCTTCCTCCAGGGAGTTAGAAAAACCCAGAATCAGGGAAGGATCACTAATGCAAGAACACACTTTTACAGATAGCACAGTCGAGGCTGAAAAGAGCAAAGGGTAATGCCCGGAGTCACACAGCTGCCAGCCGAGAGGAGCAGCTCCAGGGCAGAGCCTGGGTGCCTGTCCTGCAGCGTATTTTAAGAAGCACCAGGGACAGAGCTATGAGCTGATCAGGATGCATTGCCCTTGACTTGGCAACGTGGTCGCAGGGTGTGGGAGATGGAAACTCCAGAGCGGAGGCTTTCTGGGGTTCTCCTCTGTGGTCTCAGTGCCATGTCGTAGACCCTCGACATAGGATGCCCTCTAGCATGATGTGTGGGGGGCCAATGAATGAATAAACACAGGACTGGTTCAAGAGGAACCAGACAAGTACCTGCACTAAAGCACCACCCAGTGAGACCATAGGAAACGTGCAAGCACCTGGCATGGGACCACCTGCAGGTTATCAGGAGACCCTCTGGAGACGTAAGCCCAACCTACTTCCCTCAGACCTTCCAAACCACTCCCCCCCCATAATTCTGATGACATGCAAGCTTATTAAACAGAAAGTCATCAGCCTTCGGCTTTCTCAACTGAAAATGACAATAAATTTTATTATCTGGAGGTCCCTGCCCCACGCTAGGATTCTGGAATCTAAAACTATAATCTACTTGGGACTTTCCTGGCTTTAGTGAATGCAGAATCCTTTACGTAAAAGCAAGAAATAATTAGCCCTGACAGTAGAAGCAGAAACAGAATCGTGATTCATGAATCTTCTAATTGTTTTTCCCTTTTGCACATTTTAATCTCCCCCCCCCCCAGCCTTAGAGTAACATATGTTCTACACACACACGGACAAATAGAATCACACGGGCATAAATGAGCGTGATGGGGTGGGGGGGACGGGGTTCTCAGTCAGCTGCTCCCTCGCTCCCTCTTTGGGGGTCTCTCTGCTCCGGGTACTGAGGCACAGAATCCCATCGCCTTGCTCCCCGGCACAAATGTGCTATAAAACACCTGTAAATTCTCCTGACATTCCAGTGACCTTCGTGGGGTCTGGAAGAGCCACATTTCACACCAAAGATGGAGCTGTAAATATTCTCTCTGTGCAGTAAACACTGGGCTGATGCTGGTACCTCGCTCATGTCCTTTCCGTGCCTGCCACCTCGCAGAGGAGACTTATTTACTGCCATGGAAAATTCCAGCCCCAAGGCAGGCAGCTCGCCACGACCCAGTGTCTCAGCATCTTGCTGCTTGTTGCTACTGCCTGTTCTCTCTCTTACACTCACACACACACACACTCCTATGATTATAAAGCTGGGAGCAGGAAAGCCCCTGAGAAGATTACACTAAAACATACACCCCCGTCTTATCAGTTCTTTCTGGGTGGTGAGTTTTAGAATGATCTACATTTAATTTCTTTTTGCTCAGCTGAATTTTATTTTGTCTTACAGAATTTTTACGTTTTTAAATAAAATATTTATTGAAAGGCAATAGTCTCCCACTCCAGCGGACCCGTCTAGAATCATCCTCCTTTCTTGGACAGGGAGGTGGCAGACCTCGAGGTTTGGACGGGCAGAGGGGAGACCTGGTGGGTTCTTGGCCGAGGGGACGGTCGATGTAGTCATCAGCTCTGGACAGCTAAGAGGCACCTTACGGTTTTCAAAAATAATTTCATGGGGCAGCTGAGAAAATCATGCGTGCTCCTAGCTCAGTGTGGGTAGAGAGAGCCAGACAGATGGTTAGACCAAGCTGCATCTCTCGTCCCCTCTCAGAAATCAAATCCCCGGAGGGCAGGGCTTCCTTCCACCCACCCCAGCGCACTCCCACCGAAGACATCAGGGGTTAATACAAGCTCCCCACCCCCCCTCCCAGGTGTTGCTCCCCACCCCCGATTTACTTCTGCAATTGTGATGAAGGTCCTGATGGAGAGGGTTAACTGCCTGAATGGTTTGTTCAATTCATTGATTAGCTATTTCTCGGAAGTTCATTGCCATCTCGAGGCAGGGGACGGGGAATTGGGTCTCCGTGGTTTCTCAAGGCTTGAGCCGCTCTTGATTAAATGCAGCGACAACACATCCATCCTGGGCGGCAGCTCTGCCCAAGGTCAAACCTTCATGCAAAACGGGAGCCAAGATCTGCATGTCTAAACACCAGCAGCAGGAAGGCCTGAGGGACAATTTTGAAAAGCGGGAGAGGAGAAGGAAGAGGGAAGCGAGAAGGGAGAAGAAGAAAGGGCTCATGGAGGGGAAGGAAGAAAGAACATAGGTGAGGTTATAGTGATTCTTACAGGGGGACACTCAGCCAGAAAACCTGGGGTAACCCCTGCTCCCCAAACAAAGGCTACAAAGTGGGCTTTCTGCACAGAAGCCTGAGCATCTGAATGGGCAAAAAGCCAAGGGTGAGAGTTAACAATTGGCGCCTTAGCTTGGGTGACCTGAAAACAACCTGAGACGGGCTTCTGGGGAGGACCTGCCCGAGACGTTGACCCAGGGAGCGGACGTGAGGGCGAGAGTGACACAGAAAGTGAGTTGGCCACTGTCAAGAGTGACCTGAACTCACTACACGGGCCTGAGATGAGAGTCAGGGGTGGAAGGTGGGGCCTGGCCCTTTCTGTCCTGCTCAGGGGAGAGACCCGCACATTTCTGGGAGGCACAAGGCCTCCCCCCAGGGGAGGTGCTGCCAGGATGTCCTGCCGGATGGACGTGAGCCCCAGGGCAGTGAGAGGATGAGGTGCTGCCACCGGGAGCTGCCAATCTGTTCGCCTGAGCAGGGCTAACCCCCTGCCGTCCTTGCTGCCTCCGAGCTGGGGCCCAGGGCTTTGCGAGACAGCCCCGTCTTACCCTTGGGATGCATGCTCCCCAAGGGAAGTAGAGACACATTCACCGAATGATCCCTACAACCATGAAAATGTGCAGTTGTGCCTGGCCAGGAAGGAGGGCCCGGGGATTGGGGGCCCGAGGAATAAGAGGAAGGGGTCCCCCAGCGACGCAGGGCCAGGGAGGCTTCTCAGAAGAAGTGAAGGGCTGGAGGCGTTCCCAGCCCGTGCCGAGGGCTGCAGCGGAAGGTGAGTGGGCTGGACTTCATCTTCCGAGCCACGAGGAAGCCACCGAGGGCTTGGAGCAGGGACAAATGACATGATCAGATCTGCATTTTGAGAAATGTACGGGAGTCCCCCCTTATCTGCAGGGGATACTTTCCAAGACGCCCAGTGGCTGCCTGAACACACAGATAGTACCGAACCCTACATAGACTATGTTTTTTCCTGTAAGTACACACCTATGATAAAGTTTAATGTATAAACTAGGCACAGTAAGAGATTAACGACAACTAATAATAAAATAGAATAATTATAACAATACCCTGTAATAAAAGTTTTGTGTATGTGGTCTCTCTCTCTCTCTCAAAATGTCTCATTGTACAAATTTAATGCCTTTTCCACCTTAGCTAAGCACTCGTAACGCAGCATGGTGGTAACTTTTGCAGTTTGAGGTGTGACGGCAAAACCAGCACAAATTTCTTTTTCTTTCTTCACAATTTCACAGGTAGAAGATTGCACAACCTCAACCTACGATTTTTTTCTTAGTAAGTTGAGAACTTTTACCTTTTCACTTTTTAAAAAATATTTATTTTATTTATTAATTTTATTTTTATGGCCACATCTGGTCTTAGTTGTGGCACGCAGGTACTTCGTTGCTGTGCGCGGGCTTCTCTCTAGTTGTGGCGTGTGGGTTTTCTCTCTCAAGTTGTGGCACTCGGGCTCCAGAGCTCAAGGGCTCTGTAGTTGCGGCACGCAAGCTCTCTAGTTGAGGCGTGCAGGCTTAGCTGCCCCGCGACTTGTGAGATCTTTGTTCCCCGACCAGGGATCGAACCCGTGTGTCCTTCACGGGAGGGTGGATTCTTTACCACTGGACCACCAGGCAAGTCCCTTACCTTTTCACTTAAAGGAAGCATTTTACGGCTTCTATCCGAATTGCCAGCCTTGCTGACTCTTGTGCTTTGGGGCCATTATTGAGTAAAATGAGGGTCACCCCCACCTTGTCTAGAGAATCATGGCTCTTTTTTGAAAAATATATTTATGTTTATTCTTTTCTATATTTTTCAAAATATCTGCAAATGAGAGTATGTCTCCTTTAAAATCAGACTCACAGAAGGTTGACTGTTTTCCTTTTTTATATATAAAACTATAGTAGAGAAAAAGCCACTTTTACTGTTCACATCTGTGAGAAAGAGCTTCACCTGGGAAACACAGGCCTGAGCAAATGGTTCAGATCTCTCACTGTGAGGTTTTAGTTACAAGTCTCTGTCTGTCTGTCTGTCTGTCTGTCTCACTGCCACACGCACACCCACACCCCCCGCAACAGGTGAGCTTCAGTTGCTGCGCTACTAAAACGCTTTTCTCAAGAGAGGTGGAATGACTGTTTTCAATACTTTTAGTAGAATATAAAGGACTTTTCACCAGCCCTTGAACACAAACAAAATTCGGACGCTTTTCCCCAGAGGAGAGAGCCTGTCACCCAAAGGGGCCCCACCATTCCCTTGCCCACCCTGAGCCCCTGTGTCCCTGTGTCACCTGCTCCCCAGGGGATCTGGGGACACCTGCCCCCTCAGCTTTTCCTCTGTGGTTGGAGCTAGGCCTGGCAGCGGGACGGTACCCACAGCAAGTGGCCTGGGGGGCTCCCGGGGCACCCAGGGGCCTCGCCACCAGCTCTGACGACCCCTCGGAAGGAACATCCTCTAGCCAACCAGAAAATGTACGTCCCCTGGTCCTTCCCACCTCTCCCACCCAGCACCGAGCCTCAGCTACTCTGGGCCCGTTCTCAGTGTCTCTAATAAAAATGGTTTTCACGCTCTGATCCTCATTTCTGGGGTCATGCACCCCAAGACACCACAGAGGCAGGAAACGGCTCTTCCCTGATCCCATCCAATTCCTCTAATGGCCTCAGTGACCCTCCTCCCCACTTCCTGGGCCTCAAAATCCTGCAGAACTGGAGCCTCTGAGAAGGTGACATATTTGAGGTCAGGGTTACTTCCCACAGCTATAAAACCCCCAAAGAAAACGGTAAACCAGCCGTGATGTTACAATATCCTCAAATAGCACCGCTGGGCAGGAATGGGGGCTGGAGGGCAGGCCCTGGTGCCCAGAGAGAGAAGAGCTGAGGGTTTTCGAGGCGGGTAGGAGGCAAAGTGGCTCTAGGCCATTTCGCTCCTTTTCAAGGATGAAAGGTTAGGCTGAAAGAGCATTCCACCAGGCTGAGCTGCCGGTGTGGGTCTCCTGCACCCTCCAGCCCAGCCCTGCCCTGACACCCCGGGCACGCGAGCATCAAAGCGAGGCCTCCACCACCGTCACCAAAGAGGACGCGTGTGCAGGATGTGATTGTCACCGCGATGGAATATATGACGTGAACCATGACAAACACCAGAATGACTAATTTCAAACATTTATTACAATTCTTGAGAGACTTGCAAGCTGTCCCCGCCCTTGATTTTAATAAATGCACTCTTGAAGCAGCCCCTTATCAAAGTGACACAAATTGTGTGGTAAATAGATTATGGTGCAGCTGAAATACTGGAAAATGAGATCAGAAATGCTCCTTCTCTCCCATTTAAAACTCCGTGCAATCCTTCAGTCTGAGACGCAGCAGTGAGGCGGCCACGGGAAGCTCGGGGGTGAGAGAATTAGCACCCGGAGAGGCGGCTCTTAATCGGCTTCTCCCACAAATCCTCCCCTACAGCAGGACACCTGCGGCCCGGCTTCTCCGGCTACCTCAGCCAGTCCTGCCCCAGCCAGTGGGGTAGGGGTGCCGGGAGGGAGGACGGGGGACCTGCACCTGGGGATGGAGGGAGATGCCGAGGAGGGGCTGCGGGCACTGCCACCCCAAGGGAAGCTGTGAGAGAGAATGTCCCCCCACCTTTTATGCTCCACTATTGGAGAATTCCTGAGTACCTCCTGTGTGCCAGGCTTCGCACTAAGGGTTGGGCGTGCACAGGTGGGCAAGGCCAGGCAGGTGTCCTCAAGGGGCTTCCAGTCTGGAGCAGGAAGCCGGCACGCAGGCTGTGAAACGAGACGGCAGTGCAGCCCATGCCAGCTGGACTGCCAGACGACAGGAGGTACCGGGGCAGCTGCCCCCTGCTCGGCCGCAGCTGACCCGACATCGCAGGCGTGCCGTGACCAGGACCCTGCCCTGCCCGGGATTCTGGGCACCCGTGTCCAGCTGCCTGGCTCTTCCCCGGAGGATGGAATGACCAGGGAAAGCCCTGTGCATCCTTAAAGAGCAGGAAAAACCCTGAACCAAGGGACGGTTAGAGAGCCGCAAGGGCCCAGAGTGGGCCCAGAGCCCCGAGGGCTCGCCCACCTCGAGTGGTTCCCTCCAAAGGGTGAGACACGGTTAGACCAGTCCTGTGGGTGGTCACTTGGCTTCTTGTCCCTGTGAAAGGCAAAGGTATTGTCTCTGGGTGACACACAAGACCCCGTTCGCCCAAGGATGGTGATGGCAAGGCTGCTGGGGGACAGAGTCAGCCCACTTTACGGGAACTTCTGTGTCAGAATTAGGGGCAGCGGCCATCCCAGAACCTCGTCAGTAACTAATTGCTGATATAACTAGACTCACGCTATATCTCAGTGCCAGTTAATATTCAAATAAAAAGCACGGTGTGTCTATCTATGTGCAGTTCGATTTCCCTATAAGAAGCCTCTTTCTTGAGACAGCCTCCTTCCTTCCCTGGGCGGTGGTCCCCTTTGCAGACAGCTACCATGGGGGAAATTTCAAGAGAGGGGCCCAGCAAGCGGTAGGCTCACTTAGACTGGGTCTGGGTCTTGGGGAGACGAGGGGGTGACCTCCCGATCTCTTCTGCGTGCAGCCGGCCTGAGGACACAGGGGTGCCCACTCACGCTGCTTTCACGGACAGAGAACAGGGGCTGTGATTTCCACGAGGATGTCCCCAGGGTCTGACGTATCGGAGGAGTGATTCTTATCTGTTTTATTTTTTAAATAGACGTTGAATTTAGAAATCAAGTCGTTTACGTATTTAAACCCCAGTTAATATGTATTAAATTTTATTATTTATTAAATATTAATAATTCATGAGGATTTTCAAATTAAACATCAAACCTCTAACAAATTAAGTTTAAATAATTAAGTCTATTATTAGTGGAGCGAGATTACCAGGATGGGGGTGCGAGCAAATGTGTTCCAGAAACTATTTTTCTCGTCCGGAGTGTATAGCCTTTTATTATCTCCATTTTGTAGGTGGGGAGAGGAAGACGCAGGAAGCTGAAGGATTTGACGCCCCCGGAACACACAGCTGATGACAATTCTGAGATGGGATTCAAACCCGCATCTCTTTATTTCCTAGGTCCAGCCCACTGTTTGGAACAGACAAAACATGTCTCCCCTTCCTGACGTGAGAACGGAATGATTTCTCGGGCTAGAGGAGGGATAGGCTGGAAAATATGTTGATTTTATTGGAGGGACGCATGTGAGGAGACGGGTGCAGCTGAGAAAGGGAGACCCAGGTGGGGGCACCTCCCAGGGAGAAAGGAGGGCACTGAACAGCCACGGAGGGCGTGGGGCAGAGGGACAGGAGAGGCAGGTCTGCGGTAAACGCTCTAGGAGGCTGGCACCCGCCACAGGCCCACCCCTCTCCAAGCCCACAGCGGGCTGATAGTGGTCGCCCCCAAATTCCTCACCCTAATTCCTGGAACCTGAGAATGTTACCTCATTTGGAAAAAGGACTTTTGCAGGTGTAATTAAGTTAAGGATCGCAGATGCGATCACCTCGGATTATCTGGCTGGTCCCTAGATCCAATGGCAAGTGTCCTAATAAGAAACAGAAGAGGAGAGAAACAGAGAGAGAAGGTCCTATAAAGACAGAGGCAGAGACTGGAGTGTTGCAGCCACAAGCCCAGGAATGCCAGTGGCCACCAGAAGCTGGAAGAGGCCAGGAACAGAATCACCCCTAAACCCTCTGGAGGGAGCGCGGCCCTGCGGACACCTTGATATCGGGCTTCTGGCCTCCAGAACTGTGAAAGGAGACATTTCTGTTGTTTTCAGGCACCCAGTTCATGGTAATTCATTACAGCAGCCACAGGAAACAACTATAGCACCAAAGGAAGTCACCTGTCCCCTCTTTGTGACAGTGCCATGGAAGGATGCTGCAGGCAGAGCCTGACCCCACCCCGTCATGCCAGACCCCGCCCGTCCCCTTTCTCTGCAACAGCATTCAACACCTGTGCTTGGGGGGCTCACCACCCTATCTGCTGGGAGGGGGGAGGGAGTGCAGTGGAGCGGGGATCCCCGTTCCATCACTTGGGCTCAGGCCTGGGGGAAGAGAAGGCCAGTGACACTGGGGATGAATGCAGACAGGCTCTGATCTTTTAAAAATTCTAAATATGGAATCCAAGCTTACAAGGACATGGGATGTCATGGTTGGTCTAATTGTAAGATGATTCTTTGCTTTACAACCCGCCTCTTCTAAACAGAAACCCCTTTGTCCATTTCAAGTATCTATTGATTTGTGTTTATTGCTGGAATCAATTGCTCCTAATATAATTTCACCTCTTGGGGAGTGACTCCCCACTTGCATTTCTCCCTCTGCCGTGGCTGAACAGCTCCAACTGGAAAAGCCATGTCTTCCCTCTGCCCCTCTCCTCCTCCCGATGGCTGTCCCCACCCTGTCCTATCCCAGGGATGCCCGTCTCCTGCTCGAAAACTTCAACTCCCCCACTGCCTACCAAACCAAACTCAAACTCAGCCACCCTAACTGTAAGGCCATCATATGTGGCCCGAGCACCCCTCCTGGTCTTTTCTCCGGCCGCCCCATGTCAACACTGAGCCCCAGGCACAGTGAAAGCAGAGAGAGGACTGATGGCTGCTGGGACAGGCATCCGAGCCATTGGAGTATCAGCCAGTGTCCTCCAGAGAGAGGCTTATTTTAAGGAACTGGCTCTGGTGACTGTGGGGCTGACAAGCCTAAAATTCAGAGGGCAGGGCTGCCAGGCCTCAGGCGGGAGGGGCTGCTGCAGTCTGGAGCCGGATTTCTTCCTCCCCAGGAAACCTCAGTGTTTGCTCTTAAGGCCTTCGACTGATTGGACGAGGCCCACCCACATCCTCGAGGGTGGTCTCTTTCGCTTGAAGTCAGTTGATTGCACATGTTAACCACATCTACCAAATGCCTTCACAGCAATACCTCGATTCATGTTTGATTAAGTAAGCTGAGTACCACAGCCCGGCCACACTGACACGAGACTAATCACCGCATCGTGAGTTAGAGACTGCACACAGGAAAGCTGGACGCTCCAGAAAGCACGGCTGGGCTTAGGAAATGGATCCCCTACAGTCCATCTTGGCTGTCGGATCCGGACTCTCCGACTGTTTGGAGACTGGGCCCCTGGGCCCTGGCTTCTGTTCAGAGACCTGCCCTCCTTGGATGAGGGCTGGGCGGGTGGGCCAGCTCTGCTGCCTCCTGTCGGCACCTCAACCCTCTGTGACTCACCACACCCCCTCGGGGGTAGCCCACAGCTGGAGGGTGGTCTCCCAGGGGGACTAACTCATGCCCGGAAAGTCAGGAGAGCAAAGGAAAAGCCTTCTTTTCCTGTACCGTCCTTATCACTTACAAACCTGAATCTGCAGAGGCTGTTTCGTTCAGAAGGACTGAGCACGGCATTCAGGCTGGGGGCTCAGTTCTCTGCAGACATCAGATCAGGGTCGAAAGCTCCCCCTTCCCACTCCCTTTACTCCTC
Source organism: Globicephala melas (assembly GCF_963455315.2). Taxonomy (NCBI): domain Eukaryota; kingdom Metazoa; phylum Chordata; class Mammalia; order Artiodactyla; family Delphinidae; genus Globicephala; species Globicephala melas. The sequence goes on along the minus strand of NC_083333.1, from coordinate 29,638,737 downwards.
CAGGGGCTGCAGAGGTGAGCGATTCTCACCCGCAGGCAGCCGCCTCCGTGGCCCCTGTGCGATCAGTAAGGCCTCAAACAGACATTTACAACCTCAAAGACAGACCCACAGCCTCTACCCCCACCTCCCACCCCCCACATAAAAGTCTTGGGCACCACAGTCTGGGTTCCGGGACCTCTTTGGACACTTCCCACTGAGGAAATAACTCAGGGCGGTGTCAGGATTTGACTGGCAAAGACGCGGTCATCTCGGACACTTTCCCTGCCCTCGCCCCTTCCCACTTCCTCTCCTTGCTATTTAATCGCCTCTGCGTGGGGACCCCAGGGTTTCTTCCCCACCCCTGGGCTGTGTTTTGGGGCCAGGCTGGGCAGAGCCTGGGAAGACTCTGGTATTATGATGGAGAAACTAACACCTGCTTGTCACTATGGCAACCTGCCTAGCTGAGCAGGGAGGCAGAGCGGGCTGGGGGTCTGCATTAACAGCCCTGTGCGGTGGGTTGCTGCGCTGATTACTCAGGAACGTCTCCTCGGGGGGCACCCAGAGGAGGGGCTGCCTCACCGCCCTGGCTCAGCTTGGGTCTGGTCCTACCCCCAGGCAGGATATGAATTGCATGACCTCTCAAGGTTGAGATCAGCCAGCAGGAGGAAACTTGGTTTCTAAAACAGCTCGTATCCCCCAAGAGGAAAAGGGATTCCCGTTCCAGGCTCTGGAACAGCCCAGTCCCCAAGGACGCAAGAGGGGCACAGAGAGGCCGGAGACAGGCTGCTTGATCTGACATCCACCATCTGGGAAGAAGGGCTCCACCCTGACATTTACCAATCGCTCCTCACCTGCTTCTCAACTCAGAGAGGAGACCCAACAGGACTGTGATGGTTTCCAACTCCTGCAGCTGAGTCCACACGCCTCCACTTCCTTACCCGTGGGCTGCTGTCCAGGCTGACTGACACGTGCACTGCCACCTGCTCTGTGTGGCAGGGTGGGTGTCACATCATTTCCAGCCAGCCCCCCACCCCCGCCCGACCCCTGCACGGCTACACTCATCCTCCGTCTTTGCTCTCTTGGCCCAATCCCTTCCGGTGCTCTAATTAGGAGTGTGGGTCACTGGTGCCCTGGGCACTGGGGGCGGGGAGGTGGAAGGAGCCGGTAGGAGGCTGGATTCAGCGTCCGTCCTCTGGAGGGAGGCCAGGCAGCAAGGCAGGGTCAGACTCTCCTCCCCTGCCGTATCCCAGGGATATCCCAGCCTGTTGGAGAGATGGAGGAAGTTGATGCCCTCTCGTGGGAGTTAGGGCCCTCCCACAGCTCAGGATAAAGGCCAGATTCCAGAACAAGGCTCTGGAGGCCCCTTCCTAACCTGGCCCTGCTGTAATGCAACCCCCACTCTGCCCCCTTTCTAGAATGTTCTAATCATACCGAAACAGCTTCGTGCTTTCCAGACTCTGGGCCTTTGCATACACTGGTTCCTTCCCCTCCTCGCTCTAGGTCTCCTTTAGAGCTCACTTCTTCTGAAAAACTCTTCCAGTTCTGAATAAGGACTATACCAGGTTGAATAACGGTCTCCCCAAAATTCATGTTAACCTGAAAACTCAGAACGTGACCATATTTGGAAATAGGGTCTTTGCAGATGTAATTCGTTAGGATGAGGTGGTACCGGATCACAGTGGGCCGTAAATCCAATGACCGGTGTCCTTATAAGAAGCAAGAGAATTGGAAACACGCGGGGAAGAAGTCCGCGAGACACAGAACAGAGATTGGAGCGAGGCAGCTACCATCCAAGGAACGTCCAGAAGTGCCTGGAGCCTCCCGAAGCCAGAAGAGGTGGGGAAGGATTCTTCCCTAGAGCCTTTGCAAGGAGCATGACCCTGCGTGAACCTTGATTCCGGACCTCTGGCCCCCAGAATTGTAAGAGCATAAATTTGTGTTGTTTCAAGCTCCCCGGCTTGTGGTAATGTATCAGGCAACCCCAGGACACTCACACAGGGACCCCTGATATGAGCATGATACTTCTGGCCACACATCCATCACAGAGGCAGCCGGGAGGTGCACCACTCACGTGGCCCTTCTAGGGCCATCTTTACTGTGGAGCTCCCTGTTGGGTGACCCCAGGCATTGCCAGAAAGCAACACGGGGTTGGGGAGCACCCTGCCCCATCCTGCTCCCTTGGCAGGCATCACCCCAAACAACATCACCCCTCTCGCACTCACGAGCAGCATGAGGTTCCAGAAGGGGCAAGACTCTGGGGTCAGGAAGATGGTGTGTGGAATTCCAGCCCCACCCCTTAGTAGCTGTGTGACTACAGCAGAGGCCTTGCCTCTGGGAGTCTCTGTTTCCTCATCTGTAAAATGGGGGTGAGCCAACATGCAGAAGGCACCTGGCACCCTGCAGCCATCCACACGCAGCCGCAGCCTCCGTCACAGCATTTACCAAGCTGCCTTTAATGTTGCTTCCTTTGTTTTTCTCCCCTAGGGTAGGGACTTTTGGTAGACAGGGACTGTAGTTTATCTCTGCTGCGAAATAAAGTCTTGATAGCCAAGGATGGCAGACGACAACACAGCCTCCAGCCAGCTAACAGGAATGAGATAAACCTGACCCCACGGAGATGAGGGGATTTATAAGGTCACAAGCAATTACAGATGGTGAGGAGATAAGAGTCTTTCTTGGTGTCCAACTTAGGACTTAAGTCTTGGTTTAAAATACCTTGATTTGGGAAAACTGCCCAGCCACCCAAACCCAGCCTGCTCCTCGCCCAGCTCACAGCCCTCCAAGGTGGGTCCCTGAATGACTGCAGTCTCCCCTGGGCCTTCCCAGGCCCCAGCTCAGCACCCCTTGTACCTGATGAGGGAGGCTCCTGCTTCTCTGTCGCTGCCCCTCAGATGGAGCTGCCCCCTGGGACAGCAGGCTACCCATCCCTCCTGCCTGAAAAACTTCCCCACCTTGCACAGCTAGGTCTCAACTTCCACCTTGAGTACTGGCAGGACATGGTGTCTCTTCAGAGACAAGCCCACCTCATATGTTTGCTGAGTTCCTAGGCTACCATGGCCCAAGCACAACCAAGGCTAGTCACCAGCTGCAGTGAGTTGAATGGGGGCCCCCAAAAGACATGTCTACCTAAAACCTGTGAATGGGAACTTGTTTGGAAAAAAGTCTTTGCAGATTACATTATACTTACTAGTGAAAGACCAAATGCTTTCCTGTTAAGATTGGGAATAAAGTGAGGATGTCTGCTCTTACTACTCATTCAACATAATACTGTAAGTCCAGCCAATGCAATAAGACAAGTAAAGGAAATAAAAGGCATACAAATCTGGAAGGAAGAAATAAAGCTGTGCCTATTTGTATGTGACATCATTGTCTACTTAGAAGATCCCAAAGAATTAACAAACAAACAAAAACCCTCCTAGAACTAATAAGTGAGTTCAGCAAAGTGACGAGACACAAAACAAACATACGAAAATTTATCATAGTTTTATATACTAACAATAACCATAGGGACACCAAAATTGAAAAGCAATACCATTAATAACCACTCCAAAAAAAGAGGGAGAGGAATGCTTAGGTGTAAACTTAACAAAACTTGGTGTAAGATTTGTATGTTGAAAACTACACAATGCTGATCAAAGAAATAGTAGAAAACCTAAATAAGTAGAGAGACATATCGTGTTCATGGATTGGAAGACTCAACATAGCAAAGATGTCCATTCTTTCCAAATTGGTACACAGGTAATGTAATTCCTATTAAGATTCCAGCAAGATATTTTTGTAGCTATCGACAGGATTATTCTAAAATTTAAATGGAAAAGTAAAGGAACTAGAATAGCTAAAACAAATTTGAAAAACAATAAAATGAGAGGAATCACTCTACCCTATTTTGGAGACTTTTTATCTACCTGCCGTAATCAAGATTATGTAGTATTGGCAGAGAATTAGATACACAGATCAATGGAACAGAACAGAGTACCCAGAAATAGACCAAAAGAAATGTGCCCAAATGATTTTTTGACGAAGGTGCCAGAGCAAACCCACGGAGGGAAGATAGCGTTTTCAACAAATGTAACTGGAGCAACGGGACACCCATAAAAACAAAAAACCTCGTTCTCACATTTTACACAAAAATTAATCAAAATGGGTCATGGACTTAGATGTAAATTGTAAAGCTATAACATTTTTAAGAAAAGAAAAAAAGAAGATCTAAGATCTAGTCTTAGAGATCTAGGGCTAGCTAAAAAGCTTTTAGAGTTGACACCAAAAGCACAATTCATAAAAGGAAAAACTGATAATTTGGACTTCATCAAAATTAAAACCTTTTGCTCCAGGAAAGATCCTATTAAGAGGATGAAAAGAAAAGCTGCAGACTGGGAGAAAATATTTGCAAGCTACATACCAAACACAAGACTAATAATTAGAATATATAAAGAACTCTCAAAACCCAACTGTTAAAAAAAAAAAAAAAAGACAACTGAAAATCCAATTAGAAAAAAGGAAAAAAAAAGAAAGAGAAAATCCAATTAGAAAATGGGAAAAAGACATGAAGAGATATTTCACGGAAGAGGATATACAGATGGCAAATAAGCACATGAAAAGATGCTCAACATCATTAAGCATTAAGGAAATACCAATTAAAACCACAACTACTGAGCCTGCGCGTCTGGAGCCTGTGCTCCGCAATGGGAGAGGCCGTGACAGTGAGAGGCCCGCGCACCTCGATGAAGAGTGGTCCCCGCTCTCCGCAACTAGAGAAAGCCCTCGCACAGAAATGAAGACCCAACACAGCCAAAAATAAATAAATTTATTAAAAAAAACACACACACAATCAGATATCACTACCTACCTTTACAAATGGTTATAATAAAATATAACACCAAATACAGGTAAGGATGCAGAGAATCTACATTACTCCTACATTGCTGGTGGGAATGGAAAATGTACAAACACTCTGGAAGACAGTTGGTGGTTCCTTTTTTAATATATATAATTTTTAAAAATTAATTATTTATTGGCTGCGTTGGGTCTTCGTTGCTGCACGCGGGGCTTTCTCTAGTTGAGGCGAGTGGGGGCTGCTCTTCGTTGCGGTGCGGGGGTTCTCATTGTCGTGGCTTCTTTTGTTGCAGAGCACGGGCTCTAGGCATGCGGGCTTCAGTAGTTGTGGCACACAGGCTCAGTAGTTGTGGCTTGTGGGCTCTAGAGCACAGGCTCAGTAGCTGTGGCACATGGGCTTAGCTGCTCCGCGGCATGTGAGATCTTCCCAGACCAGGGCTCGAACCTGTGTCCCCTGCATTGGCAGGCGGATTCTTAACCACTGCGCCACCAGGGAAGTCCAGGTGGTTGCTTTTAAAAACTAAATATGTAGCTACCACACATCCCAGCAATTGCACTCCTGGGCATTTGTCCCAAGGAAATGAAGACTTAGGTTCACACAAAAACCTGTACATGAATAGATATTGCAGAAATATTCCAAATAGTGAAAAACTGGAAACAACTCAGATTATGTCAATAAGTAAATGGCTAAACAAACTGGGACATCCATACCGTGGGATATACTCACAATAAAATGAAGCATACTCTTGATACACACGACAAGCTGGGTGAATCTCCAAGAAATTATACTAGGTAAAAAAAGCCAATCCTGGGCTTCCCTGGTGGCGCGGTGATTGAGAGTCCGCCTGCCAATGCAGGGGACACGGGTTCGTGCCCCGGTCCGGGAGGATCCCACATGCGGCAGAGCGGCTGGGCCCGTGGGCCATGGCCGCTGAGCCTGCGCGTCCGGAGCCTGTGCTCCGCAACGGGAGAGGCCACAACAGTGAGAGGCCCGCGTACCGCAAAAAAAAAAAAAAAAACCCAACCCAAATAGTTACTGGTTGAAAATGTACCAAGGATTTGTTTTAATCAGGTATGGCAAGACACGCAGACATGACAATGACTGTCGTGTAGGAAGAAGATTACACTCTGATTCCTGGAAATTGGAGGCACTGTGCACCACACAGGGCTACACACGGAAGCACAGCATCGATCGGTAGGCAGAAGGAACGAGGGGAAGCGTGGGCATGAGACTTTAGTGCGGTTTCCATTGGGGGGGAAAAGGCAGGCATGGGAAGCAGTCTCAGGATTGGCTAGTTTGAATAATTTTGGTGGGCTCTGGGCTTTAGAGGTGGTCCCTAGTCATCTGGCACCTGACCCTGGGTGATTTAGGGCAAGCAGATAGCATCCCAGACTGCAGGATTCTGATAAGAGGAGGCAGAGGAGGGTATGAACTCGGGACTTGTTGGTTTGCATATCAAAGGCAGCTTCCCTTTCTCCAGTAATTAGCCAACACTGGGAGAGGCAGTCTCTCCCTGGGTCCACAAAGCCCTGAGATGTCAAAGCACCATAAAATATAGAAAAATTAAAAAACATGATTCAGGGAATTCCCTGGCAATCCAGTGGTTAGGACTCCATGCTTTCACTGCCGTGCGCCTGGGTTCGATCCCTGGTCGGGGAACTAAGATCCCACAAGCCATGTGGCACAGCCAAAAATAAGTAAATATAAGTTTAAAAAATTAAAAACGTGATTCATACAGTTACATACTGTATGATTCCATTTATATAACATTCATGAAATGACGAAATTACAGAAATGGGAACAGAATAATGGTTGCTGTGTTAAGGAGAGGATCAGGCTGGAGGGAAGTGGGTGTGGCTGTAAAAAGGTAACAGTGGGATCCTTGTGCTAATGGAGATGTTCTTTTTTTAAATTAATTAATTAATTAATCATTATTTTAAACTGTATTGGGTCTTTGTTGCTGCACGCAGCTTTCTCTAGTTGCGGCGAGCAGGGGCTACTCTTCGTTGTGGTGCGCGGGCTTCTCACTGCAGTGGCTTCTCTTGTTGTGGAGCACGGGCTCTAGGCGCATGGGCTTCAGTAGTTGTGGCACACGGGCTCAGTAGTTGTGGCTCTCGGGCTCTAGAGCGCAGGCTCAGTAGTCATGGCGCACGGGCTTAGTTGCTCCGCAGCATGTGGGATCTTCCCGGACCAGGGCTCGAACCCGTGTCCGCTGCACTGGCAGGCGGATTCTTAACCACTGTGCCACCAGGGAAGCCCCCGGGAAGCCCCCTGGAGATGTTCTGTACCTTGACCTTATCAACTGTGAGATGGTTCTAGAGTTTTGTAAGGGTGTTACCGTTAGGGAAACCTGGCTACAGGTTACACAGGATCTCTCTGCATCGTGTTTTACAACTGTGAACCTACAATTATCTCAAAATTAAAAGTTTAATTTAAAAAATATAAGGTAAAAGTGAACGGCCCCCTCTCCTTGTCTTCTGAACCCCAGCCCCACCCCTTACCAAAGCCACTTGTATTAACATCTTCTGTGTAAATCCTTCCAGACTTTTCTTTGCATTTATTTATACACACACGCACAAACTTAGCAGAGTGTTGCATAAATGGGATTAACGGACTGTCCCATGACTTGTGTAATAAGGCTAGCTGGCAATGAAGAAGTGACAGAAACCTTGAGAAAATGACTCTAACCACTTCATTTCAAAATGGCAAGCAAAGGAACTGGTGTGGACCACCCTGTCCCCCCCAACTGAAGGAAAACAGATTCTAAAGAGAGACAGAGGCCCACGGTCGGAGGCTCTCCCGAGATGCATGACTCCTGGAACATTTCTGTACATGATATCTGGCCTTGCACCTGTAAATCTGCTTTGGGGAGAGATGGGAGCCATAGGTACAGAAGTAGATGAGGCTATATGAGGCGCCTACCTGTAAAAGATGACCCAGACAAATGAATAAAGAAAATGTGGTTGTACACATACAGTGGACTATTATTTAGCCTTAAAAGAGAAGACAACCCTGCCATTGGTGGCAACATGTATGAATCTGGAGGACATGATGCTGAGTGAAATAAGCCAGACACAGAAAGACAAATACTGCATGAAACCACTTTTCGAGGAATCTAAAGTAGTCAAGCTCATAGAAGCAGAGATTAGAAGGGTAGTTGTCAGGGGCTGGGGGAGACGGAAACGGGGCACACAGATTTGGGTATGCAAGAGAGTAAGTCCTAAGATCTACTGTACAGCAGAGTTAATAACACTGTGTTGTAGACTTCAACGTTTGCTGAGATGGTAGATCTTAAGTGTTCTAATAATAATAACAATAACAATAATAAAGAAGGTGGGAGGAAACTTTTGGAGAGGATGGATATGTTTATGGCATAGACTGTGGTGATGGTTTCACAGTGTACACTTATCTCCAAGCTCATCAAGTTGTATACATTAAAAATGTACAGGGCTTCCCTGGTGGCTCAGTGGTTGGGAGTCCGCCTGCCAATGCAGGGGACACGGCTTTGTGCCCCGGTCCGGGAAGATCCCACATGCCGCGGAGCGGCTGGGCCCGTGGGCCATGGCCACTGGGTCTGCGCGTCCGGAGCCTGTGCTCCGCAACGGGAGAGGCCACAGCAGTGAGAGGCCCGCGTACCGCAAAAAAAAAAAAAAAAAAAAAAAAAAGTACAGCTTTTTGTATGTCAATCATACCTCAATAAAGTGATTTTAAAAAAATAAACCCAAAGAGCTGGAGGGAAGAGAAGAGGGTGTGAACTTGATGACAAGCACCAGAGAGCTGGGAACAACCTGGAACCTTCAAAGTACTAACACACGACACACAAATACACAATACACACCCTCTAAAGCAGGGGTCCCCAACCCCCCACTCCCCAGGGCCACACAGCAGGAGGTGAGCGGTGGGCAAGCGAGCGAAGCTTCATCTGCCACTCCCCACCGCCCCCGTCTGTGGAAAAACTGTCTTCCACAAAACCGGTCCCTGGTGCCAAAAAGTTGGGGCCCACTGCTCTAAAGCAAGCTTCAGATCAAAGTGAACAAGGACACCCAAGGTCTCCCCTCAAGAAGAGAGAGAAGGTAGAAAAGCTCAATTCTCATTTTGTTTCTGCCCGTTCCAGTAAAAAGAATGGTCTTCAAACTGGCAAGGTTAACAACGCCCAATGCCAGGCATCTCACAGGAGCTGGGAACTGCTCGTCGAATTAAATGCAGAGAGGGGATTACAACAGACCCAGGTGAAGAGAGAAACACAGCAACCTGAGGTGCTAGAAATGCGTTCTTTCCCCAGAGCCCGATGAGCCACATCCCAGCGTGTTTAAGCAGCCAGCAGCCATCATCTCAGAGCTGCTATTGGTAATTTCTAGAAATTATGGAGGGCAAGGGAGGTGTCGGAAAACTGGCCATGAACCACGCCTGACCTGATTCTCAAAAAGAAAGGAATAAAAGAAAATTCTAGAAATAATAGACCAGTGAACGTGATGTAAATCTTTAGAAAAGGATAAGACTATTATAGAGTTTGTTCATGAATGCAGAAGGAGACACAACACAATACAGGAAACGCTCTGCAACTAAAACACACCCCACGAATCTCATTTCCATTTTCAATGAGTTATCAGACTGACGGATGCAAAGAATGTCTTAGGCAATACACTGATTTGCATAAACACGTGTAAATTAGGTGGTCATACAAGGACTAGATGATGGAACCGTAGGGAAATCCATAGCTTGTTGAACACTGCACTGAATGAGTCAGCCCGGAAGCAGAGCCATAGTGGAGGGCCACAGGGCTCTGCTCTGTTCTGGAGCCAGTCAGCACTTCTACGGCACCTTGGATAGAAGCAGAGGTATGCTCTTCAAATTTGGAAATGGTATAAACCTGGGAGGGATGCTTAACATGAATGACCATGAAGTCCCAGAACCAGTGGGTCAAACATTGCTGAGATCAGTCACATTTCTTGTTGCCTCATTACAAGCCGGGGAGGCCCGACGTGGCAGAAGGAAGGTGCTGACGATGTACAGAGGTGGCAGCCCTCACAGGGGTCACTGGAGACACTGATGGGAAGAGAAGCCAGCACAGCCTGGGTTGTATTACTAACACATGGAACCAGCTCCTAGGAACTCCGTGCACCCGGCAGATTGCAGCTGGAAGTCAGCATTGTTGAAGGACAGGAGCAAGCCATAGCGCATTCCAGGGAGAGGACCTGGAAGGTGAAGGGTCTGCAAGCAGGAGGGATGAAGAGGCGACGTCAGCCGGACCTGGAGGAGGGATGGCCCAGGTGGGACTTTACCACAGGCTGCGAGTACATCAAGGGCTGCAGAGAGAAAACAAATGGTTATTGAAAACCCAACGTGACTGTGGCTGGACCTGCCTCCCAGGGAGGGTGGTGTAAACCCTGTTGGTGGGAAGATAAATCCCACCTGAGGCAGGGCTCCAGCATAGGAAGAGGGACGCAGGTGCTCAGGCCACCGTTTGTGTGGGGCAGTTGGGGTGGGAGGGGGCCCCTGTTCGGAGGGAGGCCATAGGAGGATTAGGAACTGGCTCAGTAAGCTTGAATCTGGGCTGAGTCCAGGCGGTGCTGTGCTGTGGACTCTGCCTGCCTTCCTCGCTGGCACACAGATGCTCCTGTGATAATGTTTGGAGGAAACGCCCTGTGTTTCTGGGTCACGGGGCTGTATGGGGACAATGTGCGGGATGCGGAGACGGTCGGTACCCAGGGCCCGGCCAGCCAAGGCAGGATGGAGGGGGAAACAGATGCTACTCCCTCCCCTCCCCCCACCACGTCCCCAGGAAGTTCCGGAGGGAGGTGGGGTCCCACCACGTGCCGAAGGGAGTTTGAGGCAAGTTTTTCCAAAGTTCAGCTGACAAAGAGGTTTGATCCAAGTTTGGTGCCGTTCCCTAGAGAGAATTAGAATGCAGAAGGAGGCCGCGGCGGGGAAAGCCTCTGACACCAGGCGCAGGGATCCAATGATGGGTCGGACCACCTGTGAGCAGCCATCCATCCCTGCGCGGTTTCAGCAGAAGACAGCCGCCACCTGATGCAGGTGTTGGAGGGGATGCTTGATGAGGAAGGACCAAAGACCAGCTTAATTGGCTGAAGTTAAAAAAAAAAAGGACGAGGAGGCTTTGGCTTGCATAACTGAAAGTCCCAAATGTTCCACACGACTGGATCAAATGCACAAAACATGTCTTCAAGAACCGTTATCTGTCTCTCACCTCTGCTTCCCTCTGTGCCAGCCTCATTCCAGGCAGCCCCTACCCAAGTAGTAGTAGAAACAGCGGCCCCAGGCTTCCATCCCACCGACCCAGCAAGCCCATGAGAGGGACCAAGGCTTTCCTCTTCATTTCCACGGAGGTCCCAGGACCAACCCATGTTAGACTGATGCCTCTACCTCGAATACATCAGGAGGACGGGGCTCTCTGATTGGCCAGGCCTGTGCCAGGTGACCGTCTCTGGAGCAGGTGTGAGTGTGAGGGCAGAGAAGAGCCCCCTGCACCTGGGGCTTGACCAGATGACGTGAGACAACTTTCCATCTCAGAGTCAAGGACTCTGTACCTCTTGGGTGTTCCAAGACCCAAAAGAGAGCCAAAGACCTAGGAAAAACTGAGCAAATCATGGGTTAGTTGACTTAGAGACACATTACCAATAAAGCAGAAACTAACACACCATTGTAAAGCAACTATACTCCAATAAAGATGTTAAAAAAAAAACAACACACATTACCAGATTTTCTGTAGTCCCTGTTCACATTCTTATCAGACTTGATATTCAAATTAGTTAGGGTCTCTTGTGCATAATTAAATACTGCCCCTCCCCACTTTAAGAACAGTTTTACTAAGATGAGGCCAGAACTTTCTTGCTTGGCGCTCAATTTTCAAAACTCCTGGCACACAGAACTAGCACAAAGTACCCTTCAAAAGAGTCTTAAGGTTTCAGACATAACAGAGCTAGACAAAGGTTTCAGACTATACAACAGAGGGCGTTTCAGAGGAAGGTGAAGAAAGGCATCATTATTGTGCCACAGCTGCTGGACTGTGCCAAAATGATTCCAGCTCTGATGCTGGAGGCCAAGGTAAGGGAGACTCAGAAATTACATGTGTGTCTATGTTGGATGCTAAAGATCTAACCTTTCCAAGAACTGCTCTCAAGGTCATACCTTTTAAAACCAATGAGCATCTCAGAAAGGGTGTGAATATCTCTTGCTCTGCCCCAGGCCAGAGCAGAGCAGGGCAGGTGGCCCTGTTACAGGTGGGGCGTGAACCCTTGGGGTACACAGGATAAAGGCTTGACATGGAGCAGACAGTAAGGTCCATCAGGTAAAGCTTTTCACTAGGTCTGTTTCAATTTACACCCCATTGGGAAAAAATGTAATCCTAGTGAAGTCGGCCTGTCTGAAGAAAGGTATTCCTTAATCAATCACCAATATATACCCATTGAAGCCCCTAAATATTCTTAACACCATCCTTTCCCTGCAACCCTCCCCTGATGCCAGCCTCACTGTTTCTTGGGTGAGCAGTCTAATGTCCCTACAGCTCCCCGGCCCCCAGAACCTGTCACCCACACTGCCACTTGCGTGAGCTTTCTCAAAGTCAAATGTGGCCACCCCTCCTCTTCTGAAAACTCTTCCATGGCTTCACCGCACTTTTTTTAAAATCTAAATTTATTTATTTATTTATTTTTGGCTGTGTTGGATCTTCGTTGCTATGCGCGGGCTTTCTCTAGTTGCGGCGAGCGGGGGGCTATGCTTCGTTGTGGTGCCTAGGCTTCTCACTGCAGTGGCTTCTCTTGTTGCGGAGCACGGGCTCTAGGCACACGGGCCTCAGTAGTTGTGGTACGTGGGCTCAGTAGTTGTGGCACATGGGCTCAGTAGTTGTGGCACGCAGGCTCAGTAGTTGTGGTTCGCGGGCTGTAGAGCTCAGTAGTTGTGGCACGCAGGCTCAGTAGCTGTGGTGCACAGGCTTTGTTGCTCCGCGGCATGTGGGATCGAACCTGTGTCCCCTGCACTGGCAGGCAGATTCTTAACCACCGCGCCACCAGGGAAGTCCCCCACCTTCTTTTGAAAATTGAGATGAAATGCATATAACATAAGATTAACCATTTTAATGTGTACAGTTCAGGGGCATTAAGTACAATTCAGTGGCATTAAGTAATGTTGTGCGACCATCACCACCACCTAGTTCCAAAACGTTTTCATTATCCCAGATGGAAACCCTATACCGGCTGGCAGCTGCTTTCCAGTTTTTGTTCCCCCAAGCCCCAGGCAACCACCCATTTGCTTTACTATTTCTATGTATTTCTACCTATTCTGGACTTTCCACGTAAAGGGGATCTTATGATATATGGCCTTTTGTGTCTGGCTTCTTTCATTTTGCATAATATTTTCAGGTCCATCCATGCTGAAGCACGTGTCAGTATTTTATTCCTTTTTAAGGCTGAATGACATTCTATCGTGTGTCCACCACAATGTGTTCATCCATTTATCCATTTACGGCTCCATCTTACAGGACAATCCAAGCTTCCCTTGACTTGTCTCCTGATACGCCTGCCCCTGACTCGAAGCTCCTGTATTCTGAAATGTCCTATGTTTGCTGTTTCATTCCTCTCTGCTTTTACTGTCCTCTCAGCTCACTTTCATCCAGCCAAGCCCCCTTGCCCTTTAGACCCTCCAAGACAACCCTAGCCTCCTGTCTGAGCCAGGGGTCCATGCCCCGTGTTCCCAGGGCTCTGCGTGCACAACTCTTACCAGACCAAACTGAAATTATTATTCAGGGTCCGTGTCCCTAGCCTCACCCTCCACATGACAAGGAGGCTGCAGCCCTTCTGTGGTGGGGACTCGTGTCTGCTTCCCTCTGAACCCCCATGCTGTACCCACTGCCTGGTGCACAGTGGATGCTGCCCCGATCTGAAAATCCATCCCATCACAGAGAGGTGTTCAGCTTGAAACAAGACTCCTTAGTCTATTGGGCCGAGGTACAGGCAGTCTATTTTAGTGACTTTTTTTTTTTAATTTATTTATTTATTCATTTTTGGCTGCGTTGGGTCTTCATTGCTGTGCTCAGGCTTTCTCTAGTTGCGGCGAGCGGGGGCTACTCTTCGTTGTGGTGCGTGGACTTCTCATTGTGGTGGCTTCTCTTGTTGTGGAGCATGGGCTCCAGCAGTTGTGGCTCGCGGGCTCTGGAGCACAGGCTCAGTAGTTGTGGCGCGTGGCCTTAGCTGCTCTGCGGCACGTGGGATCTTCCTGGACCAGGGCTTGAATCCGTGTCCCCTGCGTTGGCAGGCGGATTCTTAACCACTGCGCCATCAGGGAAGCCCTATTTTAGTGACTTTTAATTCTGAAGCACAGTGTCATACAACCTTGACAGGAAGGTCTCAGGGAACCATGTTTTTAGAAAAAACATGTTTTTGGAATTTCATTATGGACACGTGAACTCAAGCTCTAACTTCTTTCAGAACACAGCGCTTGGCCTTTGAAGTAGCCTCATTACAAGATCTCCGTTATTTTCTCTGCAGGGCGCTTGGGACCCTGCTTCTGCCAGCTGCCAGCTGGCTCAGGGACACCTCCTTACAAGAGTCAGGACGGGTAACGACAAGCGGGGTAAGAGTGTATCACCTGCTTAAGCAGGTGTGTTGCTCTATAATGAAGAATTGGCTGGCCTTTGTTCCTGGGAGGCGACATTTAAATCCTTGGAATTCCCTGAGTGAGAGGCATGCCTTCGTTATTCATGGAGGGGCCATGGAGAGGACAGACCAAGCCAGAAAGACTAACCATGTGATTCGAGGGAAACTGAGTTCAATCAATCCTGCCTATGTAATGAGGCCCCAGGAGAAGCTCTGGACATTGGGTGAGTTTCCTGGTCGGTGATCACACAACCACGTGCCTGGAGGACACAGAAGCTTTGTGTCTGGGACTCTCCCAGACCTCATGCTGAGTGTCTCTTTTTGCGGCTGGCTCAGATTTGTAATAAAATTGCAGTCATCCATGTAGTACTTTCCCGAGTTCTGAACCTGAGGGAATACATCTCAGATTTGGGAGGCGGGGTGGCCTGAGACCCCTGAGACTTGTGGCTGGTGTCCTAGGGGGGCAGTCTTGTAGGACTGACCCCTTGACCTGGGAAGTCGATGCTAACTGCGGGAAGTCGGGGTCAGCATCGCACTACAGGTATCACCCCGGATGACCTCTTCCTGGGGCCTTTAATATAGAGCTGCACAGAAGTAGGTGAGATGGGCAGGGGGTGCAGGGGAAGATACTCATGCTTTATGCCTATTGGCCCTTTTGAGAAATCCTTCCTTGTTTGCTAAAAAGCAAACTCCTGGCTAGGATTGAGGGGGCAATCCAGATAAAGATGGACATTGAAGCCTTTGAACTTGGGCCAAGTCATTAGGAGGAATTTTGTACGCATTCACCTCCTTGGGTCAGAATTCAGAACCCGAGGGTGGGCAAACCAGTGTCACCATCACGTCCCCCCCACCCCGGGGCTGGTCTCCCCTGGAGCAGTTTATCAATGAAGGGAATTTAATGAGCAGGTGATGAGGTCCTGGTCCGCTCTTGGGTGTGTGTAGGAGGGTGTGAGAGAGAATGGGTGCTGAAAAGAGAACGGGGCGTGCAGGAAGCCAATGAAAAACACCCTGGCGCTAATCTTTGCAGTTTGCAGTGGTAGCTCGGGATGGAAGGCTGCCCAGTGAAGTCATCTGGGAAGGTGTCAGAGGCCAGGTGGGGCTGCAGATGGAGGAGGAAGTCAGAGAGAAGGAGGGGCTGCGGACGGCCCAGGAGGGAGGGATCGGCTTGAGCAAAGCACCCCTGGGAGGGTGCAGGCACCCCTGGGAGGGTGCAGGCACAGGCTGGCCTGAGGCCTGGAGCACTGGCTCTCAGAGCCCTGGGCTCAGGAGTTATTCCCATTTAACAGATGGGGAAACCGAGGCCCAGGGATGTCAAAGGAAGGCTCCTCGGCTAGGCATTCACTCCCCGGGCTCCTGATGGATTTAACCACCCGAGCAGCCAAGGTCTTCCCCTTCAACCCACGACAGAGGGCCAGCTGATCAGTCTCAAAGCCTGAACATCAAAACAATTTCTAGAGCAGAAGGCATGACTCACCTTACTTAGCAGCACCTCCTATGTTAAGAAGCTCTTCCAGGGCAACGTAAACTGCCAGAGAAGCGGCCAAGTTCTGGAAATCAGACGTGGAGAAAAGGAAACTTCCAATGACACGTGAGACCACAGGAGGTTCTCCAAAGCCCCAAACCCAGCAGGACCCAAGACACTTCCTGGATGTCAGGGTGGGACTTGTGAGCCCACCTGACTGAGGGGTGAATTGAACACTGCCTGGGCTGCTAATTCCTCGTTAGCGCGATCCTGCTGTAAGCACAGGGCTGGCCCAAGAGGGCTGCTCAGATGCCTCAACCGGGGCTACGTGGAGAGCAACTTAAAAGCTTTCCGGACCTGGAGTTGGTCTTACAAAACAACATTTTTAGGAATGAAGCAATTAATCCAAACACACATGGGTTCAATTTCCTTGAAACAGAAATGGCTTCAAAAGCAAGGGAGAAAAATGCCGAGGGACGAATCGCCTCTGAGTTTTGTGATCCCCAAGCCTGTGGGAAGGAAGGCAGAGCTATTTCACTGCTCCCCATGGTGCCAGAGCCCTCCCCCACCCCCCCAGGGCTTGGCGGAGGGGGAGGGCTCTGGGGTAATCGCATGCTAACCCACTGCCTTGCACCTGGGGTTGAGAAGGAAAGAGCTCATTTCCAGGGGGACGGGCGGGGACACAGGACCCGGCTTTCATGTGGACTGTCTTTGGGCAAAAAGGGACACAAACAAAGAAATGAAACAGACAAGTCCACTGGATCCTGGGGCTCTTTCTCTGCAGAAAGCTCTCTTCCTTCTCGTTTTCCCTGAGGCGAAGGAAGGGATTTCAAAGCAAATGTCCGTTTCCCCCTTGCAAAGTTTTATGACTTGGCCTCAACCATTCACTCAGGAGACAAGTGTTTTAATAGAATTATGCTGAGACCTTTAATTGACCTCCCCAAACAAAGGAAATTAAACACAAGACAATGTTTATATAAAAATTCTAAGGTCCAATGGGAAACAAGCCATCAGCTCCAAGTGCAGAAGGAAACGAGGAGTTCAAGGCTGTCCTCCATAGTGTCCCACGTTCTGGCGAGAGGGAGGGGCGCAGGCTGCGGTGCCCTCCAGGCTCAGCCACTCACGGGCCTGTTCTCAGGCAAACTGCAGTCACTCAGTTCCCATCTGGAATGTTGGGGAAGAGAAGGTGAAATAATATTGAGTTTAGAAAGCTAAATGTATATGAAAGCGTTATTTATTTTTAAAGATTAAACACCGTGCAAATGTTCATTATTGTTACCTGCCGAGGGTGTGTCGCCCACGTGCTCCGACGCCCCCAGTGATGACAGCCATGATTTATTTATTTTTCATCTGTTCCTTCCTCATTCCACTCCAACTTCTTTCCCTCCTCTGGAGAAAATAAGCTCAGAGCGTTTCCATGACATGCTCCAGCTTCACAGCTGTGAAGGACAGGACCCAGGGCAAGGCTGCAGCCCCGCTTTCCACAAAAATGAACCCGCCAGGAGCACTTCCCACGTTGTATATCTGCCACTCGTACTCTCCCCACACATCCCAGACTCCCCCCATCCAACTCTGTCCTCAACATTTTCACTTGGATGCTCCAGGGCTGTTTTATTTTATTTATTTATTTTAACATCTTTATTGGAGTATAATTGCTTTACAATGGTGTGTTAGTTTCTGCTTTATAACAAAGTGAATCAGTTATACATATACATATGTTCCCATATCTCTTCCCTCTTGCATCTCCCTCCCTCCCACCCTCCCTATCCCACCCCTCTAGGTGGTCACAAAGCACCGAGCTGATCTCCCTGTGCTATGCGGCTGCTTCCCACTAGCTATCTACCTTATGTTTGGTAGTGTATATATGTCCATGCCACTCTCTCACTTTGTCACAGCTCACCCTTCGCCCTCCCCATATCCTCAAGTTCATTCTCTAGTAGGTCTGTGTCTTTATTCCCGTCTTGCCCCTAGGTTCTTCATGACATTTTTTTTCTTAAATTCCATATATATGTATTAGCATACGGTATTTGTCTTTCTCTTTCTGACTTACTTGACTCTGTATGACAGACTCTAGGTCCATCCACCTCACTACAAATAACTTAATTTCGTTTCTTTTTATGGCTGAGTAATATTCCATTGTATATATGTGCCACATCTTCTTCATCCATTCATCTGTCGCTGGACACTTAGGTTGTTTCCATCTCCTGGCTATTGTAAATAGAGCTGCAATGAACATTTTGGTACGTGACTCTTTTTGAATTATGGTTTTCTCAGGGTATGTGCCCAGGAGTGGGACTGTTTTAGACTTAACACATGCACACTCCTACCCTGCCGCTGGTCCCCCCGGCGCTCCAGCCCGCTCCAGCCAGGTCTTCCCATCTGGATTAACAGCCGCTCCTTCTTGCTCCGGCCAGAAGGCTTGGCCTTCTCCTTGACTGCTCTGTGTAGCTCACACTCCACAGCCTGTCTGCTGGCTCCCTCTCCCCTCCCACACCTGCCCCCCAGAATCCAGCCCTTCCCACCCTGGTGTAGCCTCCACCACCTCCCCCCGGGATGCTCTTAGAGGCCTCCTGTGGGTCTCCTTGCCACCCTGTAGGCTCTTCTCCGACCTCGCAGCCAGTTACATCAGACCACATCATTCACCCTCTAATGGGGACCCAAGGCCTCACCCAGACCTGCCCATTCACCAAGCCCTTACCCCCTCCTCCATCTCCCCGGGCCAGGCAGTTTCCTGCCTCTGAGTCTTTGCGCTTGCTGTTCCCACTACCTTGAACTTCTTCTCCAAAACATCCCGCAGCAACTCCCCCATCTCCATCCTGTGTCGGTTCAAACCTCCTTGGTAGGCTCCCCTCGATGCCCACCTCAACACTGCATTCCTTCCCTCATCCCCGGCCCCCTCTGCTCTCTCTCTGAGAGAGAGACTTGTCTGCACAGAGACTCTCACCTTCTGAGATGTACTGTATTTATGGAGTTTCTCCCCAGCTCCATGGGAGCAGGGGTTTTTTTGATCCTTATTCACTGTGGTACCTCATTTGCGTCTAGAACAGTCACTGGTTAGCATAGGCGTCTGCTGAGTAAAGGTTAAATGGATGAATGAGTGAATGAATGAGTGAATTAATGAATGAAGACAACACTGGCAAAGACCTCCTACTCTGCTAGCTAGGAGAAATGCTCAGCTGGGCTCCTTCGGCCTGTGAGGTCCTGCGTCTGCCCCCGTGAGGGTGCTGCAAGGGCACAGAGCTCACCTGGTGCAAGCTCCCACCTGACCAAACCATCTCCTCCCCTGCTCAGCGGTCTGTGCCTGTTCACACCCCACCGAGTGACCTGGAGCGATGGGCCCAACCACCTGGGCCGTGGCTGTCCACCCCTACCCACATCGCTGGGAGTCCCTTCCCCATTTCCGTGTACCTGGCCTCTTCCTGGGAGGGTTGTCTTCCAGCTATCGGGGGCTGAATTGCAGGACTGGGAACTTGTCTCCCTCAGCCCCTGACTGACAGGGTGAGCTAGACATCCTCAGCTCCCGAGCCCCTGATTGGGACCACTCTTGGTTGTGACCATCACCTCCAAATTGTGGGCCTGGCCTGATCCCACGCCCTCATGTGGCCCCGTTCCCCTTGGTCTCATTTCACACTCCACAGCTCTGTTTCCGGGAACACCTCCTAACAAACCCTTTGTGTGTGGATTCTCCTCCCAGGACCTGCTCCTGGGATCTCAGTCGAGGACACAACTTCCAGGGTCGTGAGAATTCAAGTTAGACTGAGGGCACGTACACACCAGGCATTACGCTGTGTGCCTTCACCTACAGAGTCCTCACAATGTTCCAAGGAAAGGACACCATGACACCCATTTAAAAGATGAGAAAACCGAGGCCCACGGTCCCACGGTCAAGGACAGCACCAAACACTCAAATATAAGTGCTTTCCCGACGTGCATGTCCGTGACTTTTACCACTCTGTACGATGCTCCCTACAAAAGGTAGCAGTGATGAAATGCCACTCTACTTACCGGAAGGCATTGGTTCAGACTATGAACACAGGTGTGCACATTCCTTTCCAACCAACACTTTTTTTTTTTTTTGGCTGCTCCACACGACAGGTGGGATCTTAGTTCCTGACCAGGGATTGAACCCATACCCCCTGCAGTGGAAGCTCGGAGTCTTAAGCAATGAACCACCAGGGAAATCCCCTCCAATCAACACATTTTTAAAAACTTGGATGTATTTCCCCTTTTCACAATGAAATGGACTCAAAGTTGTGTCCCATCCCATCCCTGAAGAATTTACTACATGAGAAGAAGAAAAAAAATATCCTTGCGTCGTATTTTTAACTGATCGCTCGCGTGTGCCTGTTTGGTGAGATTTATTCTCTCATTAATCACTGCCCTCCCTTCATTCACGTTAAATATAAAATTGATTAGGAAAGATCCCCATCATGGTTAAAAAAAATAATTAGCTGCTACATCATGTTGCCTGCAGTGCGACAGAAAGGAGTGATTAAATTAGGAATATTAAAACCCCATTAATCTGCGCTCAGCTTAAGCTCTGCTTGTTCATCTCACGGTGGTGCTTATTATTTCTGACACTGAAAGATATTTGAATTACCAGCTGCAACAAGGTCACTCACTGAAAGATGTCAGGTCAGCCATTAGTCAAAGGCGGGAGAGGCGACCAGAAGTGAGGGCTGCCCGCATGTCAAGGAGGCCCGCCCTCACGGGTGTCACTCTGAAAAGTGGGTGACACCTCACTTCCAAGCTGGCCAGGGGTACGGGTGCCCCCAGAGCCTTGACGCACTCCTGCTCTCTGTCAGCCTCCATGGGACACCTGTGACTCTAGGGACCTGCTGGGCATCCTCTGGGCTGGCATGCTCTGCCCCTGCTTCACCAGGACCTCTGCCTCTTGTCTGTAGGTGCTTGAGAGCCCCACCCCCATGACAGCCATTTACTAAGCTGGCAAATGTCGCCTACTGGATGCTTGTACTTGCCCAGCCTGTGCTGGACAGTTTCCACCTTTCATCTCATTTAGTCCATCCACAGCCCTGCACTGTGGCCACCTCTGTCGCCACTAATCAGGAGAGGGGCTAAGGTCACACAGCTGGCAAATGGCAGAACTGGCATTCATCCCCCTAAGGGGGCACATTTAGCCGCTTTCTAGATAATTCTGCAACCTAACAGGGACCGGAGTCCACTGGGCTCCTTTTGAGAGGATGCTACAGTGCAAAGGTGAATGACTGCGATCCGGCGTACCGTCCTTGTTTTGCGGGATTCAACCATTACATCAACAGCAGTCACACGTCGCCTACCACTGCCAAGCAGCAAGCTGGGTGAGAGGGAGCCTCTCCCAGAGGCCAGCTGAGGCCCTGCAGAGCCGGCGCCTGGGGAACTGGGGACAGGTCACCAACAAGGGAGGAGACCTTCTTCAGAGTAAAAATTGGGCTTATCTCAGCCTCTAGCTGTCTGCGTCTGAATTTATTTCTTCTTCCCCTTTAATATCACTTGCTGCTCTGCTACACAACCCACGTGACCCCAAAACCATTCATTCCCCTGGTCCCAGAGGGAGAGATAGGGAAGATCACTGTCCTGTCGGCAGCCTGCGTTGCCGTCTGCTGGGCCCGCTCTGCACTCCAGCTGCTCCCGTGGGACCGGACCAGACCAAGAAGGGGTCTCCCCATGGAGCTGGCTGCGTCAAAAGGGCAAAGGTGAGCGCGGCTCGGGGAGGGACGCCAGGGTCATCACTGGGTTTGGGGGTGGGCATTGAGGTCCAGGTCGAGGATGAACAGGGAGTGGGAATCACTGGGGAGATACTTACTGAGTGGACAGGTGAATGAATGAATGAATGAGTGGATGAGTGCATGAATGAATGAGTGAATGAATGAACGAATGAATGAAGCCAAGGAACAAGGACTGGGAGATCAGGACTAGTTCAAGGCAGAGAGTGAGAGAGATTCAGGGCCAGAGTCTCAGAGTCAGGAATGGTACGCGGGGTGCGCCGGCCTTTCCCACCGAGTCATGGCCCCAGGGCTCCAAGGTGCAGGCCCCCGTCTTTGTCTGACCTTCCAGGCCCCAAGTCCTTGTCTGACCTTTGCACTCTTCTCGGATGCAAAACTCTGCTGTCCTGACCCTCTGCTCAGGCCGGGAGGGTCTCGTCTTCTCACTTCCCTCGAAGTCTTCCTCTCCAGGGCCAGCCAGCACTCGCTCACAAGAGAGCAGACTTCCTTCTCCTTTGAGAGGTACAGCCCTGCCCTGAGCACCCCTGACCTTCCGTCTGCAGGGCCTAGAGGACCCCACTCCTGGTCCCGGCTCCCGGCTGGCTGGTGCCCGGAGCAAGGCTATTGAATTGAATCCAAGTAGGACTGGAGACCCCCTGGGGTGCATCCCTGTTTCTCTGTGGAGGAAAGGAACCCCGGTGAGTCACTGTTTTTGCCCAAATCCCACAGCTGGCTGGCAACCGGCTGCTTAAAAGAAATTCACACAGTTTATTTAAGAGCAGAATTCCGACTTGGTAGAAAGGGTTTTCTCATAAGGGATGCCTGGAAGGGCCCAGAGCTGGTTCCTGTTACACAGTGTTCTCTGTCTCATTGTGATGCTTACCAGATGTATCGGCAAGGGACAGGCCCAGGGGAAGATGCATGTGGACTTGGGGACCAAGGCTTGTCCCATATAACCACGGTCACGTGCTGGCCACAGCGCCAAAGACAGTCCAGGACCCGTGAGCCAACAGCAGCCCTGGCCTCCAATTTTCCCTCCTAAAAGGCGGGGAAAGAGCTTCCCTTGCCCCCCTTGTTGTCTGCCTGTGACAGATGTGGGGTTGTCCCTACCCCGGCTGCGGCCCAGGAGCGCTCAGCCGGATTGCCGGAAAAACAAAGACGCAAACCTGGAAAAACAGCCCGTAATCCTAGTTGATTCCTGAACCTGGCTATTTATAGAGGCGGTCTGCAGCAGCCTGGGGCCCTCCCCATAGGTCTCCTCGGAACCACCGCGGAATCTACACGTGGAGCATGTGACAGCTGGACAAAAAGTTTACTTGGCACGCAGGCTCTGAAACCCAGGGCCAAGGCTGCCTGGCGGAGCGGAGGATCTGATTTTGTTTTATTTGCTGCTGGCCTGCCACGGTTAAGGGCACAGAGTGCATGTGTGTCGGCACCCGTTCTCCAGGATGAAGTTCAGAGCACGGCCAGACCTCAGACCTCTCGGAAAGCTGGCATCGTTCAGACTCGGGAACAGGCCAGGCCGCATTTCAGAAAAGCAAGTTTAGGGCCCTTCATCTCCAGCACAAGGACCAGAAGGAGAATTTAAACTGATCTGAGGGCACTCGGTCTGATAGGTTTGTTAGTGGCATAAAAGATCCTGGAGAAAAGGTATGTCATGGGTGACATCTGGGAAAAGGACATTACAAGAATAAGAGAAACCTCTCAGAGGCTCGGTGTAGGGCCCAGTGGGAGGAGACCAAGCACGTGCAGCCCAGCTACCCCTTCATCCCCACCCGCCGCCCACCCCTCCCCGGGAGCACAAGGCCGGTCTTGTGTTCTGGCCCTGAGACTGCACAGAGCACCACATCGTGGGAAGCATGAGGTAGCCAGAAAGAAAGGGCAAAGAAGCGCGGAGAGCCTCAGAGCAGGAACCCGCCCTCCCCGACGGTGGCCCGAGGCCCCAGCATGGAGCCTGAACGAGGAGTAAAAGAAAATCGATGTGTAGCTTGCTCCTGGCTAATGATACTTGATGAGGATGGAGAAGTTGATGCTTCCATGTTCTTGGCAGGGGATGAGACCTGGATGGGCAGGGGCAGCCCTAGAAGGTGACGCTTGGGGTTTGAGAGGGGAAGGGAAGGATGATGCTGTCGAGTGGTAAAATGGGGACAGAGCTGCGGGAGGACTGGCGGCTTTGAGAGGACCCTTCACACGGGGGGTCCAAGGGGGCAGCGAGCGGGGCAGGGCAAGAGCTGTCAACACATCTGCCACTGAGGGAGCCTCACGCCAGCAGGGACTTCGGGACAGGGGAGTCTGTGCCTATACAGGGAGATATGTCTGCTGCTCGGGGATCTCGTAGCCCAGCCTGATGCTGGAAAGTCCAGGGGAAGGGAAGTGACCAGTGCTGGATAGAAAGTCCAGTCTGGACTGGAGGAGACCAAGGGACGCTTCACATGGGTCCAGTGCAGCGAGGGAGCTCAGGCCCAGCAGATCCAGAGCAAGGGCCTGCACTTCCAGGTAGAGGACCCAGACCCCAGTCCCCACCCTGCCATTTACCAGCTGGGTGACCTCCTTACACTCCGGGCCTCTGTTTCTGTATCTAGAAAATGGGGTCACTGTGAGGAGTGAGGGAGCCTGGCACAGAGCAGATACTCCACAAAAGCTGGACGAGCCCAACTCATTTACATACCGGGGGGCGTGCCCAACTCATTTACATACCGGGGGGGGCGTGCCATGCACCCTGCCTGGGGCTTTACATTTGGTTACAGTTAAAATTATATTTGAAAGTTCCAGAAAGATGAAAAACAAGATCCCCAAAGAAAATGGGAGACAGAGATCGACTGGCAATTTGGCCTGCAAGTTATAAACAGCTCTGGGAAGTGTGCTGTAGACGGGTGTGGTAGGTCGAAAAATACTCACCTGCTCCCAAGATGCGTTCATGTTCTAATGGTGATGCTACCCTATTTTTTTTTTTTTTTTGCGGTACGCGGGCCTCTCACTGTTGTGGCCTCTCCCGTTGCAGAGCACAGGCTCCGGACGCGCAGGCTCAGTGGCCATGGCTCACGGGCCCAGCCGCTCCGCGGCATGTGGGATCCTCCCGGACCGGGGCACGATCCCGTGTCCCCTGCATCGGCAGGCGGACTCTCAACCACTGCGCCACCAGGGAAGCCCGATGCTACCCTATTTTGAAAAAGGATCTCTGCGGATGTGATTAAGGGTCTTGAGATAAGGCAATTACCCTAGACCATCTGGGTGAACCCTGAAAGCCACTGCGAATGTCCTTCTAAGAGCGATGCAGAGGGAGAGTTGAAACAGCGACACAGAGGCTCTGTGACCACAGAGGCAGAGAATGGAGTGAGGCTGTCACAAGCCAGGGATGCCTGGAAGCTGGAAGGACCCTCCCTCGGAGGCTCTGGAGGGAGCGTGGTCCTGCCTACACCTTGATTTCAGACTCTGGCCTCCAGAACTATGAAAGAATAAGTCTGTGTTGCTCTAAGCCGCCAAGTGGACAGTAATTTGTTACAGCAGCCAGAGGAAACTTACGCAAAGGGGGGAAACAATTTCATCTCAATTTCATTCCCCAAATGGGACTAAGCAGGAGTCAGCAACCATCCTGAGAAGGGAGAGAGTGGGAGGGGCTTCAGCAGCTATCTTCTCCCAGGTTCACTCCCGCCCCGCCCACATCTCCCAGAGCGCTCCCCAAACTGCAGTTTTAGTAACCCGATCACCTGGGGAACTAGAGGGGACCACAAAACACACCCAGACATGGGATAGGTCCAACCTGGGGCTCCCCTTCATTTTTGGGGTTTGGAGGTTAGCGCTTCTAGCTGTGTTCCCTTTCGTGATTCCTGGGAAAAGCCCCTGAAGTGAAAGGCCACGGAAACCTCCTCTGTCCAACCTGTAAACAGGAGAGGCAGCCACGGCCTGCAGAGGTCAGAGTGATCTGGTCTAGAAATGTGGAGGCCAGAGGAAGATGGGACGTGACCCACTCACCCTGAGAGAGACGGGGAGGCCAAGACGGGGAACTAACTCAGCTAACATTGGCAGATGGTTGCCCCTGGGAATGTTAACTCCTTTGGGAAAATGCCCTGAGGCAGAAGGGCGGGGCAGGGGGCAGGTGAGACCTGCCTCCACAGCTGCACCTGAACTCCCAGGTGAGCCAAGAGGATTTGGGCCCAGAAAGCATCTGCTATTCCCTCGCTACCTGCCTGTCCCCACGTGGCCCCATAGGTCAGGCAGGTTCTGTGATGGTGAAAGTCTCCCCAAAGACCTGTTGGGAAAGAACAGCTGACTTTTGGAAAGGATGGTGGTCTTAGAGGTAGGAGGGTGAAGGTCTGGAGCTGCCAGGTTTCATCATGGGAAAAGAGCCCACCTGGGAATGAAGCTGACACAGAGATCAGAGAGAGACAGACAGCACCGGCTCCTGACCACATTGTTGGAGCACCAGGATCCAGCCGTACCTGAAGCCATTGGAGTCAATGATGATTTTCCTTTTCCTTATTTGAGTTTGGTATTTTGGTTCCTTGCAACCAAAGGCTCCTGATTGGTAACAAGCCCCTGCTGTGTACTAGGAGCTCCACAGGCATCATTTGACTAAATCCCCTGGATAAGAACAGGATGGAGCTGGGGTCAGAACTCAGGCTTGGTCTAATTCAAAAGCTCGTGACCGTTTTTCTCACTCTCCACATATGGGCTAAGCTGAGAAAATAGCTAATAAGAGAGCAAGGCTGGTGCTGCCTTGCTCTCAGCCTAAGAGGGACATTCCTAAAATCTTAGCTTTTTCCCACTGTCAGTAAGTGACTGTAGGTGATTACTGTTTATTCGGCATCTCTTTTATTTTAATGGAACACAATTCTGATTAAAAAGCCAAGATCAAGTACCATCTACCTTGAGGTGTTATTATCCCTTGCTGGTGGCTACCCCGACATCTGGGTCTCTAACAGGCACCACTGCATTGGGGATAAGGTCCCAGATCCCAACAGATTTGGCCTCTGGGGACCAGGCAAGTGGCATCAACCTTGTGCAGGAACAGTCCACACCAAGCTGTCTGAGACCCACGCACTTGAATAAGGGAATCCTGCCTCGCTTGGCGGGAAGTGTGGGTGCACCCTGTGGGGGAGAAAGGAGGGAAGTTTGCCCCCAGCAGATACAGTCCAAGAGGGAAAGCAATGTCAGGGATACAGCCCTTTAAACCATCCCGGGGCGAATCCTCCCACGACCATCCGGACCAGCAAAGGTGTCTGCAGCAAGAGGCCACCGGAAGCAAAAAGGACGTGAGCTCAGCACCCAGCCTGGCTCCAGCCCCTGCTCTGTCTTGTCATCCACCTTGTCGGTGCCCAGCTCTCCTAGAAGGAGAAGCACATCTCTGGTAACATCTGCCCTCAGCGTGACTCTCTCCTGCAACCAAAATCTGCCTCCGCCCAGCCTGTCCCTGGTTGGCACCGTCTCTGCAGCTCCCTCTGGTCCTAAAGCCCCTGATGACAAGACTCGCTTGCCTGACTTGACAACGCCGGGGCCACAGCTGTGCAGAGAGGCCTCCTGACAGCCATGGCGACGGGTTGGAGCTGGAACTCCGACTCCAGGCACCAAACTCGCCTGTGCCCAAGGTCCTGGGGGACGGCGGCCAGATCATCTATTTACTCCGTCACCAGGAGCGGATCCCAGAGGCGCTCAATTAACACTTGTTGACTGGAGCAGCTCCCGGAAGCTGCTTCAGCTTGGGGACCCGAACTGCAGCGCCCACCCTGCGGGTTAGAGCAGCCTCCCTCCAACTCAAGGATACAGGAAGAGACAGCTCCTGATGCTGCATCCTGACAGAGCAGTGGTCCCATCACCGAGGGGGTCATTCTTTGCTGGGGAATGAGAGCCGCATGGCATTGCCCAGAGCCGAGACGCACCTGGCCTAGGATACAACAGAGCAGAGGGCGTGGTGGAGCCTCGGGAAAGGCAGAACATACTCTGCGACTCTGGGAAGGTTTGCTCCCAGCAGGTGGAGTCTGAGAGGGAAGCACAGCCCACTCTGCTCCAAAGCAAAAATGATCCCAGCACACAACCCTGCTGGGA
This sequence comes from Globicephala melas, assembly GCF_963455315.2. Classification (NCBI taxonomy): domain Eukaryota; kingdom Metazoa; phylum Chordata; class Mammalia; order Artiodactyla; family Delphinidae; genus Globicephala; species Globicephala melas. Next base: position 29,611,107 of record NC_083333.1, on the reverse strand, counting down.
AGCCTCCATCCGGGGCCTCCTGAAGACTGGCTCATTCCAGGGCCACCCACCACTCCTGTTTCTCGTCCAGAGGAGACCACTGGCCCTGCTCTCCTGGGCAGCCTACATCCAGGCTCAATTCATGAAAACTATGCAGCATTTATTTCATGGTTTCCACCAACTGCTCACCTCTGTCTCTACCACCTGTCACCAGGACGCCAGGTCCGACGGCTGGAGGTGTCCCCCAGCTCAGGGAGAAGCAGTCAGAACAATGCCAGGGGACAGAGGGCTTATGTGACCGCCCACCCCGCCTGCCCCCACCACCCGGACCTGAGGACGTGTCCTGGGGACAGGCAGCCGGAGAAAACCACAAATTAAGAGACCTCATCAGCTGTCAGCCTCAGGCCTGAGCCAGCCACAGGATGGACACTTTTATTGTGTGTTCTCTTTGGAGAAAGAGGAGGAGAAAAAAAGTTTTGAGTCTCATGCCTTTTCTATATTTTAAAAACAAAACAAACAAACAAAAACACCTATGCCTTTGTTCTCTTTCTTGCCAGCTAATCTAGCTCCAGCTGGCTTGTTAGGCAGCAGGACTGAAGTCGCAAAAAGGGACCACGAGGGCTTCCCTGGTGGCGCAGTGGTTGGGAGTCCGCCTGCTGATGCAGGGGACGCGGGTTCGTGCCCCGGTCCGGGAAGATCCCACATGCCGCGGAGCGGCTGGGCCCGTGAGCCATGGCCGCTGAGCCTGCGCATCCAGAGCCTATGCTCCGCAACAGGAGAGGCCACAACAGTGAGAGGCCCACGTACGGCAAAAAAAGAGGACCACGAGCCTCGCCAGCCCTGCAGCAGGCCAGGGGTGCCCAGTTCCCCAGCCCCACACAGGCTGGCAGCGGGAGCAGGAGATTGTCACGCAGACGCGGCCCGGGCTGCAGGCTGAGGCGTTGATGTGACCGAGGAGGACCTCCTGCACCTCCTCCAGCAACAGATGCAGGTACAGGCTGCTGAGGGCGAGAATATTCAAGGAGGGAGTGAGTCTCCCTAGAGCAGAAAAGGTGACAGGGTAATAATCGTCATCTTTAATCAGTGACAGACAGAGCCAGGGCAGCTGCTTCCGAAATAAATGCTCCCACAGCGTTTATCCAGAGAGCTGGATGCCAAGCTGTTCATTTCGGGGTAGAATCAGTCCACCCCAAACTACAGACAGGTTGCCACCACTGTTACTCCAGGCCTCCCGCACCAGGCGCCTGGTGAAACCTCAGCCCAGTGGGATCAGAGAAACGGTTTTTGGGTTCATCCTGAAACAGCAGGGGCGGCCCTCTTTGCTGGTCCCCTTCTGGGGTCCTAGCTGTGCTGGGTTCACTTTGGCCTGAAATGGAACAGCCAACTCCTTGCCTTGGGGGCGGGGGGATGTTGCTCTTCAGTACTAACTGCGGAAGTCCCACTGCCCGTGTCGTAAGTCCCACTGCCCGTGTCGTTACCGATGATAATTCTGCAGCTTTAGCTCTTGCTGTACTTAACCCCCTCCTGTGCGGGGCTGGGATGAGAGGCCCTGCAGCCACAAGCAGCTTCTAGGGCTGCCCTGGATTGGGTGGAACAAGAGCGGTCCCTGTGCTGAGTCCCCCCAGGAAGAGTCTCCCCCACGATGCAGGACACTAGAGCTTAAAGTGGAGGCTGTGTCTCACCCTCCAGCTGCCCCCATCCTCCCCACCCAGGACAGGCGCAGCCCCCCAGACTTGAACCTGCATTGCCAGCACCCCTTCTTGCTCAGTCCCTTTGCTGCCCTGACTGCTCAGAAAAGTGCTTCTGGCAGAAGAGGGCATCTTTGTTACTGCAGCTCCGGTCACACTTAGGTTGCTGTTGCAAAGTGCCTGCCATTTCCTTTCATGGCGGTCCCTGTGGAGGGGAGTAGGGAGATGACACTCTCTGCAAAACCAATCCACGCCAAGCCTGGTTTATTTTTTTTACCTTAAAAAGTGCAGCAGGTACACACTACCTTCATGGAGACACAGCGTGACCAGGATCTAGTTCTTCCCACTTTGCCATGTAGAACTGGGCAGAGAGACAGAGCGAAAGGAATGTGGGGACAATTGCATTAGGCTCGGTCCCAACTTGGGGAGGCAGGGCAGTGAGGTGTCCACAGCTGGAGGCGCAAGGAAAAGCGGGTGCTGTGGACCCTGAGCGGGTATGGTTGGAAGCAAGCTGAGGTGGCGGGACGCCAAAGTAGGACTCAGGCTGCCACAGCCTGGCTGTGTGGCTTTGTTAAGTCACTTAACTTCTCTGGGCTTCATTTTCCTCTGTCCAATGAGATGGCTGGACTTGACCTCCTGTTTTCTTTCCAGCTCTAAAATCTAATTCGATGACTAGGAATAGACAGAAAATAAGGATTATTAGAAAGAACACATGAGGCTGCCTGCTTATTTCTTTAAATCTTGCTCTCCCAGTGTGATCTCTTCATTCGAATAATTAGGGATATCTGTTTAAGTTATTATGCTGGTCATTATAAAGAGCTCAACTTTCAAACAAATTTGTTCTCTTTATTATCTTTGATCTAGTAATTCCACTTCAAGGAGTCTGAACAAAGGGTGAGGCATTGAGACAAAGACTCATATACAAAGATGAGCCATTTATCCTGACTAGCAGAGATAAAAAGGCAAAAATAACCCCCCAAATGGATATAACCAAGATAAATTCTGACATAGCCATTAAAATGTTTTCAATGATATTCTAAAACATTGGAAGTTATTCATAATATAAACACAAACACACCCACGTACATGACAGATGCTGCTAATAGTACGCAGCCTTCTTTTCCCCTTGGAGGTTGCATTCAGGCTCAGCATCCTTCTCAACACAGCCCTCTGAACAGCCGCTATCGATTACAGTGGGCATTCAGATGAAATCTACTAGTCATCTCAGTATAAGATCCTTCCGCTATAAGGATAACAGTCAAGGTCAGGAGGAAAAAGGGAGCTAAATGGAAGTTCAGTAGCTCAAATCAAGGAAGGTCAAATGCAAGGCGGGTGCAGGGTTATGATAGCCCATCAGTGGGGACCAGAGGTGGTCTAGGATGAGGATGAGGCTGTTGGAAATTCAATACATTTCCTGCTGTGTTTCTCGGAACCCTAGGAGCAGAAAGTTGTGCTTTGGAGACAACAAATTTAAAAGGTCTTGGGTGTCCTTGTTTCCCCACTCCTGTAGGGGGCAGAGTGTCCTTCGAGATATAGCTTCTCGAGAACACCAGGCTCCCAGGGCCAAGTGGATGAAGTGGAGGGCTTTTCTTAGTTGTTTGAGAATTGATAGACTTTTGGGGGAAACTCCTTCAGAAGGTTTGTCCCGGATCTGCAGTCACCACATGACCAAACACCGCTGTGATAACTCAGGGTGATCCCGAGGGTCTCTGGGCTGCCAAATGGGGGACCAATGGTCAGAAAAGGAAGCTAGCAAGAGCAATTTTCCTAGTCCCTCCTCACTGAGGACTGATGCTCTCAGGACGGGGAGATTAAGAGGCTGAGCCATGGAGATTTACGGAGCTCGCAGGGCAGGCAGAGGTACTCCTGCTGCTGGGGGACCCCTGGGCCCCAACGCCCGCATCTCAGATGAAGGAGCAACTTTTCCCTTCCCCCAACAGACACTCTCCACTACCCCTGTGAGACTGTTTGATTCCAAGGGCTGGATTTTCTAGATTAGGTCCTTTATTAACCCCAGGTTGGGAGGGGGGAAATGGGTGGAGACAAGAGGCTGCCTAGCATCTTCATCTCTTCTCTCCTGCCCTCCATAAATCCATTCCAAGTTGATGACATTTGCAGAGTGTATTTTCACGGGTCTCCATAATCCCTTCAGAATATTAAGGCTGCATTACTTTATCTTTGGTTACATTAACTTCAATTTTCCTTATGAGTTAGTATTTGGCTAAAAATTAATATAGTGAAGTTGAAAAGAATCTTATGATAGAAAAAAGACTAATTTCATCTCTGCTGCTCAGATCCCGGAGTACACCAGGGTTAATGTAATTAACTTACAATTTGAGCCCGGGTTGTGTACATACACTGAATCTCCCCGCTAGAAACGAGATTAGATTTTATTACTCTATATATCCTGGTTATCTTCACCGAGCCTGCTCGGTGCTGCAATGAAAACGCAGAACCATCTGGTACTGAGCCCATGCAGTTTATTTAAGGATTTAATTAAATGCTCTAAATGGAGAGCTTCTCTGAATTAACATTTTAAATGTGACTTATTGCAGGTTTAATATTGTCTTAATGCCAACCTGGGAAACTCCATCGTCAAGTTGTTGACGTTCAAATTGAATTCATTTGGGTGGCTCCAGGGGGACCCATTAATTAATCTAAACAACTAATGGGGATTGGTTCTGACTTTTGATGAAGATTATTTACTGAGACAATTTGCAATGAATAAAGAGTCACAGTAGGCAAATGCTTAATTGAATTCAAAAAAGTCTCATTGTGTTTAATATCAGGGATGCATCATGTGAGTAAGCTTTGAAATACCATGAAAGGGGAGATTGCTTCAATCTTCTTAGCTGTGCACTAATAACAAAGCAAACGGGTAATTACATTTTCCTGGGTAATTTGTGCTTGCAAAAGGACAACAGGTCTGTCTGGCTAATCGCTTCCTTGGAAAGAAATTTCTGAAAGCATAAACTTTGCCCTTGGATGGCACGTGGCCCCACCGGTTGCCCGAAGGCAATGATGCCGACAGGTCTGGGCTGCACACAGCCGGATCCTCACCCTCCAGCTGTGAGGAATCTGCCTGGCTGGAAAAGCCCTCCTCCCCACCGCACCGCGAAGTCCCTAAGTAGCCACCGACTTTCCGCTGCTTTTCTGCCAGACACTTGAGTGTCTCAGGTGATTCCCGATGAACCAAGCAAGGAGGAGCTTGCCCACCCCACCTTGCTCTGGTTTTCACATTCTGGGTCCACACAAGGCAGACCTCTGCTTCCCGGAAATCGCAAGGTTGTCCCAGTACAACCAGTACAACCTCCATCCTGTCCATCCGTCGAGGCCCAGGGCAGCATCTCAAAATCACTCCGCTCACCGTGCTCTTTCCTTCAGTTTCTCAACGTGCAGCTCAGGACCGGCAGCACCGCTCACCGGGCGTGTTGGAAATGCGGACTCTCGGGCCCACCCTGCCCCACTGAATCAGAATCTACCTTAAACAAGAACCCCGGGGGACCATGTGCATGTCCTAATTGAGACCCCTGATCCATAGCGCTTTTTCTCTGGGGGTATATGCCGTCCGGTTGAATGAGCTTTTCTTCTCTCTGGCCCTCCTGGCGTCAGGTCCCTGGGACGAGGGCTCAGGGCTCTGCTTCTCTGGGATCTGCAGTGACACCAGGGACCACGGAGAGCCAGTGAAAACAATGGAAGCCATTGGTGGTTTCTCCCCAAATCTCTCTTCAACCTGGCCTGGCGGGGGGTCCTGAGAGCTCACTCTATTGCACTGGGCACCACAGAGACCCAAGCAGCCAAGGTCAGGGAGCACCTGCCCTCACCATGACCCCCTCTGAGCCCAGGGCTTGAGGGACACTCAGCAAATATCCATTGGGGTGAGCTTGCTGGTCATTATTATGGGATGGTCCTTCACATCCACATCCTGACGGATGCAAAGAGTCCTCGTGGGCCCCAGTTCTAGATGACGGCCTGTCTTCAAGAGAGGGGACTTGTGTCCCTGAGAAGGTCCCGCCACTCCAAGTCTTGCCACTCAGATCTCTCGCCTCCCAAATGCAGGTGTGTTGATGTTTTCATGGAAAGTACACCTGGGTTCTGATTTCATAAAGCCTGACCTAAGGTGATCTTTACCAAACAAACCCATGATGCAAAGGTGATCCATGCGACAGAGGTTTTATTTGATGAAATGATGCACCCCTGCCCGCCCCCCACCCCCACCCACCGCCAGAAGAAGCCTTCACATGCTTACATTTTGTTTCAGGCCACCAGTGGCTGAACTGAGAGCAGAAGGATATGGGGCATAAAGAGATAAATCAAAAGTGTTAAAAAGCCAACTGACAGCAAAGGAAACAAGAGAGAGAAAAAGCAACCTAAGAATAGGGGAGGATACTTGCAAACCACAGACCTGATAAGGGGTTAATTAATATCCATAATACACAAGGAGCTCCTACAACTCAACAGCAAGAAACAAAACAAAACAAAAAAACCCACAAATAGGGGCTTCCCTAGTGGCGCAGCGGTTGAGAGTCCGCCTGCCGATGCAGGGGACACAGGTTCACGCCCCGGTCCGGGAAGATCCCACATGCGGCGGAGCGGCTGGGCCCGTGAGCCATGGCCGCTAAGCCTGCACATCCGGAGCCTGTGCTCCGCAACAGGAGAGTCCATAACAGTGAGAGGCCTGCGTACCGCAAAAAAAAAAAAAAGAAAGAAAAACCCCACAAATAGCCCAATTAAAAAAATGGGCAAATGACCTGAACAGACATTTCTTCAATGAAGACATACAAGCAACCAACGGGGACATGAAAAGGTGCTCAACATCACTAATCATCAGGGAAACGCAGATCAAAACCACAATGAGCTACCACATCACACCTGTCAGGACGGCCACTTTAAAAAAGAAAGAATAGATAACAAGTGTTAGTGAGGATGCGGGGAAATTGGAACCCCTGTTCACTGTTGCACCCACCATGGAAAACAGTATGGCGGTTCCTCAAAAAATTAAAAATTAAACTACCAGCAATCCTACTTATGGAAATTAATCTGAAAGAATTGAAATCAGGACCTCGAAGAGATAGTTGCACTCCTGTGTTCACTGCAGCATTGTTCACAATAGCCAAGATGTGGAAGCAACCTAAATGTCCATTGATGTATGAATGGATAAAGAAGATATGGTCTACTTACACAAGAAATATTACCTGTTCAGCCTTAAGAAGAAAGGGAGTTAAGATACATGCTACCACATGGATGAACCTTGAGGACATTAGTTGGAGTGAAATAAGCCAGCTTCAGAAGAACAAATACTGTGTGATTCCACTTATATGAGGGATCTAGAGTAATCAAGCACATAGAAGCAGACAGTCGCATGGTGGTTGCCAGGGGCTGAGAAGAGAGGGGGAATGGAGAGTCGCTGATCAAATAGTATAACGTTTCAGTTGTGCAAGATGAAAAAGTTCTAGACATCCACTGTACAACTACTGTGCTTATAGTTAACAATAATATACAGTACACTTAAAAATTTGTTAAGAGGGTAAAAGAAAGAAGCCAATTGATAATAGTATTGCACCCATGTCAGTTGCTTAGTTTTAGTGAATGCGCCATGGTTACTGTAAGATGTGAACAGGAGAGATGCTGATGAAGGGCGTGTTTTGAACTAGATCATTCTTTGTCGTGGGGGCTGCCCTGTGCACGGCAGGGTGTTGAGCAGCAGCCCTGACTTCTACCCACTAGATGCCAGAAGTACCCCCACCCCCCAGATGTGACAATGAAGAATGTCTCCTTACCCCGCCAAATGCCCCGTGAGGGACATCGCTGGTCAACAGAAACTCTCTGTACTATCTTGACACCATTCTATAAATCTAAAATTATTTCAAAATAAAAAAGTTTATATCATAACACCAAAGGTATGATCCATGAGAGAAATAATTAAGAAGCTGGGTTTCATTACAATTTAAAACTTCTGCTCTGTGAAAGACAATGTCAAGAGAATGAGAAGACAGTCTATAGATTGGGAGATAAAAATTTGCCAAAGACACATCTGATAAGGGACTGTAACCCAAAGTAAAGAAAGAACACTTAAAATTCAACGATTAAAGAAAACAACAATCCAACTTAAAAAAGGGCCAAAGACCTTAACAGACACCTCATCAAAGGAGATATACATACAGATGGCAAATAAACATATGAAAAGATGCTCCACAGCATATTTCATCAGAAGAAGGCAAAAATAACAATGAGGTCTATACACCTATTAGAGTGGCCAAATCCAAAACGCTGACAACATCAAATGCTGGTCAAGATGTAGAGCAACAGGAACTCTCATTCATTGCTGGTGGGAATGCAAAACGGTACAACCACTTTGGAAGATGGGCAATTTCTTACAAAACAAAGTATACTCGTACCATCTAGCAATCGTGCTTTTTGGTATTTACCCAAAGGGACTGAAAACGTATGTCCACACACAAACCTGCCCACAGATGTTTGTAACAACGTATTCATAATTGCCAAAACGCGGACACCATCAAGATGTCCTTCAATAGGTGAATGGCTAAACTGTAGCACAGCCAGACACTGGAATATTATTTGGCACTAAAGAGAAATGAGCCATCAAGCCATGAAAAGACACGGCAGAAACTTACATGCATATTACTAAGTGGAAGAAGCCAATACGAGAAGCCTACATACTGTATGATTCATTCTGCAAAAGGCAGCTCTTTCTCTATGGAGACAGCAAAAAGGTCAGTGGTTGGCCAGGGTTAGCTCATCTTGGAACCCTGTTTTCCAGAAAATACCTATTGGTATCCCACTGAACTTGGGTTTCACATAGTACATCTTGGGAAACACTGTTCTAGACCAGTAGTTCTGAACCAGGGACGATTTGCCCCCAGGGAACATCTGGCAATATCTGAGGAGCTTTTTGGTTGTCACGGCTGTGGGTGAGGGGGTGCCATGGCACGAAGTGGGAGGGGACCAGGGATGCTCTCAACATCCTACCGTATACAGAGCAATCCCCACTATGCAGAACCATCTGGTCCCAAAGGTCAACAATGCCACCGTTGAGAACCCCTGCCCCGAGGATCAAGGGAGTATTTGCACTTGGGCTGCAATAAATTCTGCCGACATAACTGCTTATAAAGAAGAGTCCCCACGGCCCGAGTGTCGTTTATCCACAGCAACTGGCTTTGGGGGTTCCCTTTTAGCAGAGGTGGCTGTGACGGGCATGATGGAAAGAAGGGGAATCGGCCTGATAGGGCTTTGGAAACCAACGCCAAGTCCAAGCTCTTGCAAAGCAGAGCTGCGAAGGGTCCTGAAAAGTTAGAGGCGTGACTGGGGAGCAGAGGGAGAGTCAGCGGGCGGGAAATTTGACTCTGCAGGCTGACACCCATTATTTTGTTTATGAAAGGGATTTCATTTGTCCCACTCTTATTCACAGGTGTATGGACCCAAAATGCAATAGCAGAGGGGAAATACGGAAGAGATGTGAGACCACAGGAAACCCTGAGCAGATCTTTGCTCTCTCCACAGGACCTGCTAGCAGGTCCACGAGAGCCCGGTAGAGAGCCCAGCCGAGGGCCTCCCCGCCCCTGAGGGCGTAGGTGGTCCACGCGCCGCGGAGCGCGGGCCCTGCCAGACGAGCACCTCTCCCATTTCCCTCCCGTGACAGCCCCGTTCCAGTGCATTAAAAGGAAGCTTTGCGTGAACTTCGGTTTTACTACATTTATCTCATTGCCAACCTTCAAAATGCCAAACGCTGCCACTTGCCCCGGGGGAAGTAATTTCATCTCTTACCCTGAATGTCACCCCAGAAACTCACTTCAAACGCCACTGACTGATTGGTTTCTCCTCCTTCAGCACCGACTCGAATGCCAGGCGTCAGAGACAAAGGGACTCACCTCTGCCTCTCTGCGCTTTTGGCTTTTCCTTTACTATTAAAATCACGAGCTGCCGCTTCCCCGTCCTGAAAGAGACGTGGAAAATAATTTATTCGCAGAAAAAGCTTAACTATGATACATCCTCATTATAAAATAGTATGCGACCACTAAAAAAAAAGGCATTGAAGCCTATTTAAGGAAATGGAAAAATGCTCACATTAGGATGTTAGCTGAAAAAAAAAAAGCAGAATACGATATGATCTCAAGTTTGTAAAAATAAACAGGGAGAGAGTGAGAAAAAAGAAAGCATAGAACAAAAAAACCCAAAAAAACATTATCTCTTATCTCCAGACAGAAAAAGTATAATTTGTTTACTTTTTTGCACTGTTCTACATTTTCCAATTTTTCCACATATGTTACTTGAATAATATGTAACTAAAAGATCATTTTAAAAAGAAAACTTAACATTGTAAATCAACTGTACCCCAATAAAAATTAAAAAAGAAAAAAAAAGAAAGCTTAAATCCTCTCTCTCTCTTCAGGCTTAGAGCAATGATGCTTTTATAAGTTATATCCCCACAAGAAGAGCCCAGCTACCTTCTCCCCTAATTTATCACAAAGAACCTCCCCCAGATTAGCCCACAAAGGACATCTTCACGGGACTTCTTTCTGCTAGTAGGAGTGGGCAGAAGGGGCCACTTGGGAGAACACACATGGTTCACTGCCGCAAAGCCAGGGGCACAAAAGTACTTTAATGGCACAAACCCATTTCAATGACAGAATAAGAGCCCCATCCCACCAACTTTGACACCTATAGAGTCTTCCAGAACCCAGCCAGCCCTGCAAGATGCTCCCCAGGTCCAGGAGCATGTCCTAGACCTGATACCAGAGCTCAACAGGCAGGGAGAACGTATCTGGGTGTCCCAGTTCACGGAGTCCCCCTGAGAGATAAGTCCCCTGCCCGGGGGGCGGGGGGGGGGCGGGCAGGGTCGAGGGGGGCGGGGCCTGGCCATGGAGAGCTGGATGAGCCAAAGACGGCCCAGATCAGAAAGAAAGAGGTTGCTGTGAGCCACCTCCCTTCAGTCCCAGATCTTGGACTGAGAGTACCGGAAATCCACCTGCTGTTTGCTCACCACCCTTGTCGCTTCGCACACCCGTTGGGGAGAGGGCGGATTCCAAGAGCGTTTCCCCAGCTCCAATCACCCAGCCCCTACTTATTGGGCACCTACAACCGTGTGGTGCGTACGTGCTGCGTGCTGGTATATGAAATACCCAGTCACTGCCTTTCTTTAACACAGCACTTCTCACACCGGACCGGCCTCAGCATCTCCCAGGGGGCTCGTTAAAACACAGGGGACCGAGCCCACCTCCAGTTTCCCATTCAGCAAGCCTGGAGGGAGGACCCCCAATCTGCATTTGTAACGAGTCCCCAGGCAGTGTGCTGCTGCTGCTGGTCGGGGACCCCACTTGGAGAACCACTGAAGAAATCCCAGTCCTCCAGGAAATCTTAGACTTGGACGGAGCGGGCAGGAGGAGGGCGTGCTCCCAAGCCTTTGTTTCTCGGGGACATGTGTGCCCAGAGCTGGAGAATCTGCCCAGCCCCAGCCGTCTCCTTGGCAGCCAGGTTGGCTGCGACTCATTGGAATTCAGGCTGCTCGTAAACACCTGCAGGTTTTGAGATTTTGCTGAGGTCCAGGGCTTCGGGATTTTGCTTGGGGAGTTTATCAGAGCTAAGTCCGTTGTAGGTAAAAAGAGGTGAGTGTGTGTGGTGGGGAGGCAGCAGGGGATCCGTGAAGATTAGTAAATTATTCACACATCTCTTTCTACCAGGACGAAAGCTCACCTTCCACTCAAGAATGCTTATCAACACCCTTAGATTTTTCATCCATTTTTAACGGAGGTAGAAAAAATATACATAATAATTTTTAATTAAGAAATTAAGCCATCCCCTTCCTAAATATTCAGTTCCGCATTTATGGCCTCCAGGAGGGGGGAAGGGAGAGTCCAACCTTCGCAGGAAAATGGTTTTCATCATCCACAAAATCCGATGCCCAAAATAGCCCCACTGTTGCCCTGGCAACTAGCATTTGCCCCCCCCCCTCCTCCCCCACCCCGCCCCATCCCTTTGCAAATTGCTGCATATTTCTATCCCTCTTCCCAGGCACAGTTCATAAACAGGATGGCATAATAAAGAATGTTATCGCCAATGACTTACAGCCCAGCTGCGCCCAGCGAGATAGGAAGTGGCAAGCAAATACAATTTCATGCAGTGAGAGTAACAGATTGATTGGGTGCCCTTCAAATGCGATGCCGCTTCTTTAAGTCAGTCCAAATTCAGAAATAAAGTTGGTCTCGCCCTGTTCCTGGCCGAGATAGACAATACGCGCAGGGATAACGCCTGGGGGTCTCATTAGGACTGGAACGATCTAGCCCCGAGACAGGGATTATTCCGACAGTCTCTCAGCCCCTCTCCCTCGCTTCCCCTCCTCTCTCTGTCAAAGGGCCAAGGCCCGGGAATGTGGGCCTTTCTGAATTAATTATCCTCTCTTGCCATGGATAACTCAGGCTCCGATGCCAGGGGCAGAGGGGGTGGGGCGGGGGTTGCAGCAGATGAAGATAAGGTACGATTTTCCTCCGTATCCGTACCTGGGTCTTCCAGCTTGCGGGGTAGCAGCGTCCCTTGTAGCCTCTCTCTCTTCACTGGTTAATGCAGGGAGAGTGGGCTCTTAGCACGACCCTCAAGAGCCACTTCTGTTCTGAGAGGCTTCTTTGAGGCCTGGGAGTTGGGGACCTGCCTCTCCCTCCCGCCACGCAGGGATGTAGTGGAGGAAAGAGGGAGTCCCCAGGGTACCAGGAGCCACTTGAAAAGACTGTAATAGGGGACAGGCAGTCTCGGCAGTCCCGAGATGGGGGTGAGGATGGGAGCCGGTGGGGGGGGCGGGGGGAGGGAGTCAGGCATCCAGGGTGGATCAGGGCCTGCAGGTGCCAGCAGTTCAGTGACCTCTGCCTCCTGGACCCGCCCAGCCCCCACTGAGGACCTGCGGTTCCCCCTGGACCCTCAGGCGGAGCTGGCTCAGAACTCCAGGCCATCCTGGGACCAAGCCAGAAGGAGACCTCTGAGGAATGTTCCGAGGGCAGGGGCGATGAGCAGGCGAGAAAACGGCCACCGTCCCTCCAGGAGAGCTTAGGGGCTGCCTGGGACCCAAGCACCATCAAGACACCATTTACGGAGCCTGCCTGTGGGCCAGCCCTCTACCAGCTCCAGGGAGGGAACCAGGTAAAGCGGGCCACCCTCCTGGAGCCCACAGACAGGAAGAGACAGCGGCACTGCAGTCCCCGGCTGGCCGAGCATGTGTCCCATGTGCCCAGCCTCCTGGAGTCATTCTCCTTGGCCCGCTGCCAGCACCCTCACCTTACTGGTTCTCACTGGCGGGGCTGGCGGAAAGGTCTGGCAGGTGCTGGTATGTGCGTGGGGTCGTGGGGGGCGATTAGCTGCGCAGGAAATGAGTAAGGTTGGGGAGCTCGCCACTTTGCGTCCCCCTGGGTTCTTGGTTCTGTCCAGCCTGGGTCCCAAGATTCTCCCAAGGGAACGTTTATCTATTACCTGACACCCTCCCCAAACCGCCACTACTGAGATGCAGGAAGCAAGAAATTCTGAGGAGAAAACAGCCGACTCTTCGCGCATTCACGGCAGCTCCCCCTGAGTCAGCCTCGCTCTTTGAGGCTACTTCTCAGGGCCCCGCTTGCAATTTTTTACATGTGTATTTTTAATTGAGATGAATTTTACGTAACGTAAAGTTAACCGTTTTAAAGTGAACAAGCAATTCAGTGGTTTTTGGTACATTCACAGTGGTGTGCAACCCCTACCTCTATGTAGTTCCAGAACATTTGTATCACCCAAAGGAACTGCACCTACTCATTAAGCAGTTACTTCCCCTCCCCCCCCCCGCCCCCCCCCCCCCCCCAGTCGCTGGCAACCACCAACCTGCTTTCTGTCTCTGCGGATTTCCCTGTTCCGGGTATTTCACATAAATGGAATCACACTGATTTCTTTGACTTAGGATAATGTTTCTGAGCTTTACCATGTATCAGAACTCTATCCCTTCTTTATGGCTGGATACCATTCCATTATGTGGATGGACCACTTTTTGTTCATCCATTCATCTGTTGACAGACACTTGGATTGTTTCCACCTTTTTTGGCTTTTGTGAATAGTGCTGCTATGAACAGACACATATATGTATTTGTTTGAATACATTTCTTTTGTTCTCTTGGGCATGTATCTAGGAGTGGAATTTCTGGGTCCTAGGGTAATTCTGTGTTAAACTTTGTGAGAAACCACCAAACTATTTTCCAAAGTAGCCGCACGATTTTCCATCCCGGCCAGCAATGTGAAAGTGTTCCAATGTCTCAGCATCCCGGTCAACCCTCGCTATTATCTGTCTTGACTCTAGTCGTCCTAATGGGTGTGAGGTGGGTGGTTTTGATGTGCATTTCTCTGATGATTAATGACGTTGTGCATCTTTTCATGTGCTCACCGGTCCCCACTTGGATGTGATATTGGTTTCTCTTTTTTTCCTCCTTTGTAAAGAAGAAGTGTGGTTTTTCAATAAAGATTTTCACTCACAGGGTCAAGAACTACAAACTGGACCCTGGGGCACATGTGGCCCAGACCAGGGTCCATCGAAGAGAGAGAACTTTCTGCCTCTTTCCTCAGACCTTCCTGATCACAGAACCAGGACAGAGAACTGTAAACAGAAGACCTGAAGGTTTTGAAAAAGACTTAGCATCAAATTCTCTGCTGTTCCAGGAACCTCTTAAACCTCCCACTCATGAGTGTGAGAAGACACATCCTTGTTTTCTTCCAAGCTGAAAGGAAGTTTCTAGAGAGGAAGTTCCTTTTCATCTTTTTTACATGCAGAAGGAGGTTTGTAAATTCGATTTATCTTTCTCACCTTGATTACATTTCTAAGAAAAGCAAAACCAAATCAACTTTGTATTCTACAGATGATGAGGGTCTTTGTAGAACAGAAAGTTCATTATTAATTTTTCCCTCTCCTAAAACCTTACACTCTGACACCATAAAACATCTCCACAGGCCATCGGATGATCGGGCCCCATAATCTATGGGAACATTAAATGGAGGAAAATCGTGCTGAAAAATGACACTGGGTCTCTGCCCCTTCCCCCCTCGGTGGGTGGGTGGGGGGCTTCACTGCTCTGTGTTTTTGTCATCCCAGGTCAGACACCTGCCTCCTCTTTGTCATTCTGCAACGTGAAAAATGCCCCTGCACCTGACTCCCAGGGTCTTGCCTGCTGGCCAACACAGCCTCGCAGCTGGGCTTTGTCCCAGGCAAGAGCCTGGTGAGGACAGCTTGTCCCCTCCATCTTGCATCCTATGAAGGCGCATCAGTCAGAGATTTCACTCCAGCCCAGTGTCGGACAGGGGTGAAAGGGCTCATTTGAGTGGGTGGGCCACCCAGCTGCTTCCTGACCTTGAGCCCGTTATTTTTTTTATTTTTAGTTTTGGCCACTCCACACCACGCGGCATGCGGGATCTTAGTTCCCCAACCAGGGATCGAACCCGCGCCCCCTACAGTGGAAGGACGGAGTCGTAACCACTGGACCGCCAGGGAAGTCCCCTTGGGCCCGTTATTAAAACAGGCAGGCAGGGGCTTCCCTGGTGGCGCAGTGGTTGAGAGTCCGCCTGCCGATGCAGGGGACACGGGTTCGTGCCCCGGTCCGGGAGGATCCCACCTGCCACGGAGCGGCTGGGCCCGTGAGCCATGGCCACTGAGCCTGCGCGTCCGGAGCTTGTGCTCCGCAACGGGAGAGGCCACAGCAGTGAGAGGCCCGCGTACTGCAAAAAAAAAAAAAAAAAAAAAAAAAAACAGGCAGGCAATCCAAGACACAGTCACACCCCCTCGTTTCTGCTAAAATGAGCCCCTTCACCCCCAGAAATGAGAGCATGTTTCCCTGCCACACTCCCCCGTGGGACACAGAGCTCATTTGCGCTGCTGCGATGACAGGTGAGGGTCCGGGTACTGAGGACGGGGCACAGGAGGAAGAGAGGGTGGCCAGACCAACCCCTCGGCTCCATCACAGAGGACCTACTACACGCCCAGCACCGTGCTAGGTACCAAGGGGAGGCTGTGCCAAGACTCCTGGAAAGCAACAGTAATTTATAAGGTGCCTACTCTGTGCCGGCACGGTTATGCACGTCCCTGTGTGTCCTGATTGAATTTCAGCAAATAGTAATACGACGCACACGTGAGAAAGCTAGAGAAAAAAAGAGGCGGAGCAGAGAAGCAACGAGCGAAACTGACATCAGAGGCTGGGCTGCCCCACGGTGATGGTCATGGTCGTTATAAGGACAATACTCTTGGATAACATGCGCCTTGCACTTGCTGTGTGCCAGGCACGGCTCTGCTTCGTCTGTGTTGTCTCACTTAAGGCCAACAGGAACCGATCAGATAGATACCACGGTTAACACTGACTGTGTGGGTGATGCCACGGAGCACAGTTTTGAGAATCTGTCCAGAGTCACAGAGGTCGCAAGGGAGTGAGCTGAGATTTGAGCTCCAGAGCCTGAGTTTTTAACTATGAAACTACTATTCCTTCTGATGGATTGAGGAGAGGAAGTAGGGAGGGAAGAAGGAAAGAAGGAGTTCGCAGCCCGAGGACCGACCGTTTCCAAGGTGACCTCAGACCACATGGCATCAACAGGCACTGCCGGTCACGGGGTCCCATCCAGCAGCCGTGGTGGGAGGGACGGGCCTGGCCTTCGAGAAGAAGCTCTGGCTGGTGACGGGGGCCATGGTCATCTCTACGTGGCCACAGCTGGTCCCAAAACCTGTTCTGACAACCCACACTTAGCCTGTCGTCAGCATCTCAGGAAAGGAGAGCTGGGAAGGAGGTGGACCAGAGGCCTCCGGAGAAAGGTGGACACGGGCCCGAGCCTCGGACTGCAGCCCCCAGCCGTCATCACTGTGAGTCTCGGACACTGGTCAGCAGGACAGGCTACCCGGAGGAGCCACACGTGAGGGCATGGGGGGGCATGAGGATTCAAATAGACGTGCCTGGTCCCGCCAGCCATCCAGGACCTTAGCAGGCACTACTAGTGACGGCAAACTGTTTTGGGTCCTTAGGGGGTAAAACTAAACCTTAGCAAGGTCCCAGGCTGCAGGGCGAGGGCTGTGGTGGCCCCAGGGATGGGCCAGCTGCCTGTCCCAGAGGCTTTGGCCAAATAAACAGCCGCCTTGCCAGTCCCCGGAAAGGCCACGTGACCACGCAGGGCAGATGTCATCGATGCTGTTGGAAAGGCACACAGTGTCTTGGGGTCAAAGAAGGGAGGGGCTCTCCATGGCAGAGGAGGACGGGAAGGACCCACGGGACAGTGTATTTGCAGAGGGCTGTTGGGAAAGCCCAGGACTTCCACAGACCAAAAGGCAGGGGGTGGAGGATACTGTGAGGGGAAGCCACAGCCTAAGCAAGACCCAGGAGATGGGCACACGTCCGCTACCTTGCCGGGGGGCTCACTGGGCCCTGGCTTCTCGCCAGGGTGTGGGGCGGGCGGAGAAGGGCGGGGGCACCAGATGGAACAGGGGTGGGGCCAGTTCGTGGAAGGGGTAACCTCAAATGCAAGGCGGAGGGGCTAGCACTTGGTTCTGACCTCTGCCTCACACCCACGGGGGTCATCAGCCTGACCTGGAAGGAAACCCCTGACCTCTCCCTGCCTCTTGGGCCGGAAGCACAAGACGCCCACACCCGTGACCTGGTGACCAGCAGCCCTGCGGTTGAGGTCAGGCGGCAGGGCTGTCACCCTCCTGTGCCCTGGGGGAGCATTGGACCCCGAGCCCCAGTGCCACGTGGGCTTCCTAGGTTCCCCTGGATCCTGGGCCTGGAGGAACCCGTCCCCTGGAGGTACCCCGAGCATATGTGTAAACAGCCTCCTGGACATAACCTTTCGTCTGCCTGGTCTC
Organism: Globicephala melas; assembly: GCF_963455315.2. Classification (NCBI taxonomy): domain Eukaryota; kingdom Metazoa; phylum Chordata; class Mammalia; order Artiodactyla; family Delphinidae; genus Globicephala; species Globicephala melas. Next base: position 29,593,590 of record NC_083333.1, on the reverse strand, counting down.
CTCCTTCCTCGGGCCTGATCCATTTCTGGCTGCATCCAACTCTTTTCCTGGGACACAAAGGTGCAGTGGTTGCTGGAGGTGGCTCAGACCATTATGAGAGCTGGATCTGTACATCTCTTCCCAACTCCACCATCAGTGAAGTCCTATTCCTAAGCTTGAAATTGGCTGTGGTGGGAGTATTTACACCAGAGGAATTGGCAAACGTCAAGGCTTCCCCCCCGGCCCTGCCGAGAGCCAGTTGTTAGAGACTTAGCAACACGCCACCACACATACAGGATGCTAGCGAGCTTCCCACTGTGCCAGGCTCAGGGTGAGCAGAGCTGCTGATCTGGTGGGGCAAGGGAGAGACCCTCGGGCTGGGTCAGAGGGTCTTCCCAGAGAAATGGTGTTTTGCAATCAGCCTGCATCTTTTTCATGGAAGAGCTTTGCAGGTTCTGGTAATTCTTTCCTGTATAATATTCTGAGTCCCTGGAAGGCACTAACTGTGCCACTTTACTTCCCTGGACCTTCACCCCCGTGTCCACAAAAGGGAAGACAGGCAGCTATACGAGTCCTTCTCAAACCTTAGCGTGCATGTGAAACACCTGGGCAACTTGCTAAATAAAAATGCAGATTCCCAGACCAACCTCAACTAACAAAATCCAACTCTTGGGAATTCCCTGGCAGTCCAGTGGTTAGGACTCCGTGCTTCCACTTTAGGGCGCCTGGGTTCCATCCCTGCTTGGAGAACTAAGATCCCGCAAGCCACGCAGCTTGCGGGATCAAAAAAAAAAAAAAAAAAAAAAATCCAACTCTCAGGAGGTGAGGCTGGGAATCTGCATTGAGTCCAAGCCCGGGACTCTCAAAACCACTTTGGGAAACGCCAGGCAGCCAGGCTTACGTGTCCCACCCCCCAGATCTCAGGGGAGTGATGACATGACCTGCTAGTTGGGCATCCATGTGTATATTTGTTTTCTCTGCCCACAGACGCCAAAAGTGCAACAGCTGCCTGCAGGAATTTGAGCATCTTTGGTGTTCAGAGGAGCAACGGCTTCTAAGATCCCCTCCAGCCTGCTGCTCAAAGATGTCGTGACTAATTGTCACCATGCCCTTAGGATGCCACTAGCCACTCACGGGGGCTTCATGAGGACTTGTTGGCTCGTGTACCATATGTAAAACACTTGGAAGGAACAAATAATTCCCACACAAACAGCAAAAGGGGAGGCAATTTTCGTCAGCCAAGACACCATAAATCTTTATATGTTTTATGAATCTCACTTCCATTTCTTGTCTGACTTGTGCATAAAACTTCTCCAGATTTATACAGCCAGCTGCATGTCATTCCCTTCCCCAGTGGGCTCTATATCTTGATGACCTTTTAGAAACCAATGACTGCTTTTCTGTTGTTATCCATAATTGGAAAAGCACTGGAGATAAGAAAATTTATGGCAATGAATGATCTACCTGAGCAAAGCTATAAAGAACGCTGGATATCTAAAAGAGGGCAGAGGGGACGGCCCGCTCTCCCTGCTTATCAAGTGTTATCTCCGCCAGCCAGGATCCTCTACAGCCGCGGAACCCACGGCACCCACAGCAGGCTCCGGAAGCCCAATGGGACTCATGCAGGGGTGGTCCAGGCACTCCCGCTAGAGACAGTGGTCCAGGAGCAATTCTATTTTCCGTAAGTGGAAGTCAAGAGATACAGTCTTCCCCCATCCAATTTCACTCCCATTTCCACACTGATATAGACTGTGTTTCCATGGCATTAAGAAATGGGCAAAAAGGGCAGAAATCTAAATAGACATTTCTCCAAAGAAGACCTACAGATGGCTTACAAGCACATGAAAAGATGCTTAATATCGCTAATGATCAGAGAAATGCAAATCAAAATTACAATGAGGTATCACCTCACACCGGTCAGAATGGACATCACCAAAAATCTACAAGGAATAAATACTGGAGAGGGTGTGGAGAAAAGGGAACCCTCCTACACTGTTGGTGAGAATGTAAATTGGTGCAGCCACTATGGAGAACAGTATGGAGATTCCTTAAAAAACTAAAAACAGAGCTACCATATGACCCAGCAATCCCACTCCTGGGCATATATCCAGAAAAGATGAAAACTGTAATTTGAAAAGATACATGCACCCCAGTGTTCATGGCAGCCCTATTTACAATAGCCAAGACATGGAATCCACCCGTGTCCATCAACAGAGGAATGGATAAAGAAGATGTGGTGTATATATATATATACAATGGAATATTACTCAATCATAGAAAAGAATGAAATAATGCCATTTGCAACAACTTGAATGGACCTAGAGATTATCATACTAAGTGAAGTCTGTCAGAAAAAGACAAATATTACGATATTATTATATGTGGAACCTAAAAAATGATACAAATGTACTTATTTACAAAACAGAAGCAGACTCACAGACATAGAAAACAAATTTATGGTTACCAAAGGGGAAAGGTGGGAGGAGGGATAAATTAGGAGTATGGGATTAACAGATACACACCACTACCTATAAAATAGGTAAACAAGGGTTTATTGTATAGCACGGGAATCTATAGTCAGTATCTTATACTAACCTATAATGGGAAAGAATCTGAAAAAAGAATATATACATATATATATATATAAAACTGAATCACTTTGCTGTATACCTGAAACTAACAAAACATTGTAAATCAACTATAATTCAATTCTTAAAAATGGGCAAAAACTGAGGGGTCTGAGAGAGGGGGTGGGAGGATCACATCTCCTTGCTCCCATTAGTTTCCTGTTGGTTTACTGAGGACCTACTATGTGCCTCATGCTGTTCTGCAGGCTGGAGACCTCAGTGAACAGAAAATTCTGACATGTGCTATAACATGGATGAACCTTGAAGACCTTAAGCTAAGTGAAATAAGCCAGGAACAAAAGGGCAAATACTGTATGATTCACTTATATGAGGTGCCCAGAATAATCAAATTCACAGAGACAGAAAGTAGAACAGAGCTTACCAGGGCTGGGGGAGGCGGATAGGGAGGGGAGTCAGTGTTTAATGGGGAGAGAGTTTCCATTTGGGAGATGCAAAGTCCTGGAGATGGATGGGGGTGATGGTCGCATAACAATGTAAATATACTTAATGCCGCTGAACTATACCTTTTTAAATGGTTAAAATAGTAAATTTTATATTATGTGTATTTTACCACAATAAAAAATTAAATAACACAAATTCAATAACATCACTTAGCCCCGTCCTGCAGTGCCTGCCCAGGAGGACACTTGGAAGGAAACCCAAACTCCTTCTGCTGGAGGACAAAACCTCAGAGACCTGGCCCCAACCCCGCCCATTTCCTCTCCTGCTTCTCTCCCCTCCCCCACCTGCTCCACCCCAGAGACTTCTTTTTGTCCCTTGAATGTGCCAAGCTTGTCCCTACCTTGCATTTGCTGTTTTGCATTTGCTGTTCCCTCTACCTGGAAAGTTCTTCACAGGGTTGGCTTCTTGTTACTCAAATTTCAGTTTAAATGTCACCTCCTCAGAGAGGCCCTCCCTGACTACCCTATATAAAGTAGCCCCACCCCGGCCACTTTCTAGCCCATCACCCTATTTTAACTGCACAGAACACATTTCTCTACCAGATAGTTTTCTTTTTTTAACTGATTTTTTATTGAGGTATAGTTGATTTACAATATTATATAAGTTTCAGGTGTACAACATAGTGATTCACAATTTTTAAAGATTATATTCCATTTATAGTTATTATAAAATATTGGCTATAGTCCCTGTTCTGTACAATATATCCTTGTAGTTTGTTTATTTTCTACATAATAGTTTGTACCTCTTAATCCCCATCCCCTATCTTGCCCCTCCTCCTTCCCTCTCTCCACTGGGAATGACTAGTTTGTTCTCTGGGTCTGTGAGTCTGGGTTTTTTTGGTTATATTCACTAGTCTGTTGTATTTTTAGATTTAGATATAAGTGATATCATACAGTATTCATCTTTCTCAGTCTGACTCATCTCACTTAGCATAATACCTTCCAAGTTCATCCATGTTGCTGCAAATGGCATTATTTCATTCTTTTTTATGACAGTAATATTCCATTGTGTATATATATATACCACATATATGTGGTATATATATATACCACATCTTCTTTATCCATTCATCTGTCGATGGACACTTAGGTTGCTTCTATATCTTGGCTATTGTAAATAATGCTGCTATGAGCATTGGGGTGGGATATTTCTTACTGTGTGTTTCTTTTCTGTCTTCGCCAATCGGCATAGATGCTCCACGAGAGCAGAAACTGTGCCTGTCTGGCTGACAGTGCTTGGCACAAATCCAACAGAATTTGGAAGGGGGGATGGAAGGAAAGAAGGTGCTCAGAAATCACACACCTACACGCGGCTGTGGTCAGGGTCACGGTCAGGGTCCGGGAAGCTGGCCGGGAGATGGAGTTTTATGTGCTGGGTCTCGGACCTCGGAGCTTCCCGGCAGCCCTAGTGAAGGCTCAGCCGGCCCTCCATCCTAGGAGCTTGAGCTGGGCGGCCCCCCAGAGTTTCTCAGCTGAGTCAAGGTGGCCTGGACTTTGTTCCCCTATGCTGGCCAGGACTGGGATACAGACTGCCCCAGGTAGGCCCGGGCCTTTGCAGAGGCTACTCTCCAGCTGAAGGCAAGTCCAGGAGAAAGGATCAGCTGAGAGCCTGAGCGGGGGAATGAGCTCCCAGCCCCCCCGGGGCCTGGGCCGCAGCATCTACTATACAAACCCACGTTCCCTGCAGTTATCTCCCCATCGTGGGGAGGACAGCCTCTTCCCAAATATTTACTGCTATGGAGGCTTTCTGCCTGAGGCATGCAATGCAGTGAGGGACTGAGGGAGGGGGGTAAGGGATGGGGGGGCAGGGTGGCTGCAGAGACCCCTCCTGTGCAAGTCTCACTGCCTGCCCCCCCCCCCACCAGAGGATGCAGCTCTGGACCAAAGCCCCCAGAGGAGCGGGGATTCTTCCAGAGTCTGACCTGTTTCATCTCCGTACCAGCAGGAGCCATTTTCCCATCCAAGAGCCCATAAACCTCCTCCTCAATCTGCTACCTCAGCAGATGCCAGCCCTGTTTATCTCCCTTCCCTAGGGGGTGGGCATTTCTGACCATCCCTTTGTGGGGTCTGAGCCTGGGGTGGGGATGCACAGGGGGCAGTAGGGAGAGCACGGGGCGGGGGGTGGGGGGGGTTGGTCAGTGACAGCTCTCTGTGGCACTTGATTTTCCAGTGGGGAGTGTGTGTGCATGCATGTGTGTGTGCGCGTGCGTGCGTGTGTGTGCACGTGTGTCGCTGCAGAATGCTGCCAGAGCAATTTGGTTTCCAAGGAAACGGTGTGAAGGTGCACAGGCTGTTGCCCACGCTCAGCGAGTGAGAAATGCATTTCTTGGTAGCCCCGGCTCCCAGCTGGAGCCCAGCCAATTACTGCCCACTTGGCGCAGCCGAACATGGAGGGGCCGGCCTACAGCGGAGCCGGAGAGGGGCCAGGGGCCGGGGAGCACTAAACCCCCCCACCCCGGGGAGAGGGCCCGGCTGGGCCCGTGGAGCGGAAGGAGGGCTGGGTCACAGGACAAAGGTTAATCCTCGGCCACCAACCAACCCCCCCCAGTGAAAGCCAGCAGTGCGCTATACCCACTCTCTCCCTGCCCCTCAGCCTCAGGGCTGGGGAGCCAGGCAGGCAGGCAGCAGGCCCCACTCCCCCGCTAATTATTTTCCATGATGAACATGATATTATGTCTTATACTTGAAGTAATCAATTTGGAATCACCACTTTGATGAGTTAATGGGCATTTGGTGGGTGTCATTTAAGGCTCTCTCTGCAAAGTACAATTCTATTTTTAACAGTGGCTGTATCAGGTACACGGGAGGACAGGGTAAGGATGCACGGGCTCCCGGCTCCCAGGGGTTCTCTCTCTCTCTCTTTCTCTCCCTCTCTCTTTCTCTCCCTCTCTCTCTCTCTCCCCCTCCCCCTCTCTCTCCTTCTGCTTGCCCTGCTCACCCTGCTCCTCTGGGCTGTGGTCCCAGGGACTGGCAGTAGCCAGTGGAGTGGCTCCACTTCCTGTGCTCAAATCATGCCCCCTCCCCCAGCTAAGCCCTTGACATGTGTTATAGAATGAATACTTGTGTCCCCCCTCAAAATTCATAGATTGAATTGTAACCCCCGATGTGGTGGTATCGGGATGTGGGGCCTTCTGGAGGTGAGTAGGTCACGAGGGTAGAGCCCTCATGAATGGGATTAGTGCCTTTATAAAAGAGGCCCCCAAAACTTGCCTTGTCCTTTCCACCATCAGAGGACACAATAAGAAGACGGCTACGAAACAGGAAGCAGGCCCTCACCAGACACCGAATCTGCCTGCACCTTTGTCTTGGACTTTCCAGTCTCCAGAAGTATGAGAAATAAATTTCCATGGTCCATGGTATTCTGTTATAGCAGCCCGTGGCAATGTGCCCACCGAATCCTCCAAACAACCCCAGAGGTAGTTTGGATTGCTAGTTCCATTTCACATGGAGAGCACCGAGGCCCTGGGATTTGAGGTCAGAGAGTCTGATCTCATGCCCAGCAGATGTCTGCATTATCCATCCCAGTATTACGACATGATGCTGATGAAATAAGCAGCAGAGAAATGTCAGCAGGTAGAACATTTTCATTGCAAAGACAGACCATAGGAGAATGAGAGGATAACTGTCAAACATGGGAAAGGAATGTGGAGAGAATTGGGTGGGAGGTGGACAAAAGCTCGTCATCCACAGACACGCTTCGGATGTGCAAAGCTCGGCATCCAGTTTGGAACCATGGAGGGAAATATTGAAGAAGTAAATCTTCCAGGTGGGGAGCGCAGGGGGCTGTGCTCTCCTCACGGGCTCCCCCGCACTGGGATTTGTTCCTACTGCTTTGACTAAAAGACACCCTCTCAGCATGGAGAGATGGGACTGCTAGAAGCCACGTTGCCATCGGACGGAACCGTGGATCTGAGTGGCCCAGGAAAAGGAAGTCTCATCTCCCCTTGGGGCACCTTGGATGAGCTCCCTTGAGACAAGCCTGGCTTCCACCTCTGTGCTCTCCCTCATCCCACCTGCACAAGGTCACTGGACCAAGGCCATCTTTATGCCGGTATTGAATGGATGATGCCAGCAGCCCGGGGCCAGGGTACCACCCCCCTCGCACATCACAAGCTCACCAATGTCCACTCTCCTGGGGTGACCCTTCCCCGACTCCTGTCATCACCTGACTAGCAAACTTTGGTCTCCCTAACCTTAGTAAGACAGACACCTATTGGTTGCCTCCTTGGCACTTATATCCCCTCTCCCCAACAGCCTCCACCTCTCAAGTCAGGGGTCTACGCCAGTCCCAGGAAGCCAACTCCATTCCTGTGTCCAGGGATAAAGCACATGATGTAGGCTAAGCCAACGAGTGTGTTTCCCATCCCTTTGCCACAGCGAGTGGTCCAAACATGGGTTCATTAACCAATGCAGCCTAATTAAAGCAAACTCAGAACCTTTACTTGGAATGTTAGAACAAGAGCCTCGCTCTTCCGTACTGGATACGATCAAGGAAGCATAGGGAGCCCTGAGGAGCTGCCAGCAGCCATCTGGGACCTGCTGACGGAAGCACTTAGAGATGAAAACCCACCTGCACGCACACACCCATGATAGCTGCCATGGTTTTCGTGCATCAGAGGGTCCTGGTTGCAGAACACACAGACCCCCTTGGGGAAAGTGGCCAGCAGATGGCCCCAGCTCAGCCTGCTCCTCAAAAGCTGGGCAGCTCCCGGATCTGTTCTCTGTGCTCAAGAGCAGCAGGAGACATCTAGACAGGCCGGAGCAGAGAGGCCTCCTGAGGAAGAACTCCCGTCCCCTGGCAAGGAGAGGCCAAAGGCTGCCCCCTCCAAAGCAAATCCCAGCCTCCCGATGGTTCCAGAAGTGGAGAACCAAGTTCTCTTCATTCCCTGCTTCATTTCTGTGTCCTCTGGCCACACCGCGCCGCTCTCCAGGGTACCTGAGCCGTTAAGCCTGCAGAGCTCGTAAAAGTCCACACTCAAGTGCTTGCTGGACACTGACAAGTTCACGGGGGTTTGCAGAACTCAGGAGAGCCAGAGTACAGTGAGATCCCCAGGGCGCCTTTCCAAGAACTGAGGTGCTGTCCGAGGGAGGAAAGGATCCAGAGAAAGCAAGTTTGCACTTGGTGTTGTGAAATCTACTGGCTCCCACCCAAGGGCTGTGAGAAGATGCTGCAAAAGTTTGCAAACCCTCACTTCAGGATGTGACATATAGGACATCCAGGAGGGTATGTGCAGACCCATCACTCCCATGCTCACAGTTAGGCTCGCTGAGGAGCTCCGTCTCCACTTCCCAGACACCCAGCTGCAGAGGGTGTGGCTCTCAGTGAAGCTGGCCACAGGGGCCACCAGGCTGGAGTGCTCAGAGCTGCCCCTGCGGGACTGATAGCTCTCCGGTGCTTGCTGGGTGAGAGAAAGGGCCTCTGTAGTGAGTACTGCCTGATGCATTTCACTCAGTTCTCAAAGACAGACTCGCTCGTGTTCAATAGAGGCTCTAGGGGACCGCAAGGAGGAACAGAGCAGGATTCAGAGAAGCAAGAGCCTCAGGAACACATAGTCTCCCGAGGAAGGAAGAGCAGGGAACCTGGGAGATACAATTGAGGCCATCAGACCCCCAATCTCCAAATGCAGAGACTCAACCTGCCATCAACATTTAACAGGTTAGAAAAATAAAAAGGCCATGTGGGGACTTCCCTGGTGGTTCAGTGAGTAAGAGTCCGAGCTCCCAATGCAGGGGGTCCGGGTTCGATCCCTGGTTGGGGAACTAGATCCCGCATGCCTGCCACAACTAAGAAGCCACATGCTGCAATGAAAAAGATCCCGTAAGCCACAACTAAGACCCAGCACAGCCTAAATAAATAAATAATTTTTTTTAAAAGGCCATGTGTTGAATAGAAAATTTAAACGCTACAGGTGTGGAACAGGTTATACTTGTAAAGAACGTACATATCACTGTTATTGATTAGAGCTCGGGCATCAGCACCTCGCCTTATCCACGTGCTGCATTTCTTGCACGGTCTTGAGTGTTCTGAAGGAAAGGTAGAAAGTCCTCAATAGAGTCAGGCTGACATCATTATTACGAAAGCAATGCCTCACCTGTTTAAAAGATTTTTCATACTTGCATATATGATTATTTCATGCTTGCATATATGACCTGGAAGCAACTCCCTAACACATTTTTAAAAATATTTCATATGAAGAGTTTTGTGGGTTTTGAACTCACTTATTAAAGATATGAAATGTATAACGCTTTCCAAGATTGCAAGAACAACTGGTTGACATAAGGAAAGATAGAAATTAAACCACCAAATTTCAATTTTAAAAAACTTTACACGATCGTCAGATGGGATTGAAAAACAACTGTATTGGTTTATTAGCTCCAGCCACCAACTCGCTTCTTCTGGTTGGATCTGCACCTTTGTGAGGTGTCATTTTCACCTATGATCACCATGAAATAAGTGTTCAATAAACAGTTTAGAAGTAGACCTTCAGGGGATCCCCTGGTGGTCCAGTGGTTAGGACGCGGTGTTTTCACTGCAGGGGGCCTGGGGTCAGTCCCTGGTCGGGGAACTAAGATCCCACAATCTGTAATGGCACGGCCAAAAAGGAAAAAAAAATAAAGTAGACCTTCAAATCACATTCAGCATTAAGCCAAAGTTTCCCAAACAAACGAGTTATGGTTTATTTATTGTCCACAAAGGTACAAGGGCATTCCAGTGGAGAAAGGACCGTCTTTTCAAGAAATGGTGCTGTAACAACTGGACATCCATGTGCAAAAAAGACGTATCTCCACTCATACCTCACACCATATATAAAAACTAACTCATAATGGAACACAAGCCAAAACTTCTAGAAGGAAAACACAGGAGAAAATCTTGGATCAGGGGAAGATTTCTTAGATACAAAACAAAACGCACAATTCGTTAAGGAAAAAAAGGGATGAACTGGACTTCTTCACACCTAAAATCTTCCACCCTTTGAGAGACATCGTTAAGAAAACAAAAAAGACAAACTTCAGACTGGGAGCAAATATTCGCAGAACACGCATCTGCTCAAGGACTCGTATCCAGGCTAGTTAAAGAACTCTCAAAACTTAATAATAGAAAGACAAAGAACCCACCCAATTCGAAAAAAAAGGCAAAAAGTTTGAAAAGACATTGCACTAAAGTAGACACACAGATGGCAAATAAACACACGAAAAGATGTTCGACGTTATTAATTATTAAGGAAATGTAAATTAAGATCACAATGTGATATCACAACACAGATACTAGAAAGCCTGGAATTTTTTTTTTAATCTGACAATAGCGAAGTGTTGGTGAGGATGTGGAACTCTCACACTGCTTGTGGGGATGCAAAATGGTACAGCCACGTTGGAGGACAGTGCGGAAATTTCTTATAAAGTTAAGCATATACTTATTATGCAACCCATACTAGAAACGTGTGTTCCCACAAAAACCTGTCTGTGAGTGTTTACTTTAGCTTTATTCATCAACATCCAAAACCAGAAACATCCCAAAATATCCTTCAGATGTAAAAAACAATAGTACATCCACACGATGGAATACTACTCAGCAATAAAAAGGAACAACCCCTAAATGCCCACGACACAGATGACTGATTTTCAAATGTATTTTTAAGTGAGGGAAGCCAGACTCAAAAGGCTGCATACTGTCTAATTCCATTCATAGGACATTCTGGAAAAGGCAAAATTATAGGGAAAGATAACAGATTATTTGTTTCCAGAGACCAAGGGGAGGGCAGCTCTTGACTACAAAGGAACATGAGGGAATGTTCTGGGCTAAGGGAATTAATGGTTACACATCTTAATTGTGCTGCTGGTTCCAACACATTCATCAAAGCTCACAGGACTGGGCTTCCCTGGTGGCGCAGTGGTTAGGAGTCCGCCAGCCAATGCAGGGGACACGGGTTCAAGCCCTGGCCTGGGAGGATCCCACATGCCGCGGAGCGACTAAGCCCGCGAGCCACAGCTACTGAGCCCGCGTGCCACAACGACTGAAGCCCGCGCGCCTAGAACCGTGCTCCGCGGATAAGAGAAGCCACCGCAACGGGAGGCCCACGCACTACGGTGAAGAGCGGCCCCCGCTCGCCGCAACTAGAGAAAGCCCATGCGCAGCAACAAAGACCCAACACAGCCAAAAATAAATAAATTAATTAAAAAAGAAAAAAGCTCACAGGACTGTCTACTAACAAGGGTAAATTTTACTGTATGCAAATTAGACCCCCAATAACCCTGCCAGATAAAAAAAAAGAATACAGTAGGTCAGATTGACCACATTAAAATATAAATTTGTAACAGGAATATTACCAAGTTATTATCAATAAGTATGGCACGTGATCGGGTCAGGGTGCTAACGCCGAGTCAAATAATTAATCTCAGCGATACTCAGGTTATTTTCAAAACGGTTTACCCTGCAGGTGTACTGTGTGGTCTCTGCAGTCTCGTAGGCTTTCTGCTTTCTCACACGTGCAAATGTGGAAGGCAGGCGGGCTCTGCACTTGGGGACGGATGGCGGGGGCCGCAGGCGGATGTCCCGGAGCAGCATCTTTCGTGCCACTCCTGGCAGTGACGGTTTGTGCCAACCACTGAGATGGGGCGAGCAGGGGAGGAAGGGGCGTCTTCGCCTGCCAACATCCTAAAGGTTATCCATCGGGCCAAGAGAGACCCACTGAGGGCCCAGGATTGGTGGAAGCCTAGGTGAACAGGCTGGGGGCCAGATGTGGAGGGACAAGGCAGAGGGGGAGGGGACACTTCAACAAGAGAGACCGTGGCTGAGAAGGGTGCTGGGGGGACAGGTGGAAGCCACCTGAGTGATGCCACTCGGCAGCCCGCCCCGGGCTGTCTCCTCCCCCGGGATTTCATGAGCAAAGCGGGCGGAGTTGAGGTCTATCTACCACAAGCCAGTTCCCCCCACTGGGGATCATCCCGGCCCAGGAGCATATAACCTCGTGACCCTGTCACTCCAACTAAAAGGGGTCACCAGCCCTTTGACCTCCGTGTATCTTGACCAAAGACAAATAAGCTCTCCTGTTTGTTTAAGGAAAATCTGCAAAGCCCAGAGCCCTGAAAGAGACCTCCTTCCTTCCACGTAGAGGAGCAGACTCCCCTCTGGCCCAAGTGCCCGGCCAGGGTGCAGGTGCTGGGGGAACAGGCAGGAGGGGGACCCAGATCTCGGTCTGCACTGGGGGCCCATCGTCTCCAAACACGGCATCTTGCTTTTATTGAGTGGATGCACATTCGCCTGGGGAGGATGTCTCTAACACTCACGGGGGTTGCCTGACTCACAGCAACCCTGGGTACAGGTGAGGCTCCAGGAGCCAACAGACAGAATGCCAAGTGGACAGACAAGAGCCCCTCCTGCCAGGTGGATGGACAGGAGCCCCACCCCAGGAACTTGGAACTGACGTTTCCTCCAGGAAACCACCCCACTTCACCCTGGTGGGTGTGGTCTGCTTAGCTCCCTGCATTGTGTAATTGAGTCAGCATGCCCCAGAAACAAAACAGAATTTCCCTTCTGTGCACGTGTGTCCTGACTTCCCGAGTGAAACGCAAACCCTTCAGGGGCAGGCAGTGTGTCTTGTGCAGCTTGGTTTGGTCCACAGTGTCCAGTACCCAGGTGATGAGCCGTCAATCATTTGTACTTACTTGATTGGATTACCAGCCAGGCTTCGTTCTCAGAACGATGTCAGCGTGCAACAGCGTGTTGTAGGTACGTGTATTCACTTTCTATTGTTGCCATGAAGAAATCACCACAAACTTAAGAGGTTTAAAATAACATGAGTTTCTTATCTTACAAATTCTTTAGGTTCTAATTCTGATGTGGGTCTCGCTGAGCTAAAATCAAGGTGTCGGCAGGGCTGTGCCCCTTCTGGAGGCTCTGGGGAGAATCCATTTCCTTGCGTTTTCCAGCTTCTCAAGCATTCCTTGGGTCCTGGCCCCTTCCTCCTTCTTCAAAGCCGGCAACGTTGCATGTCTCTGACTCTTCGGTCGCCACATCTCCCTCTGACCACAGACAGGAAAAGGTCTCTGCCTTTAAGGACTCATAATTTGATTAGGGGGCAGGAAAATCCAAATGACCTCCCATCTCAAGGTCCTTAACCACATCTGCAAAGTCCCTTTGGCCATATGAGGTGACATATTCGCAGGTTCTGGGGAATTAGGATGTGGACACGTTCAGAAGGCCTTTATTCCGCCTATCACAGTGTACTACGAACAACAACAAAAGCGGGTGGGGCTGTTTCGGTGATCATTTAAATGTGACTCACTCTACTAATCCAAGTTAACACAATTGCAGGACTGTTCAGAGCCTTTCCTATGCATATGAGCTTGGGAAATTTCTTTTTTTCTTTTTTGGCTGTACGGGGGCCTCTCACTGTCGTGGCCTCTCCCGTTGCGGAGCACAGGCTCCGGACGCGCAGGCGCAGCGGCCATGGCTCACAGGCCCGGCGGCTCCGCGGCATGTGGGGTCTTCCCGGACCGGGGCACGAACCCGTGTCCCCTGCATCGGCAGGCGCACTCCCAACCACTGCGCCACCAGGGAAGCCCAAATTTCAAAGAAAGACTTATAGTGTATGGCATTGGGCAGATGTATGGCTACACACCTGTGACCCCAGAATCCCTTTTTCTGCCGTAACTATTGGCACTCCATGACGGAGCTCTGCAGGTCAGTGGGGTCAGGAACACAGAGTGGGACTCTCTCACCCGTCCGGTTCCTCCTGTGCTCCCCTCCTGCCAGCCTTCCCAGGCCCAGTGAGATGTCACCCAAGGCCACATAGCAGCCGAGTTCTGGATCAGCCGGGATGGGAACTACGGCTTAGGGTGAAAATAGTAACCTGAACCTTTAATTCTGACTGCCGGTCAGACAGTGTGGAAGCGGCAGAAACGCTACTGCCTTGTGTTGTAGGCTCTGGCTGGCCCAGATGAGATGGGCTCCCCGCCACAAGCCAGGACCCTGGGCCTCTGTGTCGGTGACTCTGACACAAGGACTGCAGGGCTCCGGGGATTAAGCTCAGCTTCTGTTAAGTCCCTGACCTTCCAGATAACATCATTCAAACTAAACCGACGGGACATCTGTGGTTCTCCGCTGCACACAAATGCTTCTCAGACTCCGCCAAGAAAGCTCTCAGCACAACTTCCCCATCTGCTGTCAGCCACTCTTCCTCTGAGCACCCGTGGGGGGTCCCACCGTCTGGGGACACACTTAGGCACACACACACCTGAAAGGCTGGAGTCAGTGCAGCCGGCTCTCTGAAACACCAGGCTTTTGTCTGAACCAACCACTTCCGACCCTGGGGAATGTTGTAAAGACTGTGTCCTGATAATTTCCTCAAGGCCAGATTCTCATCTCTGTGGGACGCCCAAGGAGATGCTCTAGAACAGGGGTCCCCAACCGGTACCGGTCCACGGCCTGTTAGGAACCAGGCCGCACAGCAGGAGGTGAGCAGCTGGGGAACGAGGGAAGCTTCATCTGCCGCCCCCATCGCTTGCATTACCGCCTGAGCCATCCCCTCCCCCGTCCGTGGAAAAACTCGTCTTCCACGAAATCAGTCCCTGGTGCCAAAAAGGTCGGGGACTGCTGCTCTGGCCATTCAGGAAGCCTCCACCTCTACATGAGGTCAGGACCACCTACGACCATCTCTACTGCAACTGACCGCCCAGTCCTTTGAGTTCTTAATTGGCTGATACAGTTGTCCATCACCAACCCAGGGAGCCAATAGGGTGACAGTCTGCAGTCCAGGTGTGCCTGCTTTGGCTAATGGCTCCTGGAGCAAGTACCCAGGACTCTACACAGACGTAGCATCCACACCTCTAGATACACGTTGGCTCGACTGTAATTCCTGGTGGAAGGAAAGTGCACGTTCCCTGACCCTGTTCGCATTCACCAAAGGAGCAAGTAACGTGGCTCCTGTTAAGGTCTTGGGATGCACAGGTGGTTTCACTGGCCCGGTCCTCAGTGAAGGGTCCATTTCTTCTCTGATTTTTTTTTTTTTTAAATTTTTCGTCACATGACAGGGCATGTGGGATCTTAGTTCCCCAACCAGGGATCAAACCCATGCCCCCTGCAAAGGAAGCACAGAGTCTTAACCACTGGACTGCCAGGGAAGGCCCCAATTCTTCTCTGACTGATGAGGTCTCTCTTCCCACAGAGGGACTGCACAAGACACCTCCTATTTGCTGAGTGTTTGTATTCACAGTTGGGCAAAGAATGACTGAACCAACACCTCAAACCCAACCTCCTTTCCGGGGGCCAAGGCCAACAGAGTCCGAGTGGGAGAGACCTCACGCCGTCCTCATGGGTGTGGAGACACCTGCTCCAATTTGCACAAGTAGTCTCAACATCAGGAACAAACACAGCATCTCTGTTGCCTCGTCCTTCTCAGAAGCATCTTTCCATTCCCACCACATCCACATCCTGTGCAGTTTGCCTTTCAAAACCCAGGGGAGGTACTTTCTTGGTGGCGCAGTGGTTAAGAATCCGCTTGCCAATGCAGGGGACACGGGTTCGAGCCCTGGTCCGGGAAGATCCCACATGTCACAGAGCAACTAAGCCCGTGCGCCACAACTACTGAAGCCCGCGCGCCTAGAGCCCGTGCTCCACAACAAGAGAAGCCAGCACAATGAGAAGCCTGCACACCGCAAGGAAGAGTGGCCCCCGCTCACCGCAACTAGAGAAAGCCCGCGTGTAGCAACGAAGACCCAGCACAGCCATAACTAACTAACTAACTAAATAAAATTATATATATTAAAAAACAACCCAGGGGAGGAGTTCACAGAAACTCCACTGACCTGGGCTCAGGGTCACAGCGCACCCTGACTCAGCCCCAGTAAGCCCGTGACCTAGGGCAAATCCTTACATCTCCCTGAGCCTCTTCTGTGAGGGGAGCGGGGTTAGGCTAGTTGGTTTCCATGGTGTCTCCCAGCTCTGCGGTCTGTGCATCCATGTCTAATACCTCTCTGTATATTCTCCCTGAGTCCAAATCTGGAAGAGAATAATACGCATGCTCGTGTTTTCCAAAGGGACACTCTCTCATTCCCCGGCTTCCTTTTACGCTGCGATTTTCTACCTGTATCTCCTAGCTCCCGGGGAAAGAATTGTTTAATCTTGTTGTATGGCGTGGTGGTTATTAGCTGCACTTTGGCCATTGAAGAAATTCCAGCCATAAATAATAATGATGATTATAGAAATGACAGGCGCAGTCCCTCCCCGTGTCAAAGCGCTGGCTGCCACTTTTTTTTTTTTAACGCCACTCTGTGCCAAAGGCCTTCAGAAAAGGAGTTAATTAATATCCCTTGCTGTGGACTAATTCTCATTTCAACATGTGGCTGTCATTTCCCTGTCATCATAGCTGATTTATAACAGGGTTTAATTAAATTCTCAGTACATTATTCAGCATTCTCCAAAGACAACACCAGAGAGGCCCAGGGTATTTAAAATGTCACCTGCTGAGACATATCACCTCTTCTTAAATAAATATGACAGTGATCAAACTTTGGCTAATTACAGTGACTTAGTTATTTGTTTATATGTTTTAATATTTAATTGCTTTCATGTTCATCCAATTACCAAGCAACAGCAAATAGAAATTAACTTTTTATCAGCGTGTTCCCAGCCCAGAATAAGCACCCGGGAGCCTCTGTACAAGGGCAGCTACCCAGCCTGAGAGGATGGCAGTCACGGTCTCAGCTCAGTGCACAGGTCGATTAAATTAAGGGAGAACCTTCCCGGCTTCTGCCCCAGCTCCCAGCCTGCCTGACTTCAGGAGGGAGCATCTAACTCAAGACAGCAGTGTTATCTCCTGAACACAATCAGGGATTTAGCTCCACACTGCCACCCCATGGCCACTCTGCGCAATTGCCCCAGCTCCTTCAGACGCTTGCTTGGGGCACAAGCCTCAGCTGGTGTCTTCAAGTTCCCACACCGGCAACCTGCGTTCTCCACACCGTGGGGGCGGTGTCTTCACGCTCCTCCAGTTTAGGGGCGGCTCGCTCCTCGTTAGATGTGCCAGCATCTTCTGCTACGCTCTGGGGACAAAGGCAGCACCTGAGAACATGTCAACTGTGTGCCCTTTATACCATGAATTCCAGCGGCCGGATGCACCATCAGCTAAGAGTCGGGAGCCAGGATGTGCACACAGCTAATCACAACCCGTGCTCTACCAAATGCTCAGTCAGACCCCAAGACAGCCCCAACCCCTCTGGCGTTATCTCCAAAGTTCCCACTTGTTCCCTCCAACACATCATTGGACACTTCGACATTTGCTTTTCTCCCAAGCCTAACCTCGGCATCTCAGAATCTCTGCAGAATATATATTTTTTTAATGGATGGAGAATTAAGCCCTTTCTGGAACTCTTCAGAGATTCCAAATTGGATAAGCATGGTCTACCTCTAACCTAACCCCACAGTCTCATGGGATGCTGGCTTCAAACGTTCAACTTTCCAAATTAAAAAGAATCTTTCCAAGGACTTACATCTTATCTCCCCAGCTCAGCTGTAAGCTCCTTAAGGGGTGGGCCCAGAAACTAGCAGAGAGACTAAACCGTGGTAAGAGCTAAAGAAAGTACCAACAAGGCCTTCTGTTGAATGGCCCAAGAGTGGCCCTTGCAGAGCGTCTGGCTCACATGGGGACAGACGGGTGTTGTGTAATGAAATCCATGTGTTCTTTGAGCAAATAATGCCTACTATGCACTAGGTGTTGGTTGTATAATGGTGACAACACGATGCAAAGTCCCTGTCCTTGGTGCTGGAGTCTGGAAGTAAACATGAATTACTGAGTGAGTTGAGGTGTTGTTGAGGGGCGGAGGGGGTGATGAGTGCAGCCAAACGAGGAGAACCCGATCTGAGGAGCCAGCGAAAGCTTCCCAGGGAAGCCATGTGTGAGCTGACAGCTAGGGAAAGAGAAAGAACCTTTTTCATTCAGCGAAGAATAGGAGGCCTTCTGGTTTATGCAAATGAAACCAGTCCAGAAGGAAGGATTCTAATTGGTCCCAGCAGGTGTTTCCCTGGTCGCGGTCAGCACAACAGTGCGACAGTGAAGCACCCGTGTGAGCGTTTCCCTCGGGGTCCCTGAGGCCCACGCTGGCTGTCACACCCACTGTCTTCAGATCCAGGAGATTTTTACCTTAAATTCACATCGAGTCCTTATTTCCCTTTCCTCTCAAACTAATTCCCCTTGACAGGCAAGTCCTTGGAGAAAGCAGCAAGGCTTCAAATCCCATGGCTTGGATGAGAACTACTGAGAAACCAGGACAGGGAGAGGGCAGAGAACACAGCGCAGTGGATGGAGATGAGGCTGGGCATCAGGGGCAGGTCTGGACCTCAGGTTCACACAACAGCACTTGTTTGTGGGCACCTAGTTAGAGCTCAAGGTCAAATAAGGGCTTCAGGAGCCTAGAAACTCTAGCCCGGCCTTCTCCAGACCCTGAGTGGCCCAGATGATAATCTCCACTGCCCCAGAGCACTTGGCTTTTTTGGAAGGCCGTACAGTGTGGCACATGGGACCAGTTGTCCAATGGGCTGGGCTTTAATCCCAGTTCTCCCACTTCCTAGCTATATGATCTCGGGCACTTACTTAAAATAGACCTCAATTTCCCCATCTGTAAAATGGGAATAATTCTAGGACAAAATGTATAGGGTTGCAGGAGGATGAAATGAGATAACCCATGTAAAGAGTATGATGTAGTGCCTGATACCAGTACTAGTTCTTTGAATCACCCCAACCACCTTGTGTGGTGGCTGTCATTCCAATTTCAAGGTGAGCAATGAGAGATCACAGCCCATATCAGGCAGCTATGCAGTGGGAGAGTAGAGTTCAAACCCAGATACGATACCCCCTCAGATGGGCATACTTGCTTTTGTGCACACCAGTGGTTCTTAACATGGCTCTGCCGTGGACCCCTTTGACATCTGGTGAAGCCTATGGACCCATTTAAATGTATAAAATTAAAGACATAGAATTATAATGGTAACCAACGATACTGAATACCAGTTCTCAAAAGATTTTTTAAAAAGCGAGATATTATAATATATGTTCTTCTTTAGTAATGCATTAAATAAGGCATAGCTGCTGGTTTAAAACGACCATAATTTCTTAGTAATGACGAGCGTAAGAATATTTTGAGATATCTGCAACAATTTTAATACAGTGGAGAAACAGCTGTGAACGCCACGGTGCTGTGTTGAATTCCATTTACAATTGACGGAAATGCTCGATTTCAGAAGTTTCCTGAAACTAAAGATGTAAATTTGCCTCACCCAAGCTCCTGGACTTCCTGAATTCTTTCTGCAGACCCTAATAGGTCATGAACTCCAGGTCAGGGGCCACAGGTCTCTATTGCTTCTCAGTGAACGTCAGCTACTAGTCTTTGGGACGTGGATTCCCTTTGAACTTCTGCTGAAGACGACTGACTTACTTCCTTAGGGGAACATAAATGCTTGTCCATGTGCGTGGACACAACATTTACCAGACAATTGCATGTGGTCCCCAGACCCTCAGACTCCCCGCTCAGACCCCAGAATAAGGAGCCCTCCTCCTTAAACAGACGTCAGGGTCCTTCTCCACTCAGCAGCTCCCTCCAACAGGAAAATTGTCATGTTATCCCCAAGCATACACAGTACCTCGAAAGAAAAAAAAAAGCAGGGAGCAAAACTGACCATTTGGGAGTAGAAAGAAAACATCTTTCTTGGCCATCCAAGTCAGCAGGCAGCTTCGACCCATCACATCCCATTTCCAGGTCTGATTACTTCACAGAAACCAGTTCGCGACAAGACACGGCGGTGAGGTCAGCAAAGGGCTGGATGTGGGAGTGGGGGACATGACAGAGATGCTGTTTGATTACACTAATTACTAATAATGGCCCAAACCAGGAACCCAACCACAGGTCAATTCACTTTTAAAGCCATATAGTAATGCTTAGAATCGGGAATTAACTTTTATAGCCACTGGAGCAGCGGAACTTCCACTGTAACAGATTTATTACCAATTACATTTTCTCCTCAAGTGGTTAATGTAAAGACACAGCAGAAAGGACTCCTCAATCAGACCCCCCCTCAAGCTAGGCTGGAACCCAAGGGTGGGTGTTCAAGGGGCTGCTGCCCCGACCCCCAGACCACGCTCCCCAAACGGTACATGCCACTCGCCCAGCTCAGCACCCGCTGCTCCAGGGGGATGGGAGCAGCGACCTCCTTGCTTCCCGGAGACCAGGGCACCGTGGAGGCCACGGCCCTCTGGTGCTGTGTTCTTGGCCGCCTCATTCAGAGCCTGGAAGGGGAGCGGCCGGGGGTGGTGAGCGGTGCCGACGCCCATGGTTCCCCAGGCTCCGACTTTCAGCCCAAGGAGTTTTGTGTTCAGAGAATAAGTTTTGCGTTCAGAGATAAGAATAATCTCTGCCCACAGACTCCCTGCCTTTTCAGACTAGCCATGGTCAGGTGGGGCAGCTATGGAAACCCCGGCATCCTCAGGTCAGATTTCCCCAGCCCCCCCTGGAGAGACCCAAGCCACGAGTTTCCTGGGAGGATCCCGGGCAGGGTTTGGTATCGACACCCTCACCCGGTCCAGCTCGCCTTCAGGCCTCCCTATTAACCACAGCTGTGCACCAGTCAGCAGAGATGCATTCAGGGGCAGCGTCCGGGGCCCTACCTTGCCGTTCCTGTCTAGCAGGCTGGCCTTGGGCCCGGGAATCTGCATGTGGAAGCCCTTCTGCTGGTTCTGACGATCAGCCTCTACAGGAAGCCCGTCTCTCTGAAAGGATCTCAGAGCTGCTTCTGCCATGCACTCCCCAGGGTAAGTGTAAATGGTCCACTTTGAACCCTGGGTAAACCGGCTTTGGGCCTGAGGAACAATGAGCTCTGATGTACCAGGCACCTGGGAACAGATCGGGGGTGTGGAGTGGGCAGCAGGGTGTCAGGGACTCCTGGGCTTCTGAAACATCAAGGTCATTTCCTTCCGAAGACTACAGGTTCTTAGGGGCAGAGCTGCCAGGCTCCGCTGCCAGGGGCTGGCTCTTGTCCAGACCCTGACCAGCAGCAGGGAGGTAGGGCAAACCCCGTACCCAAGCACAAAGGGTCTCCGGACCCCTGACCTCACTCTCTCCCATCCACCCATCTAGCCACCCCTCCCAGAGATCTCACTAGATAACTGACCTAGGTTTTTTTTTTCCTTTTTTAAAAAGTTGTGGTAAAATATACATGACATAATATTTAGCATGTTAACCACTCATAAGAGTGCCGTTCAGGGAATTCCCTGGCAGCCCAGTGGTAAGGACTCCGAGCTTCTACTGCAGGGGGTACAGGTTCGATCCCTGGTGGGGGAACTAAGATCCCACAAGCTGTGGGGTGCGGCCCCCCAAAAAAGTGCAATTCATTGGCATTAAATACATTCGCGATGTTGTGTCACCATCACCACTACTAAAATTTTCTCGTTACCCCAACTGAAACTCTGTCCCTGTTAAGCACCACCTCCCCTTCCTCCACCCCAGCCCCGGGAACCTCTACTTTACTTTCTGTCTCTACCATTTTAGCGACTCAGTTCCTTCGTATACGTGAAATCACCCAATATTTGTCCTTCTGTGTCTGCCTTATTTCACTTAGCATAACGTTTTCAAGGTCCATCCATATTGTAAATATGCCAAAATTTCATTCCCTTTTATATTTGAATAGTATTCCATTGTATCTATAGGCCACATTTTGTTTATCCATTCATCCGTCAATAGACACTTGGGCTGTTTCTACCGTTTGGCTACTGTGAATAACACTGCTACGAACATGGGTGTACAGATGTCTATTCAAGTCCCTGTTTTCAATTCTTCGGGGTATATACCTAGGAGTAGAATTGCTGGATCATATGGTAATTCTATATTTAACTTTTTGAGGAACCACCAAACCGTTTTCCACGGCAGCTGCACCATCTTACCTTCCTACCAGCAATGCATGAGGGTTCCAATTTCTCCACATCGCTTCCCACACTTGTCATTTTCTGTTTTGTAAATAGTAAGTCATCCTGGTCCGTGTGAAGTAGCATCAAATTTTCCTTTCGATTCGGACTCTTCCCTAATGACTAATGCTGTTGAGTGACCTGGGTCTCATCGTGATGAGTTTGACTTTGGGAGTATTTGTGAAAGCCCCAGAGGTCCTCAGAGACACCTGGCTGGTGTGATGGTCAGGGAAGGACTTGCTCCCTGGCCTTCGAGATGCTGTCAGCTGAGCCCACCTGTGGGTGCTGGGCAGGCCACTCCCAGCCTAGCCTGCTGCCTGGCCACCTCTCCTGCCCTCCTTGGGACTAGGGCCAGACACTTAGACACGTTCATCTCATGAGACTTTCCAAACCCACTCAGGAAGCCTTCAGTTAGATTCCCCCAGGCCCCAAACTGGCTGGAATTTAGATTCCAACTTGAGTGTTTTTCTCCTTTAGCTAAAAACGTCTAGTTAAGAAGTAAAACTTTGGAGGTTTTTTTCCTGCCTGCTTTTGCTGTTAGAGAAAAACATTTCCCCCATTTCCTTTGACTTTAGCATTCCTGATTCATATCACAATCACTCTGCCTGTGAAAGCCCAGGTAACAGCACCTCACCTGTGCTCCCCCGACACACACACACACACACACACACAAGCTCAGCTAGCAGGTTGCCAAGCAGGAGGGCATTCCTTCCAGTGGGCTGTGTGTGACCTCAGCCATCTGAAGTACATTAAGGAATTCATCCTTCCGAGATATCTTAGAGCTACGCTTTCTTAATGAAAGCAGCCATCTCTGACCTACTTGGTAAGCAGATGCGGGCTGAACGTTCTCTTAAAGCAAAGTTTCTTGACACCTATAGCACTAGTGCCTCCCTAGATCGATGACCCCATTGTCAAATGGCTTCATGTCTCAAAATCTCCAACGTGGAATTTTTTGGAAAAGCACCAGATAATATGTGAGATATAAAAATCACAAATGCCTGACCAGGGTCACGTTCCTGAACTTCTCTGCCTCTCTCTCCCCGTCTGTAAAATGGGCATGATATGACCTCTTTCGTTTCCTACAGTAAGCAGGGGCGGAGGGCAGATGTGCTGAACGGCCAGGGCTGCGGAGATAGTGGGATCCACTTCCCCAGCTCTCAGGTGCTCTCGAGTCTAGGGTAAGAGGTAAGGGCACAAGATCCCGAGTGGTTTGGAAATTGGAAGGAAGGCAAGGGTATCTCTGGATGTGGCACCATCATGGAATCCTCCGTGAGAAAAGGAGGGAGGTTGTGAGGACCAGTTGAGATCATGTGATTCCGAGAGGCTTGGAGACGGGACTCAGGGCCGGCTGCCCCAGGCCCCCAGCGCAGCCACGCCTGGCTGTGTCTCACAGGCCCCCTTCCCTCTCCAGTGACCGCGTGGATGGCAGGGCCACATCCTCTGGTTCCCACACTGGAGGCCCCATCAGGAAGTGGGTCACAGACACAAAAAGCTGCTTGAGGAAGGACATTAACATTCTCAACTGCTCCCCAGGGTTTGGGAAAACAAAACATAGCGTGACGGAGTAAGGGTGGGCAGGAAGCAGGTCTGTCCTCTATCAAATTCATTCCTCTGTCTTTTACTGGAATAACTTCATTCCCATTAGTAGCTAAAACTGAGGGTGATGTGACATTATCATAAAGGTAAATACAGAGCTACGGCAGGCAGCAGGTTTAAAAGCTGATTATTTATGCAACCAACTGGCAACCCCCTCTGACAGGTGGGCAGATGCAGAATTGCTTTTTAAACGTGTATTGAAATGTTGATCTGTTGGGTTGATACCATTTTTTTATTCTTAGATTAATTAATTTATTTATTTTTGGCTGTACCTCGTGGCATGCGGGATCTTAGTTCCCCAACCAGGGATCAAACCCGTGCCCCCTGCAGTGGAAGCGTGGAGTCTTAACCACTGGACCGCCGCCAGGGAAGTCCCTGGGTTGATAACTTTTTAAAAGGCCACATTTTTAAGGAGCCGTCGTTAAGGGGGAGCTTGTTGGTCAGGGGCGTGGGGCGTGGAAACTCTTCCTAAGAGCATCGTGGTGTCTCCCGGCCACACGTTTGTGAAGCGCTTCCCCTCCGATCAGAGCAGAGGTTTTTAGGGACCTGGAATGTGTCTTTAGAAATACATTTTGGATTCATTTTTTTTCAACAGATTCTGCACATGTTGGCTCAGCTACCCTGACAAAGCACCAGGACAGGGCAGCTCAAACAACAGAAATGTATCGTCTCACTGTCTGGAGGCTGGACCAAGGTCACAGTGCCCTCTGACCAAGGTCACAGTCAGTTCCTCTGAGGCCTCTCCCCTTGGCTTGTTGACTGCCGTCTCCTCCTTTTCCATGATCCTCCCCGTGAGTGTGTGTGTGTGTCCTAATCTCCCCTTGTTATCAGGACAGCAGTCCTATTGCCTTAGGGCCCACCCTAAGGACCTCATTTAACCCAATTACCTCTTTAAAGACCCTCTCTCCAAATACCCTCACAGCTGAGGTCCTGGGGGTTACAACATGAATATATGAACTTGGGGGGAACGTGGCCCAGCCCGTAACAGAGTCCTTCTGCAAACATGCGTTGCTCAGGGAAGGAAGGGTTTCCTGGGAATGGTGTGGGGCACAGTTCCGAGAGCTCTCCTGGTTTTGACCACTGGCTTTATTTATCTTTAAGGAGAAATATGCCAGAGGGTGATTTTAAAATAATAATAAATAAAACTACTGCCTCAAAGGAAGAAGGAACATTCCAGAAAATCCCCGTCTTGGAGGACTGTCCTGATAAGAGAGGCAAGCAGCTGGTTTCCGGAGTCAACCTTAGATGCCCCACGAGGTGGCCAGGAGGGCAGGGGGAAGGGCATCCGGGCCGCAGAGAGCAGGAGGCGGCACCCCCAGGCCAGTCCTCGCCCCCGCGGGCAGCCCCTCTGTAGCCTCGTTAGCAGCCGTCCCCGCTCCTGGGGGCCGTTCTCCTGCTCTGGGAGAATGGGCGGCTCTTCCCCGCGGGGATGCAGGCAGACCAGTGCCCATCTGACATGTGTCAGGTCAAATCACCAGCTCTCCTGAAAACATCTTCCTCATCTGTCACCCTCGCCTCCAGCCACCCCACACCAGCAGGGGACAGACAGACAGACAGCCCCCCTAATGATGCCAGGCAGGCAGCCCCCACAGCACTGTCCTCCTGGCCCCCCAAAGACCAGAGGAATAGTCACCATGAAGAGCGCGGTCCCTGGGGCCCCCACCTCCACTTCAGAACAAATCAAGGCTAAAAGCGGGGCACCCAGAGCGGCGTGGCTGGAGGGGCGAGGACCCTCGCTTTCTAGCCGGCCCATCACTTCCAAGCTGCAGAGAGAAAAGGAGGGACCCGCTTCCCAGGGGACTGCATCATTGCAGCATATCTGAAACCCCGGTCCACAGTGGCCCCCACCTGTGTGTGCAGCCCACGGCCCTGTTTCCTGTATCATTGTCACTGAGTTTATTCTATTCTCATCGCTGCCACCTTGGCATTTCAAACTCTGCACCAGGACAGAGATGCATGCTCCAGCCCCTGGGTGCGTGCCCCCTGCCCACTCCCGAACGCTCTCTGCTACTGTATGAACTGGCTTTTCAGAAGTTTCCTCAGCCGGGCCCTGGCCCTCGCACGGGCAGCTGGAGGGACAACCAGGTGCTCTGCGTTCTGGCAGCTGCTACGGCAGGGCAGGTGGGCGGGCCTTCCTTCCCAACAGTGGTCCCTCTGCCCCCCATGCCCTCTCTCTTTTGGGGGCCCCGCCCCCTGGGAAGCTGTGGGAAAGAGGATGGTGAAATGAAGGGGCAGAGGGAGGGAAGAAATAACAGCTCACGGGCACCAAGCGTGGCTGCGTGTACAGCGGGTGGAGGAAAGAGGGGCGCCCCGAGTACCCAGGACAGGCAACTTGGAGGCCAGGGCGCTGACACAAAAACTTTGCAAGAAGTTAAAAAGCAGAGGGGAGGGAAGAGGGAAGGGCTTGCAGGGTGGGAAGTGGGGAAAGAAGAGGAGATCCTCTCTGGCCACACTGAGCCCCAGAGAGGAGCAGAGGGGCAAACCAAGGCAGGGCCCTGGCATTGCCCTCCCCACCCCCAGGGAGCTTGCCCACAGCCTGGCGCACCTGCCTCTTGGGCGACGACGGGGCACGCTGCCTGGCCACTGCCACTCAGAGTGCCACCCTCCCAGCTTTTGTTCTTCTCTTCCCAAAGTAGCCGTGCTTTGTTCTAAAGTGGGGACAAGGGCCGCAGGGACCACGCACAGGACAGAGGGTCTTCTGCTTGGAGGACATCGGGAAGAGGCTTGGTTGAAGCAAGAGCCCTTGACTGGCCCCTCGGGTTCCCCCCAGACTGTGCACACACTCACGGGCACGACTCAGGCATTGATGCTCCGGTGCCCGGATGCTGCCCCTGGGCATACAGACGGGACTCGCCGTCCAGTCGCCCTCAACAGCCCAGCCCACACCATGCTGGTCTTCTAAGCTCATTTGCCCGCAATTAATTATAAAGCAAAATCTAAACCCTGAAGATGCCACCTCTCCTTTTCCCGTTATCCAGCGGAGTGACAGGCACAAAGGAGCCCTCAGGCTGCAGGGGAATGTAAACAGTGGTTAAAAAAGTACCTGGAACGGGGAGGGTAGGAGCAAGGTGCAGGGCCGCCCCAGCCTCAGAGCAGCTCCACCAGAAACGGCCGCGCCCCTGCCACGCTCGGCATTGCAGCATCCCGGGGCCCGCGGCTGGCTGCCGGCTGCCGACTGCATCCCCAGGAAGGACCCCAGGGTGGCCACGGCTCCAGGGGGAGGCTGTGGTGCTTCTGAGCGTGGGAGGCACTCACGGTGGTAAACATTTCCGCGCCCTGGGATGGGGGGGCTTGGGGATGTGAGAATATTATCACAGGGGCTCGTTAGCCTCGAGCCCAGATAGAAAGCCAGAGCCTGGGACTGCTCTCTTGGTAGGATTTCTTTTTAATCCTTGTATGTTACAAGAACACGAATTAAGCTCTGATGAATGTGATATTAATTAATTACATGAAAATCCACGTGGGAGAGGGATGCCCCGCAGATCCCGGGGAGGAAGGAATGCTGCATAAATGTACTTATTGTTTCTCCCTCAAGAACCTGGAGGCCCATCGCCGGCAGCAGATGCGGCTCCACAGGGTTGAAAGCTTCTGGCTGCGTTACAGAGGAGGAAAGCGGGGGCACCGGGGGTGACACCCACGTGGAGGAGGGGGGAGGGGAGGGAGGACCCTGGCACAGGCTGTCATCTCCTCTCACTGCCAGCATGGGGTCGACATCCACGTCATATGTCCTAAACCGGCTGCTCCCAGCCCTGAGCTCCGCAAGGCTCAAGCAAGTAGGATCTTCACTGCTTTTTAAGAGCCGTTTAGAAAAACCTGGCTAGAGGAAGACGGTTCTCCAAAATATTTTGCAGGGGCCTCTTAAACCTCCCTCTCCAACTCTGAGTCCCTGGGGTCGGGGCCGCTGCCACAGAAACCTCCCCCCACCCAAAAAAAGACACTTCTGAGGAGAAATGTAAGACTGAACTTGAAAATCAGGAGGGGGACACTGCAGCCTGGGCTTTAAACCGTTCGGCTGTCAGCGGCCACTTCCCAGGTGGCTCTTGGATACTGGCACCCCTCCCAGTACCTCCAACTTGAGCACCTACATCTTCAGGAGATTTCTTCAGGGAGCTGAGCAGACCCGCGGGGCGGGGGGCCCCCAGCAGGATCCGGGCCAGATGGGGAGAGACACGGCAGGTGCAGAGAAGGGAGCCAGAGGTCAGGTCCAGAGACCCCCCCCCCCAGAGGCATGAGCTGTGGGTGTAGGCAGTGGGGTTAGGTCCGTCTGAATTAGGTCCACCTGGAAGGTGAGGGAAGCAGGGGGCAGAAGACTTGAGTCCAGGGGAGGGGAGCGCCTACAGCAAGTACTGCTTTGACACAGCTGGAGAGGTTCCCCGCTTGAAGGGACTCTTGCATTAACGCCGTCACAACCATCACTGCAGGGACAGGCCTGCGGCTGCAGGTGGAAACTACTGAGTCACCAGGTGGGGGCAGGGAAGTAAGAGGGAGGAGCAGAGCACACCGGTCCCCTGTAATCCTCCCTCCTCCTCTTCCAGGAAGCCCCCTCAGCTTTCCCTCTCCTTGATATGAACATTGGTCAGATGCTGGAGTCTAACATCATGCTTAGGGACGAGGTTTCTGCTTTATTTAATATTAGGGATTCCCTGTAGACGGAATGTCTGTGTTCTCCCCAAATTCATTTGTTAAATTCCAGCGCCCAAGGGGATGGTATTAGAAAGTGGGGCCTCGAGAGAGCACCAGGTCGTGAGGGTAGAGCCTTCCCAGATGGAATTAGTGTTCTGACAAAAAGGACCCCAGAGAGCACCCTTGCCCCTTCTGCCCCGTGAGGACGCAAAGAGAAGGTGCGTTCTATGAACAGTAAGCAGCCTCTCACCGGCATCTTGTTGGACGCCCAGCCTCCAGAGCTGTGAGTGGAGTGTCTGTTGTCCATAAGCCACCTAGTCTAAGGTATGTTTATTAAAGCAGCCCAAATCCCTAAGAGGGATTCTTTCTGCCTGACGGAACCAAGGCTTAAATGTTCTGCAGCGCCATCCGTAAAACGTCAGACGTTGCGTGTGTGTTCACGAGCCATTTCCCTTACCTCACCTGGGCTGGGGACCAGGGAAACTCAAGACACATCTGGAGGTAAAGCAGATCCCATTATTCTCTCCAAAGACCAAAGGAGAATTTTTCTGCCCGTTTGCGCTGGGTATTCTCATTCAGCACCCATTCCTACCACTTTGTGTCAGGGGAGATAGAACGCTAAGAGCCACATCTCCCAGACAGCCTGGCTTTTGCAGAACACCAGATGAGGGTGATTTAGGGGCTGCCAACAGATGCACTCGTGTAATCTTTGAACAGAGAAATCCTAACTCTTTTCTGTGGTGGTGGAGATTCATGAGTGAGTTTCTCGCTCCCGAGCCCACCTTTCACTGCCTGGTCTGAAGCAGTGGTGATGCCAGGACCTCTGGATCACAGCTGCAGGGCACGAGCTTGAAATTAGTGATGCCTCCTCATTCCCACTGTTTCCACCTTCCATTAATCTTATAAGCACCTACTTTCCTATATTCAATCCCTTTTGGCTTGAAACACCCAGAGTGGTTTCTGACTTTAAAGTCACAACTTTTAACAGTTCATCGGTAAGTACACTTGCTGTCAGTTTGGGGTAGACCATCATTATTATTAGATTAAGGCTTCATTATCATGATTCAAAAGTGGGCATTGAACTGTACCATGTACCTTTTCTGTATCTGTTGAGATTGTCTAGTCCTATGGTGTTTAAACCTTAATCTGTTGGAGGTACTTCTGGGCTAGGGTGGGGTTCTGGGCTTTAAGTAGTAAACCGGACAAAATTGTCGAACAATCAACCTTTTGGGGGCACTGGGAATCAAGTAAAGGCAAACGATAAGCTGAGAAGCTCTTGTTCTCGGAAAACTGCTAGAGCTTCAGGTGAGAATACCAAGGACTGTGGTCTTCTTACCTGGGGCTGACCCCACCCTCCCTGCGTGAGGTGAGCAATACAGCTGTATCGGGGTGGGGATTGATTCGGGACAAGGGGGAAAACCACGGTTTTGTAATGCATCCTGAGCTGAGACAAGCAGCAAACCAGGCAGAAATTTACCAGGGAGAACCTGGAAAGGAGAAAGCTCTGGGAGCCCTGAAATCAGTTTTCCAAAATACCTGGCTGAATGGGGAACAACGTGCACGCAGGGCACCTGAGGGAGGCCAGAGGGAGGCCGCCATAAAGGACGAGCCAAGGGAGGCAGGGCTTTGAGTCCACTCCAGAGGGAAGAGGCTTGGGGCTCACGAACTCAAAATCATTGGCTGGGGCTTCCCTGGTGGCGCAGTGGTTGAGAGTCCGCCTGCTGATGCAGGGGACGCGGGTTCGTGTCCCTGTCCGGGAAGATCCCACGTGCCGCGGAGCGGCTGGGCCTGTGAGCCATGGCCGCTGAGCCTGCACATCCGGAGCCTGTGCTCCGCAACGGGAGAGGCCACAACAGTGAGAGGCCCGCATACCGCAAAAAAAAAAAAAAAAAAAAAAATCATTGGCAGCCTACTAAGCAATGCAGACTCAGGGGTGACTCTGAGAACGGCAGGCTGAAAAGCCAAAAATGTGAGAACAGACATGAGCGGCCATGCACCTGGGGGAACAGATCCTACAGGTGAGTCAAAAACAAAAACAAAACTCAGAAAAATAAGGAGATCCAGTGGTTAGGACTCTGATTTCACTGCCATGGGCCCAGGTTCAATCCCTGGTTGGGGAACTAAGATCCTACAAGCCTCATGGTGTGTCCAAAAACAAAAAAAGAAGGAGAATCCAGAGTTACTGCACTGTATTATTTTAAATGTCCACTTTTGATAAAAAGTTATGAGACATGCAAACAAACAGGGAAGCACGAGCCACATCCAGGGAAACACAGCAGTGGCTCTGTGCCCTGACGCTGCGGTTCGTTTCCAGGCAGCTCTTAGAAATCTGTTCAAAGAACTAAAGGATAGAGAAACTGTTAAAATGACAAATTGTATGTTATGTATCTTTTACCACTATTTTTAACCTGAATGTGGGAGGGAAGAAAAAGAACTAAACGAAACTACGTTCAAAGAATTAACGAAAACGTGATGACCACTCCACAAATAGTTTTAGTAGAGAAATAGGAATGATCATTCTAGAGATTACAGGTAAAATAACTGAAATGAAAAATTCCCAAGATGGGCTCAACGGCAGATCTGAGATCATAGAAACAACCAATAACTACCTAGAGATGGAACTGCTGATTTACAGAGCAGGCATATGTTTAACCCCATTAAGGAACTTTCAGGAAATTAGGAGAGTTCTTCTTGTTCCACATCTTTGCCAATACTTACCATTATCAGAGCCTTAATTTTATTGGACGTGAATCAGTATCTCCTTGTGGTTTTCACTTACAATGTGATGGCAAATGAAGTTGCCCAGGTGTTGACGTGCCGACTGACCTGTATCTATAGCCTGTTATCTTCTTTTGTGTAATATTTGCTTTGGTTGCTTTGCCCATTTTTGAATGGATTGTTTTTTAATTGAATTTTAGCAATTCTTTATGTATCCGGGGTTCAAGCCTTTTGTCAGATGTATGTTTTGCAGATATTTTCTCCCAGTTGGTGACATGCCTTTTCACTTTCTGAATGACATAGCATGGACTGTGTAAAGCAAATATAATTAGAAATTTTCAAAATTGACAAAATCATAATCACAGTGGGAAACTTCAACACACATCTCAGGAACGGGCAGGTCAAACGTACCAAAAATAAAATAACTCCATAAAGAATTTCAATAGCGGCTATAACCAGTGTGAACATCCCATGGCAGCTGCTCTGATGGGCTTCATGAATTCTCAGTCTATACAGAGGTGCCCAGTCATCCAAGACCCAAGGGCTATTTATATCGCACTCCCACAGAATAAATCTCAATGTCAAAATACGAGTTTAAGCCCAGTTTGGCAAATTCTTCTTCTTCTTCTTTTTTTTTTTTTTTTTGGCAAATTACTCTTTAAACGAGACCATCCAGTGCAGTAAGAATATAGGAAGATGATCTGTCCTATCCATCTTTGGCATATATATAGGTCCACCTTTCGGAGGATTACTTGGCAATATACATCAAAATTATAAATGCATGCCCTTTGGCCCAGTTATTCCACCATCTGGAACCTATGCTGCTGAAACATTTGAACACCTGTGCAAATATATGCGGTCAAGAATGCTTTTGAGGGCTTCCCTGGTGGCGCAGTGGTTGAGAATCCGCCTGCCAATGCAGGGGACACGGGTTCGAGCCCTGGTCTGGGAAGATCCCACATGCTGCGGAGCAACTAAGCCCGTGCGCCACAACTACTGAGCCTGCGCTCTAGAGCCCGTGCTCCGCAACAAGAGAAGCCACCGTAATGAGAAGCCTGTGCACTGCAACAAAGAGCCCCCGCTCTCTGCAACTAGAGAAAAGCCCGTGTGCAGCAACGAAGACTCACACAGCCAAAAATAAAACAAAATAAAAATAAATTTGTTAAAAAAAAAAAAAGAATGCTTTTGAAGGTGACATTAGGTGTGGCAATGCAGGTGGCAAAAGTTTTGCAATCTGGCTCCAAGCAAGATGTCTCCCACCCATCTGTGGACCTCCCCGGTGAGCCCCCTGACATTCCCTTATGCCTACTTCTAGGGGAAGGGCAGCCCCAGTCATGGAGACTGGTTTGACTATTTTGTGAAATGTTCTCTGAGCTGATCGCAGTAGAATGACAAGAAGTACACAGCGCACAAGAAAGGTTCCTTCCGTATCTGTTATGAGCCCTCAAGGCTTTCACAATATGATCCCTGCCTATGTTCTGCCCCCCGCCCACACCTGCCAGCTTCCAGCCGCCCCTCCAGCTCCATGGAATTCCTAACTCACCTTTGATCCACTTGTGCTGCTTCACGCCTTCAGGTCCTAAGGCTCACCTTCCCCTCAACTGACTGCTCCCACCTCCCCTGCTTCATCTCTTCACCCCCTTTCCATCCTTCACAACCCAGCTCCTGCATCCCCACGTCACTGCTTTGCACAGCACAGCTCCACCTGATTTGGGTGCCATGCCCTCAGCTCCTCAGCCCTCTATGCCGACTTCATCTGGAACTGTAGTCATGATACAGTCACCTGTCTTCCCCACCAGACAACAAAGTCCCATCTTTTAGGACTTAGGCTCCCCATAGGGATCATAGTGTCTGGCACGTGGAGTTTCCCCCCCAAAAATATTTCTAAGATAAACAGCGGGGCTTCCCTGGTGGCACAGTGGTTAAGAATCTGCCTGCCAATGCAGGGAACATGGGTTCCATCCCTGGTCCGGGAAGATCCCACATGCCACGGAGCAACTAAGCCCGTGTGCCACAACTACTGAGGCCCACATGCCACAACTACTGAGCCCGAGCGCAGTAAGTACTGGAGCCCGTGCGCCTAGAGCCTGTGCTCAGCGGCAGGAGAGGCCACCACAATGAGAAGCACCGCAACGAGGAGCGGCCCCCGCTTGCCGCAACTGAAGAAAGCCCGCGTGCAGCAACAAAGACCCAATGCAGCCAAAAATAATAAATAAATCTAAAAAATTTTTTTTTAAATAAACAGCTAATCACATGAATGCAGAGAGAGGAGCAGGAATTCCCTAGAGGTCCAGTGGTTAGGACTCTGCGCTTTCACTGCCGAGGGTGCAGGTTCAATCCCTGGTTGGGGAACTAAGAACCCGTGGCGTAGCCAAAAAAAAAGAGAGAGAGAGAGAGAGAGGAACAAAAGTGGGGCACTCAGTGCGTCAGGGAGCAGTAAAGGGACTGGCTGAATAATAGAACCTGGGGAGATGGGCAGATTACACCTTTCAGTGGGCTTCCATCCACACCGATGATCAAACTAGGTGAATTCAGACCTTCGGAGGAAGGCACGGTTGCAAAGAGCAAGTTCGGTTTCCTTTGGGAGCTGCTGAACATTCAATTAACCTTTCTAATCTCCGAAAAGCAGCACAGACCCCGATCTGCACTTTTGTGTGCTCTGCAGCCGACTGGGGGTGGGGATGGCAAATGGCAGCCTTGGTTCGCAGCGTTAAAGAGAAAACTATTAAAGCAGCATATTTTTTAGAAGAGCGAGTACGAAGAAGAATTACAAGAACCCCCTAAATTACAAGTGTGGGTTACAGTAATTGCTAAATTACAGAGTTCCAACTTTATTAGACACACACCCCCTCAGCTTCCACAGTTTTCCAGGGCTGTCTCGAGCTGACAAAAGCCAAAAAGCTCTGTGGGAAGCCTGGCAGGGAGCTGAGCGGGGCTTCGGGAGCCCCCATTACGGGCAGCGCTGGAATGCAGAGATGGGCCGGGACCAGTGAAGTTTCTGTTCTGTAATAGCAAATTCCTGTGGGGGACAGCGTAGCCTGCGCTGGGGTTTGCAGGCAGAACTGGGATGTTGGCCTTTTTTTGACTACAGTAAGTCCCCTGCATACGAACAAGTTCCATTCCGAGAGCTCATTTATAAGTTCAATTTGTTCATAAGTCCAACAAAGTTAGACTAGGTACCCAACTAACACAATCGGCTATATAGTACTGTACCGTAATAGGTTTACAATACTCTTCACACAAATCATACATAAAAAACAAACACAAAAAATAAAGAGAACATTTTTAATCTCACAGTACAGTACTGTACCTTGAAAAGTACAGTAGTACCAGCTACATCACCGCTGCTTTTACACTTGCTTCCGGACATCCTGGGTTTGAAATAAAGATACTGTACCACTGTACTCTATACAGCACTGTACAGTAAGTACACAAAAGCACAACCACTTGTAGAGAATGCCCACAAGTGACAATGCGGGCCGGACATGTAAACTAACTTACGTGATTGTACATGCGAAGGCACGTTCGCACCTCTGAAAGTTCGCAACTTGAAGGTTCGTATGTAGCGGACTTCCTGTACGTGGAAGCAGCAGTGGCCTGTAGCCAATTGATTTGGAAATACCGAGAATTTTTCCAGGGTCTCTGAAGGCACTGGATTCAGGCCGGTCTCCATCATTATTTTCAGCATTCCCACCTGTACCATCTAAAGTTTCAAGGAGAAGTTCTCTCCTCCCCTGAGAATTACCACCCATCTCTGCACACCAGCGGTCTCCTGTTGAATATCACGTCCCCCCTCCACATACCATGTTCATATCCTCGGCAGCTCCGGACACACCAGCTGCATACAGGTGTGTCCCACCTACATTGTTCATATAGACACACATTATGCTTTTCACGCTGTCTCCAAGCACTTAAGGGAAAGACCTGATCCCACCTTCAAAACATTTAAAGTGAGTGGGGAGGTGAACCTAAAACTTCGTCAAAGTCCAGACGCAGCTCACCTGCATATTAGATTGACAGCCCCTCACAGTCATGGCCTGATGGAGGAAGGGGCAGGTTCTTTTTCCAGGGAAAATATATCTATTTTACATACTACTGGTTTTTTACACACGATATATGGAGTAAATAAAAAATGACATGCAGGGAAGTCCCTGGCAGTCCTGTGGTTAGGATTCCGCGTTTCCACTGCAGGGGGCATGGGTTCGATCCCCGGCCAGGGAACTAAGATCCCGCATGCCACCTGGTGTGGCCAAAAAAAATAAATGACATGCAAGGAAGCAGGTCACGTGTGGGAGGGTGGGGGGAGAGGTTCAGGTCACAGCTGCTCCTGAAGGGCTGCTAAGTGGAGCCCGGCCCCACACTGGGTCCTTGCCTGCTTCTCAAGACTAGCGCCTACACGTCGGCCCCCTCTAAACCTTCCTAGCCCCTAAGGAAGTGGCCTTCTAGGCACATTTAAATGAAATCCTATGACGTTTCCACGGGTCCAACAGGCTTCTGCCCTCATGAGGCTTCTGCTCTAGTGCAGGAGTCTTGGGGCCTATGATGAGTGTAGTCGGCCAGTGTCCCCCAAAATTCACGTCTACCGGAATCTCAGAATGCGACCTTATTTGGAAATAGGGTCATTGCAGATGTACTTAGTTAAGTCAAGAGGAGGTCGTACTGGATTCGGGGGCCCTAAATCCAATGACAGGTGTTCTTATGAGAAGAGGTGAGACACACAGCGTAGACAGATGCACAGACTGAAGCGGCGCTACCACAAGCCACATGATGCCAGGAGCCACCAGAAGCTGGAAGCAGCAAGGAAGGATCCTCCCCTCGAGCCTTCGGGGCGGGTGGGCTGGGTAGGGACAGGCAGGTGGGGGGCTGGGCCCTTATCCCCTCCTTCCACCAGGCAGCTCAGTTCTCTTGTTTTTTTTTTTTAATTGAAGTATAGTTGATTTATAATATTGTATTAGTTTCAGGTGTATAGCAAAGTGATTCGGTTATACACACATATATGTGTATATCTATATTCTTTTTTTTCAGTTCTTTTCCATTATAGGTTATTACAAGATAGTGAATATAGTTCCCTGTGCTATACAGTAGGACATTGTTGTTTATCTATTTTATATATAGTAGTGTGTATCTGTTAATCCCATACTCCCAATTTATCCCTCCCCTCCCTTCCCCTTTGGTAACCAGTTTTTCTTTGTCTGTGAGTCTGTTTCTGTTTTGTAAATAAGTTCATTTGTACTATTTTTTAGGTTCCACATATAAGTGATATCATAAGATATTTGTCTTTATCTGACTTACTTCACTTAGTATGATCATCTCTAGGCCTATCCATGTCGCTGCAAATAGCATTATTTCATTCATTTTTATGGCTGAGTAATATTCCATTGTATATATATACCACATCCTCTTGATCAATTCATCTGTTGATGGACACTTAGGTTGCTTCCAGGTCTTGGCTTTTGTAAATAGTGCTGCTATGAACATTGGTGTACATGTATCTTTTCGAATTAGAGCGTTCGTCTCTTCCAGATACGTGTTATATATGCCCAGGAGTGGGATTGCTGGATCATATGGTAGCTCTATTTTTAGTTTTTTAAGGAAACTCTGTACTGTTTTCCAGTTCTCTTGTGTGTTATAACCAGGTTTGTGGGTTACATTTTATCTTATTTTATTTTTAACTTTTTAAAATATTTATTTTATTTTTGTTTATTTTATTTTTGGCTGCATTGGGTCTTTGTTGCCACGTGTGGGCTTTTCTCTAGTTGCGGCGAGCGGGGGCTACTCTTCATTGCGGTGCGCAGGCTTCTCATTGTGGTGGCTTCTCTTGTTGCAGAGCACGGGCTCTAGGCACGCAGCTTCAGTAGTTGTGGCACGTGGGCATTAGTAGTTGTGGCTCATGGGCTCTAGAGCGCAGGCTCAGTAGTTGTGGCGCACGGGCTTAGTTGCTCCGCGCCATGTGGGATCTTCCCGGACCAGGGATCGAACCCGTGTCCCCTGCATTGGCAGGTGGATTCTTAACCACTGAGCCACCAGGGAAGCCCCACATTTTATTTTAAAACCCAGCATTAGATACAGCTCAGGACAAGAGAGACTGCCCCCACACACCTTAACCCGCACCCAATACATACTGTCTTTCCTGCACATACATGACTTTATAGTCACAAGAGGCCAAATCAGCCAGCTCAGCGTCCCCCAGGAGCCCTCTGTCATGTCAGAACCCAGACCTCCTCACCCCTCTTATCAGAGCTTTTTCACAGAAGTCACACCCAAAACTTGGTTTGCAACACGAGACACAGGACACCCGGTTAAAGTTGAACTTTGTACACATAATGAATAATAGTGTAGTGTAAATCCCCTGCAATGTTTGGAACATACATATACTAAAAAAAAATAAATAGTAATAATCACGTGTGACTTATCTGAGATTCAGATTTAACTGGGCGTCCTGCATTTCTGTTCACTGAATCTGGCAGCCCTAGGAACTCGGCTGGGAGGTGCCTATTCACCCCCCACCCCTCACACCCCACCCAGTCACCCCTCCCACTCCCTCAATCTCTCTGTGCCTTCTAGGGACCCCGTGGTTTGGCCAGCCCTGCTCTCAGCAGCCTCTCGCAAGGTCCTCATGGATTTGGGCTGTTTCTTACTCCGGGACAGGCCCCCCTCCGCTCTCACACCACATCCTGCCGAGGTGCAGGGGCCCCCTCCCTGCACCCCCATCACCCAAGGGGTACACCTGGAGCCACATCCGCCGCTGAGAGACGGGCCTGCTCCAGGCCCAGTGGGGCTGAGACGCAGACATTTTGTTTTAACACTCATTTTGCAA
Organism: Globicephala melas; assembly: GCF_963455315.2. NCBI lineage: Eukaryota > Metazoa > Chordata > Mammalia > Artiodactyla > Delphinidae > Globicephala > Globicephala melas. Next base: position 29,555,822 of record NC_083333.1, on the reverse strand, counting down.
ATTGTGGTAAACTACACATAACATAAAATCTACCATTTCAGCCACTTAAAACTGCACAGCTCAGTGGCACTAAGCCCATTTGTGCTGTTGTGCAAACATCACCACCATCCTCCTCCTGAACTTCTTCTCTTCCCAAACTGACGTTCTGTCCCCATTAAACACTCCCCCTTGCCCGCTGCCCCAGCCCCTGGCACCCTAGCCAAGGATGTTCTGAGGGTAAGAAATTCTGAAGATGTCCAGCCAGGACGAGGCTGAGAAGGATGCCATCTGGTGCACATCCCCAAACCCCACCCCCCGTGGGGCCCCTGATGGGAGGCAGAGGCTGATTCTAAGTGGTACCCACACTGGCTGGGCCGGCGAAGTCGCCCCTGGGGTTTCCTGAGTATCCTGGCCCTAGACTCAGCCCCTCCTGGATGGCGTCCATGTGGTCACTCCACATGGCTGTGTCCTTCAGGGGACTTAATATTTTTCCATGGAACAGGCTCTGATGACGTTACTAATCAGGGAGGTGGAGAGGCCGTGGCTGTTCTCCATGTGCCGGGACTGTTGCCTGTGCCGCTGCTACCCAAGAGCGGGGAGGGGGAGGGGGAGGGGGGAAGAGGGGGAGTAAAGGGGAGGGTGGATGGAGAGGAGGCGGCGGCGCTGTGGGCGACGGGCAGCAGCTCCCTGGCAGGGCAGACTCTCCAAGTAATTAGTTTTTAAATCATGCAGACGGTTCAAGACCCACTCACTCTGCAGCTTTAATTATTTACTCTCCCTTTTTATTCTCATCATTTACAGTCGTCCTCTCTGAACTGGAAGGAAGATGTTTTCTCCGCCGGCGTCTTGGCATTCCTGCAGTTGTGATTTCTCCAAGGCCCAGCGGAACCCCCTGCTTGCTGGGGAAGCAGCAGCTGCGCAGCTGGACAGCGCTGCCCACAGGACCCTCAAGGGCTGGCCGGGCCCCCGAGCATGGAGGATGGCCTGTAGCAGGCGTGGCCCCGGAGCCAGTCCTGGGAGCGCGGGGCAGAGGCTCTGGCTGGCCGGACCTGTGAGAGGATGAGTCCCACCTCCAGGGGCGCGGGGAGGAGAGCCTGGTGCAGGCGGGCACTCACCCTGCAGTGCTTGGCCTGGGAGAGAATCGGCCCCCATCGTGGCCTGGCCCCCGACCTCTCCCCACCTTCCAGTCTCTCTGGCCTCCTGGTTCCTCCAACTCTGCGCTCCCTCGTGTCTCAGACCTTTGCACAAAGGAGGACCTTCCTGATGCCGCCCCAGAATGGGCTGGGTCCCCCCATTATATGACCCTGCAGCCCCGAAGTTCTCCATCCAGCACTTAGCACCACGGACAATGCATAACCATCGGGCCCTCGGGGCCTCCTTGTCTGGCATTTTCCGGATGGCCTATGTTGTACGTGCTAACTCTGTAGTCAGAAAGTAGTGTTTACAAATGGGGGGGCCGCACCCATAAATACAGATCCGAAAGGAGAGCCCCGAGTCGGCTGATTTCTATCTGGCTTCCTCCCCAGGTGGAGCCTACCTGCCTTGGGTCCACGCCGGATGCACACGAGGCAAAGTAGGTCTGGGCAAACCCAAAGGCTACCTGTTGATTTTCTGACTTGTCCAAACACTGCAGCCCAGAGCAGGGGAGGAGGTGACACAGGACACCTGGGACTTGCACCCCATTGGGACATCTCAACCCAACCCCCCCCCCCAAACAGGTTCAGGCCAGCAGGAGGCTGTGGCTCCCCCCCTGGGACTTATTGGCGACAGCGAGCCCCTTGGGCCGGAGAGCCTGAGGCCGGGGCTCCAAGGGTCAGGAGAAGGTGGTGCGGGGTCTACGCAGGGACGAACTCGCTTAGTCTTCCCAGGATCTCCCTGGTTTTAGCACGGGAAGTACTGTGTCTTTGGAAACCCCTCACTCCCAGGCAAACTGGGACATTCAGTCACCTGGACCTACAGCAGGGGATTTGATTGGTTGGGTAGAAGGCGGGAGAACTCATCACTGGGCCTTCCTGGGCTGCCCTGGGATGGGAGGTGCAGATGAGCTGGCGGAGATGACGGCCCGGGCCCTTCTTGGTCCAGGAGTCAGGCGGGCTATCGAGGTGACAGCAGTGTAAGGGGCAGGGAGCTGGCTGGACGTGGTAAGCAGGCCCCTCGGAGGAGGTGCACGGCTTGGAGCCGGTGTCAGCCCCGGAGGGTCAGGGCCACAGAGAGAGGAGCTGCTGGACAGGCCTGGCCGGCAGGGGCGGCAACGGGGATGGTTTTAGTTCGGAGGAGGAATGGGGGCTTCAAGTGTAGGAACTGCCAAGAGCTACAGCCGAGGAATCCAGGGATGGGGCAAAGCCGGCAGAGCCAGGAGCGCCTTCAGATGCTGGCCAGCAGGGTCGCAGCCCCGCGCGGGGGCCAACCCTCCCCTCCCCTCCCCTCCCCTCCTGAGCCCACAGCAGACGTGGGCGTCGACGACATGCCTCGGATCCTGGAAGGAGAGGCTCCGTGTGGCCACTGCCCATCGGCTCATTTGGAGATGAAATCCACTTGTCTTCTCCAGAAGGAGCCAACCTGCCTGACAAAAGGGCCCGGGGGGCCCCGAGGGGCTGAGACGATCCTGAGGCCACCTGACTCGCTGGTGGCAGAGCCGCGAGCCCAAGTCACCAGAGTCCCAACTCAGGGCTTTCCTGCTCCCCACCTCGGCTGCCTGCCTTGTCCTGAAGCCTGAGACGGGGTAGGGGCAGGCATGGGGGGTATCGTGGGTTGAACAGTGACCCCTGACTCCCCCAGTTCATGTCCACTTGGAACCTCAGAATGAGGCCTTATTTGGAGACAGGGTCTTTGCAGATGTTAAGATAAGGACCGAGATGAGGTCACCCTGGATTAGGGTGGGCCCGAGATCCAATGAGAGACAGAGAGACACAGAGGTCCCGTGAAGGAGGCAGAGATTGGAGTGACGCAGCCACCGAAGCTGGAAGAGGCAGGAAGGCTCCTCCCTGGACCTTCAGAGGGAGCCCGGCTCTGCCCACACCATGACCTTGGACGTCTGGCCTCCAGACTATGAGAGAATCCATTTCTGTTGCTTTAAGCCCCCCAGTTTGTGGTGATTTGCGACAGCAGCCCCAGGCCACCCTGCCACGAGGGAGGAAGGGGCTGGTGAGGCCTGTGCACAGCTAAGAATCTGGACCTGGACCCCCAGCCTCGCTCCCCGGCTCTCGGGATGCAGAGAAAACCTCGCATGGTAGCCTCTTACAGTCTAGTCTTTTGGGGGCCAAGTTCTCTTGGAATACATTGGTATGAAATTATTGTCAAATATCGACCCGCTCATAGAGCTCACTGCAATAGATTTCAACTTTAACAAGAAAAACATTTCCAGGGATACAGTGATAGAAACAGCTCACAGCACTGCCCTGCAAAGCCTCCTCGTAATGAATAAATTAAGATTCTCTGTTCTCTTTTCAATCATCCCCTTAAATCAGTGCTTCTGAGTCCCTGAAACCTTTCTTCCCCCCCTCCCCCCGCCCCGGGAAAGGAGATGAAACAGTTCCCCAGCGATCACTTTCACGCTACGTTCACGCTCATCTGCACTTCCGGGGTCAGAAAAGAGAAAAAAAATCCCCACTCCAGAGCCTCCTGGGTTTGCATTTGGAACATTTATTTCAGGAAATACATTTTCAACACTTTGTTATTTATACAAAAAGAGACGAATTTCTCAAGAGGCACATAGCGAAAGGCCACTGTGGAACAGATCCCAGGGAAACTAACAATGTTTCAAAATCTGGCTACAGACAAGGAAAGCGAAGGCATCCCGGGACAGAGGCTGCGACCCCGACGCTGGAGACAGACACGTCCTTCAACATCTTGGTTTTGGCAAAAATGGCAAGTCGGCAAGTAAACTGTTTCGCTAAGGGGTCCTTCCTCTCTTGGGTGGGGAGGGAGCAAACACGCAAAGCGATGACACTCGCACGCACGCGGACGTGTGCACACACACGCACGCGCGCACATGCCAGGTCAGTCTGCACCCACCCCTCCCACCACATTTCTCACCAAGCCAGGGGTCTGCAGATGGCCGTGCATCTCCCCGTGTCTAAGCTCACAGGCCTGAGCCGTGCAGACGTGAAGCCCGCTCTGCAGCCCAGCAGTGGGCCATGCACACCCGACCCCTGGCCAATCCCTCCTTGGGGTCATTACGATGGGCTCCGGGGTGCGGGGGGGAGGTGAACAGAGGCCCAGGCAAACTTAGGGCAACACAAAGTCAGGCTTCCCTGGCCTCCCACCTCCCTGGCGGCGGCATCAGCACAGCCTGGGCGGGAGGGCTGAGTGTGCATCTGGGGTGCCCAACTGGGCATTCACTTAACCAGAGCATCTTGGGCCCAATGGATGTCTAAACAGACAGACAGACACAGGCTTCCCCAGTCACACGGGGTGGGGCAGGGCAGCCACCAAGGCCACAAGGGCCACTCTGAGCGTCCCCAGCCATGGTCCCTGTGGCCCACTTCCTTTGGGCACCTGCCAGTACCTCCTCCCTTAGCTTCTGCTCCAGATTCTCTCACTCGGACCTTCCCCAAAACTCAGGCGGGTGGGGTGCACCTTTCCTCTTCCTTTGAATCCTCAATCAAATCCCAGTGGGGGGGGGTGGGACATGAGGGGAGATGAAGACACACCTCCCTCTCTCCAACTTGTCCCAATTTCTCGTCCAAGGGGACAGCGAGGGAGAGCTGCTGGCTCGCGAGGACGGCTGAGATAAAGGCACTTCCTACTCCAGGACAGGGGCGCAGGCAGGTGGGCGGGCAGCAGCCAATGGCCCCGCTGCATCTAAAGCAATTGGCAACTTGGGTCTCGTGGAATGAACTGCTCTCCCCTGGGGGCGGGGTGGGGTGCTCTGAGTTGCGGCCAGGGCCATGTGGGGCGGGGTAGGGTGCTCTGAGTTGCGGCCAGGGCCATGTGGGGAGGCAGGGGCAGGCAGGGGCTCCAGGTCCACGAGAATGGCTCCATCCTCCCACGGGCACCACCCTGCCACGCCGCAGAGGCTGTGCCCGAGGGGCACCAAGAGCTGGAGGCCACTCCTCCGGCCCCGGGGCAGGGTCAGGACTGAGTCAGTGGTCCTCCCGCCCCTCCTGGACCTCAGGGACGGCCAGAGAGCCGGCCTCCACTCCGAGGACCCCCCCCCCAGCCCGGGTCCCCATGGTCAGCGGGCTAATGACAAACATACTGAGAGGGCACTCGTCATCTTGTTACTTGGCAGGTGTAAAGGGGCGGAGATGGGGGACACATGGAGAAAATTATATAAAATAAAACGGGGCAGGTGGGTGGGGGGAGGGTGGGGGGAGACGGAAAAGACTCGGGGCGGGGTCCCGGGACAGGCGGTGTCTACATCCCCTGGGCTTCTGGAGCCTTCTCCTCGACACCATTGGCCACAGCGCTGCTGCCCTCGTGCAGACGCTTCACGCGATAGGCTTCGAAGTGGATGGTGCTGGTGATGTCCTTGATGTTCTGCATGTGTGTCCTGGGAGGGGCCGGGGGGTGGGTCTCAAGGAGGGTCACGGGCGAGGGCAGGAGGCTGGCCCTGCTCACTCGGCCTGCCCTCCCCACCCCCAATCCCCACTGCTTGGCTCCCCGGAGGTCCCCCAGTGATAGACCAAGACAGACCAAGCCTGGGCAGGGATGTGTGGCGGGGGGGGGGGGGGGTGGTCTCCAGGGCAACCCCAGCTGCTCTCGGGACCATGTGTTCTAACATGTCCCCCTTTCTCTGTGTCAACCCAGTGGCCAGTCCAGGGACAGGGGCTGAGTGCAGAGGCCCCCGGGCAGTGCGCAGGGCTGGAGCGTCCTCGCTCCCGTTTAGAAGAGCCAGGCCGGCAGCCAGGTGTGCTGGCAGGTAAGGGACAGCGGCTTGCAGCAGGCGGCCGGGGTTGGGGACGCTGGCACCCCGCTAGTCCTGTGTTCAACCTTCCCTTCTCTGCAGCTCAGCAGGAGAGATTTGGAAAGGACGCGTCAAAAGGGCCCAAGGTGGGCTTCCTTCCTCAGCCAGGCTTTCCAGCATGGCAGGGCTGCTCCTGGAAGCCAGAGCCCCCCAACCTGGAGGCCGTGAGACGGTCCCATCCCTCCTATTGACATTGTCCCTAGCATCCATCCTGCTGGCTGAAAAGCTGGGAGCCCCTGGTACCCTGGTGGGAGCCCCTACCTTCTCTGTTCACCTGCCCAGGCCCAGACCCACCCACCTGGCACCCTCGCGAATGGGCGGAGGACAGGCTACTCCTTGCCTGGGCTCAAGGAAACTGAACAGGGGCCTCCACCAGGTCAGAGGACGCGGGGATGGGAGCTGGGAACCCCCCAACACACGCCCGGCATACGAGACCTCCGGGGGCCCTGAATCTAATGGGCTCAGGCTGCGGCGATGCAGACTCGACCCTTTCCAAGTAGAAGTAGAAAAGAATTTCAACTCTTGCTTCATCTCCAAGAAGGTGTTTTAGGAAATGGGCCTCCGAGGTCCCTCCCGGGAAGGCAGGCAGACGCGGGCGGCCATGCCGGCTGCTGCTCAAGACCTCCGCCCGGTCCCGCCCCTCCCTCGGCCCCGATGGAGGCCCCTCCGGCGCTCACCTGATGAGGAGGTCCCGCAGGTAAGCAAACTCACAATGCGTGGTGTTCTCGACTGCGGAGAGACAGAAGGGGCTTTAACGTCAGGCAAAGCCCCGTTCCCCCAGTGCTGGGCAGGCAAGCGGAGGAGGGGTCCACCGCGCACAGGGGAGCCGTGGGCACCTTGGCTTCTGCCCTCCGGAGGGTTCTGCTCTAGCAGGGAGATGGCACAGTAACCCGGCCAAGACGGCCGCGGGGGGGAGCGCTAGGCTAAGCAGGCGGTGGCGGTGGGGCGGCTGCTATGCCGTGGTGACGGGGCGGGGGGGGGGGATGTCCCAGGGGAGACCTGAAGACGAGAGGGGGGCTGGGAACGGAATGAGGCAGGAATCAGGGCTGGGACTTCTCCCCCACATGCTCAGGACGCACACAAGGACAGCCGTGTACAGGCCAGGCACCGGGGGTGACTGTTTACACTGAGGTCAAGAACCAGCAGAACTGAGCCGTATGCTGCCTGGGGAAGGTGCGCACGAGGACACACGAGAGCCTCCCAGACCGACAAGCTGCAGAGCAGCGGATAGCTCTGGGGACGCGGGAAGAGGGCAGGGAGGGTCCCCAGGCCCCCACGGGTACCCTGGAGCGCGCAGGTGGTGCCTTGGGGCTGAAGCTTGCGGCAGTTACTGCCACAGTCCAGAACTATGCGGGAACACTCCGCCTGCTGTGTGGTCAACAGGTGCTAGCACACCTTTTAAAGGGTGGTGAGTGGCATCACTTGGACTGAGGGAGGTGGGCAGAGAAGGCAGAAGGAGAGGCTATTCTCTGCTATTCTGTGGAGGCGCCCAGCCCGGAGGACTTAATCCGACCTTCACACACCCTACGGGATAGCGACTAAGGTTCCTCTTCTGTGCTTGTAGGGAGATGGGGCTCAGAGAGCAAAAGAGATCTGCCCGGGTTCCACAGCCCGTGAGGCCTGGCTCCCTGGTCCAGGCTTCCCCATCCCAGAGCAGCAGGGCCTTTCTGAAGCTTAAAGGGCTGATGAGGCGGCAGGCAGGGCCTCCACTGCTCCTATTGGATTTCACTTGCCTCTTGCCTGGGCTCTGCCCTCCACACCCCTGCCCTCCTTTCTCCCCCACCCCCCGCCCCTGCAGGGCTGTGCCCACACTAGAATCTTCTGCCAGCTGACTCTCATTTTTTTTTTTTTTTTTTTTGCGGTACGCGGGCCTCTCACTGCTGTGGCCTCTCCCACTGCGGAGCACAGGCTCCGGACGCGCAGGCTCAGCAGCCATGGCTCACGGGCCCAGCCGCTCCGTGGCATGTGGGATCTTCCCGGACTGGGGCACGAACCCGTGTCCCCTGTATCGGCAGGCAGACTCTCAACCACTGTGCCACCAGGGAAGCCCCTGACGCAGCCTTTTAATCTAACTTGGAGAACCAGTGAGAGCTGGTGGGAAGAACAGAGCTCTGAACCTGGCGTAAGTGTGTTTCTGCCGCCTCCTGGCTTAGGTAAATTATTCTGGCTTCTCTGACCCTCAGTTTCCTCATCTGTAAAATGGGGATAATAATGCCACCCACCTCTCAGGGACACGAGAGGATTAAATGAGTTAACTGTGTGCTTTATGACACCCGCCTGCCTCTTAAAACATTTCAGGAGGCTTCCAAGGATGAGCAAAGTACCTCAGGACGCTGCTGTACACCAAGTCAGAGGAAGAACAAAGAACTAGGACTGGTGGGGGTGGGGATGAGGAGAAGCACTTAATAACTCTGGCTGAGGGCCAGCACAGAGTGGCCAGCTCTCTGGCCAGCTCCCAATTCACAAGGTCCCAGAGATCAAAAAAAAAAAAAAAAGTCCACCAGGCCCTGGGGAAGTTCAACTATTCTAAGATAGGGCAGAAATTCCCTCCAGGGCCTCATGAAGGCTGCTGGGATGTGAGAACCACCACCCCACCACTGTCTTTACAGGTTCCACGGGGCTGTTTCTCATCACCACCCTCAACGTGAGCTGGTGGCACCACGACAACGCACAGGTCATTCAATGCGTGGTATCCCGGCCAGAGCAGGAGAGGGGGACACAGACAACCAGCCTCGCTCATTTCCTGACAATTTCCTTTACCGCCTGCCTGCAGGGCCCTAGCTGGCCGCCAGGGGGCAGCAGAGGCCTGTCAGCTGCCGGGCTGCCCTTCCCTGCCCCTCCCAGGTCCCCATTGGCCCTTTCTTTTTTTTTTTATTTTTTTGGGGGCTGCCTGCCGGATCTTGGTTCCCCGACCAGGGATCGAACCCGAGCACTCTGCAGTGGAAGCGCAGAGAACTACTGGGCCACCAGGGAAGTCCCCCCCGCCCCCATTGGCCCTTTCTTATCCCGAACTTCTCCACCCTCCAAAACATACCTTCACAAAAAGGTTCCTAAACAGCAAGATTTCAGGAAGACAGGAAACGGAAGAGGTGGGGCCAAGGCGGGATGAGCCCAGGGTGAAGCCTCATTGAGACGGCCCAGGTGGGTCAGGGAGGTAAAGGAACTTAACAATTAACCCAGGTAAAATGAGCCAGGTTGGGAGCGCTCCATTGTATCATTTTCCTTATATTAGTTACTTAAAAGTATCTGCTGCCCCAAAGCTCCAATGGTCCCTGAGACATTCTCTCATTTTATTAAACTCTTGGCACATGGTACCCACTTTACGGAGGGTGAAAACAGGGGCCCTGGGGGATGAAGGGACATGCCCAAGGTCGTGAGCTGGGCATGGGTTGGGGTGGCAGCAGCTGGAGCTGAAAGCAACTGCTGGATTTTCTGCTTCCTTCTCTACGCTGGGCCTTTCAGCCAAGTGAACAAGGAGCAAAGTGGCCTATTTTACTCTGTTCTAGAGGGAGAACGGAACGGGGCGGGGGGTGGGGGGTAAAGAAATGCCCAGGTCCACCCCACCCAGGGTCATGGCCACCGTAGTGGGTTGGATTGTGTCCCCCAAACAACGTCCAACTCCCAACCCTGGGCACTTGTGAATGGGACCCTATTTGGAAAAAGTCTTTGAAGGTATAATTAAAGTAAGGATCTCAAGAGGGGGTCATCCTGGATTTAGGGTGGGCCCTAAGGCCAGTGACAAGTGTTCTTATAAGAAGAGGGAAAGAAAGACACAGGCACACAGAGGAAGGCTGTGTGAAGACACAGCAGAGATTGCAGTGATGTGTCTGCAAGCCAAGGGATGCCAAGGACAGCGGGCAGCCACCAGGAGGGCGGCAGGGAACAGATTCTCCCTCAGGGCCTCCAAAACTCGGAGGATAAACTTCCGTTTTAAGCCACCCAGACTGTGCTGGTTTGTCAGAGCAGCCCCAGAACACCAAGACGGGGGTCCCGGGAACTTCTGGGGGTGGGAAGTGGGGAGGGCATCTGGCTCTCAGCTGGACAGAGCTATAGCCCAGCCCTTTCCTAAGCCCAGAGAGGCGGGGTGATTTGTGCAGTCACACAGCACGCCTGTGAAACCCCAGCACCAGGACCCAGAACTTGACAGTGCCCGTCATACCTCCTTCCTCCCTGGATATTTCCCCGCCCATGGGAGATGGGAGTGGAGGTGCAGCTCCGTCAGCTAACGGCTGTGGGCCCCAGACGAGCCACTTGCCCCCTCATTTCCCCCCAGCCGAGCGGTAACCATGGGACCCCTCGCCATGGCTAGGTGGGCAATGCAATAGATGAACGCAGCTCCCAGTCAGCAGAAGCAGCTTTTATTCTGACCTGTCTGGAGGCCCCGGACATCAGCTCAGCGATTACCTTCAATGGTGCCCCATTTGGTTTTCCTTCCAAGGATCCTCTTCCCGTTCACTTGGTACTCATGGTCACTGCCCACCACGGCAAACGGGATCATTTCCTGGGGGAAGGGCAGGCAGCATGGGTCACGCGAGCGTGCAAAGGCCAGTCCACTCCCTGGGCCCCTGGGTGGAGCTGCCTAGAGTCCAGGCCCCCAGCACTAAGACCCTTGGCCTGAGAAGGTTGCATGTGAACACTGGCACCGACTCCTCCTAGCCCAGAAAATAACGTTCTCATGGCTCAAGGCCTTACCACCCGTTTCCCAGCACACCCTGGATGGGGTGGGAAGACCCCCACCCATGTCCTCTAGCAGGAAGTGAGAGGCCTCTGGGAACAGCATCCTGGTCGGTCCACTCACTCGGAATTTCTCGTTCACCAGCCGGTCCTCTGAGTCCTCGTCAAACTCCTTCTGGGGGTACACGTCGATGCCGTTGGACAGCAGGTCTGCGGTGATCTGGGGGTCCAGAGGGGAGAGATGCGGGCACCGTCCACGCAGCAAGCTGGACAAACCCAGCTTTGGGGGATCTGCTCATGCCACAACCTCCACGAAGTGAGTGGCCCCAGGCTCGGGATCAGGGGTGGGCTCTGGGGGGCTGGTGACACTGCTGCTCTCCAGTTCTTGTGCCTCCCGAGTGGAGGAGGGGCAGCTGCAGACCTGCCTGCCAGGAGAGAACGCAGCCGCCCAAGGGACCCGGGTCTCTGTCCCGGGTATCTCCCTGTCCTTGTCCCCCAGCTCATCACACCCCGAAGAAAATCACTCAGGCTTGCCGAATCCTCCCCTCCCTGAGCTCTACCTGGAAAGCCTCTCACTGCAGCTCACCAGCCTGCACAGGTGCACCTGTTTGTGTTAAACCGTCACCACCCTTTGCAGCGACAGTTACCCACATGGATGACGTTCAGTGATAACATGCCGGTGAACAACTGTCACTTCTGCCCTGAGCGCAAATGCCTGCGTGCAGCCTTGGGAGCTCTCTCGTTCCTTTTTCCTCCAGACACACCCATTACCAGGACACCGTCCTCCCCTGAGCATGCTGGGAAAATCCCTGGCACCTGGGCTGCCCGCGGGGCGGTTTGGTGGGGGGGGGGCGGGGCGGGTGAGGAGGGCGGAGCTTTGGGGATTAGACTGAGGGGCCCCCTTGCTCACGCCCACTGAGGCGGAGGCTCTGCGGGGGCCCAGGCACCTGGGTTTTTCAAGTGCCCCAGGTGGTTCTGATGTGCGGCCCTGTTAGGAAGAAGCGGCCCAGAGCGGGACAGTGGCAGAGAAGAAAGCGGCCAGCTGTCCCCTGGCGGAGCCCGTCCCTTCCGGACCATCTCTTCCATCTAATAAGAACCTGGCCTGTTCTGTCTGACTGGCCCTCACCCGCCTCACTCCCAGAGAGGGGCAGGGGGCCAGGGAGCTGGGCAGAGGCGGAGCCCTACCCGCTGTTTGAAGTAGACCCTCTCCTCCAGGGTCAGCGTGTCGGCCTTGGCAATGACCGGGACGATGTTGACCACTTTGCTCAGGCGCTTCATGAACTCGATGTCCAGGGGCCTGAGGCTGGAGCAGAGAGACGTGGCTGAGGGTGTGGCTGGAGGGACGTGGGAAGTGGGGGGCAGGAACGAGGGACAGAAAAAGGAAAAGGGCTCCTGGGACACACTGAGTCCGGGCAGCAGGGGGTGGAGGGGCAGGCCTGCTCCGAGCACCCTCGTGCACGAGCTCCCAAAGCCCCCAGTGTGTCCACTCGAAGTGCTGCCCCTGCCACCGGCTCAGGTGGCCATCGTGCCGTGGGTCCTCGATACGGGGGAGAGGAAGGAGGGATGGGAGCTCACTCGGCCCCAACTCCCGGGACGGGCTGGGAGGCTGCTCTCTGGGGCGGTCCCAGCCCCCCGCCCACAGGCTCCAGTGCGCCTGAGATCTGATGTGGAGAGTGGCTTACCCTCCAGCCCCTCCCTGCCCCCCACCGATGTGAAACCTCTTCTCAGCAGGTGTGTGGGCAGGGCCACAGGACCCCTGAATGGCGGGCAGCACGTCCCCACCATGAACAGAGCTGCGTCTGCTCTCCTCCCCCCGTCAAGGGTCAGTCAGTCGCAGACATGGGGTGGGGCTGAGGCGGGTTCCGGGAGGAGGTCCGAACGAGGAGGGCGAGGGGCCACCCCAGCCCCACGGGCCCGGGACCCGAGGGAGGGGACGGCGCAGTGCCCAGCTGGGTCCCTGCGGAAGCAGCAGTGCCCACCCTCAGCTTGCCGGCCGGCTCTGCTTCCCAGCGTCGGCCTCAGTGGAGCAAAGCCTGGACCAGCTGGACCAGCTGCCGTGGGGCCCGCGGCTGAGCCCGCTGTCCCCCAGAGGGAGAGGCTCGGCCACGGTCCCTGCTCCGGTGCCGGGCCTGCTCACCCCTGAGCTGACCCTCGCTGCGGGCAGCTCGGGGACTCGGCCTGCCTTCCCACAAAGGCCCCGGCCGAGGCCGGCCGCCTCCTGCCGGGCTCCTTCCTGGACGTGCCTGCGGGGCTCAGGCCCCCAACCCCTGGGCTCCCTGCTCCGAGTAGAACCGAGAGTAGAACAGCCAGCAAGAGCCAGAGCCTCAGGCCGTGGCGACCAGCAGGACGCCGGGCCCCAGCTCTCCCTGTCTGTCCACCCACGCTGCCTCCCCACCCCACTGCACCTGCTGCCTGCTGGGTGCCTGACTCAGGACAAGCCTGAGGGTGTCCACCAGCGGGCAGAGAGGCACCAAGGTAACCGGTGCAGGGAGCCAAGGACAAAGGGTCTATGAGGCCATCAGGAGCCCAGCTGCCCTACAGGGGAGACCACCCTGCTCACAGGAGGCAAGGAGACCCCCCCCACCCCGGCTCCGGGGCACCCAGCGCAGGCCAGCCTCGCTGACCCGTGTGTGCACCTCTAGCTGCAGACAGAACCCGCAGGAGAAAACAGCTCTCACCAAGGTGGCCTCGACCGACAGCCCTCATCCAGCCCTGCGGGGGGCCAAGCCCGTTCTCTGTGCTTTAAACCCTCCTGGTGGTCCCCGCCGGGGACTGTTATCACACCATCATCACCCCCCTTAGGGACCGGCAGCCACCCTGGAAGAGCGGGTAAGTGCTAAGGACACACAGCCAGAGTCTCAACCCGCCTGCCAGGCCTACCCGAATGGCCGGCCTGAGAGGGCAGGTCCCAGGCCCCGAACCATCCTGGGCCCGCCTGGTCCTCCACCCTCCCAGGCAAGCTGGATGGTGGACAAGTGGGTGGGATGTGGTACGGGGGCAGAGGGAGACTGGGGCACACAGGCTGCTGACCACGGCCCACCCAGCCCATCTGCACGCAGGGCAGCCCAGCCCCGGGCCTCGGCTGTGTGCACCTACGAGTGGCCGGTGGCGGGGATGAAGTACAGGCAGCAGTGGACGCGCGTGTCTGGGATGCGCTTCTTCCGGTTGATGTTGACCTCCTCCTGCAGGTACTTCTCGTACTGGTCATTGATGAACTTCATGATGGGCTGCCAGCTGCATGGAGAGGCCCCAGTCAGCCTGCACGCGGGACCCCCACCACCCAAGCTGGGGGGCAGGCCCCCGTCCCCACCCGCAGGTCCGTAATTCCCCAAGTCCCAGCCCAACGCCCGTACGCGTGTGGAGGTGTCTGACATTCCGAGCAGAGACCCACACTAGCCTCCCATGCTGACCTTTGACCGCATGGGTCGGGGGGAGGGGCAAGATTCCCAGCAGCCCCGTTAGGGCTCTTCCACCCGGGGAAGCGGCCCCCGGAGCCCCTCACCAGTTCTCATTGTTGATGTGGTCCCCGAACCCCGGTGTGTCGATGACCGTCAGCTTCATGCGGACGCCCTTCTCCTCGATATCTGCACAGAATCCCAGCCCCACCGAGCTCAGGGGGAGACCCAGGACCCGTACAGACACCCCAGCCAGGCTCCCTGACCACCCTGCCCCAAAAAAGCCCACTTGGGGCGCCCGCAGGGTGATGCCAGGGAGATGACAGCCTGCAGCAGTAAAGTCCAGCAGAGCTGATGACACTTATCCTGGGCACCCCCTGCCCATGATTTTTGGTGGAAAACTCAGCTATCTCCAGGGGGCTCTGACCAGGGCCTGCAGGGGTCCCGGAGAGCAGCCCCGACCCCTCACCCTTCACCCTGAGTCTCAACATGCCCAGAGGTGTAGCCGAGAGTCACCAGCTCAGGGGACCTGAGGTACCCGACTTGGCATCCCTCCGCCCAGCCCCTGCCCGGCACTCACCGTGTGTGATGGACTTGATCTCAATGGTCTTAGGGATGCGTTCCTCCGAGGTGGGCTGCACTGACTTCCGGCTGATTTTGGATTTGAAGAGGGTGTTGATCAAGGTGGACTTTCCCAAGCCACTCTGCCCTGGGGAGAGAACGGGGCTGTTTGGCGTGGCGCTCCAGAGAGGGCAGGTCACGGGCCTGCGATGCAGTGATGCCTGGGCGTCGCCCCCCAGCACACCTTGGTTGGGGGTGGGTCAGGGGGAGGTCAGGAGGCAGGAGGGTGCCTGGGTGGTGGCCGAGCTCTCACAGTGCGTTGTGGCAGAGCAGGACACGGACCCCTCGCCTTCTGACCACAGGGATGGTCAAACTGCCCCATGCGAGGTCCTGGGGTGCCCGGGAGGAGCTGAGATGCAGAACGGTGTTGGGGAGGCAAAGTGCGGGGCTGGCCCCTCCAGTGCAGATCCACTCTTAGCTGTTGGGCATACTGGGATCGACATGGGGTTTGAAGGAAAAGCCCTACAGAGCCCCCCACCCTGGGACCTCAGGATGGAGGGTCTGCATCCCCCAGGGCCGGGCTGCCCACACTGTGGGGCTCCAGTCCAAAGCCCTGGGGGCCGGCCTCCCCGCCTCCCAGGATCATCTCGGTTGAAGAGTTGGCACACTCAGCACACACAGCCTGCAGCCACGTGACCGCCAGGCTCCGTAAAAGGCCACTGCTGCAGTTCTTCCTGGCACAGGAGGCCTGACCGGGCCCCTGGACGCTGGGCAGCTCTGCCTCACTGCCAAGGGCAGGGACAGCGCTGACCAGTGCCCACATCAACAGACCTGGCAGCTGAGGGGCCGAGGGGCCAGTGAGCCCCTGGGGCATCAGCCGCCCCCCGGTGTGGCCCCAGCAGCGATTCTGGCCTGGCTGTGAGCCCAAACCTCACGTCACCCACAGTCCCCTCCTACAGCAAGAAGAACGAGGGCTGAGGGCACAACAGGGAGGGGACCTGGACTCAGTCGTGACTGGAAGGCCCCCCCTCCTGCTCTAAATCACCCTGAACCTAGGGTCCGCCTCGCTGCTGCTGCCCCACGTCTCGCCCACGCAGCCCTCGCTGTGCGCCAGGCACTGTCCTAAGAGCGGCAGTTTAACCCTCACAAGCAGGTGCTGTCATTAGCCCATCAGACAGATGAGGAAAACTGAGGCCAAGTCCAGACTGAGGATTAGAAGCAGCAGTCCAGCTCCACGGCCCCGGCCAGGACCTTCCACATCGGGGGTTAATAGCGGCAATGGCCACTGACGCCTATAAGATGCCTACTACGCACCGGGCACACCCCAGCACCATGCACACGTGCACACACATGCACGCACCCGCATGCGCATAGGCTCACACACTCCAGACTGGCAGCCCCATCACTTTGCCTCTGCGCTGAGCTGGCCTTAGGCCATGGTAACCAAAGTTATTTTTAAAAATTAAATCACACTGATTTTCCAACTTTGATAACCTTTCAAGGAAAAGCGTGAATCCCCCAGAGGGTGGCGTCGGGAATCCCTGGCCTGAGCTGTTTACCAGCCCGAGGACTGGCCCTCCTCCTCCACCATCTCCCCTTCTGCCCGATGGTTTTGTGTCCCCACCAAGCTCAGGCCAGGGGCTACATCCAATATTCCAGCCATGGCCCCTGACACCTGGGAGATGCCAACCAGGATATTATAAAGTTTATCCTGTAATTATTATTATTTTTATTACCACCATCCTCATAATTGCTTCTGAAATCTTCCTGAGTGCCCATGACCATGCCAGGGACCGAACACGTTCTCCCATGTGCCCCTCCTGGCCCTTGGGGGCCAGGACTATCCCATTTTATGGATGAGGAAACTGAGGCTGAGACAAACCCCAGGGAAGTCTGGGCAAGCATCAGGCAGCTCAGCAGGGGCAAGGCTGGGATTCTCCCCCTGTCTGCAGACCCCCCCACAGGCGCCCTTCCACCCTGGCTGCATCTTCTGCGGGGGCACTGCTGTGGGAAGGAGGGCGGAGACGTGGAGCCTGGATTGTGAGCTGAATGACCTCATCATGCCCGCCTGTAAAATGGGCGCTCCCTTCACAGGGTTACTGTGAGGACTGAACAGGACCTGAGAGTCTTCGGGAACAAGGGCTGCCCACTGTTCCCCCAGCCTAGCCCCCTAACCCTGTCTGGGCCAGGCTGATCAATGACCAACCCCTCCCCATGACCATCCATCCAGCTCTGCAGAGGCCGCAGGGGAGCCTCCAGCCAGGCCTGCTGGGTGCGGGGGTCAGCGCACCCAGGGCTTGAGCCACAGCGATGGGGATGCCTCAGCAGAAGGTAAAAGCAGAAGGTGGAGGCCACTGGTCAGAGAGCTGTCGTCTCCTGAGCCCCTGCCCGGCCCGGGGCCGAGCTGTCTCCGGGGTTCTTAATGTAATGGGCAGAGGCCCTGCTGAGGAGCTGATGGAGGCTGGGACCCTCCTGGCGGGCACGCGTACACACACACAACGCCACTCACAATCTGTCCTGCAGGCCAGGTCTGTCGCCCCCATTTTACAAGAGAAGATGCCCCGGAGCCTGTGTGGCTGGCCCGGGGGCAGGCTGAGCAGTGGTGGGGACCGGGGACTCACCGACCACCATGATGTTGAACTCGAAGCCCTGCTTCATGGCCTTCCTGCGCATCTGCTCCAGGATGGAGTCGATCCCCACGTAGCCGAAGTCCACGGGGGCCTTCTCGTTCCTCTGCGCGGGCGGCTGCTTGAGCCCGGCGTCTCTGGGGGTGTCGGCCATGTCGCCAACGCTGCCGGGAGGTGCCTCGGTGGCTGCGGGACGACGAGCGGGCGCGTTAGGGGGTCACGGGGGACACGTGCAGGTGTCTTCTAAGCCCCCACATCCTCAGGTGGGGAAACTGAGGCTCAGCTGCCCGGGAGACCCCTGAGAAATGCCCCGGAGCTGGAGCCGGAGGCCCAGGTTGTCCTGCAGCCACTCAGCTTGGCCCACAGAGCCTCACTCCAGATCTGAAGCCGCCAGCCCTGCCTAGGCTGGGGCCCTCCCCTCCAGGGCAGGGCTGACTCCTGAACCCTCCTCTATCTCACCTGAGCTGCACCCAGGAGAACTAGCCTGCGCAGGGCGGGGAGCGCTCTTTGCCCCCCACCCTCCTGCCCTGCCCGGGGCACCCAGGTGGGCCCCCCCATCTCCTTCACCTTTGGCCCCAACACCTGCTGCAGCCTGACGGCCGAAGGGGCCCTGGGGGTCAAACAGCCAGTGTTTGGGTGAACCCATGAGCCAGGACAAAGGAGAGGACAGCCCTCTGAAGGAAGGATGGAGGGGGCCGGCACTGGCTCAGTCCCAGGTACCAGCCAATAGCCCTGGAGCGGCAGGAGTGCTGGGACGAGGGGCGTTCTTTCGAGGCAGGAGGGCCTGGATGCAGTGCTAGCTCCTCCAGGCCCAGCGTTCCTGGGAGATGGCAGGAAGGAGAGGGCCCCGGGCAGCACCTGGGGGCACTGCCCCCCCGCCTCCCCCCTCCTTGGACTGGATCCAGGTGGCCGTCTTCTCTCTGGCCGCCCAGCACCTGTGGGCCTCACACCCACAGGCCAGGAGGAGGTTTTGCTTTCATGTCTGCGGACGGGCTGAGCTGCTCGAAATACCTCAAGCTTCTGCGGTCTACAGGTTAGAGCCTTCCTCCTTTCCTCCCGTGCTGCCCTCAAGAATCCACATGCCCAGGTTGAGGTCTGGGGCTGGGGGGATGCCCCCCAGAAGCCCCCCAGTGGGGACCTGAGGTGCACCCGGCCAGCAGGGCTGGTCAGGGCGCTCAGGACGGTGCAGGGTCCCCACCAGGGTCCGGCTGGAGCACTTTGGCCGCGTCCCACTGAGCCCCCGACGTGGCACATGCCCAGGCCACACCCTCCCCGGCTGGCCCCCCAGCTCCCCTTCCCTGCCCCCTTGGGTCCAAGCTCTTCCCACTAAGAAGCATTTTCGGCTTCATCCTACCTCCCAGGAAGGATCACCGTCTCTCCTCCTGGGGCACCCTGAGCTCATGGGAAGCGACCACACAGCGAGTCCAGATGCCTCCCCCGGCCCCGCGAGCCCTTCCCGCCAGCCCTTGGGGAGAAGCTGTCGGTTCCCTGCGCATCGGCTCCGGGTGCCCCATGCTCCAGGGGGCGTGCCCCACCACCAGGGTGGGCAAGCAGCCTTCCCAAACGTGCCCTCCTGCCCACCCCCTCCGACCCTGCCCCAGGAAGCAGCAGGACACAGGTCGCCAGGTCAGGAAGGTCACTGCTGGGCTTTCAGATAAACTGCCTTTCCACTTCCCGGGGAAAAAACCGGACTCTACCCCGTCCCCAGGCTCGCACCTCTGCAGCCACATTTGTCTTCAGGAGCCAAGATGGGGGCCAGCACCCTCTCCTCCCACGCCCAGGCCCAGGCCAGTAAGACAGGAAGGATGATGGGCACCGTTTGCTTACAAATCCGAGAAATTGGGGTGTTGCTGGTTCATCCTCAAGTCAGTCCCCACCTCCTCTGCCCTTGACCAAGCACAGCCATTCCTGCTTCCCACAATGGGGGTGCTGAGCAAGTAACATAACGCAGATAAAAGCGCCAGGGGTTGCCAGGGGGCGCATGCATCTCTCCTAACAACAGGCTGATGCTTGAGGCTTCGGTTCCAGGTCCACCCCCACCACCGCCCTAGGCCAGGGAAAGGCGAAGGGCCCAGGGGGGGTTCGACCGCCATTCGCGGGCCTCCTCCCTGCATGGCCTGGAAGGCCTGTGCCTCTGTTCCCTCTTCAGAAACACTCTGCCCCGGGCTCCGGCATCTTTAAATAAACAAAGACCAGAGCTGCATCTGGCCTGAACGTGTGGCTTTGGGGCTGTTTCCTGGAGACAGACGTGGGGCCTTGTCTTTCAGGACGGCAGTTCAGCCCTGCCCCACGTGACCGAAAATTGCTTCCATCTGTCTGCGGGTCTGGGAGCCATTCTGCCCGGGACTGGGCCAGCCCCCCACCCCACCCCTACATCTCCCTCCATCCCTCACCCCCCCTCCCGAGCAGCACAGGGGGTGGGGTGGGGGGCGTCCCCTGAACCCCCTCACTTCCCTCCACGGGCCCTGGGAGCAGCAGAGCGAGAGAGACTCCAGCCGGCCCCTCCACAGGCACCAACAACCACTGCAGAAACTCAAACCAAAGCAAACATCCTGCCCACCAGGGCCCTGCTTGAGAAATAATCATAAAAACATGACAAGCACCACCCCACCCGCTGAGGGAAAGGCCTGGCCTTTTGCACAGGTGAGGGTACATTCCTGCAAGGTCCCTCCTCCTCTGGGAGGCCCCCTGGTGGGCAACCCCAATTGTGCCCACCCAGATGGCCCACAGACACGGGACCCTCCCTCTATGCCCACCCAGCCAGGAGGCTTTGGGGTCTGCCTTCAGAACCGTGCGGGCGAGAGCAGAGGCCCTGGCAGGCCAGCTCGCCCAGAGACGCTGTCTGCGTGCGTCCGCGGGGCTCCAGCCGGCTGGATGGGACGGCGGAGACCAGCGACTCCAGTACCATCCAGTGTGGCAGCCACGTGTGACTTCTCAAAAATTGTGATAAAATGTACACAACACAAAATGTACCATCTTAACCAATTTTAAGTGTGCAGATCAGGAGTGTTGCAAGACTGAAACTGTCCTCATTAAGCACGAATCCCCCAGTCCCCATTCTTTCTGTCTCTACGAATTTAACTACTCTGGGTAGCCCATGTTAAGTGGAGTCATACAGTATCTGTCTTTCTGTGGCTGGCTTGTTTCACTGAGCTTAATGCCCTCAAGGTTCATCCACGTTGTAGCGCGTGTCAGGATTTCCTTCCTTTTGAAGGCTGCGTAATATTCCACGGTATGGATGGACCACAGTTTGCTTCCCCATTCGTTCCTTGATGGATAACTCGGGTTGCTTCTATGTTTCAGCTCCTGTGAATAGTGCTGCTGGGAACATGGGTGTACAAATATCTCCTCGAGACCCTGCTTTCAAACCTTTCGGGTGTAAACCCAGAAGTGGGATTGCTGGGTCAAATGGTAATCGTATGTTTAATTTTTTGGAGAATCACCAACTGTTTTCACATGTGACTGGCGTGCTTGAAATGCACCTGGTCCAACGGAGGACCACAATTTTTTATTTAATTTAATTTTAATGAATTTCAAATAAAGAATGACACAGGGCATATGGCAACTATACGGGACAGCACAGAATTCTTGTCCCACCTACTCATTTTACAAATGAGGAAACTGAGGTCCCCAGAGTGATGTTTTTCTGAAATGCATTGGAAGCGGTCTGGCCAACCTGAGACCTTCACTGAATTTAATCAGCCCTGTAACTTCACATTCACTCCTGCGATATCTGATTAACATCCATGTCCCCCCACAGACCGTGAGCTCCAGTGACTATGGCAGTGATATGTATGGATTCCCACTGAGCCTCCAGAGACCTACAAGGAGGGGACACTCAACCAATACTCCTGAATGAATGGGGTCTTAGGAGTCTCCCCTCAGCGTGGGGTGGGGAGCACAGGGAGGAGGGCTGTGCTGCCGCAGGCTGCCTGCAGACCCTCCACGAAGGCCAGACGCCACCTCCTGACCCGCCCCCCAGACCTGTGTCCAATCCACCTCCTCCAGTGAGCTGCCTGCCGCTGAGGCCTCACCCTCTTCCCCATGGCCCTGTTATCTGTTTTGGTTTCACACCCAAACTTCATCAAATGCTATTAATAGGAAAGGGAAGTTCTTACCAGAAAAATAAGAGGTTTCACATTTATGTCCAAGGTGACTCTCACTTCAGGCAAGTAAAGCAAGAGGGAGCCCTGGTCTTTAAATGTGGAAAACTCACGCTCAGAGAAGTTAAGTAACTTATCCAAGGTCACACAGTACGAGCTGCTGCTACTTTTCACTGCTCCTACTTGGAGCCACACTCTGAGGAGGAAATGTAGGTTTGTGGTGGGGGTGGTGACCCCTGGGGCAGCCTCACCCCTGCTCCACCGGGTCGGCCACTCTGGGTCAGTCGCTCTCTCCCCAGGCTCCCAGGCCCAGGGCAACATCCCTGCCCACCACAGCACCACCCTCCTCTGGGGAAGAAAAGCCCAAGTGACCACCTGGGGTCGGGGTGTGTGTGGTGACCTCAACACGCCAGTTTACGCCTTCCCTCCACTTCCTAATCACTTTCTTTACCGCAGTAACAGACACAACGTACAACCTTGACCATTCTGACCATGTTAAGTATTTGAGTCCGCGTCATTAAATACATTCAGGATGGCATGTAACCACCACCACTACCCACCTCCAAACGCCTTCGTCATCCTGGACAGCAGCTCTGAGCCCATCAAACACTAACTCCCCCTCCCCCTAGAGCCTCTGTTCTACGTTCTGTCTCTGTGAATCAGGCTCCACTAGGAACCTCATAAAAGTGGAGTCATGCTGTATTTATCCTTTCGTGTCGGGCTTCTTTCACTGAGCATAATGTCCTCGAGGTTCCTCCCTGTTGCAGCCTGTGTCACAATTTCGTTCCTTTTTACGTCGGAATAGTACTTCATTGTTTATCCATTCATCTGTCCGTAGACGCTTAAGTGGTTTTCACCTTTTGACTATGATGCATGATACCGCTATGAACATGGGTGGACATGTGTCTGAGTCCCTGCTTTCAATTTTTCTGGTATCCAGCTTAATTATTAACAGAACCCAGGTGGTGCTCAGAAAGGCTGCAGTTTGGACAATAGGCGACACGGTCATCCCGCAGTCAAAGTGAGGTGCAGCGCCCCCCTGAAGGCTTCGAGGCCAGGAACCAGGGAGGGGCCTCAGGTTCTCATCCTGGCCCCACGTGGTCCTTTGCAGGTCCCTCCAGCCTGCCCTGCACTCCCCCCCAGCTCCTACCCCACCATCTCCTCAAACCCGAGGCCATGGCTCGCTCAGCGGTACCCCCAATCCTAGCCCAGGGAGTGGCAAAAAGTAGCTTTTCGAGAAATACCTAAAAGGTCCACCCACAGATGAAAGGGTAAACACAGTGTGGTAAACCCACACAATGGAATATGAGTCATAAAAAGCACTGACGTAATTAGAGAAATGCAAACCCAAACTGCAATGAGGTATCACCTTACACCGGTCAGAATGGCCGTCACCAAAAAATCTACAAATAAATGCTGGAGAGGGTGTGGAGAAAAGGGAACCCTCCTACACTGTTGGAGGGTTTATCAATGTAAATTGATAGAGCCACTATGGAGAGCAGTATGGAGGTTCCTTAAAAAACTAAAAACAGAACTACCATATGACCCAGCAATCCCACTACTGGGCATATACCCTGAGAAAACCATAACTCAAAAAGAGTCATGTACCACAATGTTCACTGCAGCACTATTTACAATAGCCAGGACATGGAAGCAACCTAAGTGTCCATCGACAGATGAATGGATAAAGAAGATGTGGCACATATATACAATGGAATATTACTCAGCCATAAAAAGAAATGAAATTGCGTTATTTGTAGTGAGGTGGATGGACCTAGAATCTGTCATACAGAGTGAAGTAAGTCAGAAAGAGAAAAACAAATACTGTATGCTAACACATATATATGGAATCTAAAAAAAAAAAAAGGTTCTGAAGAACCCAGGGGCAGGACAGGAATAAAGACGCAAATGGACTTAAGGACACGGGGAGGGGGAAGGGTAAACTGTGACAAAGTGAGAGAGTGGCATTGACGTATATACACTACCAAATGTAAAACAGATGGCTAGTGGGAAGCAGCCGCATAGCACAGGGAGATCAGCTCGGTGCTTTGTGACCACCTAGAGGGGTGGGATAAGGAGGGTGGGAGGGAGACGCAAGAGGGAGGAGATATGGGGATATATGTATATGTATAGCTGATTCACTTTGTTATACAGCAGAAACTAACACACCATTGTAAAGCAATTATACTCCAATAAAGATGTTAAAAAAAGCACACTGATGTCTTAGATGAATGAATAAAGGATACGTGGCATATGTATACAATGGAATACTACTCAGCCATAAGAAAAGAATGAAATAATGCCATTTGCAGGAACGTGGATGGACCTAGAGATTATCACACTAAGTGAAGTAAGTCAGACTAAGACAAATATCATGATATCACTTTTATGTGGAATCTAAAAAAATGATACGATGAACTAACTTATTTACAAAAAAGAAACAGACACATAAACATAGAAAACAAATTTATGGTTACCAAAGGGGAAAGGGTGGGGGAGGGAAGCAGGGCTAAATTAGGAGTTTGGGATTAGCAGATACAAACTGCTAATAAATAAAATAGATAAACAACAAGGTCGTACCTTAGAGCACAGGGAACTATATTTGATACCCTGTAATAAAGTAAAATGGAAAAGAATCTGAAAAAGAACATATATATATGCTAAAGAATATATTTATGTAAAAACTGAATCCCTCTGCTGTACACCAGAAACGAACACAACATTGTAAACTAAACATACTCCAAAAAAAAAAAAAATTAAAAAAAAAAAAGCACTGATGTTCCGACAGGCTACAGCAGATGAACCTTGAAAATGTTACGCACAATGAAAGAAGCCAGACGTGAAAGGTCACATACGGTATGAGTCCATTTAAATGAAATGTCCAGAAGAGACAGAGAGCGGATGCGTGGCTGCCAGGGGCTGCGCCATGATGCCTGTGGGATTTCCTTTTGGGTGATGAACACGCTCTGGAACTAGGTAACGATGACGGCTTTTCAACATTGGGAAGAAGCGCCACGGACGCGCACGCTCAGTGGGTGAATTGCATGGGGTGGGGATTATATCTCAATGAGCTGTTACGTTAGGACAAAAACGAAGACGCTGCCGGTAGAGATGGATTGAAAAGAACCCACTGTGCCCATGAGTGGCCACCACCCAGCGGTACGACTGGAGGACAGCTGAGGCCCAGACGCCCCCACTCAGGCCTGAGGTCGTTGCGCACCCCCCGTGCTGTCCGGCCGTGGAAGCAGCCCATCATCTCCCAGCAAGGACGTCCAGACCAGCCAGAGGAAACCCTGGCGCGTTCTCTCCGCAGGCCGCCACTTTGAGCCCAGGCCCGCGTCCCTGGTGGGGAGCCCTTGTCCCCACAGGCTGGGGGCAGCTGGTCCCGCCGCTGATGGGGCTGCCCTCCCCTCGCCCTCTCCTTCCCCACAGGGGCCTGCTGGGCCGCCTGTTCTAGGAGTTGACGGTGGGGGGCTGTAAGTCTCCAGCGCCAGCTTCGGACTTCTGCTCCAAGGGAGAAATTCTCCGCCTGCCCCCAGGGCGGGGATCGCTGTCTGAGGCTCGCTGGGACCGGGGCGGTGGGACACACGTCTGGCTGGGAGGTACCGCCCAGAGAGGAGCCTGCTCCCAGGTGGAACGCCTCACAGGGGGGTTCACGCTTCATCGCAGCCCCAAGGCGGCCGTGGGAGGGGGCTCGGCATGGCAGGCTTGCAACACCCAGGGGTCACCCTTCTCCACCCGCCCCCTCCCTGTTTGTCCTGCTCCTTGTCCTGCGGCCCAGAAACGTCCCCACAGGTTCCATCCTCCCCGAGCATCGGCCCCATCTGCCCAGTGCAGAGGTGGCTCTATGGGAGCAAAAGGGCCCCTGGGCCGCCCAGCCAGAGGGGGCAGCCACGTGGTACCCGTGTCACAGGCAGGGACACAGCCCAGGACAAAGCTCTCAGGGTAAAGCCAGCTCAGGGCTCCTGATCTCACCCCGCCCCTCCCCAGGCACACCGGCGCCAACACCCGCACAGGCCTTGCTCAATCACCGCCCACAGTGGCCGAGCCAACCTGTCTACAGACACCCACGAGGCCACCCAACAGAAGCCAGTGTCACCAGGCAGATCCAGGTGGACCCACTCAGAGGTCTGATGTTGGGGGTCCTAGGGAGCCGACCACCACGTACTCTTCCTGCAGGAAACTGTGTCTCCAGCCAGTACCCCGCCCTCAGTGAAGCCTTCCTTCCCTTCCCACCCTCGCCCAGGTGCTCCTCGCAGCCAGGCAGTCTCCCGGCTTCATCTGGCAGCTATGCACACAGCAGAGGGGCCCCCATCCCCAGCGGCCCTGGAGTCCACCCTCTGGGACCACGGGGAAGGCCGCACTGCAGGCTGAGGGGACAGTCACAGCCCCCACCAGAGCACCTGAGCCCATGGCCAGGACCAGACAGCAGATGCTCCTTGCCCCCTGAAAAGAGGCTTCTTAAAGATGGGCGTGTCCCTGATGGAGGAAGTGCCAGGGGGACAGAGTGACCAGAGCTGCCCCTTCCTTCCCTCCCACCTCCCTGGGTGCTGCACAGGCCTGCAGGGCCCGGCCTGGCACCCAGATTAGCCGGCCTCACTGCTCTCTTGCTGGGCCTGTGCTCCACTTTATACAGTCTCAACAATGATAACCGAACAGGGCTTCCCTGGTGGCACAGTGGTTAAGAATCCACCTGCCAATGCAGTGCACACGGGTACAAGCCCTGGCCTGAGAAGATCCCACATGCCACGGAGCAACTAAGCCCATGCGCCACAACTACTGAGCCTGCGCTCTAGAGCCCGCGAGCCACAACTACTGAGCCTGCGTGCCACACCTATTGAAGCCTGTGCGCCTAGAGGCCGTGCTCCGCAACAAGAGAAGCCACTGCAATGAGAAGCCCGTGCACCACAACGAAGAGTAGCCCCCGCTCACCGCAACTAGAGAAAGCCCACATGCAGCAACAAAGACCCAACGCAGACAAAAATAAATAAAAATTAAAAAAAAAAAAGATAACCGAACAGTGATGTGTGTGGTTTACTTTAACCACGTGTCCCCCCCACGTAAGATTCACGAAGCCACAAACCTCAGCCATTATGCTCACTCCTGTGCTGCCACATTCGGAGCAGGGCCTGGCACGTGGCAAGTCCAAGACTAAATGTTTGCTGAGCGAACGAACAAACAAAGGAATGACGCAAATCACAACAGCCAGCGTTTGCTGGGCTTGCTCTGCACCAGGCGCTATTCTAAATGCCTTCCGCGCACCAACTTAGGGAACATCACGACAACCCTATACATCAGGTATTTTTAGTTTCCCCATTTCACAGATGAGGAAACTGAGGCCTACAGTGCTTTTGTCACTTATTATGGTCACAGAGCTAGTGAATGGCAGGCAGGGTGACTCCACAGGCCAAGAAAAGGCTAAAAGAAGTATAGGTTTCCTAGAGCAAAGACCCAGAAAGTGTCAGGTGCTGGGGTAGCGCTCTGAGGCCTCAGGGCTCCAGCGCTTCCTTCCTTTGGGTGCTCTCCCCAGGAGCTGCTGGGAGGGGATCCCACCCAGCCATCTGGAAAGGCCTGTTGAGTGCATTAGCATCTTAGCCTCCATAAACTCCTGAGAAAAGGAGCCTGCAGGCCAAGCTCTTCAACTCCAGCCGCCAGGCTCAGCATGGGGTCCAGGATTCCAGGGCCCTCTCAGGATTACCTACAGCTCCCTCAAGACACCGCTGCTGATGAAGGCAAACCCTGGCACATCAGAGGCCCACACACCTGGTGCCCCAGCCAGAGGTTCCAGGTGGACTGATGCCAAGCACATATCAAAATGTCCATCCTCATCCTAAACCTCCACCTCCACGAGGCCCCAGCTAGAACTGACAAAACCCCCAGGGGCCTCAAAGATGACTCCCCACTTCTCGTACAAGTGACTAAGTTGACGGAGACACTATTATTAACCAGCTCAGGAAATGTGGGTGAACGAAAGAGAACAGGACAGCGATGGGTCTGGAAACCGGATACATGTACAGAGGCGGGTAGACCTTGGAGAAGAAACTGCCCTGGAGAAGATGTCAAAGATATGGCTATAATAACAATCTTAAGAAAGAAGAACAGAGCTGGAGGAATCACACTCCCTGACTTCAGACTATACTACAAAGCTACAGTCATCAAAGCAGTACCATACTGGCATAAAAACAGACACATAGATCAATGGAACAGAATAGAGAGCCCAGAAATAAACCCACACACTTATGGTCAATTAATCTACAACAAAGGAGGCAAGAATATACAATGGGGTATAGAGTCTCTTCAATAAGTGGTGCTGGGAAAACTGGACAGCTACATGTAAAAGAATGAAATTAGAATATTCTCTCACACCATATACAGAAATGACTCAAAATGGATTAAGGGTCTAAAAGACCGGAAACCATAAAAGTCCTAGAGGAAAACATAGGCCAAACATTCTTTGACATAAATGGTAGCAATGTTTTTCTGGATTCGTCTCCTAAAGTAAAGGAAATAAAGCAAAAGTAAACAAATGAGACCTAATTAAACTTAAAAGCTTTTGCACAGCAAAGAAAACCATCCAAAAAAAAAAAAAAAAAGAAATGATAATCTACTGAATGGGAGAAAATATTTGCAAATGATAATGACATATAAGGGATTAATATCCAACATATACAAACAGCTCATACAATTCAACATTTAAAAAAAAACCTGATTAAAAAATGGGCAGAAGAACTGAATAGACATTTTTCCAAAGAGGAAATGCAGATGGCCAACAGGCAGAGGAAAAGATGCTCAACATCACTAATCATCAGGGAAATGCAAATCAAAACCACAGTGAGATACCACCTCACACCTGTCAGAATGGCTATCATCAAGAGGAACACAAATAACGAACGTTGGCGAGGATGTGGACAAAAAGGAACACTTATACACTATTCATGGGAATGTAAACTGGTGCAGCCACTGTGGAAAACAGTGTGGAGGTTTCTTGAAAAACTAAAAATAGAACTATCATATGACCCAGCAATTCCACTTCTGGGTGTATATCTGAAAAAATCAAAAACACTAATTCAAAAAGATACATGCACCCCAGCGTTCATAGCAGCATTATTTACAACTGCCAAGATATGGAAGCAACCTAAGTGTCCATTAACAAATGAATGGATAAAGAAGATGTGGTGCATATGTATGTGTGTGTACACACACACACACACACACACACACACACACACAAAATGGAATACTACTCAGTCACAAAAAAGAACGAAATTTTGCCATTTGCAACAACATGGATGGACTTGGAGGGTATTATGTTAAGTGAAATAAGTCAGACAGAGAAAGACAAATAATGTATGATATCACGTAAGCGTGGAATCTAAATATACAACAAACTAGTGAATATAACAAAAAAGAAGCAGAAACAGATATAGAGAAGAAACCAGTGGTTACCAGTGGGGAGAAGGAAGGGGTAGGGACAAGATAGGGGTAGGGGATTAAGAGGTACAAACTCTTACATATAAAATAAGCTACAAGGATATATTGTACAACACAGGGAATATAGCCAATATTTTATAACTATAAATGGAGTATAACCTTTAAAAACTGAATCACTATCTTGTACACCTGTAATTTATATAATATTGTACATCAACAATACTTCAATTTTTAAAAATGGCTATAAACGATAATGGTTGAAAAAGATCCTGGGGTCCTGGTGGACCAGGACCACAACAATGATTCATTCAACAAATATTTACTGAGTACCTATTACTTAGTAACAAACAAAAAGAAAACACTATAGGCTTAAAATCAGTCTGAATGAAAACAGTGGTGGCACATAGGAACATGAACTTCATTTATTCAAATGTTTATCAGCCTAAAACTTCCAGGCAGATTCACAGTAGTCCCTTACATGCAAGGAACCCAGTCTGGCACAGCAATTCAGGACTTTTGTGTATGTATCACAAACCTGTTTTAGAAGCTGTTGAAAGGTAAGGACATTCTCCCTAAAAAAAAAATACACATGAAGACAGACACATGCAAATAAATTTGGACAATCTGGGGGGATTCATCAAAGAACCTCTAGCTTTCTTTTATTTTATTATTTTTCTATTTTATTTTTATTTGTTTTTGGCTGCGTTGGGTCTTTGTTGCTGCAGGCGGGCTTTCTCTAGTTACGGCGAGCGGGGGCTACTCTTCATTGCGGTGGCTTCTCTTGTTGTGGAGCACGGGCTCCAGAGCACAGGCTCAGTAGTTGTGGCACACAAGCTTAGTTGCTCCGTGGCGTGTGGGACCTTCTCTGACCAAGGCACGAACCTGTGTCCCCTGCACTGGCAGGTGGATTCTTAACCGCTGCGCCACCAGGGAAGCCCACCCTAGCTTTCTTGATGAAATTAATTTGGTCTAATGAGAACTTAGAATTTAATCACATTATCTCTGAATTGAACTTCTCAACATACAAAGATGTTCTGGGTTCCATGGTGAGAGAAGGGTGAGAAAGAGTTTAAAAAAATGATCAGGGAGGGACTTCCTTGGTGGCGCAGTGGTTAAGAACCCACCTGCCAATGCAGGAGACACAGGTTCGAGCCCTGGTCCGGGAAGATCCCACATGCCACGGTGCAACTAAGCCCGTGCGCCACAACTACTGAGCCTGTGCTCCAGAGCCCACGAGCCACAATCACTGAAGCCCACGTGCCTAGAGCCTCGGCTTGGCGACAAGAGAAGCCACCACAATGAGAAGCCCGCACACCGCAACGAAAAGTAGCCCCCGCTCGCCGCAACTAGAGAAAGCCTGCACGCAGCAATGAAGACCAATGCAGCCAAAAATAAATCAGTAAATAAATAAATAAACTTATTAAAAAAAAAAATCAGGGAATCCCGTGGCGGTCCAGTGGTTAGGACTCTGAGCTTCCACTGCAGAGGGCATGAGTTTGATCCCTGGTCAAGGAACTAAGATCCCACAAGCCACGTGCCACAGCCAAAAAAAAATATTTTTAAATAATAAAAAATTTAAAAAACGATCAAAGGCGGGAAAAGAGGCTATGAACAGCTGGTCTCCATCCCTGAGCCGGAGGAGAAAGCTGCGAGCCGGGGGTGGGGTGGGGGAGGGGGAGGGGTGGGGGGGGAGGTGGGGGGTGGGTCAGGGATGTAAGGGGTGCCATTCTCTGCAGGGCTTTGAAACAGAATCCTTTCCCATTTACCGGATTCTGCTTTTCCTTGTGTCCCCGTTAAGCCAGCCAAGCCACTACAAACTCCCCATAAATGTCACAGGGGAACTTCCTGTTCCCTTCTAAAGATGGAAACACTGACTATAAACGACCGAATTTTGCAAATTTGTGCAGTCAGGGATCAAGGCGTGAATTTTTAAAGTGCACATGGCTCATCTAATTTGGTAACTAATTCCAAATCGAATTACACTTCACACTTTGTACAGGGCAGGAAGCATCTCCCCGAAGTCTGATGGGTAAGCGTGAGGCCAGAAATCTGAGACTTTGCCCTCTGGCCTGAAACCCAGCTTAGAAATCGAGCACAAAGGTGAAGGCCTCTGCAGAGAAAGCCAGGGTTCTGCAAATGCAAGGGCTGCATCTCTCCCCGCTGGAGCCCCAGCTCTTTCCCAAGAGGAGACCCAACATGAAACTTCAGTTTTACGGTTTCTGTGTGAGGAGAGATTGGGTGGAAAGAGTTCCCACGACCCTGCGCCCTTTGCAGGACCTGGGAGAGGTCACGGCAGGAACAGCGCCGTTCTCACCCGATTCTATTCATTCAGGGGCCCAGGGCGCCCCAAAGTCCTGGAGGGGGGCGTTCTCCACTCTTACTGCCTGCCTCTTTCTCTTGCCAAACCCTTTGAAGCAAACTTCTTCTCTTTTGTCCAGGAAAGAATCTCAAGCAGCTCTTCATTTCTGCCAACACGGTTTCAATTGGCATCGGTCTTTAGAGCCAGATTTGGACAGCGTCCAACTCCGAGCCCGCCCCCCTTCTGGAAGAGGCCCCTTCTGTTCTCTCATTTCCAGCCCGCCTCCCGCCTCCTCTTCCAGCAAAGCTCCTCACCCGGGCTCAGCGGCCTATTGAGACATCAATCTTTGGTCAGAGCAGGCTCCAACCTGCACTCCATCCCATTCACTTCCTAAAAAGCGGCCTGCAGTGAAGGTCAGGGAAGAGGCCTCCGACTTCCTGTGTCAAGGGATTTATCTTTCGTTTCCTGTTCCACCGCCCACTCACCTCGCAGGATCAGGGAATGTGCCCCTGAGCCGCCTCCCACCCCAGGGAACCTTCCAGCGTGATGGGCCCCTGCCCCAAGGCAAACCCAGAATCTGGCCCTGGCCAGCCCGCCCACCGAGTCCAAAGCGGCCGGCCACAGAGATTCCTCCGTTGATTCTTGGCAAATGCTTGCCAAGTTAAAGAGAGAAAGAAAAGACCTCCCCCCTCTGATGGGTGGAAAGTAGCCATTTGTCACAGGGTGGAATTTCCTCTTATCAGGGATGTCCCCCTGGGGGGGGAGGGGCAGAGCATCCCTCCCCCAGCCCCCTCTGCTATCAGCAGGACTGTCAGCAGATGCACACCAGAGCTCCATGGCTGGGGAGGCTGGGGGCGCTGGGGGCTCCACCTCCCGCAACTGATGAGATCATTTAAAATAACACGAACTAGACAGGGGTCTCTGGGGTGCAACAGGGCGTCCCGCTGCCAGGCGCTAAGTAGGAAAAGAGCTTTTCCCCTCAAAGGTATCAAGCAATGCCCTTCTCCTGTGCAGATCCGTCCACTCAGGCTCCGGGATGCTGCCTAAGGTCTCCCCGGGCCCTGGTCCCTTCAGAGAGGCAGGGGCTAAGGGCAGGGCCAGGGAGGGGGACAAGCGGGGAGGGGGGAATTCCTGGGACAGGAGTGGAAGCCTGACCCATGACCCTTTAAGGAGGCAGGACACTTCGTACCACTGGCTGGAGGGTCTGGGAAGGTTGTGGGGGGGGGAAGAAACGAAGGGTCAGCAGCTCTGGACCATTTAGAACGATGTCAGCCATCCAATGGCAGCCCCAGCTCCGGGCTGATGTGACCTGGGGGGAGCTGGAGTCATGTCCCCCCACCACCACCACCACCCCGGCCAACTCGGGGCAGCAGGTCAGGAAGTGTGCTCATGGCCTGGGAACCTGCAAGGCCCCTGACATGGCTCCCTCCGCGTGCGCTCTGCAGACAGCCCACCTGGACTGTGCCCACCTGCCTGCAGGGCTGCTCAGAGCCCTGCCTAGCGGGAAGACCCCACTGCTCCCCGCCCCACACAACCTTGAGCCCCTGTTCTCCCAAGGAAGCCACTCAGGGGAGCGGATGCGCCAGAGCAGGCCTGTGAAATCTTAGGACACACCCTAAGCCACGACTTCAAACGCTCTCTGAGGTGAGGGTGAGGATGGATGGCCCGCCTATCCAAGCAGCCTCAGAGACACACACCTCCGCCTACCCCAGGCTCACTCCAGAAGAAAGCAGTGTGTGTGGACAGCTGCCTGGACACCCTTGGGAGACACGCTCATCACCCCTGAACCACTGCCCGGGGGAGAAGCTGGCTGCGGGCAGGGTGCACAGACACCCCTGAGCCCCCTGCGGGTCGGACACCAGAGCGAAGCAGGAAGGGCCCAGCTGCCTGCGGCCCGTGCGGCCCCCGCTGTGCGTGAAGCTTGGGTGCATCTCTGGGCTTGGGGCTCTGGCCAGATGGAGCCGCCCACGCTCTGAAGAGCAAACGCACAGGGGTCACCCCTCACCCCAACTCGCAGGGATGCAGCCCTGACGGCCCAGCTTTTCCTCTGCTGATTCTCCTCTGTCTCTGGTTATCGGTTCCCAGCTGCCTCGCTGGCTCCTCCTCTACCTATCGCCCATCCTCTGGGCATCGAATGCCAAACTCTGTCCAGATTCATACACCAGTGCCAACCTGACCGGTCCCCTGAGTCCATCATGACTCAGAAGAGACGTCCCGCTATGGCAGGCCCCCTGCCCAGAACTGGGTACCTGTGGCCCCTGCCCTAGGGAAGTCTAGATGTCTCCCACCGAACATGCCCCAGACTGAACTCTGGACCTCGAGCCTACCCTCCCCACCCCACCCCCTCCCCTGTGAGTAATGGCATCTCCAAGCATCCATTTATGACAGCTAGAAATCCAGGGGCCAGCCTTGGTCCCCCCGCCGCTTCCATCTCCCCAGATCCAATCATCCACCCCAAAGTCCTATCAATCCGAATCCAACACACATCTTGCAGGCAGTCGCCCTGCCTCCCTCCCTCCATGGCTCCCACAATCCAAACCATCGCCATCAACTACCCTCCCCCGCAGTCCAACCTCTCAAAGCACCAGGAAGGCCTGTTTAAAAGAAATTAATTGCATCATCCCCCTGGCTTGAAATCCTAACTAGTTCTCCCTGCACCTGGGAAAATACAAGATCCCGAGGCCCCAGAATCCTGGGGCTGGGATCCTGTTCCATCCCAGACTCCCTGTGTGACCCTGAGCAAGTAACTTAACCTCTCTGTGCCTCAATTTTCTTATGTGTGAGATGGGATAACAATACTTGCCTCGTAAGAGTACTATGAGGACCAAACCAGATACTTACAAAGCACAGAGAATGGTGCCTGGCGCTGTAAATGCTCTAATTTGCTAATAAAATACAAGCACATGCCCACCTCTCCAGTTTTGATATGTGCACCGTCTCCCTGGCTCCTTTCTGCGGCTCAAACAAGGTTCCTCAGAGAGGTTCTCCCCCAGCACTGCTCAGGGGGACTCCCGCTGGGTCCCGTGGTTCTCTTCCGGAGTGGCCCTGAGCACAACTTGAAATTGAAGATTTTATCCTCCTCTGCTGAACGCCTGGGTCTGTCTCCTTTGCTGCTCACAAAACCTTACACATTCGAGCGCCCAGTAAGTAAGATGTTGAATGAATGAATGAATGAATGAATGAATGAAAGGTGAGCTCACTGCTCTTTCCTCCTGCCCTCCTCTCTTCCCAGAGCATCGCGGGGCCGGCCACTGCTCCCGGGTCAATCCAGGTGGCGCCTCTCCAGCCCTGGCCCCTCCGCGAGGTTCCCGCAGTGCTGGCCTGCAACCTTTCCCATGGGCTTCCCCCTCATTCGGCTTTCAGTGTGCAGCAGCGTGTGAATGAGATGTGAACAATTTCCGGTTTCCGTCCTCCTTCTGCAGCCACAAAGCACCTCAGCGGAAGGATGGATGGACATCCTGGGACAGCTCCTGCCCATTCAGGACATTTTGCTCAGGAAACAGTCAGTGGGGGGATGGAGGCGCCCACTGGGGCGGGGAGACTGGGTGGTCCCTAATCCCTACCACCTTCCTCACCCACCCCTAACTGGGGCTTCAAGGCACGTGGGGTCTCTCCCAGAAGCTTGAGGCAGGCAGGGCTGGTGTGCAGGGGGCTCAGGCCCGAACACCTGGACCCGCCCTGGGCTCTGTGCTGACTCTGAAACCTCAGCCACGCTGCACCCATGCTGCAGCTGGCCTGGCCTGCCTGGCCGGGGCTTTGGCGAGCAGTGGGTCCCCTACGTGAAGTGGACAGGCTACCAGTCACTAGGTATCCGTTAATTTGCTGTCCAGCAGTTCAATGTGACGTATCACCAGCCCAAACTTAAGAGTGATTTGGCCAACTGCCAAAGGGTATTAAATCGAGACACAAGTAGGGGCCGGGCTGGGCCATCAGAGGAGGGCTGACCCTTGGGCTGGCCTGCGCACAGCACTTTACAGTTTACAAAGCGCTCAGATCTGTCCTTCCCTATCCTCGTCCTCACATCCTTCCTTAGAGTCTACATTTCCTGCTGTAATTAGCTGAGACTTTTGACATCAGACCAAAATAACAAGAGCTACAGTAACAACACGTTCTCCTACAAGTTGAGACGAGAGCTAAAGGAGGGAGCACGCCTGTCTCCAGGGCCTCCCACACTCGCTGGGACCCAGCAGGCTCTGCCCTGCCCGCAGGCAGACCCCAACCCACCCCCCGCACCCTCCGCATCCAGAGGGGACCTACTGTGGATCGAAAACGCCCGGCGTCTTCCACCAGATCGATCTGTGCCACGGTCAGCACAGAACCGGGAGGGCCCCGAGGGTGGGAGCCTGTCCCCTCCCAGGTCTCCCCAGCCGGCGGCTCCGGGAAGGAGCCACATTCATATGGTAATTTCTGCCTGAGAACTGGTGAGAAGCAGAGGTCCCTCCAGCTGCCGGGCGGGGAGGGCCCAGAGGAGGAGGGAGGGAGCCCGGCCGCTCCGCCGCCTTCCCGAGACCCGAGACCGCCTTCCCGAGACCCGAGACCGCGCCCGTGGGCCCTCTCCAGCGCGCTCCCGGGCTGCGAAGCTGAGAGTGGACACAGCGGGCGCCCAGACGTGTGCAGGGGTAGGCCTTTCCTGGATGCACTTGCGCGGTGGTTTAAAAAACAACCGACATGCATTCTCTCTACAGCTTACCTTTTCTGCGTGTGATGCACAGAACATCAGAAACGCTGCAGCATGTAGCTCCTGCAGATCTGGGAGAACTGCGGCCACCCTCACCCCCTCCTTGGATCCCAGAGGCAGCCCCCCACCCTACATTTCCACCCTCCCAGGAAGGAAACACCTCCTACCCCCCCACGCCCCCTCGGGGCCAAGGCTGGTGGAGAGAGGGGCAGGTCCCCCTGGGGGAGGGTACGCCAAACCCACCCACTCCTTCCATCGACCCACTTCCTCTCACACTGCGACTAGCTCACTGCTGCATGCTTCCCTGTCTCCCTGGAAGAGGACACACAAGCCTTCCATTTCCCCTTTCTGCCTTGTTCTGGGCCCCATGCAGGCAAAGGAAACTGGAAGGCAGCGACAGGCCCCAGCTGCGGACCCAACGAGCTTCTCTGCCCCCGCCCCGCCCCCCAACTCATCCATGCATTGATTCCACGTCGATTCATCCTGTTCCACAGATCTTGGCTCTGGACTCAACAGTGAAAACAAAAGAACCCCCAGCAAATTGCACAGACACACAGATTCGAGACATGATATGCGAGATGCTCACAGCCACTGGGGGTGGGGCCCGAGGGACCAACAGGGCACCCCCGACTCAGTGCTGGTGAGCCAAGCTTTCCCCAGTGACCCCAAGAGAAATGAAAACACACACCCGCACCCAAACCTGGACACCAATGCTCACTGCAGCGTGATTCTAAAGAGCTACAAAGTGGACACAGCCCCAATGCCCATCAATTGATGAATGGATAAACAGGATGGGATGCAGCCATCAAATGGAATACTATTCAGTCATAAATAGAAATGGAACATGGCCATGTTTACATATGGATGGACCCTGAAAACATTACACTAAGTGAAAGAAGCCAGACAGAAAAGGCCACCTCCTATAGGATTCCACTTATACAAAATACCTAGAATAGGCAAATTCATGGAGACAGAAAGCACATACGTGGTTGCCAGGGGCCAGGAGCAGGGAGCTGGGAATGGAAAGCTACTGCTAATGGATCTCTTCGAGGGGTGATAAAAATATTCTGGAATTAGTGGTGATGGTTGCCTAACTTTGTGAATATACAAAAACCACTGAATTGTACACTTTAAAGGAGTGAATTTTCTGGAAAGTGAATTATTTCTCAATAAAGCTATTATCAACAACAAGAAGGCTGATGGCTGAGCTCCCCAGGGAATCAGAGCAGGGACTGTGTCCTCTGGTCCACGGCCAGCCCCCAGCACTGACCCAGCATCTGGCCTGCGAGGCGCCCCGGCCCCTTACAATTCCGCAGCCCAGGTGACTTTGGTGACTTCTATACCTGCCCAGCCTGCTCCTCAAACCACCAGTGCTCATAAGGACGTGAATTTTTAAAAAGGGCCCTCGGTGTCATGGGCTGGAACCTGTCAAGTCACAGAATGACCCGGGAGCAGGCCCCTTTTACAGACGGAAGCCGTAAACCTCACCCTGAAAGGAGGGGGAAGTGGAGATAAAAACACAGCCCATAAGCAATCAGAAAGGTTGAACTTGGCTCATCCTGAATCCCTGGGCAGGAGGGACAAGAGGGGAAAACCTCTGCTTCCCAAGACACCCACTCAGACCCCTTCCACATACCTGAACCAGCGGGGTGCAGCGGCCCCCCGGCAGCAGGACTCAGGCCCGGCACCCACCTGCGGCCCCGCCCGACCGGTCAGGGGCTGAGTCTGGGCAGCATCTTCAGCGCAGGCCCGAAGGAAATGATTGGGGGGAGCCGGAGCTGCTGGGGGGGCCGCTGCCAGATTTCCTGGGCCCTCTTGGTAGGAGCCACCCCAAATCTGCTAGAAGCCCAAGTCCTCTCCCTCCCCTTCCCAAACCCTAAGGATGCCAAACAAGCCACAACTAGAGAGAATTCAGTTCAGTCCCACTTTTACAGGGTTATTAGCACAGGCCGCAGAGGGAGACGGGCCTCTGCGTTGCTCAAGAGCAACTTTAATTATAACTTTCGCACTCGGGTCTCCGGGTGCCTCGTAGTGTGAATCAGCTCTTTACTCCCCAGCCGTCATCGGAGAGCCCCACGAGGAGCCAGCTCAGGGGGCACCCACGGAGGGGGGTTTACCTCCCCTCCACCCACCCCACAAAACCGGAGGACCAACCCCCCCCATCCCCAGCTCACATGTCTCCCCACAACCCGACGAACTGGCAGCAGGCTGAATGCAGAAACTGAGGTGCACACAGAGGTCTCCTGTCCTTCCCTCCGTGGCCCACGGGGGACCTGGCGCCCAAGCACAGTGGCACCCCTTCCGCTCAGGATTGTTGAGCAGGTGCCCCCAAAAGCACTGGTGGATGAACGCACGAGGGAGTGAAGGAGTGAATGGGGACAGAGGTGGCTGCTGGCGCATGGTGGAGGGGGGTCCCAGGAGCCTCGGGGAGACGGGACCAGGCCATCCAGTTTCACAGCGAGCCCTGGAGGAGGCTGGGGAGACAGGCAAGACTTTGGAAAGATGGAAAAGGACAGCTGAGGAACTTTGTGTCAGGCAAGCAGGAGGCGGGCATCTGCTGAGCGGGTGCCGTGCCGGGGTGGCCCTGCCGGAGGTGAGCGATTTGAGCAGAAGCCGCCACATCGGCCCTCCCCCCGCTGCCACCTGGACACGCAGCCCCACACCCCCCGGGTCCCCTCCTCTGCCCCGACCGCGCTCCTCACTAGCACTCCAGCCCCAGAGGGTGGCCGTGGAGGCGGAGTGGACGGCAAGCGGCCAGAGACGACGGAAAGGCCCCTCCCACCTGCCCTCAGCACCTCCCGGGCAGCAGGTGACACAGTGGAGATCCTTCTGTTTTCCCACTTTTTTCAACATCTACACTTAAACCAAGGGCAAACAAAAGCCCGTAAAACGTGTTCTTTTTCCCACGAGGAAAAGTCTGGGAGGATGACATTTTGTCGTGGACACCTAGGCCTTGGTCCCCACCTCCGTCACGTGGGGAGGGAGGGAGGGAGGCAGCTCCAGCAGTTGGTGACAAAGGTCGCTTCAATGAAACTCCTCGACATTAAGATTGGGGGCCCCGGGCACCTGGCCAGAGTAAACCTGGCCAGACAGCGCTGGTTGTGGGGTTTGGGGCCTGGCAGGCTGACTGCAAAGCCACCGGGGTGACCAGAGTGACATCAGCAGAGCATGCGGTTTGCAAAGTGGCGGCAGTGCCTCTGCTCCGTGCCCTCCGTCACCGCAGGGCCGGGGGCAGATGAGTGAGGCCAATAGGTGGTGCATTGCCCACCTGCTCCCCCATGGGGTCTGTGACACCCCCTCCGCCCTCTGCACCCCTGCCCACCCTTGGCCCCCACCGACCCCCAAGCTACAGTCAACAACGATTCTCCCTCTGACTCAACGGGGCCGCTATCCAGCGGCCGTTTGTCTCCGGGGCCCACAGCTGACCCCCAGCAACGGGCAGCTCTTCCTCTGTCCCTGGCAGACAAGGAACAAAAGACTGGGATCCTGTCCTCACTCCCCTACGGCTCCCCCAGCACCAGAGCATGGGGGCGAGCCTGGGGTCATCTGGTCCAGTCCCCTGCCCCGGGAGAATGTATTCAAATCATGGAAGAAATGCTGCTCTTTGGTCCTTTATCTTTAAAAAAAAAAAAAAAGGCTCCAAGGAGAGCTTGTATGAAGAGAGCAAAACAAATGTCTGTTCTTATAAGGCCCTCTCGAGCTTGTCTCACAGAAACCACAAGAGCATTTGGACAAAAGATGAAACGCTGCAACCACGTGGTGCGCGCATCTATTCCGACAGCAACCGAGCAAGCACCTGGGGCGTCCAGGCCGCCACAAAGACCAAGAACACACAACCCAAGTGCACAGTCCAGGGAAAGACTCACGGACAGGACGCGGACGTCCCCACCTGGTGTGGGATGTCCTCCACGCAGGAGGGAAACTCACTTTCCTGCTCCCAGGAAAGGAAAACCTTATCTGCTGTCAGAGCCCGGTGACAGGCCTGGTGACAGGCCTGGGAGATAAGATAAGCGATAAGGATCTGGGAGGCTGGAGGAGGTACGGGCACATTCCACCAGGGACACCAGCAAGGGCGCTCTTCCAATGCCATGGGAGTGACTGCCTCACTGGGCACTCAGTGCCTGGCACGCACAGAGCAGGACAGGGGCTGGCATCCCCTCTGGGGGACATGGCCCCAGAAGGGGGTGCTGCACACCAGGCGCAAAGGAACAGAGGGCGGGGCACCCCAGCGGCTGGTGGACCTCCTTCCCTGTGGGGGTCAGCGTCGGTGACAGAACCCCAACCGGGAGCTTCCGAGGGTGGCCTGGGTGCTCAGGAGCTGACCTTTCACCCCACTCCCAGCTTCAGGAGAGCGACAAGAAATTTGGTGTTTCTGCTATGATCCGGCTACCAAACCCAGATTAAAGGGTTTAAAAATCACATTTAAGCTGGAACGGCCTCCCTCCAAACCACGGCCCAGCCCCGCACCCCAGAAGGGCGGGTGGGGTGAAGCTGCCCCCACGAGCTGATCATTAACTCTGCTCTGAAGGTGGACCGGTGAGTCCAGATGAGGACAAGTGGCCACACAGGCCCCTGCAGAGTTGGAATCAAAGCTCCGTGGGCCTCTCGGGATTCAGCCCTTCTCCACAGGACACAGATAAAAAGAGAAGGGAGTGGCAGGCTTGAACCCCACCCATCCACCCACGCCCAGGGCGAGATGTTCCACCCGCCACCTCTGCCAGCCCCCAACAGGGCTCCTGGTGAGCCCGCTGGGAGGTGGGCAGGTGGAGGGCTCGCCAGGTGGGGCAAGGCGCCCTCCCGGCTGTGATTAGACCTGCACCGTCGCCGGGCCCCCAGTCTGCTCACCCAGCAAGCTCGCCCTCGGAGCTGGCTGTGCCCGGCTGCCACCGCAGGAGTGCTCCCGGGAAGGCGTCAGAAGGCTCCACTGAGCTTCTGAGAACAGGCCCCTACCTGTCCCAGGAGCCAGGCTGGCACGCAGTGAACAAATCAAAGCCCGGCGCTGGGAGGCAGAAGGCTGGGAAGAGTCCCGGCCAAGGGCTGAGTTCTGCTGGAGTCACCTTCCCCGAGACTCCCCTCCTGTGGGGAGCTGGGCCACCGGGATCTCCGCACCAGGCCACATCCAACCCCGCATCTTTCTGAAGCCCGGGGGTATCAGTGGTCTAAACCAGGGCTGGGGAGAGGAGGGCTGAAGAGAGGGACGGGGGGGAACAGCAGGTGTAGAAGGCCACTGCAGAGGACGCTGGCCAGGGACTTGGGGTGGCCAGCACGCGTCTGTCCTCACCCTCACACGCTAAAATAAAGTCCTCCTTCCTACACACCTGGCCAACGGGAAAGTGAAGGAGCCCAGAGCCGCTGGCGGTATGGGAAAGCCAGCCCAAGAGTGAACCGTTCAGGGGGTGACAGGCTTCCTAAAACAGCCTAGAGACCTTTGACACTGTAGGAAGCTGGCACTGCTCCAGGCTGGTGGGGGTCTCTCCTTCTGCCGAATGCATCTCAGCCCCTAGGAAACCTCTTTCCTGCAAAGCTGCCCTATCTGACCAGAGCAGCTCAGGCTGGTGGTGACACAACAGGAAGTGGGGCGGGCACGGTGGCCCGGGGGATCAGGGAGGGGGTGGGGAGGCAAGGCGCCCTAGGGACCCTGGTTACCCTAAGGGGTTCAGGGCTTCTGGGGTGAAAGCCCTTGTGAACCCTGTCCTGGAGGCCTGGGGCAGTGGGCCTGGCACTCAGGGGGTAACCCCACGGGCCCCACAAGGCTTGGGGTTGGTGGGACCCAATGACAGCACTGTCTGTGTTCTGCCTTTTGGCTTCCCCCTTCCCATCAGAACAGGGCTCTCTCCTCCATCTCAGATGCCCGGGGCCCTGATCCTCCCCACGCGCCAGCGGAACCGGACAGCACCCCGATCACAGTGCCGGCCACGAGGTGCGGCGTCTGGCGGAAATGCAGACATAAACCAGTAGACCCAACAGTACCGCAGGTGCCACAACCCGGAAATGATGGGGGCAGCAGGGACGCCCAGGAGGGGTGGGAGAGGGTCAGCGACCAACGCAGGTCCCCCGAGACGGGCGTAAGGAGAGGTCAGCCACAGAAGTGGCCCCCTTCCCCAGCCATGTCTTCACCCAGAAAGGACCCAAGGGGAGAGCGGTGGGAATCCCCCCTTTCCAAAGAGGCGTCATGCGGATGCTGGCTCCCCACCCCCAGAGGGTTAAACAAACTTGTTCTTCTTTCTCTTTCCTGAAAAGGAGCCCCCAGGTTGCCAAAGAGAAATGACATTTGTGTAAACACCCATGGAGGCCCTAGTTTCAAGGCAAAACAACGATGAATGAAGGGCGGGGAAAGCACACACAATTATGAGGACACAGGGCCTTTTTCTCCCTCCTTCCCAACAGGTTTTTCCATGCGG
This sequence comes from Globicephala melas, assembly GCF_963455315.2. Taxonomy (NCBI): domain Eukaryota; kingdom Metazoa; phylum Chordata; class Mammalia; order Artiodactyla; family Delphinidae; genus Globicephala; species Globicephala melas. The sequence continues at coordinate 29,513,766 of NC_083333.1, read as the reverse complement.
GATCCAAACTGAATCCCAACGAGGGTGCTGTCCCCACGGGCCAGAAACCCACTGTATGGACCAGAAACCCGCTGTATGCACCTCTGCCGGGCAGCACACTTTTCTCCAGGAAAGGAATTTCAAACGTCTCTTTGGTGAGCAGAGATGCTTCCCCAAACCTCGGACAAAAATGCCAGCAGATTTCACAGCAGAAGGAAAGGAGGGAGACCAGGACGCAGGGCAGCAGCCTGGAGGCTGAGTCAACACCCAGGGCACATTTGGGATGAAGTTTCAGAGCAGATGGCACTGCCTGTGAAGCACCTCGGCCCTCCAGCTTTGGTGCCTAGGGTGACGTGCCGGGCTGGCTGTGGGATTTGAGTCTGGGGGTTCTCCCAACTTCTTGGCCGGGCTGGAAAGCCCCTCGGAAGGCACGTCCCCGAGAAGCCGCTTCCTCACCCCTGCTCCTCTGCACGGCGTGACGACGTGGTGGACGCCCTCGCTCCATCCTCCAGCAAAGCACTCGCATTCCAGCCCCCCGCACCGCCACCCCTCCACCGCCCCCCGGCCCGCTCCCAGGAACATCGCCCACATCCCAAACACCTCCCAGGAATCCAGACACGCTGCAGCAGAAACTCCCCAGATCGCAATGCCGCCCGCAAGATCTCTGATTCCGGCATTTCTAGCATCTGTTGAAACTAATCTCCAGCAGGTCCTCGGAGCCGCCTACCCCTAACGGCTGACCATCTGGACGGGACGATTTTAAGAGGCATTGGTGGCCAATCCGCAGATCTTCCCAGCCCTCCTGGAAGTCAGGGAAGCCCCTTGCGAAAGGGAAATGGGCTCCAAGAAACTCCTGGCCGAGAAGGACTTAACCACTCGGGTAGCTGGCCAAATATTTACAGAGACACGGCTGTGGCACACAAAGCCCTTCTCTTCTGCTCCGCGCCCGAAAATCTGGGCCCCGAGTGAAGACCGAGATCCCACCGTCCCGCTCCTGGGGCCCGGGGGCTGTCCCGCCGGCCGGGGGGCTGGACCCGGGGGCCCCCGGGGAGGCGCCGCTCCCGCCCGGCCCTCGAGGGGGCTGCCGGGCAGCCGGACCACCTGAGGGGCCCCTGCAAGCGGTGCGAGGCTGGAGGGAACAAAGGGAGCGAGGACTCACCCAGCAGCTGAGTCGGGCTGCGCTGGCCGCCTGAGAGCGCGGCCCGCCCACCGGGTCACATGGCTCGGAGCCGAGCAGAGGATCAAAGAGGCTTTGTGGCCGAGGAACAAGGAGCCTCCCAGAGCGCGGGCCCGAGGTAGGGAGGGACCGCGACGGCCTCCCTGCGGAGGGGGCAGGGCGAGGGGCTGCCGAGGGGGGGGGGCAGGCGGAGAGAAGGGGCGCCCCCGGCAATCACCCCCGCCCTGGGTGCCTAGGAAATGCCAAGGAGCCCAGTTCCCAAGCCTGCCTGAGTCACCCCCAAAGGGAGTGACACGGTCCCCGGGGAAGGAGTCCGGGAAAGAGAGAAAAGGAAAGAGGCTCACCTGGCCAGCCAGCCAGGCTGCCCTGCTTTCCCAGCCCGTGCGTTCAGGGCGATGCCAAGAATCTGACGCTGCCCACGGGCACCCTCTCTCCCCGCCGCCCCGCCCTCGCTCCCTCTTTGCCAGGTGCACCCCCCCCCCCCACCTGGTTCTGACCCCGAGCAGCTCGGATGACAGGCCGCCCTCCCCAGGAGGTCCAGGCTTCCTGGCAGCTGCGGGTGGGAGCACAGCCAGCCCTGCTGTGCGTGCGGAGGTGGCAATGACCCCGGGAGGGAGAAGAGAGGAGCGGGCAGGGGCTGGGGAGGCAGAGGTGGTGGCCAGCTCACCCAGAGCTCTTTCTTCTTCCTGGAGCCCCGGAGCTCCGACTCCGATCCAGCTCCTGCCTCTCCAGCCCCTCAGGGCCTGGGAATGAGTGACGGAGTCTCCTCCTCTCTCTCCTCCCTGCAAGCCCCTGGGAAGTGCCGAGACCCCCTCAGGGGATGGGCTGGGTGGTCCCCAGAGGAGGGAGCTTGGGATCGACCCTGTTGGGCCTGGGCCTGGGCCTGGGCCTGGACGCTGGGATCTGCCAAATCCAGCCTGTGTCACGACCTCTGACCCCGAGGGAGTGAGTCACTCCCAGGCACAGGCGGGGCTGACTGCGCTCAGGCCGACTCCCACAGGAGGAGAGAGCTGCGGGGGGCCGGTGTGGGGGTCTTCCTGGGGCAGGGAGTGGTTATTTCAAGTGCACAAGAGCCTGAGTGACACCTGGGAGGTCTGTCTTAGGGCCAGTGACACCAGCCAGTCCATCCTTCTGCCTCCGGGATAAAGACCTCCAGCCCGGCCCTCGTGGGCCAGGCCACACCCAGGGTTTCCCTTCCCAGATGCCCCCGCGTGGTGGGTGGGTAAGGCCCCAGAGCACCCGCCCCACCAGTCACATGGGCAGGCTGACCACGTCCACCACCATGTCCCTCAGCAGCCAGCTCACCCCAGCAGCGGCCACTCCCACCCCTGACAGGCAACTTGCTCCCCAGTGGCCTCTGAGGTCTTGGGGTTTGTCACAAAGGCTTCAGGGGGCTGTGTCCCACACCCTTCCACACCCGCATGTGGAGTGGCCATGGAGAGCTGCTGCCATGGGTCTCCAGGCTCTTGGCCAGAGCCGGGGGAGTGTCCGCGGGAGGGACTGCATGTCCGGAGACCTCTTTTGCATCTCAGTGGGCACCTCAGTGGGCGGGAGGCCGTGGTGGATCCGAGACATGGGCCTCAGAGTCAAAACGAGATGGAGGCCCCTTCACTCGAACTAGTTTTGGCCCACTACTCAACATCTGCTGGCCTGGACCTTCCCCATCTGTAAAATGGGTGTAATCAACTCCAGCTGCAAGAATTAAAGTGAGATGTGTGTCCAGAAACAGGAAGGGCAGCCATTCAAAAAATACAATTCCCTGTCCTCCAAGGAGGTGATTTCCTAGGCAGAGAGTGGGGAAGGCCCAGCCCCTCCTGACACCCCTGCCCACTGGGCTGGGCCCTAAAAAGCAGCTCCAGGAACCAGCACAAAGGAGGCCAGGCCAGGTGTCAGGGTTAATTAACACAGAGCCTCCGCTCCACGCCTGCCCGGCAGACGCCTTGACCCCCAGCGCTCCCCTTGGAGCCTCCTTCTCATCTCTGGCCTCACTCTGTCCCCCAGCTTTCTGGCCCCAGAATCCACTCCCAGGGCCCACCACCCCTTCCTGGGCGCCAACCAGCTGCTCTCCAAGCCCAGCCCTCGCCCTGCCCGCCGTCTCCCCCAACCCCCAGATCTCTGGCCCAGGAGGCGGCCTGGGTGCTCTGTATACGTGACAAGCTCCTCTCGTACCTTCCCCTCACTTGTCACTGACGGCGGCCCCCAGAGGACAGGAGAGGGAATCCCTGCGCCTGACAAGCCCCCCAGTCCAGGGGCTTTTCCAACACAGCACATCTGCCCCCCGGAAGCGCTCAGAGCCCACTGCTGCTCAGCACACACTCGGCATCTAGAGAGAGCGACCCGACGCCTGCGCAGCTGCCCATCCAGTCCTCTGGCGGAAATGGAAGGCCGTCCACAGACGGGCCAGCCACGTACATAATTTTAAAGTTTCTAGGAGCCACAGTAAAAAAGTAAGAAGAAACAGGTGACGTTAATTTTAAAGCATTTTACTTCACCTAAAGAGCTAAAATATTATCAACCCAACATGTAATCAACATAAAAACTTTTGAGATATCTACATTCTTTTTTCTTTCCGTACCAAAATCTAGCGAGCATTTTCTACTTACAGCACCTCTCGATTTGGACTGGTCACATTTCAAGTGGTCAGGAGCCACATGTCCTGGACAGTACAGCTCTCGATAGCCTCAATTTCATCCTGAGATGACACCAGATCCTTGGAGGGCCGTTTATCGGGATCATTTTTAGCACCGTGTATGCAGCCACGCGGGGGGTGGTACAGGACACAGAGAAGCATCTACTGTGAGATACTGTTGAGGCCACTGATCCCTACATCAGTGTCCCCTTTCTGGGAACGTATGGGGACATTACTCTCAGATTCGACCGTCAGAAAGAACAGAGTTTCTCCTAAGAGTCACTTTGCCAGATGAGCGCTAAGCATCCGTCAGACGATTCCAAAGATGTCGGTTCCTGCGACTGCCAACCCCCCCCCCCTTCCAGGGTTCCCTCACTTACCTGGCTCACAGGTGCTCAGGCCAGGATGCACCCCTGACTCAAAAGCAGCGGCTCACGAGTGAGCTGGGCTGTTGGAGCTTCCCCGGGAGCGTGGAGCCAGGAACCCTTCCAGACACCCGAGCTACTGCAACTCGTGCTTCTCCGTGCACAGGCATCTAGGCGCCGGCCTCCCCGAAGTACCTCAACATGCTTCTTTTTATTGACTTCAAAGTCACACAGAATTACAGTGATTAAAAAACAATCTGTAGGGCTTCCCTGGTGGCGCAGTGGTTGGGAGTCCGCCTGCCGATGCTAGGGGACGCGGGTTCGTGCCCCGGTACGGGAAGATCCCACATGCCGCGGAGCGGCTGGGCCCGTGAGCCATGGCCGCTGAGCCTGCGCGTCCGGAGCCTGTGGCCCGCAGCAGGAGAGGCCACAACAGTGAGAGGCCCGCGTACCGCAAAAACAAAAAAACAATCTATAGAGACAGAAAGCAGTGGTTGCCAAGGTGGGGGCAGGCGTTGGCCGGGGAGTGACTGCTTCATGGATATGGAGTTTCCTTTTGAGGTGATGAAAATGTTCTGGAACTCGATAGTGGTGACGGTTGCACAACAATGTGAATATGTTCACGGTAGATTAAAGAGAAAAGAATTTAACGTGTCCTTTTTTCACTTGAGCCAGTTTCTTCTCCCATCTTAGACCTTAAAACCAGAAGGGCCCTGAGACAATTCAGGAGCCCTGGGGGATGCTGAATCACGCCCCCTCTTCCTGGAACCTGTGAATGTTACCTTACATGGCAGGATGGACGCTGCAGAGGTGACGAAGGATTGTGAGATGCAGAGATTACCCCGATTATCTGGGTGGGCCCCAAACATAATCACAAGGGTCCTTATGAGAGGGACGCAGAGGGAAAACTGAAGAATATAGAGAAGATAACCGGGTGATGCTGGAGGCAGAGTGGAGTGATGTGGCCACAAGCCAAGCAGTGCCGGCAGCCACCAGCAGCTGGAAGAAGTGAGGACAGACTCTCCCCTGGAGTCTCCAGATGGGACCAGCCCTGCTGACACCTTGACTTAGCCCAGTGACCCTGATTTCAGACTTCTGACCTCCAGGACTGCCAGAGAATAAATCCTATTGTTTCAAGCCACTGAGCGTGTGGTAATTTGTTATAGCAGCCACAGGAAACTCATACAGCCCTGCAGTCTGGAACTCGACCCGTATATGTTAGGATGAAGAAACAAACACTCAGAGCTGGAGGGAACTTGCTCCAGGCCATGCATCCATGAGCGGGACCCTTCCCAGACCCGATGGGGTGTTAAGTCAGGTTTTGGGGGAGGGAGTTCGACTCACCCCCACAAAACTAAGGAAGCTCCCCTCGCTGGGCACCAGCTGACGTGCAGTGGAGAGGGGGGTCCCATGGTGTCCTGGACAAGGATGCTGTGGGCCGTTTCCACCTGCCCATGAGCAGAGCCCACCATCCCCCCTGGGGAACCCCCAACAGAAAGGTCGCCAGGGGCGGCAGCACTGATCAGATGTCCTGCAGCAGGATCCTACTCTGGAAGCCACAGAGGGGTAGTCGGGGCTCCCACCTCCAGCTGGGTCAACTGGGTGAAGAGCACAGCAGCCTCTGCGGGAGTCGCCCGCCCTGCAGGACAGGGGCACTCATGTGACGCCCGAGACGTTGCTCTAGCATGCAGCAGCGGCGGAAGGGGAGGAAGTGGTTACACAGCATCCTCCCTCCCTCCCTCCCTGTCTCATGCACACTCACACTCACGCACACACACATGCACACACATACCGCCCCCCCACCCCAGTTCCCAGGTCCTGAACGTTCCTCCTGCCAAGCCCAAAGCCCGAGCAGCTCAGCCCACCTGCCAGCTCTCTTCCCACCCACCCCGGGCAGACCCCATGGGAGGCAGCAGATGCTTCCTGTCAACTGCCAAGAAAAAGATCCCTCGCTCTCCTCTGTGGGCAGCTCGCTGGGCTCCCCCCCAACAGGGGGACAGGGGAAGGGCTGGGCGGGTTGAAGTGTGGGCCTGGGGGCTGCAGTGGGCAGGAAGCATACTCAGCCACATGCCCCCAGGGGTGGGGGGGTGGGGACCCCCCTGCCTAGAGGCAGGCAGGCCTCAGAGAGGTGCTGGCACACACACACGAGCCCCGACTGTCCCTGGGGGTAACCCCCAAAACCCCAGAGCGAAGGCCCAGGCATGCATGGGGGCGAGAGGGGCCCTACCGCACAGCTGCTCTCTGCAGCAGAGCAATGCCCGCAGGGGTGAGCTGCCACATTGGGTTGGCATCTTTCTTTTTTTCCAGTTCCTTCTCAACTTGACCTAGGAGAACGTTCAGGCTGCCCCTCATCTCAAAAATAAGGCCAGCCCCCTTCCTTTGGCCCAGCTCCCTCCTCCACTGTAGGCTTGCTTTCTTCCTCCCTGAACAATCCAGCCTCTTAACAGTTGGTCTACACGGCGGCTTCCACCCTCCCACCACCCACTCACTTCTTAACCTTTGCTATCTGGCTTCTGCCCATTTCACCATTAAAACCGACCTCTTGAAACAATCCTCATGGCCAGCCTCCAGTTCCTCCGTCCCATCTGACCTCAGAGGCAGCACGTGGCATGCATTAAGCACCCCTCCTAGAAGGGCACTTCTCCGGGCGACCTTCCTCTCTCATCTCCCAAGGCAGGGGTTTAGACAGCACACGGGGGTCTCCTCTGGGATGCGAGGAGAGGAGAGGCCGGCCTTATTTCCATCACCAGCTTCAGCCACGACACCCAGACTGCCGCCGCCTCTGGCCCTGACCACCTTCCCGCCAGCCACATCTCCAAACATACTGTGTTCTAAGGACCCTATGCCCTTCATCCAGGCCCTGTAGTCTCCCAAACCCCATCTAAAATCCCCTGTTAGAAGTCACCACTTCCAGGAAGCCCTCCGGATGTTTCTCCATCAGATGTGACCACCCCCGCCCCCTTTCGTGTTTCCCACCTCACATCTTGACCCGGAGCACTTGCCTGGCTAACTTACCTCCTCCTGGGTTCCTACGTAGTGGCCCCATAAATGTTTGTGGAACTCTGCAGCAGGAAGGCCCCATTTCCTCCTTTGTAAGAAGTGCTTCTCCCACCCCCACTGTCAGGCTGCACCTTCCCCTCGCAGGCACCTTTAATACACATTTCTTTTTCCTCTTGAAAAGCTATCATTAAATCAACAATGTGTCAGAAATTATTTGATGATATCTTAACTCTCCTTGGCAGCCAACTCTGTTACTCTGGTGTGAAGGATACTTTGTAGCTGAGCAGTAGCCCCCGGCACATTTCCAACCCCACCACCCCATCCTCCTTCCAGAATTCTGAACACCCAGCAACAAAACAATCAGATCCTGCACTGATTTCAAACAGAAACCAAGGACGTCTATCGCGTCAGGGGTGTCTGACCCTGAAGGCTTTCTCCAGGGTGTCAGGAGGGAGGACCGCCAGGCGGGGGCGCTCCAGGCTGCCATTACGTGTGACACTCTGGACCTCCTTACCCTTCACAGAAATAAGGACCGAAACAAAAGCTTTAGCAGCTAAGATGGTAAATTTTTGAGTCAAACAATACATGGTTTAGTATTTAGAAGGGGGGGACTGAGGTTCTACCGGGGGGGTAGGGGATAAGCAAGCAGAAAGGGCAGGGTATTTGCTTGGCCTCTGAAAAGAGGTTCTCAAGCCTGGTGGCACACTACCATTCCAAGGGGAGCTTTTAGGAAATACAGATGCCCGGACCCCACCCCAGTGATTCTGATTTAACTCATCTAGGGGTTGGTAATTTTAAAAAGATTTCTCAGGGGACTCCAGTGGGTAGCCTAGGTTGAGAACTACCGTTAGGACTGACAGACACATACACAGCCCTGAGATTTGGTGAGATCTTGACAACATTTTAGAGCTGGGTGTGCCCAAGAGACACACGGGCGCGGGGGGGGGGGGGGGGGGTGAGTGGGATGGGTCAACAGTTCCCGCAGTGGCAGGGGCGGGGGCCGGGCCAGAGGCGCCCCGGCCAATTCAGTGCGTAAGGCTTGGCCTTTTTATTAAGGGTCTGCACACTGCCCACTGCCTGGCTGGCACCTGGAAGAGAACAAGAGAAGGACACCCAGAAAGGGGTCCAGGATACACTACTGCGGCATACGATGTGGGAGAGAAGGCATTGAGTTCCTTAAATCTTATCTGCCTAAACGCAGAGCCTTCCAGAAGAATGCAATTGTCATCAGTCCCCTCCCCTCCTCTATCACAGCAGAGAAGTCTGCAAACCACACCTACCAGATACTCTCACAAAACTACCCTATATTCCATCTCTCCTCCTAAGGGCCCATTTATCTTTCCAGAGTCCTTTGTTTTCCAGTAAGTGCTCTTCTCCCCCTCCCCTTCCCCTACTAAGAAGGTATGTATATAAGCCCCAAATTCTAACGCCCCTTTGAGTCACAGTTTTCTGTGAACTCCCTTATGTACATGCTTAAGTCTGTCGTTCCTCGTGCTAACGTGGCTCTTGTCAGTTTAATCTGCAGACCCCCAATGACTGAATCTAAGAGGGTAGAGGAAGAGTTTTCCTTCCCCAACATTTACCCAAAAAAACCCTCTTCACTGCAGACCGGCACCTTCCCCACCCACAGCCAGCACGTTAGACCCGTTTCTCAAAGTCTGTTAAAGCAGGACAGCCTGCTCTGCGGGGTGCTCCCATCCCAAAAGGTTTCCGCAGTCAAACAGACTTGGCAATTGCTACCCTCTACAGTCATTCTTTTGGATGTTTACAAATACATTTCAATACATTTTTGAACTAAATTCTACAATGTGAGTTTTTTAAAAGTTCAAAGTCTTTAACTATTTCCCAAACTCATTGGACTGTGGAACCCCCTTTGCCTCTCTAATGCGTATTAATGAGCCCAAAGAGAACACAGTTTGGGAAACCCTGGTTTAGACTTAAAAGCCCATCAGCTCTCTGCTCTTGCTCTAGGCCAGACATCGGACCAATCCAGCCTCTCTGGACACAGGTTAGGGAGGGGTGGGAGTGGAGAACATGAGTCCCAAAGACGGGGAGGGTGGTAGCTTACCTGGGGCAGCCACAGGTCTTGGAATAAGATTTTTAAGTCCAAATTCCTAAATTACCAGGGGACACAAGAATGGCCGGAGCAGCATGGTTTATAAAGGCAAAAAAATATGAAAACAACCCAGATGTCCATCAAGGGGAGCACAGAAAGCTATAGTGTGTCTGCCCGCTGACGACCATTTGGCAGAGAAAAGGCACAGGCCAGAACTACAGGCACTGGTGCAGATGACCTCAACTCACAAACAGAGTAAGCTTCAGAAGGCTACTTACAGAACATGCTCCTGGTTACGTCGTTTTGCAACGCGTAAAACAATGGCATACGTTACTGAGAGAAACAGAGGCGCGTAGTAAAAGTTCTAAAGTCAACATGGGAACGATAAATAGATAAATACGGACGCAGGTCGTGTTTGGTGAGAGGAAGGAAACAGGACTGTCAAATGTTTGCTTCTCAGGCTAGACAGAGGCACCCAGGCGGTCACTGAGACAGTGCCTGTGTTTTTTAAATGCAAGCAATCTTCGCAGGCACTGGGGAATCAAAGCCCTGAGCTTACCCGTGACTAACTGGCCAGGTGGCCCCGGAGACGAGGCGCCACCTCCCTGAGCCTCCATTTACCCAACTGAGACCGAGGGCGATGAACCCACCTGCTAGTTGGCTGCTCGCGAGGAGGGTGGCTCAAACTTCCTGCCCTCCCTTGTGGGATTTTGGGGAGGGTGGTTTGAACTAACCATGTCAAAGTGCTTTGAAAACCACATGAAGCTTCTAACCGAGGGGAGCTGGCGACTCCAGGCCCGTCTTCATGACCTGGCAGAAAATGCCCCAGCCGAAGAAGCCTTGCTTTTCCCTCGGGGCGGAGGCCTGGGTGTCAGACGTGAGGGCTGAGGGCTTTTGCGGCTGCTTAGGGCATATGATATGAGGTTTTGTGAGCCCCAGACCCACTTTTAACTGGGGTGCCTGAAACCCCTCTTCCCTTCAGCAAAGACCCTGGGGCAGGTACAACCGCCCCTCATGGGAAACTAAGCAGCTTGTTTAATTGGGAATTGGGCCCAAACCAGCCCAGCCCAGCTCTTTCCTCTCCTTTCTCTCCTCCCAGAACTGGCAGCTCAGGAAATTCAAGGCTGTGAAACAGCGGGCACATGACCTCCGGCTGTTTACTCAACAGGGGACACTGACCCTTCCCAGCTGGCTTCACAAACCTGGGCATCCCCTTGTGCCAGACCCTCCCTGCCCAGGGGCCAGCAGTCCCATTTACGAGCACTCCAGGGCCTGCAGTCCAAGCCACTCAAGTTCCCATTTTATCCAGGAAACCCAGGCTTAGAGGTCAGAAGGATGGGTGTTCAAATCTGACTCCACCACCTATCAGCTGAGTGACTTTAGGTAAATTTCTTTACCTCTTGCGAGTGATTTTTCACATCTGTCGAAGGGGGGAAGGGGTTCTTCCCTCACCAGAATTCAAGGAAGACGAAAAGGAAAGAGACGGCACTGAGCCATCTAAGCCCAGTACAGATGGTACAGACTGGCGATGAGCCTGGCACCCAAGCAGACGTTCCACAAAGATGCCTCCCTGCCTCTTCTTGGTACCTCCACAGGCGTGGGAGCAGGGAAGACAGCCTGCAGGAACGCAGTGTCTGCCAGCTCCCCGGCGGAAGCACAGAGAAGAATCAGCAGAGACTACTGATGGACATGAAGAGTTTGGATTACCGATGAGTTTCATGTAACTGTGCTTTCAAAACCTTAATGGTGGATCCAAAAGATCTTCTGGGAAATTTCTCTTTTAAAAGTACATTTTAAAAAAAAAGGAACAAATCCTGCAAACATAAGATTCAGTGAAAGAAGCCAAAAATAAAAGTATACTGGGGCTTCCCTGGTGGCGCAGTGGTTGAGAGTCCGCCGATGCAGGGGACGCGGGTTCGTGCCCCGGTCCGGGAAGATCCCGCATGCTGCGGAGCGGCTGGGCCCGTGAGCCATGGCTGCTGAGCCTGCGCGTCCGGAGCCTGTGGCCCGCAACGGGAGAGGCCACAACAGTGAGAGGCCCGCGTACCGCAAAAAAAAAAAAAAAAGTATATACTGTATGGTAACATTTAGATAAAGTTCAGAACCAGGCAAAACTTTCACTGGTGATGGAACACTTCTGTCTCCCGATTGTGGCGGTGATTGCATGAACCTACGTATGTGATAGCATTTCAAAGAACCATACACCCCAAAAGGTGGGGGGGCGCCTGTAAAACCGGTGGAAACTGAGTACCGTGTGTAGCTGAGTTGACATTCTTGTACCACCGTCAGCTTCCTGGTTTTGACATGTACTGTGATATGTCATTAGGGGAGAAGCTGAAAAGGGTACACAGGAACCCGCTCCTATTACTTTTGCAGTTTCTAGTGAGTTTAAGATTATTTCAAAATAAAAAAGTGTTTTTAAGTACACTCAAGGGAGCTCCCGACTCGTTGCTCAAGGGGCTGCTGCCTGATTCATGAATCACACAATAAAACCGCTTCGATCTTTCACACCCACAAAAGCATATTCAAAATGTGAAATGCCACACATATTTTATCATGATGTACCAGTTAGAAATGGGAATTGGATGATTTCACAACCTAACTGTTCATTCCTTCATCCCATGCACACGTGGAGTGCGTGCAGGCATCTCGTCAGGTATGGGGATGGGGCTGAGCCTCACAGACAGAGGCCCTGCCCACTCAGATCCTGGCCTCAGGGAGAAGACACAAAGCAAGGAATCTGGCAACAATTAGCAAGGGCCAGCAGCGCCTGAGAACACAGCGCGCTGAGGCTGTTCTTAGAGAATCCGAAAAGAGGCCCCACCGCTGTGGGAAAGCAGACCTTCCAGGCTGAGGGACCTGCAGGCAAAGGCCTGGCAGCAAAGCCTCGGGGGAACCTCAGGGAAGCCGTTCAGGAAGCCAGGGGAGGTGTGAGCTGCAGAGGGGCAAGTGATGGGGCTGTAAAACTATCACTAAGTGTCATCTGGGCTGTTTGTCCAGACCCCAGGATAGGATGATCACAGCGGTCAGGGGGAAGAGATTTGCTCACCTGGGCCCTAAGCAGCTCAGAAAATGACTATTTCATGGCCAGAGACAGGAGCCTAACTCTTGTAAGCTGCCGGCCACGGGTGCTGATGAGGAAAGGCGGGGCTTGCAATCGGGCGGCACCTGCAGAGGAAGCCTCCACCCCAGGCAGGACACCTGGCACTTTCCCACGTGTTATCTCAGGCCACAGCCTCCAAGCCTGGGCATCCTCTGGTCCCCGGGGCTCCCAGGCTGTCAAGGCAGGGGCACCTGGAAGATGCTGCAGCAGCTGCTCCTCCAGCTGCCCGCACCGCCCCCCCCAAGGCCAATCTGCTTTTCTCCCTGGCAGTCCACACCCGCCAACCTTCCACCTGCACCAGGCACGCCCTGGCCACGCAGGGTCACTTCTCTGGGCCTCAGTTTCCTCACTTGCAAATCAAGCAGATGAACCCTGGGGTCTCCTGCAGCTAAAGAATTCTGTCTGGGGGGCGGGGAAAAGCCACAAAAAGGAGGCAGGTGCACAAGCCCACACCCTTGCTCTTCATCTGTATAAAAGGGAAACAGTTTCACAACTGGTTTCTTTCCTGCCCTGCCTGGGGGAGCATCCTGTGCACTCCAGGGCTGGGAGCGTCTAGGGGAACCCAGAATCTCCCAGGGCTCAGGATACAGAGGGAATTCCTCCTGAATCCTTCCAGAAGAGGATCACCGCTTCCTAACTGTATCTGCTTCATGCTGCTGCTACAACACATCACCACAGCGTGGTAACTCAGAACAACACAGGTTCCTCATCTTACAGATCTGGGCGTCGGAAGTCCAACACAGGTTCACCGAGTTGAAACCAAACGCTGGTTCCCTCTGGAGGCTCCAGGGAAGAATCTGTCTCCCTGCCTGTTCCAGCTCCTAGAGGCCGCTGCATTCCTTAGCTCCTGGTCCTCCCAGCATCTTCACAGCCGGCGTGGCCAGTGGAATCTCTCCCACACCCCATCACTGATGCGGACTCGCTTCCCTCCTCCCTCCACTTCTAAGGACCCTTGGGATTACACTGGGTCTGTGTGGATTAGCTAGGATAATCTTTCTAGATTATCCTGGATAATCTCCCTATTTTAAGGCCAGCTGAGCAGCAGCCTTGATTCCCCTTTGCCTTGTGACCAGACATTGTCACACGTTCTGGGGATTAGGACACGGGCATCTTTAGGAATCATCATTCTGCCGACCCCACTAACCCAGGTCCTGAAAGGAGACGAAGGGGAGGATGCCCAGCAGGCTGCCTGCTTGTGTTCAAATCCCGGCCCCACCACTTAGTAGCTGAGGGACCCAGTTATGCACATCTGTAAAATGGGATAATGTACCTAAGAGGGGCCGGGGGCTGCAGAAGGTCCTCCCCAGAAATTCCATCCTCAGCTCGTGACCAGTCATTCTTCCAGGACAATGTTGGGGTTCACCTGGGCTCTCCCAGCGCGGTGCTTGGCCGCCCCAGAAGGGTGACAGGCCACGGCCACAGCGATGGTGGCAGCCGGCTTGTCCGCGGTCTCCTCCCTCACCAGAACCACTGGAAGCTAGTGCAGTCCGCCTCCCTCGCTGGCTCCCTGGATGCCAAGCTCTTCCCACCTCACTGTGGCACCCTCTCGAGCACAGAGAGCCCCCTTCCACCCCCGGAGATAACTGGTCACAGTAAGACAGCCTCACGTCCAGCGAGATGAATTTGGAATCCCCGAGCCCAGGTCACTCCGGCTTTGTGGCAGAGAGGTCCCGGGGGTGTGGGGTGCGGGATGTGGGCGAGGCGTCAGTGCTCTGCTCCCGGGAACCAGGCCACTGGTTCCTGACAGCCCGAACCACAGGCCTCACTTCTCTCCCAGGGGTCTTACTTTCCAACCACTGCTGCATCAGGCGTCCACGCTGGACAGGCCGAGGGGCCCCAAACCACAGCATCACAGTAGCTGCCACACGGGGAGGCATAGAGAGAGAGAGAGAGAGAGAGTGGGGTGCTGGGCTGTGTGGCCTTGGGGAAGTCACTCTGCCTCTCTGGGCCTCTCATTTCCTCCTCCATAAACTGCGGGATCGGGGCCAGGGGAATCCCATGAATTGCCTCCTGCATCCAGAGGACAGAGAACAGCTCACCAGTCCCTTCCAGCTTTGGTCTGGAAGACAAAGCTTCCAGAGCCCAGTGGCACCCCTCCCCCCCCAACGTAGTGGCCCCCTGGCCTTTCCCCTGGTGTCCTCCCAACACCAGGACAGTCAGCCCTCCCTGCAGGGGCATCGGCTGCCTGCAGTTCCTCCCAGGACCTGGCCTCGCTGCCGGGAAGTGGCTTTTGCCCACACCCGCCCCAGCCTCCATGGAGAAAGGCCAGTTCTGCCAAACAGGAGGCGGTAGGTGGCAGGGGCCAAAGGGGCCAAGCCATTCTCTTCCGCAGGGGCAGGAGGGAAGTGGAGGAAAGCAGGCACGTGATTCCAGCCTGCGGTTCTCAGGGGAAGGGCGAGCCGCAGCAAAGGGAAGCAGGGGCCCCGGAGCTCAGTTGTGGGGGAAGGGAAGGGACTCTGGCCTCACCCCCCACCCCCACCCCCTGGCTCCCACCCAGGGCCTCCGACTCCTGCAGGACCCTGCCCCCATCCTATCTCAGGGGAGAAAGTGAGGCTCTCTGTGTTGCCAAATTCCAGTAATGAATCCCACATTCGTTCCTCTTTGCTTATTGGAAACCCTCCCTCCGCCTTCTGGGTTCGCTCTGAACAGCTGGTCTGCAGAAGTCGGTGGAACTGAATATGCAGGGTGGCTGGAGGTGCCTGAGCAGAGGAGCTAGCTCTCCTCGCATCCCCCGCCCACCCCTTCCTCTGAAGAGGAGGCCTCGCGGTTCCTGCCCTTTTCCTGGGAAAGCTGGAGAGGGATCCATTGTTAACTCTTTCACTTCCCGCGGGCATCCTCCCCATAGAGGCCAGCGGGGCAGGAAGGCAGCCAGGGCCGGTGGGAGCATGGACGGCAGAGGCCGCCACCCTTCCCCGACGCCCCAGGCACGAAAGCGCACGCGGTCAGGGCTAAGAGGACACACGCTCTGTCGGGAAAGGGCTTTTCTGCTCTTGCCCTGCGCAAGGTAGGCAGGGCGCGGATTCTGCAGGTGGAAGAAAGGAAGCGCCAAGAGGTTGGCGCCTCACCGATTACACAAAGGCAGGGCTCAGACACCCACGGAGCTGCCTGCAAACGTGTGCTGCTCTCAGGCACACACACAGCAAACGCAAGAGGTGAAGAGCCGTGAGACGCAAAGGCACCCGCAGAACTGTAACAGTTCATTAGCGCGAAGGCGTCCGTCTCCCCCCAGCTGCCCCATCGATCCGGTATTAATGTCCTTCTGGAACGACGTGTGGGAGACTGGGCTGTGCAGACCAGCCACTGCTGTCACCTCTGACCCCACCCCAAGGATGGGTGGGCCATCCAAAGAGGCACCAGCTCAAGAAAGGCTGCAGCATCAGGGCCTGGGAGACGTGACTCCACCTCCACCACTAACCCGCTGTGTGACCCTGGCCATGTCACCAGCCCCCTCTCTGAGCCTCAGAGACAAGAGGGAGTGAAACCAGAGGTCTGAGGAGGTTTAGGGCCTCTGGAGTCAGGCATGCTGCATTCCAACCCTCCTTGGTCACACCCACCAGCTGTGTGGTCTTGGGCATGTTGTTTAACCTGTCTGTGCCCTGGGTTCCTCATCTGTGAAATGGGAATAATGACAGAATGGACTTCACAGGGCCGATAAGAGGACTAAATGAGGTACTGTACTTACTCCAGGTAAAGAGCCCTGCGACCGTGCAGGCTCCACAGGCAGCCCTGGCTACTGACCACTGCTGTCCCGGCTATCAGGGATCCTGTCCGGCCTTGGCAACCTGAAGCCCTGGAGAATGGAGGCGGAGCATCCCTGGTCCTCTGCTGCCCTCCTGTCCTCTAGGCCCTCTGCTGACGACGGCCACAGCTGGAGCCCAGCCGTGGTTCCCAGTGACCCGCCACCCTCCTGCATTAGCCGTCACAGAGGCCCCAAGCCCGCCAGGTCTAGATCAAACCTCCTCGCCCTCATCAAACCCACGCCTTACACTCGCTCCTCCCAACGAGTCTTTACTTCATGTGTGTGTGTGATGGGAGGTTGGCGCGGGAGACACAGGGATGCCTCGGACTGGAGGCTGCCACAGTAAGCCAGGGCGGCACGGAGATGCCCGCGGCCGTGGAGGGTCTCCCCGCGGGCCGATGGGGCCCTGCCACCCCTGCCCGCCACACCGCTCCCTCTATGCTGCATGTTCCCTGTCCCCTCTGCCCCTCCCTCCAGCGACGCTCCCAGCAGCCCTGCCAGGAGGACACAGTGAATATGGCCCAGGCAGGGGAAGTGCGGGGGAGCCCCGGGCACACGGCTAACGGGCTGGAGCCCAGAGCCCGAGCTGGTCCTGCCACCACGCTGCGTGGCCCTGTTCTAGGGAAGCTCCTACAGGAAGCAGGCCAAAGAGGAACAGCGCGGATCAAGGGGGAAGGGGCCCGCCTCTCCCAGCGAGCACGGGCGGCTCGGCCTGCAGACACCAAGCCAAAGGCCCTTAAACAAGCGGGAAAAGTGAGAAACACACGCAGATGGGCTGCAGCTTAGTGTTTCTCCTGCCCCACACGCGCACACACACGCGCATACGCGGGCACACACGCACAGTCTGGTTTTTAAGCCCAGAAGATGAGGGCTGTGCGCTGGGGAAGCCCCACCCCGCTGGTCGGGGAGGTACCACACAAGCTTCGCTCTGGCCGTCCACGGAGCAGGGGGGCGGAAGGCCCTAATCGGTACCATACGCTTGTGCAGGGAGCAGGAGGGGGGCAGGGAAGGAAGCCGACAGGCACACGAAGGGCCCAGGGAGGGCAGGCGGGGTGCCGGAAAGAGCGGGGTGCCCACCCCGCAGGGAAGGGGGTGCAGAGGGGCAGCCCGCCCCCTTCGTCTGCCGATCTGTCCCAGCGTTTCATTAGCTACAGCCTGTCGCTGGGACAGCTGGATTCCGCTCAGAGGTCAGGCTCCAGCCCGAGCCAACCCTCTCGCCCCAGAACGCCAGCCGGTTGGTGCCGTGAGCCGCAGCTGCTGCTTCCGGCGTGGCCGGCCGGCCCCCGTTTCAGCCTGGGGTGGCAGATGGGGCCTGGCTCATCCGCTTGTGGTGGCTGTGCACGCCTGGCCAGGAAGGACCGGTCGTGATGGCACTGTCTCTACTCGGACCCCAGCTAGTCAAAGGGCCTTGTCCCTCCTTGTTCCCTCTGCCGAGGGACAGTGGCCACAGAGGACACACGGTCCCTCCCTCCTCCGGCCCTGCTCTGCCCGGCCGACCCTAATTTGGTTCAGGGGTTCACTCTCCTCCTTGAGCTGCCCGGAAACACTGCGTGCTTCGGGGCAGGAGCCATCAGGTTGGGGCTCAGCCTGTGCCCGGGGGCTAAGGGAGGGCACCCGGGGGCTTGGGGGAAAGGTTTCCCGGCTTGCGGACGAGGCCCACAGGAAGGGGGCTCGAGTTCCTCTGAATGCGGCCGTGTTGGCAAATGATGCAGCGTCTGTGACCGTGGGGGCCAGCTGGGAACAAAGCCACAGCCGAGGATGGCCGAACGCAGGGGCCTCCATAGCATTCTCGGGCTGCCCAGGCTCCGGACTTCTCATTTTGTGCAGCAGCAAATTCTCCTTGGACCTCAGGCCATTCTGAGTTGGGGTTTCTATTACTCGAAAGCCTCCTGTCATAGCAGCTGAGCGCACAGCAGGCCAGAGCAGCGAGGGAGGAAAGGCCCTGGCCATCAGAGCAGGAGATGACCAGGCTCCTGCAAAGGGCCGTCCAGGCACACCGCCACCAGCCCCCACTGCCCCCTGCTCAAGCGGAGGAGGGCAGAAGTTTCTGGGAGGAGGGACTCCAGGGGAGCCAGCCTCCCTCTCGAGAACAGTGACTGTGCTCTGGGCCGCGGCTCCCAACTCAGTAACTGTTCCTGCAGCCGCTGAGTGCCCCCCATGATGGCTTCCAGAAACAGCATTCCATCCACAGCTGTCAGTGTCCGGAGATCCAAGAATATTCTCAGAACAGCAGCTACGACCAAAGCTAGCACGGAGTGAGTGCTCGCTAAGTGCAGGCCCTGTTCCCAGAGCCTCACACGCAGCCCCCTTAGGTCCTCAGGGCAGCCTCATTCAAGCCTCCCTGTGGCTCTCCTCCTTTAACAGATTTCGAAACGGGCACAGAGGAGCTAAGCAACTTGCCCCAGGTCACACAGCAAGAAGGGATAGAGCTGGCTCCCTCCAGAGCTGGCCCCCTTGCCTGCTAGCTTTCCAGTGTCCCCCTTGAGGAGGGGGCAGTGGGCAGCCTGTTGGGCCAGTCTCCAAGATCATCACATTCCCATTCAGAAACCCTGGGGTCAGGGAGTAGGGCGTCATCCTCAGCTCCAGGCCTGACACAGAGGAGGGCTCAGCAGGTGAATGAATGAATGAACCAACGAATGAGAGCCTGACCACGGAGGAGAGAAACAGGGATACAGACAGAACACAGTGAAAGTACCATTTACCACAATGGCGGCGGTGATGCCAGGCCCGCCCTAAGTCCTTTGCGTGTATGAGCAAGCCTGTTTCCCACACCGTCTCTTGAGCGGGCGTCTCTATTCGCCCATTTTACAGAGGGAAACAAAGTATGTTGGCCAAGGTCATGCTGCCAGGAAAGGTCATGGCCCAGACACTGGCCACACTCTCACTCACACCCCTATTTTATTCCAGATAACCCCCTGAAATAAAAAGTGAAAGCATCTAAGCATCCCCTCCCTGCCCACCACCCTGGGCTGGGGTCCACCCTCTGCCAAAACTCCTCAGCCTGTTTCCAAGTCCCACCAGCCACGAGATGGTTCTTCAACTGTCCATTCCCTCCTAGGGCAATTTATCCCCATCCCTTTATGAGGCAAGGCTTGGGCCAAGAGTGAGGAAAATCTCCCAGTGAGGGGCAGTCTTGTCAGTGGCAGGGAGAAGTGTCAGATCCCACTTTTGTTCTTTAAAAAAAAAAAAAAAAATCATTTGTATTAAGTATATGTGTAGGGAAAAGACTGGAAGAAAACCCCAAAACGTGAACAGTGCTTATTTCTGTAGAATGCAGTTATAACCGATTGTCTTATTTATGGCTTTCTAAGTAAATTATTTTTGTCGTAAGGAGGCACAATTTTTAAAATCGCAACAAAATTGTTTTTCAACCAGGAAGACAGATGCTTCTTAGCTTCTCAGAAGTGCTAACACCTGCCCCCTGTATCACCTAGACAAGTGGATGGAACAGTCTAAGGATCTGTCAGCCAGGCACTGGGCTGGGTCTTCCCCGGGGGGCTCCGAGGGGCCTGAACCCTCCTCCATGTGCAGAGCTGGGTCCCAGCTCTGCCGGCCCTGCCATGAGGTTACTTCCGCTGGGTTGCAGGGAGGATATGGGTTCAACCAGAGTTTGTGTCAACACAGCTCTGCTTTGCCCACAGCCTGGTGGGCGCCCCCCCACACTCCACCCGGCATGACAACCCCGGGAGAAATGTTAGCAGGGAGGGAAGACACTGTGGGTGTGATGCGAAAGACTTTGCAGGGACAGATCTGTAAAAACTCCACTATGCCCAGTCCTCTAGGAGGACTTGAGGCCTCCACTGCCCCCTACTGACCAGCCGAGGCTTGGAGAGGAAGCTGGAGGTGGAGTGCCCTGTGAGACCACAGCTGGGGGGACGGTGGTACCACCGGGGGAGGGAGTGGCGCTGGGGGCACTGGGAGGGCAGCTTCTTACCTGGACCAGCTCCTGTCTCCAAAAAAGTCACTGTCCCTCTCTCTCTCGCCACGAAATGAGGCTGCCTGGGGTGGTACACCGACTTCCCGGGTGAGAAAGCCCGGCTCTGCCTGGGCAGTGCACCCCACGGCCAAGCCCTCCAGAGCAGGCTCCCAGGGTCTGCTGTTGCCGCGGAAGAGGATGTGGGGCATCGACAGAGCCCAGAAGTGCCCACGCTCAAGCCGGTCCCCGGGCTGTGCCGGGAAAGGATTTGACAGCGGTGAGTGGTGGGGGGATGGGATGGGGTGGTCACAGTTCTGCAGCAGACGAGAAAGCAGGCAAGGAGAGCTCCCGTCCACTGTCTAGAGACCCTCACGGCTCCAGGCTGGCCCGGACCACCCTGATGGGCCAGGCTCCTGCAAGGCACGTACAAGCTACGAGCCTCAGTGGGAAGGCAGGCCGCAGCCAGCACATTCAGACCCTCCATTCGCCCTGCGCGGGGACAGTCAGGCACAGCGACAGCCCTGGGTGGGCCCCGTGATGTCGCAGCCTCACTCCTCCTGAACAACGGGGGAACGAACGGTGCTCATGTCACGGGACGAAGCCCAGCTCACAGGTGAGTGGTCCTGGCCCCACGAGCAGCTGGCACACCAAGACCGCCCACGACTCTGGAGGCGAACCCCAAAACGGCAGCACAGAGTGGGTCCCAGAAGCCTGCCCCCAATCTGCCCCCGCCCGCCGTGTGGCCACTGCACGCCCCTCCCCCTCTGGACCTGCGTTCCCATCAGCTCTCAGGATCTCTGCATGGCTTCCGCCCTCCCTGCTTAGAATGCCAACCAAACCCTGCCGAGCCTCCCTCGCCAGCTCCCTCCCTCACCAGCCCCTGTCTCCAGCCTTTTATTCCCCAAACCGTTCCTCCTCCAGGAAAGAGACTGTCCCCAGACATTTCCCTTAAGAAGCCACCCTTTTCTGATCACAGAAAACTGAAACGCAGCTTCCAGCCTTCCTGGCCCCTCCAAGAGGACAGACATCACCTGGGTGCCCAAAGCCCAGAGCAGCCCATCCACATCAAGGTGCCATGGCCTTTTCTGAGGTCCCCTCGGATTCTCTGCCACTACCCCAACGATGCAATCATCGCGCAGCTCCTCCACCAACGGAGCCACGGCCGCCCAGGCGTCCGGCAACTTCCACACACAGCCCATGCCGGTGCCAGCCCAGCGCTCCGCCGGGCGGCTGCAGGAGCCAGTGGGCAGCCCAGGCACGGTCCGTGAGTGCTGGCGGCAGCGGCAGAGACAGCGAGCCTTCCACGTGTGCCCACTGGCCCGATCAGGCCGCGGGCGCACACAGCTAACAGCCACCAACCCACACGCTCAGCCCTGGGAAGCAGGCTCACGGAGCGGGAGGCCTTGCCAGGACGCGCCCGTGAAACGTGGCCGATTATGTCAATGGTAGCAACACTCAGCATTTATCATATGCTGACTGTATGCCCAGGGCTGCGCCACGGCCACCTCTTACATTATCCCATTAAATCCCCACATGTGTCCCCCCCCCACCTGCAAACGATGAGATGAACTCGGAGTAAACAACCAGCCTGGAAGAGTCAGGAGAACCAGAATCTGAACTCAGGCCCGGCTCCAGCCTCCCTCCGTCTGAGCACACCAGGCACCGGCCAAAGTAGGCGCTTATTAAATATTCGTGAACTGCTGGGAAGCACTCCCTCCCTCCACTGACATCCCACCCCCGCCCCCATGCTTCCAGCACTCTCCCTTCCAGCACTGCTGTCTGCAGCCCAGGCTCTTGCTGTGTGACCGGGGTCAGTGCACTAACCTCTCAGGGCTGCACCTTGAAAATGAGGACACAGCAACACCAGACTGCTTCGAAAGGTCATTGAGGGCACACAGCTTTCCTGAACCCCACGTATGCTGCCCCTACCCACCTTGCGGGGTAGAGACGGTTCGTTCCCCTTTTCCTAGATAAGGAAGCTAAAAGGTTCTGGAAGGCACCCAAGGTCACCCGGGCTGCAAGTGGGTGCACGGAGCTCAGAGCCCACACTCCTGTTTGTCAGTGGACCAGCCCACTGCAGTCACTGCATCAGCTGGGCCTGCTGGTGCTCAGAGGTGGGGCCAGTTCTCATACCTCACACTTCCTCACCAATATCCCCCCGGGGCCCTGCAAAGGCCCTGAGGTCAGAGGTCCCACTTGAATCCTGGTGCCTGCTGTGCAACTATGGGCCAGCAACTCAGCCTCTCTGTGCCTCCTGAGATGCTATGAGGGCTACAGGAGATGCATGGAGAGCAATGAGCCCAGTGGCTGGCACCATGGAAAGGCTGGACACATGGCAGGTGTGGGGTAGGGATGACAGCGACTAGGATAAATGGATCAAACCAAAAAGGCAGACGAGCCTGGGGTGGGACACTGATTAAACCAAGCCGAGCTGATCGGGACTCTGAAATGTCAAGCAGAGCTCCAAACAGTAACCGAGGTAGGGCCTGGGAGGACAAGGCCCTGGGTGTTGTCCAGGGCCCCCTCTCCCCACCCCTCGCCCGCCTGGTCTCCTCAAATTCTGCAAATGGGATCACTCAGGACCGCCCGTGGTCTCTCCCTCACCCAAGGCAGACGTTGCCAAACCAGAGAGAAGGTTTTCCTCCTGGCCTCAGAATCCTTCTCAACACAGTGCTTCAGGCAGCCACGAACCAGGGACTGCAGCCAGCCCCGCACTTCAAACGCATTCATCCAGCTTCACCAAGAGCTAGAGCCGGGCTGGCCGGGGGAGGTGAGGCGGTATATCCTCCGTAAGGAGTAGGACGCCCGCCCCAGCCATTTCTTCCTCTGGGGGCTTCCAGAACTCAGCCTGCCCTCTCAGTTCCCATGGCTCTACCCTCACTCAGCCTCCCAGAGCCTCAGGCTGGGCAGGCTTCAGGGCCCGCTCCCGTCCCTTCCCTTCTGTTCCACTGTCCACCTGCGCTAGATTAGTCCCTCAGAAACACCCCCCTCATCCTTCCTGAGGCACCTTAGTTGGTTGGTGGTTTTAGGGCCACCCCTCATCTGACAGGGCTCCAGTGGCCTGAGCAGACAGGCCCACTCCACACTGAGCTGCATGCACAGGTGTCGTTCCCACCTCCAGCCTTTGCTCAGCCGGGAGCTCAGCCTCTCTGGGGACTCCGATTCACAGATACTTCTCTCTCTGCCTCTTACTTGTGCCAGTTGTCGCTGCTCAAGGCTGTCTGCTGAGTTATGACAATGCCCCTTTGCCCTCTGTCCTAATTTGGCACCAAACCTCCCACTTTCCAAGGCCCCCCAGACACCACTTCTTCCAGGAAGTCTTCCCTGATTGTTCCAGCTGGACAGAGCCTGCCCTTCGGTGCTCCTCTAGCACTCAGTAGGTGCCCAACAGGCATGAACTGGGCACCGCCGACATGCCAGGCCCTGGGGACACAGCCAGCTTCCCCCGACTTCCTGGAGCTCACACTCCGTGTGAACAAATCAGTGGTAAGAGTTTGGGATCCCATATAAGTAGGCAGACAAGTGTATAAGCAGGGACCCAAATGAGGCAGTCAGGAAAAGATGTGGGGAATGATATCCCAGGAAGGAACAGGCTTGCTGGGGACAAACGTCTGTGTCCCCAGGAGCAGCCAGGCCAGGGGGCTGCAAACCCATGAGCAGGGAGTAGGTGTCCCAAGCACAGGAGGCACCCACGGGGAGCTTTAAGCTAGGGAGTGATGTGAACCGATCCTCCATCCAGGAAATCACTGCGACTGTCAGGCTCACCATGTCCAGCCAACGCACACCTCCAGGGGGCGTCCTTCACACACATTACAGGTGTGGGCGCTCCTGGGGAAGGTGTAGGGGCCTGTAGGCCACTGCGGGGAGCAGACCGCAGGGGGCAGTTCGGGGCGGACCGTCTGCCAAGGCAAGGCCCGGGGCTGGAGCAGGCGGACGAGGCGCACGCAGATTTGGGTCTGTTTTGGAGATGGCTGTGGCTGGTGGATGATTCCCAAATTTCTGAGGCCCAGGCAACGTGGTGGGCGGAGAGGGTGCTGTTTCCGAAGCAGGCGGCCTGGGGTGTGGACTCAGGAGGAAATGGCTGAGCTGGGCTGTGCTGGGCCGAGAAGGCTGGGAGGCGCCCAGTGCAGCTCAGGGAGGGGTGGGCCTGAGGAGGCGACTCTGGAGCCCCCCATCCCCAGACCCCTTGCTCAGCCCCATTCACTGTTCTGTGCCACGCCCACCTGGGCGAACACAGACCTTAACTTCTCAGAGGAACACCTCCCCTCACGTCACACCTCCCCCTAGATTAGGACACACAGGCAGGAGACCTGGGTCTGTCCAGATCACAGGACCGGGGGCCAGCAGAGCTACACAGAGGGCTGTGCTCCATGCATACACCCTGAGCATGGTGCAAATGTCTGCTGGATGGGTTGGCGGGGGAGTGGGGGGAAGGACGGGGTGGGGGTGGACCTGTGCGTAACTGGAGGATGCGCAGGGCTGGGGGGGTTGCTTGACCGCATGTGGAAGTGCAGTGTGCAAAGTGGACGTTCTGCCCCGAGTGAGCTCTCCCTCCATTCCCGGGAAGTGTGACCCCGCCACCCCCCAATCCTGCCCCCAGCTGTTCCTGGCACCCTGCCCTCCCCCAGAGCAGGCTGACCTGCACCACGTGACCCGGGCCTGGGAAGATGGACCCGGCTGTGGGAGGTCGTGTTGCCTGGGGAATGAGCGTGCAGGAGGACCCAGCTGCACAGGAAGCCGGGCCAGAGGCCTCCAGAAGCCTCAGGGTTTCGCAGGCTGGACTCCCAGGGTCTGCTGCTGTGGGGCCCTCTTCTGCCTGCAGCCGGCAGCGCTTGACCCACACCTGCAGGCTCCAGAGAGCCAGGAGGGGGGATGTGGCTGTGTCCCCAGGGTGGCTGCCCACCCGCAGTGTGACTCTGGCTGCAGCCTCCGCCTCTCCTGGCTCCATTTTAGCCACGGGGGGGTTGCCCCGGTGGCTGCCTATACACAGAAGGAGCCTCGGCCGAGCTGGCTGCCCCAGGGGCATGGAAACCACGCACCTAGTTACAAACCAGCCGCGGCTCTGGAGTCAAACGGCCCTGTGTTCAGATTCAAAGCTGGATCAGCCACTTCCAGCTGTGTGGCCAAGGGCAAGTTACTCAGCCTCTCTGTGCCTTGGTACCTTCTTTACAAACCGTAACGGTAACTGTTTCTAAGGTCGTTGTGCAGAAACATCCCAGGAAGCACATGGAGCAGCTTCCAGCCCAGCACTGGAGCGTGTAAGTGCGCAGGAGGCGGTCACTGTGATTAATGAAAAATTAACACAGGCTAGGAAGGGAATGACAGCCTCCCCGCGGTGTCCCTCAAATGGAAACAAATCTGTGGCGCTCTCAGAGCAGCAGAACTCAAGCCAAGGGCAGGCTCCCAGGTCTCGCTTCCAGCTCGTCAGGCAATTCCCCTGCAGAACATTCCCTCCTGGTTGCAGGCAGGGCCCAGGGCAGGACGCCACCTTCAGATAATCTCAGAGCTGGCACCGGCTTCGCAAGCACATGGTTGGACTTTCCAGATCTTTCCTCCCCTCTCTCTGACCTTCCCCTACTCACTTACCCCCAACACACTTTCTTACTCACTCTCTCCTTTCATTCCTGTTCAAAAACAAAGAATCGAGGCCAAATGTGACAGCTGGCTCCCTGGAAAAGTTTCTCTGCAGCGTGACCGGGTGGCAGTTACACTGCAGGGGGTGTGGTGCGGGGAGGGCTCCCTCCTCACTGCAGAGCCAAGGACTGGGGGCTGGCGGGGGGGTGGGGTGGGGAACAGTGGGGGTTACGAGGCCCCAGCCCCCCCCCATTAGGACCTGGCCGGGGGCCACATCTCTAAAGCCTCCTGGGCAGACTGCACACACTTGGTCACAAACGCTACATCAAGTCGGCCATTTTCGGGGGTGGGGTACCGCTCAGGGTCAGGGTTAGGGTTAGGTTCCTGAACAGAACTTTCGGGGCGACTGAAGCTTCTCATCTTCTACCCACGGCGTAGCCAGGAGGCAGATGTGACCTCAGAGCCCACAGGTCTTCCTGGTGCCCACCCTGGAGCCCAGCCCTGACCAGGGTCCCAGAGGGAGGACGGAAAAGCCTTAGAAGGCGTGGGGGAGGGGTTAGAGCCACGTTAGTAACTTTCTCTGCAGAGCTGTCCCCACGCCTCCCCCACAGACCCTGGTCCCCAAAAGGCTGGGTTTGGGCCCAGGAAGCTGCCTTCAGATTCAGAGGTGCCCACCGTGCTTTGGAAATGCAGGCCTGGAGGGTAGAGCTCGGACCCAACAGGTAATAAGAGTGCCCTCTGCTGTGGGGTCTCACCCCGTGGGTATCAGCTTCCCCACGTCCACGTGGCCAGCAGCCTCGCTCCCTGGGACCAACCCAAAGCAATCCTGGGGAAGGAAGGGCTGCAGGGGTAGGCGAGGGTGGGGGGAGATAGTTTGCCAGGGTGCCCTGGCTCCTCCAGGCCCTTACTCTCACTCAGCTGCTCCTACCTCAGGCCCCCAGGCAGAACTCTGGGGGCCTGCTCCCGAAGCCCAGGCCAGAAATGAGGGGAACTGGGGACAGAAGCTCCCCTCCTCATATCCCCTGGGCCGTGCTGATGGGCTGACCTCCCAGAAAGCCGGGCGGTGGCCGCTACTGTCCTGGCCGCCCTGCCAGGCCCCGACGCAGCGTTGACAAGAGTGAAGATGCTGTGTTTCCAGCTGCTTCTCCACCTGCCTCTCCGTCTCTCTGATGCCCTGAGGGCACAGCACCGCCCCCCGCCACGGTGTCCAGCAAGCACGGACAGGGCTGGGCTGTCCAAAGCCATGGCAATGAAGAGCTGAGCCAATCCCTGGGAGTAAGACCTGTGCCCTAGTGAGGTTAGTTAGAGGAAGCCCCCAGGCAGAGACGCCCGCACTCACGGGACCCCTCCTCCGCCCATCTCAGCGCCTTGCTCAGCCCAATCAGGGGAACCACTCCAAGCCCCAGAAGGATCAATAGCCCAGGCGAGCCTACAGAAGCCGTGCTGTACGTAAGGACAGCCTCTCTGGGACCCGCAGGGACCTGCTCCAGGGCGAGGGAGCAAACCTGGCAGGTAGGGACCACGGTCTCCCCCTCTTCCAGGGCCGACCAGGAGACTACAAC
The DNA here is from genome assembly GCF_963455315.2 of Globicephala melas. Lineage (NCBI taxonomy): Eukaryota > Metazoa > Chordata > Mammalia > Artiodactyla > Delphinidae > Globicephala > Globicephala melas. The sequence continues at coordinate 29,486,666 of NC_083333.1, read as the reverse complement.
CAGGGGTCTTAATTCAGCCCCTCCCAGCCAAGAAGGCACACCGCCCCTCTGCTCCGCCCCCAGCCCAGCCAGCACATCTCTGGCTAGTTCTTCAGCAACACTCACGCTGGTCTTGTGAGGAGGAATGGGGTGGGGAGGAAAAAGAGGAGAGAGGATGAGACAGCCTGGGCTGGGCTGGGCTGGCGGCAGCAGCCACTGCAGGCTCCCTGCAGCTGTGATCGGCGGAGAAACGGGACTTCCAATCTGTTCCCACTCACCCCGGACAAACAGCATCTTGCTCCAAAGTCCAGGGCAGCTGAGGGGCTGGAGGAGCGGGGGGAGTACCAGAGTCTCTCCTTTCTAACTGGAGTTTTCTTTTCTTTCATTTCATCATCTCATGGTACTTTCTGAAAGAAAGAGGCCAGAGGAGGGAGCCAGCCCAGGCGGCTCCGCACCCCAGCCCAAGCTTCGAGGCAGAGACCCAGCTTCATGCCTCAGCCCTGGTCCCCAGCGCCGGCAGACAGCTCCATCCCCCAGGGTTCAAATTCAGACTATTAACCACTGGGGGGCCTTAGGCAAGTGGCTGGAGCTCCCTGTGCCTTGATTTCCTAATCTGGAAAATGGGGTAATGAGAGCGCCTGGAAGCTAACCTTATCCTGCTGGTGGTTATTATCAACCCCTCGGCCTCCTTCTCCGGCTGAGATAAGGATTTCCCTCATTGTTGCCACAGGGATCTGGACCTGGATGGACCTGGAAAGTCTTCCAGTTTCAACGTTCCATCCGCAAAGTGCTTGTGCCAGCTGGCCCGCGCAGGGGCCGGGGAAGGGGAACTCCAAGGGAGGAGTGAAGCGTGCAGGAGAAGGGAACAGCCAACAGGGAGGCCCCCACCAAGGCCGCACCAACCACGCAGCGGGAAGGCGGCTCAGAACACTCCCCTCCCCCCAAGCCTCATCTGGATACTGAGGCTGAACGGTCCCGGACCTTCTCGGTCCAAACAGAGCCACCCACCACCGGAGCCAGAAGTGTCACTGGCTTGAAGGCCCAGGTGGGGCTGCCCAGGCATCACGGGGGCAGGCACCAAGGCCGGGAGGCCCACGCCACCCACGGAGAGCAGAGTGCAAATACCTGCCCCGAACGAGCACAGGGTAATAAGCAAGGGCTTGGCAGGGGCGGGGAGGCAAACTTGCTACTAAATTAAATATCAAGAAATTCAGCTCCGACTCACTGACCTAGGCTCTCTCGCCTGAACAGAAAGTCCACTGACAGAGCCACTGACTAAACCAGCCCACTCCCGAAAAGCTGGGATTGGGATTCAAGGTCCGCCCACCGTTCCTGCACCAGCTGGTCCCTACAGCTGCCCCACAGCCTCTGCCCAGCCGCCTGTCACCCTCCTGAGAGACACAGGAGTGGCCAGGTCCCCCCGCTGCCACAGGAAGAAGTGGGGCTGCGCCTCCCCGCTCGGCCTCTTCCATCGCAGCCTCCCCAGCCCTGCCCCCCACTGGAAAACCACAGCCCCCCGCCACGGCCTGGGAGCCCCAGGACGAACTCACCTGGTGGGGGCTGGGGACAGAGGTGCCTGAAACCCAGGCGGGCGGTGGAGGCCACACTGCAGGGCCTTGTTTCAGGAGGTGCCCCAACCCTCTGTAACCTGAGCCCTGGACGCCTCACCAAGCCAGCTCTTCCCATCAGGCACCAGACAGGCATTAGTCAGCAGGTAAACAGGCAGGGAGCCACAGACCTCAGGAAGGCCTGCCTTAGACCAGCACTAAGGAGAGGGGGCATGATCCCAGGGGTGAAAATAGAGCCCCCCCTCCTGGGCTGGGCTACTGCACTGTGCAAAGAAGTGGACCCGACTGCCAGGGGAACGGGCAGGGGTCACATCATGACTCAGGCATGCCCTGGGGTCACCAGTGACAACGGTGACCGTGGGTGTTACCCACCCCCCAGCTGGGCTCCCCATCCCCGTGCAGAGGAGGGAGTGGACACAGCAAGTTCTGCCAGGGCAGGAGGCTGCGTCTGCAAGGGCGACCCGCCCCGGGGAGGGACAGAGCCCCTCTGTTCACACAGCAGTCTCCTCACACCCTTCGGGGGTCCCCCAAGATCTCCCGTTTCTGCCCTGTCAGAGGTAAGGCAAGGCGTGAAGTCTGGGTGACTACAGATGAGAGGAAGTGGGCCTGGAGACAGTGACTTAGGAGAACGGGCTGTCAGGCTGGCCTTCTCGTTCCAGGGACCAGGCGACTGGGGGGCTCAGAGGAAGGGAGGGGCGGGCCGCTCCCTGGGAATTGACAGCCAGCCCTTCCCACCTCCAAGCTGCGGCCGCCACGGTTATAAAGTTCCAGCTCCTCCCGGGCCACAAGGGCCTCATCTCAGACCAGACACGCCCCCCGCAGCCGGTCCCACGGCCCTGCACGGGAAACAGGACGTACAGGTCTCAGATGATGGTCAGGGCTGTGCTCCCGCCAGGGCCTGGCCGAGCTGAGGCTGCCTGGAACCGAATATGCTGTTTGGCCAGCTCAGGGAGCCCCCAGAAGGAGAGCGCTTTGGGTGGAGCACCTGGAGACCTCACTGGGATAGACAGGAAAGGAGGCCCTGCTGCATCCTCGGGGCTTGGAGGCCAGCCGCGCAGCAGGTCCGAGTGGGCAGGGCTGCCTCCCCACCGTCAGCAGAAGGCCCAGCCCAGGCCCGAGCTCTGGACCCCCTTTATTACGCCTCTTCCTCCCACTGGATCTCTGGGTGTGCAAGGGACCCTCCTCTCCCCGTCACACTCCATTTAGGGGGACAGTGCCTCGGCACAGACGCCAGACGTCCAACAGCAAAATGACAGGCCGGAAGGGTGGTTGTACAGCTCCCCCCATCCCCACCCCACCGAGCTTTCTAGAGGAGGACGCTGCAGCGCCTTCCTGCCCCCAGGCACTCCCCACCCTGCCCCACCCTCCCCACTGCCATCCCTGGCAGGAGCTGCACTCTGCAAGTTCAAAGTCCTCAGCCCCTCAAACCTCAGCGCTCTTGGGGCGGAGACCAGGGAGTGCAAATTTCAAAGGGACCGCCAAATACCTCGGGAATCATGATACATAATATGTCAATGCAATATTTTTTGAAAATCAAACTTTTGCAAAAAATCCGTAATGATTTTTTCCAATCCAACAGGGCGGGATTCGGGCGAGGAGAGTGCAGCGGGGCTGTGCACGTGCCTGGCCCATCTTTCTTGAAAATGTGCGTATTTGATCATCAAGGATTTGGGGGGCGCAATTCTGATTTTTAAAAGCATTGCATAAAAATACTACTTCTCTTGACTCCTGAGTTTTCTGGCGCTCCCCCACCCCTCCACTAAGTTTTGTGCCCCCAAGGAGTGCCTCACTTGCCCTAATCTCGGGCGTGTTCTTCTTGCTTTCACCCACCAACCTCCAGGGGTCCACACCCAAGCTCGACCTTGAACCCAGGACCACCCTGGTTAGGGTCACAACCTCCCAAGCTGCCTCGCCTGCTTCACTTTCCTCTTCGGCCCTCGCCACGGCTAACGGGCTTTACGGTTTACTGTTTGCTTGGTTTACCCTCTGCCTCTGCCCATCAGCACATAAGCCCCAGGAGGACAGGATTTTTCTCTGTATGTTCAGCACGGATGAACTCCTCAGCGCCGCGAACAGTGCCTGGTACATATCAACGCTCAACCCTTCCTGAATAAACAAACACTCCACGCAGGATAATCTCTAGGAAATCTGATCAGGTCCTGGTGAAACACCTCTGGTGGATCGGGCCCGTAACACAGCATCCAGCCCACCTCTGGCCCGGCCCGCCTTCAGCCCACCGCCTAGGCCAGTGTGTCCCAAACTGTGGGTCCTGAAGACTAGTTAGCAGGTCATAACCAGCATTATTTTTTAACATTTAAAAAGAATACATTCATACTAGAAGAACTAGAAAAAGAAGGTAGAAGCAACCCAAATGTCCCTCAGCTGATGAATGGATAAACACGTGCTCAGTCCACAAATGGAATGTTACTCAGCTAGGAAAAGGGATGCAGCCCTGATCCAGGCTACAACACACAGGAACCTTGCAACACGATGCAAAGGGAAGGAAGCCAGTCACAAAAGACCACACACTGTACGATCCCAGCTCTAAGGAAGGTTCACAACAGGCAAGTCTACGGTCATTGTTTAGGGCTGGGAGAAACGGGGGTGGGGGACAGGAGGTGACAGTTAATGGGGACAGAGATTCTTTCTGAGGTGATGAAAACGGTCTAAAGTTGGATGTGGCGACGGTTTCACAACCCTGTAAATAACTAAAAACCATTGGATCGTACACTTTAAATGGAAGAACTAAATGGTATTATGTGAACTGTATCTCCATAGAGCTGTTTTTAGAAAATAAGAAAAGCTCCCCCATCCGAAGCAGCACACACAGCGAGTATGAAGGTGTAGCAGGCACGCGATAAAGGCGAGAAGTACTCCGTGGAAATACTGTTCCATATGTATACACACCACACACACACACATCTACACGCACGTGTGTCCTGGTTTGCGGTGCAAAACGTACTTCTTACTGGGGGCTGCAGTCCAAAATAAGTTTGAAAGCCACTCTCTGGGCAACATCAAACTCGGGATTCCAGAAAGCCAACAGCCCTTCACCTGCCTGGACCACGCTGCCCCCTTCAAGACCAAGGGGCCTACCCCCCACCCCCCACCTCCAAGAAGTCTCTGCTGGCAGGGTTGGGGGGGCTCCCTCCTCGGGGTGCCAAGGCCTTCTGGACTCGTCCCTCTCAGAACACTTGTCACACTGCACTGCACACATGTTTCGGAGGGAGCGTCCCCAGGACATGGGCTGTGTCCTGGCCAGCGACGCATGTTCTCCTCTGAGAACAGTGCCAGGCCCAGGGCAGAGACTCAGGTGCACAGACTGATGGTGGCAATCATGGGGGGCTGGCCCCTCACCACCCCCTCTACACACCACTACCTCTGAATGATCTGAGGGATTTTAAATAGCTTACAGGATGATTTTCTAGGAAAAAAAGGTATAAAATAGGAAGAAACAAACGCTAAACTCAAACAAACCTACGGAAAAAACTTTTTAAAGGATGAGGCTCCCACAAAAATATCCAGCTCAGATGGTTTCACTAGTGAATTCTTCAAACGTTTTAACACAGAGATGATCGTGTAGCCGCTTAAAAATGTTCCAGAACACAGAGGGGGGTAAAGAAACGCATCCAAATTATTTTCGCTAAGCCAGCACGACACTGACACCAAAATTGATAAAAATAGCAACGCACACATGCCCAACACGCTGTAGACCAGGCTCACGCGTGCGTAGCCATGCAGGAGCTGTGCGTCTCTACCTCGCTGTTTAAACCCAAGTAAATTCCAATGGATTAATGATTTCAGTACATAAAAATGAAACCATAAAAGTACCAGAAGAAAACCTGAGTGAATTCTTTTGCTATGATTTTGGAATGCAGGCGGCCTCTAAGCAGGACATAAACCTCCACAAGAGAAAAGAAAAAGAATAAACGTGACAACCTAAGGGTTAAAAATCTCTGTTTAAAAGAACACACTAAAAAAAAAGAACACACTAGACACACAATGAAAAGTTAACAACTGGGAAAAAGCACTTGTAACAGCTACGACAAAGGTGTACCAAGAACTCTTAAACAAACAAACAAACAAAATCAAGAAAATGATTAACGACCCAACTGGGGAAAAAAGGAACCTAGGACAGGAATGAGAAGTTCCCAGGGAACCTAGGGCCCTTGGCCTGTAAACAGAGGAAAAGATACCCACCCCCACCCCCGCAACTTAGTAAGAGATGCACAAAATAAAACACCCATCAGATAGCTTTCTACCTCTCCGCCCAGGGCAAGGGACACAGTACCTCTCTCTGTCACGACCAGAAACTGATGTAGCTGTTTTAGAAGCCAACTTGGCAACATGGGTCAAAATCTTAAACGCACACATCCTCTGGTGCAGAAATTCCACTCCTAAAGGTTTATCCAACATGTGCACATACATAAGCCAGAGGATGTTCATGGAAGCCTCGTTTATCACAGAGGAAGCCGGACAAGAATGGCAGGACCATGTCAGGGCCGAGGACGCAGCTGTTACGAGGAATGTGCCCGATCTACATCCACAGTGTCGTTAAATGGGGAAAACACACACACGCAGACTCCAGAAGGACACACAGCGCGCCCTACCACCCGCATGGGCTATCCTGGGGAAAGGCTGGGAGATCAGGAGAGACAGATTTCCTTTTCACATTTCATGTGACCTGGATTTTTTCTCTTCTACCAATGGTCACGCACTGCCTTTGAGAATTAGAAGAGAAAAAGGCAATGGGGCAGACGGGGCCGAGGGAGTCAGGGATACAGACCAGAGCATGGACTACAAGCGCGGGGAGGGAGAGGCACCGTGCAATGGCCAAGCTGAGCCCGTTCGTTAAATAAGGCTGCATTTGGTTTTCACTTATGAGCCTGTTTAACAAAACCTCCCGGGCGCTGGGCCTGCCCTGGTGGTCCTCACACGTTAGCACTTTCGTTCTAACAACGCTGTGCAGGAGGAATGAGGTCCATTGCGATGATGAGAAGAAGGACTCAGAGAGCATAGGTCATCAGGCCAGGGCAGTCTGAGGGCCATTTCCCCCACGAACAAGTGGGCAAGGCCTCCCGAGTGGCTTCCTGCTGGAACATTCTGTGCTTCTGAGCTGTACCCTCTGTGTGTTATATTTTAGAAGGAGGGAGATGGAAGAGGTGACCTCCAAGGCCACTTCCACTTCCCAATTCCTTGCTGGGACCAGCGCTGGGGTCTCTGAACTGCATTGGACAGACCAGGGATTTCCAAAGCAGGTTCCCTAGAGCCCTGGGGTTCCACAGCGGTGTGCCCGGTGACAGCATGGGAAAGGGGACAGGAAGCCTCCCTGCTCAGAGAACTGGACGCTCAGTCCTGGCCACGAGCTGCCTTTGCTCATTCGCTACAACTGGTAACTCTGGGAGCCCCTGGGATTCCAGGGGGGCGTCTGTGACACGCACAGAAAGGCCCAGGCCAGGGAAAGCCAAAGTGGATAAAACGTGGAAAGGAAGTCATGCCTGGACCCGAGAAGGGTCCCCTCCTCACCACCCACAGCTCTCAGACATGCAGCCCCAGGTCCACATTTAGCCACATCAGGCCAGTGGGAACCACGTGGCATCATCCTTCAGGCTGCCTGCTGGAACCCAGGGTCTGGGCAGGGCCGCCCACACTTCAGGGCGCCAGGCGGGGGTCCGAGCCGCTCCTCCGGTGCTGAATGTGCCCTCTGTCCACAGAGCGTGGCTGTCCGCGCAGGCGTGTCCCCCGGACAGCAGCCCCATTGTGCCGACCCTGGCTGCCAGCAGCTGTCCTGGGCGGAGAGGCTGCGGCTGCAGACACAGCCCCTCTCCAGGCAGCTGCTCGGCTTCCCAGGTCAGGCACCCAGGAGGCTTCACCCAGCACCACGTGTCTGGGGCCCGGGCTCCGTCCCTGGTCAGGGCTGCAGCCCCCAAGCTGCAGGGAGGCAGCGCGGGGACCCGCCTGCAGCGTCGGCCTCCCTGCCCGGCCCGGCCCGCTCCCGCAGCTGTGCCCAGCTCTATGTAAGGCATTCCGCAGCTGCTCGGCTGCATTCCCTGGATGGGCCCGCATTCCTCCCTCCTCACCACTGGGCTGGGCTTGGCAGACAGCTGGAGGGCCAGCGGGGGCGGTGAGTGCTTTCTCCCAGGCCCTGGAGCCACGCTCTGTCCTCCCTGCCCCCTACTCTGCCCCACCTTGAAGGAGACACACCTGGGCCTGGCCACCCCTCCACCACATCCTCCTGTCCCCCCATGCATGGGGACTTCCTGCTTCAGACCGAGGTGTGCACGGGCCTCAGGGTCAACTCAGAGGAGAGCGTCTGTTCTTAAAAGGCGGAAGGAGAAAGGGACCCAATCCCCAAAGGTGAAAGGGTGCCTGGATGCCCTCTGGGGTCACGACGGAACGGGGAGGAGCCCAGAGCAGAGGGGTCTGTCGAGCAAGGCAGCCAGGTGGGAGCATCCCTGCAGGAGGTACAGCCTTTTCCCACCAGCATAGAAACACGCAGCCCCACACAGAAGAAAACTCTCCGGGCTAAGGGCCCAAAGGCACAGAGAGATCAAGTTCACGGCTCTGCTTTGCCAGACACAAACGAGACCCTCAACGTGTATGAATCTCCTGCCATAGGCCAGGTGCTGGGATGAAAGGGTGGACAAGGTGCAGAGCCCGGCACCGGGGAGTTCACAGGCCAGGGACAGGCCCAGCGCGGACCCTGGTTAGTGAGTCGTCCTGCGAACAGGGCGGGTGTCTAGGGAGCCTTTGCAGAGCTGGCCCTTCCTCCCTAAGCAGATGGCGGTCCCCTTCTCCCCCCTCTTCACGCTCTCTGATCCCCACACACACTTCTGGGGCACGTCACGGTCCCCCCACTTCACTGGCTGACCCCTTCCCACCCTTCAGACTCAGCTCAGATCTCACGTTCCCCAAAGCCTTCTCTGCCCAGCCTCCTCTGTCCCCATGTCCCTGTGCTTGTAGCGTCCCATGATTCCCCGTGGAAGTGACATCTTCCCTGTTCTGCCCCAGCCCCTAACACAGGCCTTGTGCAGCCGGCACCCAGGTACACCCGGAAGACGGCAGGCTCACCTCGTCTGCCAAAAAGCCACGCTCACCACCAGAGGCGTAGGGGGCCTGACGTCCACCTTCCTCAAGGCTCTACCCACGACCAAAGATATTTCTAGATGTTTTTAGCCGTAGGGAAACCGGAGGAAGACATTCGCTGCGTCTGCCCCACCCCAATGTCACGCCCACATCACCAGGGACTCCAGGCACCACCGTGGACTGGATACCTGTCTTGGTTATTGGGGGCTGGGTAGGTGCAGCTGTACCTGGACAGCTCAGACCCCCTACCACCATTGTTGCCTCGGGCCAGCAAGCCCAACGCCTCCCTCGTTTGATAGATCAAGAAACTGAGGCTGGGGAGTGGGGGGCAGGTTGGGGGGGCCGCGAAGTGATGGCTCAGAACCAGTCGGCCAGTGGGGTGGAGCCAGGACACACCCAAGAACTCAGCTGGGCGCCAGTCCGGGGACATCCCACTCGCCACATGGCCCGGTCACCCCAGCCTCCCCCACGGCCTCCAGTGAGCATTCAGAGACGGCAAAGAACCAGACCCACGAGTGAGCGGCCAGCGCCCGCCTTATAAGGCAGCCTCGGGGAAACTTGGCCGGTGGAACCAGGGGGGGTGGCTCCCGGGGGGAGGGAGAGTGACGAGCCTGCCACACAGACATGGTTCTGGGTCCTGCAGCCCAGCCCCACCCAGAGCCACCCAGGTGGGGGCAGGGGGACCTGGAAGGGGAGGCAAGAGCCTGAGAGAGGAGCAGGGCTGGAGGCTGCCAGGTCCAGGGGCCTCGGAAACCAGGATCCCAGAACGCCAGAGTGAGCGGATCAGACCTGTGGGGTCTTGGTTGACCAGAAAAGTATCTGCTTGATCCTTGCAGAGTCCCATGGGGTCCCTGCAGCCCCTGCATCTGCCTACGACAGCCACCACAAAGCCATCCCCATGTCACTCCTCCAACATTGTTTTATTGAGCACCTGTTATGTCCAAGTCACTCGGTATCTCATGAGAGTCTTTCAAAAAGAAAAAAAAAGACAACAGCCCCAGCCTCAAGTAACCTAGAATCCAGTTCAGGGCATGGAAGGAATTCTGAAGAAGACATAGCAAACGTTAAGAGTGGGTATTGCTGGCTTACAGGTGAATTATAGTTTCTTTCTAATGTCTATATTTTCCAAATTTTAAAGAAACAGTACTGTGAAAAACTGTTTTTGCATTAAAAAAAAAAAAAACATCTAGCAGAGGAAAGAAGGTTCATACACAAACAATTTACATTCCAAGACAAACACACGATATTATACATGAGAAAGATGCAAAAAGGCACGGGAATCAGAGGAAGTGAGGCTACTTCCAGTTAGTGGGAGAGGTGCCATTTGAGCAGGACTTTGAAGGATGCATAGGAGTTTGAAAAGCAGTGATGTGAAGAGGAGCGGGGCTGGGGATCAGGAGATCAGTGCAGAACCGCTGTGAGGAAAGGTGGCCAGTGGGAGACCACGAAAGGACCAGAGCAGGAGGGGCTGGGGAGCAGGGAGGTATGAGCTGGACAAGAGGGTGAATCTACTGTGGAGGGCGGGGGCCCGGGCGGGTGAGCAGTGAAAGCTCATAGTGAGCATGGATTTCATCAGTGCTGTGCTTTAGGGAGGTCAATCTAGGAACAACTTAGCTGAGGTCCCAGGACACCCTGTCCTGTGCCCACGGTCACAGTCTGGAGGGCTTCCTGGAGGTAGAGGCAAAGGGCTGAGTCTGATCAGAGGGCACAGAGCTCCCTACCTCCCTGATCCTTTGACCCCGCAGCGCCAGCTGGCCCTCAGGGGTAAGGGATAGTGAGCCCATGGAGGGCAGTCAGAGCAGGCCCTGCAGGCTGGGGGGCTCCTGGGAGCTCCCAACCCAGCCCCGCCATGGAAGGGCGGAAGGGGATGGGAGTGTCAGGTCTGCAGGAAAGATGGACAGGAAATGAGGCCGAGGGACAACCGGATCTGTGCCTGGAGGGGCTGGATAGGCCGAGACCAGAGGAGGGGGAGGGAGGGAGAAGCGGATGGAGCCTCAGAACAGGGGCTGGTGGGGGGGAGCTAAGACCCGGGGCTCTGCAGAAGCCACTGCAATAGATGCAGGGAACACCCCTCCATCGGGAAGACCCTGGACTTGCCCAGGATCTCAGGACCGGACGTGCAAGCGAGCAGGTGAAGGCCAAATTTCCCAGCCCACAGAGGGCCTTACTCCCCCCCGCCCCCGCAGCCTCCTTCTCACCCCGCATTACTTCCAGGCTCACCCCACAGTGACTTCTGTTTTAAATGAAGAGAATCCTCCCAGAGTCATCCAATCCCCCACCTCCTCCAAACCCGAGCATCCTTCCTCTTTTGCAGTATCTGTCCAACGCCCCCACCTGGTTCAAATGCACCCAAAGGTTCTCAACCTGTGAGCCCTGGTCTCAGAGAGCCCCCTCCCCATCCAGCCAATAGGACCTACAGGAGGCGGGCTCAGCACACTTGTGAGTTCACACATGTGCACACCCATGACTGCCACATACGCCGACCCCCAGTTCGTGCTCCAGGGGTGGGAAGGCAGCACACCCCTCCCCCCCGGCCCGTGGACCTCTCCACGAAGAGCTGGACTTCCATCTGCACAGAGGGGCTGCGGGTCCACGGTGCTGGCGCCCAGCTCAGACACTGAAATGCTTTTCCCTGGAAAAACCGCACAGGCCCAAAACCAGGCTCCCCAACACCTCTGGACTGCGGCCTCAGCTGGGAATGCTCTTCCCTCCCGTCTTTCCCTGGTTAAATCCCACCCTCTCCAAAACTCAGCTGCTGAGGCCCGGGCTCCCGGGGGCTCTCCCACAGCCCCGCCCACTTGATTCCACGGCCGCTGTTCACATCCCGCTCCCGAGGCAGAGCTGACCTGACCAGTCCCCACGGTCCGACCTGACCAGCGGCTGCCGCTGGAGGAAGATGTTCTTAGACGTGCCCGAGGCTGCGCCCCGCCCCGCCCGCCCTGACAACCCAGGGCGGTGCCACCCTGAGCAGACACCCCCTGCCTGTCCCCCAGAGCAGGACCACCTCCTCGGGCATGCAGTGCCAACTGTCATCAAGATCTGGACGGTGACGACCGTCTCCCCAGCCACATGCTGTCTGACTCAGCTGAGCGCGAACACCTCACCCCTGTGACGGGGCCGTATCCGGCAGCAAAGGTCCTGGACCAGCAGAAGATCGTGAGGAAACAGCCTCCTGGCCGCTCCCCAAACACCAGCCATGCGTCCTGACATTGGCACCAGCGCACCTGGGGGGTGGCGTGGCTCTGCAGGGTCATGTCTGGGGAGATGCAGATTCACACACCAGGGCTGGAAGGGACCTCTTGGCCCCTGCTGCCCACAGCGTGGCCCAGCGTCAGAGGAAATTCAGTCAGCCCCTCGGCCCACCAGACCTGCTCGGTCAGATGTGCACTTGGGCAGAACGCAGCTGCTCCACCACCACCCCTACCCCACCCCATCCCAAGCCCCCAAGTCCACGGACCACAGGAAAACTCTCATTCAAAAAGGAAAACCTGAAAGAATTCAAAGCAAGGACTCGAGATACTCGCACACCCACGTTCACAGCAGCTTCACTGACAAGAGCCAAGCAGCAGGAGGACCCCAGGTACCCATCAACAATGGATGGATAAGCAAAGTGAGCTCCACACATAATGGAATATTACTGAGCCTTAGAAAGGGAGGAAATCCTGACACCTGCCACAACACGGATGAACCCTGAAGATGTGCAAAGAGAAACAAACCAGACACACAAGGACAAATATCTAGGATTCCACCTACATGAGGTTCCCAGGGTAGTTAAATGTATAGAGACAAAAAGTAGGATGGTGGGCGCCAGGGGATGGGGGGGGGGGGGAGTTAGTACGCTATGGGGACAGAGTTCCAGGTGGTGAAGATGAAAAAGTCGTGGAGATGGATCACGGTGACAGCTGACAGCAACATCATGTTTTTAACGCCCATGCCTTGTACACTTAAAAATGGCTACACCAGTCAGTGTTGTTATGTGTACTTTACCACCATTAAAAATCATTTTTAAAAGGTATATCAAAATCCCAGAATGTTCTGCCTGTTCAACCCAAAGGACACTTACTGAACATTTACTGAGCTCCGAGTCCCGGGATCAGAACTGGACCCAGCTTCCACTGGGCTTACAAGCCAGCCGGCACCTTAACACAGCCCATGGGGCCAAGACCCTCCCTGCGGGGGCAGTAACAGCGTCCCACGGGACTGGCACCGCCTCCCCTGTGAGCTCGCCGTGAGCACAAGTCCGGGTCTGGACCCTCCGAGGATGGTAGCCAAGCAGAACACCCCCGAACGGAGCTGTGAATAGGAATCACGGGGCTCCCTGGCCTGGGACCCCCTCCAGGCAGCCCTGAAAATATTAGCATGCAGAGATGAGGCGTTCTCATGCTCCCTTTGCATCTGGCCACGACCCTCCCTACCTGGGAAGGAAGAAGAGGAAGACCCTCCTGTGCAGAAAACCCCTCCTCACCCCCTGCCCCGGGGGTACCAGCAGGGCAGTCACAGTCCCCTCCTGAGCAGGAGCCTGCCTCCCCACAGCCCAGTGACCGCCAGCCACCAAGAATGTGACAGCCTGTCCTAGCGTCTCAAACCCATCCAGCCCCGACACGAGCCTGCCCCGGCTCCTGCCCCCAAGTCCTGGGCTCACAGCAGAGGTTACACCACGGCCCTGTGGACCAATTAACAGGGGCCCTCCACAACCCAGAGATTCTTTGCCAAGTCTAACTCAAATCCAACCTGCTGCATCTCGGTCCATCCCCCCTGGACAGAAAGAGCTGCCAGTCCCCTCCCCTGAGCCTTCGGAAGTATACGCGCCCCCCTCCTCAATATTCAGCTTCTTCCTCCAAGACTCCAGGGCAAAGCCAGCTCCCCACCCCCCAAATCACTGCAGCACGGATGACCGGCACCTGCTACTCACCCTCCTGGCTCTTGGGTGGGGCCTCGGCCACGGGCGGCTGGGGCTTGGGCTCCAGCCTGCTCTGCAGCTGAGACATCGGGGTGGGTTCCGAATTCTCCAGGGTCTGGGGTGGGATGGGGGAGGCGGGCCCCTCGGCTGGCTTGGGCACCTGGATCTCGACCCTCTTGGGGGCTGCGTCGGCGGTGGGGATGGCGGGCACCTCAGGGATCTTGGAGGTGGGGGTCTCCATCCTCCGGTGGGCTGACTCCTGGGGCTTGACTATGGTGATCTCCGTCCTCCGAGGGGTGGGCTCTGGCGTCTTGTGGCCCAGTGCCTCGGCCCGCTTGAGCCCGAACCGGGACGGCCCGGCGGTGCCGGTGTTCTCTACCTGCTTGGACGAGATGTCGATGGAGATCTCGGTGCGCCGAGACACAGGCTCGGCCTTGGGGCCCGAGAGCTCGACCCTCCGCAGGGCAGCCTTGGGGGATCGCTGGCTGAGGGAGTCTACATGGCGGGCCGCGGGCTCTGAGTTCTTCACACCCAGGTCCTGGAACTTCTGCGTGGAGCTGGCCACAGAGGCCCGGAGCAGGGGAGTCTGGACCCTCCGGGTTGGGGTGGAGTTGGGCGTCTCGACCTCCTCGACCTCAAAAGATCTTTTCAAGGCTGAAAGAGAAAGCAAGGAGAATGTGGTAAGTAGACGGCTCGGGAGCCCCTGGGAACATCCCGCTCACGGGGAACATCCCGCTAACGGGGAACACCAGAGGGCAGCTGGCGGGGACGCTACAGCAAGGGGCCCCCGGGAAGACTCTTGCGCCCTTCACCTCTCAGGAAGAAGAGAGGACAGCCCCACTGTCCGAAGGGACTGAGGCACCCGCAGCCACGTGTTCTGGGAGAGAGAGAAAAGGCCGGAGCTTGGAGGACGCCCTCTGTCCTCTCTGTCCTGCCGTGGCCATGGTCCCGCCAGCTACATTTTCTATAAGGATGTTCTGGCTCAAGGGAGGGGCCTTTGATTTCTTTCCCTCCTCACCTCCGCCCAACACAGACACCAGCAGCAAACACCACCACCAGCAGCAGCGGTGGAGAGATGTCCCCAGTAATAACAGCCACAACCATAACCAATCAGAATCTCGATGGGGGGACTTCCCTGGTGGTCCAGTGGTTAAGACTCTGCGCTCCCCATGCAGGGGGCCCGGGTTCGATCCCTGGTCAGGGAACCAGATTTCGCATGCATGCCGCAACTAAAAAGATCCCGCGTGCCGCAACTGAGACCCGGCGCAGCCAAATAAATATAAATAAATAAATACAAAAATTCACTAGAGAAAAAGAAAAGAATCTCAATGGGAATGTCACCACCATATCAGTAACAGCAAGGACAGCCAACGCTGGAACTTTTAACACAGGCAAGGCATTGGGCTTACTGTGCATAACCACATTTACCCCCCCACCCTAACCCCATGGTGTAAAGGATGCTATAATCCCCTGATACAGATGGGAAAACTGAGGCCCAGGTGCTTAAGCCAAGTGCCCAGTGGCGTGGGGTGAGTAGCAGAGCCGGAAGATGCGTCTAACTCCAAGGCCCAGGGTTCTTACTCCTTTCTGGTGGAATAATGGAGATCCTGGGCGAAGTTCACACCGCTGCCTTTCTTAGTCCTCACACCGGCTGCTTCTGCCTCCATCCTATACCACGTGCCCCAGCCGGACCTGGGCCCACGCAGCACACTGACCACCCAACTCCCACCCCACAGCCCAGCATTTCCACCCGTCCACCCACCATCTCCGCCAGGATCTGCTCCCTCCAAGGCGGTGGGGACACTGCCTGAGAAGCCACTATCCCCACAGTTCCTGCAGGCGTGCTGCAAACGAGAACCAGCTGCTCCCGGTTATAAGGACCAGAGTGGGAAGGGGCCCGCGGGGCAGGAACGTGCACCACCAGCTCCTTCCCAGCCGGGCCCACAGCGCGCCCTCAGCGACCCACAGTGTCTCTCCCACCCCCCTCCCCACCTCACCTCACAGCCCCAGGAGCCCAGGATTACAGGGATCCCCCCCACAATTTCCTCCCCCAGCCCGCAGCTGGTCCCCAGCCCCCCACACCAGCTCTCAGGGCCATTCTGAGCAGCCCCTCCCTCCAGTCTTCCTTCCTCCAAATTCCAACACAGCCCTCGTCTCTTCCCCGTGGACATTACCTCCTTCAGAAGACCAGGGTGGAGTGGGTGGCTGAGTGGGTGGGTGGCCAGGGGCATGTGTGCTCTGAAGCACTGGATGTAGGGAAGCAAAGGAGACCCCAGAACCTGATACCTGGCTGCCGGAACTACCAGTTTCCCAAACGTGATACCCCTGGGGGACCCTGTCTAAGCCCTGGGCACACCTCCTTCACAAAATCCCGGGTCACAAAGCTCGACCGTCCCAGAGGCCCTGCAGGGATGGGAAATGTCCTCCGAGGGAGGGAGCTGTGCAGATTTCGGGAGCGGGCGCCTCACCACGCACTGACTCAGGGACACACCTGCTGTCCAGCTTCACTGCGGCCAAGCAGGCATGTGTGTGCAATGTGGCCAGAGCTCCGGATTCAAGAGAATCTGAAAAGCTGTGTTTTTTTAAAATGTTATCTCCTGATTTTTAAATGCTGGCACAAACAAAGCAAAACAACCCCTTTAAAAACACTGTGCGGTCAAAGGAAATCACATCCAAGGGCTGCACTCGGCCAGTGGGCCCCGCCGTGACCTCGGGTTGGTAAGGCACACGGCCAAGCGCGGCAGGGGTGTGCCTGTGCAAGGACCCCAGCCGGCGCAGCTCTGCCTCTCACCGGGGGCTGTCCAGCAAGATACGCAGGGTACAAACTGCCCGTCCAAAGAAGCCTCAAGTGCCCAGGGAGAGGTCAAGTGCCTGCTAAACTGGCCAGAAAGTCCAGGGCTGAGTGCCCGGAAGTCTGTCCTCTCATGGTTCCCAGGGCCTCCGAGACATCTGGTCTACCCCCGCCCCGAGAGCACTGTCCAAACTGTCCCCGATAGTGGCTCCTGTCTGTCTGTGAGCTCCCTCGAGGAGGGGTCCACACCCCACACGCCTAGGCATGTGCATGTCCAAGAGTACTTGGTGTTAGCTCCTTGGGGCCAAGCTGGGAGAACAGGAACTAGGTGGGTAAGGGCTCTTCCCCAGGTTTGCCCCACGGGAATAAGACGACCTTTTCCTGGGAGTCCCGACAAGGTCTGTGCCCCTGTTTGGAGAGCCCCCTTCTTGGGGAGCCCATTTGAATGAACCTCCAACTGCAACTCATGAATTAAGACCCTGCACCAGAGCAAAGGCATCCCTGAGTCGGGAGGCCCGATTCGGCGATGACTCGGAACCAGACTGGCCGGCACACAGATCACTGCTCCCCGGAACACAAAGTCTACACAGAACACACAAGCCCGGCCCCATCCGCCACCCTCTCCTCTCCTGGGCTGCTCTGTGCTTCTTCCTGGCACATGCCACCCCCTGGGCCCACACTGTCCGCATGCTTAGCCCTCGGCTGTATCGTCTATCCAGGCATTCACCGGCCAGCACCAACACCCCCATTCGTCTAGTTCTCTCTGAGAGGACAAGGGCTGTTCCCACCATCAGGACGGTCCCTGCTCAGCAAACATCCAGGGCTGTTGGGGGTTCTTGATGGCATACGCCATCCCCAAAAACAAGCGCTGCCCCCACCCAAGGATTTCAAGTCCCCCCCCCAAAGCCAGGCTCACTCTTGCCTCCTCCCAAAGCCTGCCGTGGTGGCCCCGTGCAGTTCACGCCACTCCCTCCCGTGTCACCCCGATCGTCCCAGGCTGCCGGGACTGACTTCGGGGGAGGGGGGCTCCCTGGGAAGAGAGCCAGAGTCCTCTCCTCTGTTACACCACGAGCCAGCCCTCCAGCCCTTCCTGGGCCTCGGGTGCTTCTTCTTCACAATGTAAAGGCCAGACCGGATCATAGGTTTGTAACTGTGGGCCCAGAGCAGGGAGGTACCAGGCCCTCAACCCCATCTCAGCCTGAGAAGTTTCACTTTCCTCTAAGGTTCTGTAGGGAGTTGAACAGTGTCCCCCCGCCAACCTAAAAGCTACGTCCAAGTCCTAAGCCCCAGAACCTGTGAATGTGACCTTACTTAGAAAAACTCTTTGCAGATGTAATCAAGGTAAGGATTCAAGATGAGATTAGCCTGGATTTAGGGTGGGCTCTAAGTCCGGTAAGTGTCCTTATAAGAGAAAGAAGAGGGAGATCTGAGAGACACGGAGAAGAAGGTCATGTGACAACAGAGGCAGAGACTGGAGTGATGCAGCCGCAAGCCAAAGATGCCTGGAGCTGTCAGAAGCTGGAAGAGGCCAGGAAGGATTCTTTCCTAGAAGCTTTGGAGAAAGGTGGTGCTGCCAACACCTTGCTTTTGGACATCTGGCCTCCAGAACCATGGGAGTAAATCTCTGTTGTCTAAGCCACATTGTTTGTGGTCATTTGTTACATCAGCCACAAGGAGTTAACACAGGGACCGTTGGAGGGATGAAACCTCTGGGCTACGAGATTGTCTGGGGCCCTTCCCGCTGGTGCTGTCACGCCCACTCTGCACCCAGCCCCACTCAAGAAATGTCCAAGGACTTCCCGTGGCGGCCCAGTGGTTAGGACTCAGCGATTTCACTGCCGTGGGCCCGGGTTCAATCCCTGGTCAGGGAACTAAGATTCCGCAAGCCGCGAGGTGTGGCCAAAACGTAAAAAAAAAGAAGAAGAAGAAGTAGAAACGTCCAACGGATGGACCAGTGGAAGCGTGGCCGAGCTCCAGAACTGCTGTATCAGGCACCCAGAGGAGGAAAAGCTGACTCCTTCAGGAATCACACAAAACCCCAGACGGTGGGAGAAGTCGTCACGAGAATAACATTGCTCTCGATTTACACCGGAATATTTGGTGATGAAACCAAAGATCATTTTTTAAGGCAGGCTGTGCGAGGGCTGCCCTAGGAGCAGCCGCCTCTATACAGAGGATGTCATGACACAATTAGCACCCAGCTGGGAAGAGTTAGGAGACGGCTTGTCACGAAGCTGGCAGGACAGGGTCCTCCAGCATCCCGTCCCCCAACGGAAGTCCTAAACACACGCTCCAGGTTCTGCCCCAACACGCACAGCCACCCCTCCCTTTCCAGGGTCAGACTCACCCTGGAAACTCCTTCCACTTCCTCCGTGGAGAATGGCTATAATCCACCACGGCAGTGGGTGCTTTTTTCCACTTTACTCTTCTCCCCTCTCCCTGCGGAGAGGCAGCCCAGGGGGTCCAAGTGCGGCCGAGGAAGCCGGCAAGAGTGCAGACTGGAGGCCCCTACGTAACCGCATCTGATGGGGGACCGACGGGCAGAAACGTGGCCTTCCACTGGACCAGGGCAGTGGGGAGTGGCGCTGTGCTGCTTCCTCTTTTGTCTGCAGGATGCTAGATGCCCTCAGAGGGCAGGCAAGAGACCCCCACACCCCCGCCCCGAAGCTGGACAGGACAAACGGCATGGCTGCGGGGCACCAAACAAACATGGGACCAGGCTGTACTGGGAGGGTCCCCGAACTGCCGCTGGGAGGGAAAAGGACTGACATCTCCCACAGGGCACGGGGGGCCCACCCATCCTCACACCATTTCCCAATAAGAACGCCCCCGTTCTCCCTCTCGTGAAGTCAAGAACCCCCAAAGCCGGGCTTGAACACTGCTTGCTCCCCAAAGCCCTCCTCGGCCCCAGTCAGCCCTTCCCCGCGAGCACATGAGACTGAAGACTGCCGTGCCCTTTGGCCCACTGCTGGGAATTTACCCCCAGGAAATCATCAGACGTACAGAAAGATTTATGTACGGGATGTTTGCATCAGCATTAAAACAGCAAATGCTGGAAACAATTCGAGTTTACGTAGAGTTTTCTGAACCCATATGCCAGAGTCCTGCAAAGTCATCAAAATCACGGTTCTGAAGCTGAGAAATGCTGAGAATACTAAGTAAAAATAGCAGGATCCAAGCTGCATGCACGGGCCTGGATTCATCGCACACACACATGTGCAGGGTGCACGCACATTCGAGGAAAACAGCCGCCTCTGGATGGAATTAAGGTGGCCGTTTAATTCATTACACTTTCCTGCCTTTTCCCAAGGTGCCTATGCTAATGTGGGTCACTTCGTATTTTCAGGGGATAAAACCATGAGCGCTGCTCTTAAAAAACAAACCTCGCTACGAAGAGGGGGAGGGTGTGGATAACTGCACCTCCGGCCCGGCCTCTCCCGGTCCATCAAACACCTACAGTCTCGGCCGCTGCAGAGGCCAGGCCGCCTGGCCAGATGCAAACCTCCCGTCGTCCGTGCGCATGGGGGTCGAGGCAGGAGCAGCCTGGATCTGGGCCTGTTTAAGGAGGAATGTGCCGCACACAAGAGGCCATTGTGAGGGCCCCCGCTCTGACCACAGGCACGCTGCCTGCCCGCAAACCTCTCCCCGCTCCAGGAACACTTCCTGGATCACACCGCGGGCCTCAGTCTGGGGAGGGGACACGAGCTGAGCCACAAAGCCCTGCTCCAGCCTGGGACAAATGTCACGCAAAGAAACGTTAGAGAACAAGGTCAAAACAAAGCCAGGGTCAGCTCCAGTGGGAGGAGCAACGTGGCCACTGCCCAGCTCAGGGGTCTGATTCTGGGCTCAGGCTCCAGGAGCATGGCCCTGGTGAAAGTGAGTCTCTTCCAGGCGGCAGCAAAGCAGGTTCTGTCCTGAGAAACAATGGCGACCTGGGAGCCAGGGTGAGACATCCAGGAAACACAGGGTGCCAGGCGAAGGACACCTCCTTGCTCCCTGGCCTGAGGCTGCAGGGGAAGGTCACAGGAAAAGTCAACCCCGAAGCTAAGTGCATGGGCCATCAGACTCACAGAATGAGTCCGGAGCGTGTGCGACCCCTGGGGTGGGCTGGAGGCAACCCCCCAGTTCCTGCTCTCCCGCGAGGACAGGGAGCTGGGGCTGCAGCTGGGCGGACAAGCTCCCTCCAGGGCAGCAGGGAAGATGGAACAGGAATCGGTGGGCCAACGGGCCGGTCCCTGAAATAACAATCCTCCAGAGGAAAGGAACCCAAGGCCACAAAAGCAAGATCTGGTCCAGGCAAAAGAACAAATTCACTGGGGAAAACCGGGCAGGGCAGGGCAAGGGGGACGATCCCAGGCAGAGGGCAGGGCAGGACAAAGGCCCTGCGGGCCTCGGATGAGCCGAGAGCTGGCCGGACGTGGGGGCCTTGCAGCCTGGATGCACATCGGACTCTTACTTTCAGGGCCTAATGCAGGGGCTCAAACAGGGGGCGGCACAACCACAGCCACCTCCGGGCATCTGCTTCCCCACGTGTGGTGCTGAGGCGCTGACACAGTGGTGCCCGGGCAGCTATCACGACTGTTGTTGGTATAACTGCCCTCTGTGTGTGCACCCCGGGGGGTGGGTGTGCACACGTGCATGTGTGGTCACCCCACTGGTGGCCGAGGCTGCACGTGCCTTACCCGTGTCCATCACACCCACGGCCAGTATCTTCCCTTGTGCTCGAGGGCCTCCCCCGGCGCCCCCCCTGATGCCCAGGCCCGGAAGGCAGGAAGGGGTTAACAGTGCTTCCCTGGCACACAGCCTTTAGGCAGTAACTGGAGGTCAAACACTCTGGGGGGCTTGGTGCAGGGTCCCCCAGCACTCCCATGCCTGGGGACCACCTGGGATCACCTCCCACCTGAATCCTTGTCTCAGGAACTGCCTGGGGGCGGGCAGTGGAGGAGGGGCAGGGCTGAGAGGGCAGGTGAGAGCAGGTGGGGGGCGGCAGGCTCAGGGCAGGGAAGAGGATGCAGATGGGGAAAGTGGGAGGGGGTGTCCTCAGGAAGAAAAATAGTCCAAAAGGAAGGGCTTAAAATAGACACAGTGGCTAAGCAGAGCCTGGACAGGGACACCAGTAAACAGCACTGTCAGCGGGTGGCCCTGGGTTTCCCACTGAGAAACACAAGAAACCAGCCAAAGCCCAAACAAAGGAAGAGACAAGGCCCAGCCTGGCACTCACAGCTCAGAATCCTCCCCTTGGGCCTCTCCCCTGCCCTCCCTGGGCAGGCCTGGCTGGGCTGCGAACCCTGTCCAGTGCCAGCCCCGTCCTGCTTCCCGCTCCGGCTCCGGGTCCCGGCGTGCTGGCCGAGGGCACCGGCCGCCCTGGGCTCAGCTGCACACGTGGCTGAAGGCGGCACACAGCCCCTGCTCCGGGCCCTGAGCAGATGCAGGCCTGCATCTCAGCACCCTGCACAGTCCCGCAGGGATGGCCGGTGCGCTCTGGACGACAGCACTGAGATGAGCCACTTTCACTCGGCCCTGAGGGGCCGTGCGGGGCGCGCCCAGTGTCCCTGAGAACTGGAGGTTCCCCGGGGGGTCTTAGCGCCCAGGTGAAAGATGTGAGGTCACCCCTCCACCCTGCAATTTATTTTGAGGATTGTCTTTTACTTCGGCTGTTAGGACACGGGCACCCCAGGGGGCCTTCCTGCTTCTCACAGCCTCCCCCTCAGGAGCCCTGGCCCACGGCCCACCCTGGAACAGCGACGTGGGAAGGAGGTCTGTCGTGCCTGCCAGTTGGGTTCCCAAGTTGGGCCAAGAGAAAGCAACAGGCCCCCTCCTCCCTTCCCAGGCTGCCACTCACCGCAGGGGGACCCTCCGCGCAGCCCTTCCCGCCCATGACATTTCCAGGCACAAAAAGAGCGCAAAGGTGATCCCTGGCCCCCTCAACTCAGGACACGAACAAGACCCCTCACAACGAGCAGGGAGCCCAGTGGCAGCTGTGGTCAACAGCCAGCCCTCGGATTCCAGACCTTCTCTTAATCCCCAAATTCATTACGTTAACTTCTCCCTGGAAAAAGCTCCCTAGCGCCCTGGCTAGCAAGGACACAGGCAGAACCAGCCCTCCCCAGCCCAGCTACACAGTGTAATCCACCCAGAATGGGTCCCGTCCGATTCCTTCCCAGGGCTTCCAGACCTCATGCCGTCTGCAGAGGACACCGGTCCAACAGTGGCCCCCAAAATGGTCTGAGTCCTAACTCCCGGAACCTGTGAACATGATGTGGGCAAAGGGTCTTTGCAGATGTAATTAAGGCAAGGATCTCGAAGTGAGATCATCCCCCATTAGGGTGGGCCCTAACTCCATGACAGGTGTCCTCGTAAGAGACAGAAAGGAAGACACACAGAGGAGAAGGCCGTGTGAAGATGCAGGGACGCGTACACAAGCCAAGGGACGCCGAGGATTCTCGGGTCACTGGAAACTGGGAGAGGGGCCTGGAAGAGGCTCTCACTCGGAGTCCCCAGAAGGAACCAATGCTGCCCACACCCGACATCCGACTTCTGGCCTCTAGACCTGGGAGCGACCAACCACACTGCTATGTTTGAAGCTCCCCAGTCTGTGGCACTTTGCAGCCGCAGGAAATTCACGCATCAAGAGAACAGATTTTTCGGCTGCCGTGGCCTTTCTCTTCAGCCTCCTCAGCCTCTGTTGATGCCAAAGCTACTTTCCGCAGTGACTCACCAGCTCGGGGAGGGGCACATGGGTGCCCTGGAATCGGGCTGGCTGGCAGGAAGGACCTCTCCCCGCTCAGCCTGCGTCAGCCGTCAGGTCACCCCAGACCTTCACAGCTACCAACGCCTGGGCCAGCAGCCCCTTCCTGCCACTGGCTGCCCGCTGGCCTCGGAGCCTCGCCCCCATCTTCCTGGGGCAGGGCCCTTGTGTCCAGCCCACCTGGGACGTCCCAGCTCACACCCGTTGTTCCACTGTCATCCATCAGGGCGCCCTGTTCATTCCCAACAGGGTCCCCATCGGGGCAATGAATTATCTGGTTGGCCTACCTAAGGCGGGTTCATTACCCGTGTTCCCCTCCCTGCCGTCAGAGAAGGGTCTTGGGGTGACGGCTCTCAGGGTCGGGGAGCAACCTGACAGTGGAGGCCCTGGCAGGCACCATGGGACAGCCACATAGCAACTTCTGCTTCAGGAAATCTCTCAACACAGAGAAAAACCACAGCAAACGCTCCGAGGAAGCCACTTCTCAGCCTGGGGCCGCTTCTCGCTCCAGCCATCCACCGGTCCCCCTGGTTCTGGCGACACCGGGGTCATTCCGGGCAGACTTTAACAGTCACCCTAAGACACTGGACTCCCTTCTTTCCTCGATGAAGTTAAAGTTATGGGAACACGAGCACACTTAGACCCATCTGTCCTCCCCCTCTCAGGCCAGCTGTGGGCTCTCTCCACTAAAAGGACAGACGGAACGGGGCTTCGGAACGGGGCCGCGTGTGAGGAGATGCGGGCCAGATAGGGGAAGAATTTCCTGACCCAGGGTGGGGACGCTGGGGGTGGTGGTGACCAGGCTTCCTGAACGGCCGAGGAGGAGGGCCTAGGTGCAGCCCAGCCTGCGGGGAGAGGCGGGGACAGAGGACCTTTCTGGCCTCCCGAGGGTCAAAGGTCCCCTGATAAATGGCAG
Source organism: Globicephala melas (assembly GCF_963455315.2). NCBI lineage: Eukaryota > Metazoa > Chordata > Mammalia > Artiodactyla > Delphinidae > Globicephala > Globicephala melas. The sequence goes on along the minus strand of NC_083333.1, from coordinate 29,462,678 downwards.
TGAAGGAGGGCAGGAGGGAGCCCCTGGGAGGGGACTGACTTCGAAACCAAAGCCACAGGCTGCAGCTCCGAGGGCTCAAAGGTTACAGGGCCCTTCAATCCGCAACGCCCCTCTGGGCTGCCCCGGAAGCCCCGGCTCCAGGTTGGAGCACAGCCCCTCCCCCAACAGGAGGGTTCCGCTCCCCCAGCCCCACCCCCACCCCCGACCACAGAGCAAGGATCATCCCGTCCACGAAAAGACTCTGCGAACAAGCTGGCCTGCTCTCAGCCGCCCGCGCCCCTGCTGGCTCTTTCCCACACGACTGAGCTGGGCGCAGAGCAGGACCCCAGAGCCCCCGGGTGCACCCGGTGGTCTCAGCTCCACGGCACCGGGCTGGGCTGCCAGGCTGCTGGTCAGCGTGACGGTCCATCCTGGTGGAGCTGCTGTTCCCTTCTCTGTTCTCAGCGTAGCGGGTGGTGGCTGTTCCCTATCCACCGGGAAGAGGAACCATCCTGCTGACTGCTGCAGGAAATGGTAGAAACACTTAAAAATGCAAAAAAAAACCACCCAAAACAAAACCCTAATACCAGGGGCTGCTGGGCCCAGCTGGAGCCCTCCATTAATCACGCCAGAGGGACAGTTGCAGCTCTCTGCGCTGTGGCCTGAGGGCGGGCGCAGGCGGGTGCTGCCCAGGCCCATATGAGCTCTGGCCTAATTACAGGGGACGGTGACCCTAGAGAGCAGAGTTCAGGCCCCGGTCAGAGCAGCAGCCAGGAGTCCAGCTGCTCCCCAGGCCTCCCGAGGAATGGAGCGGGTCACAGCGCGTGACCCCAAACTAGCCAAGCTCCGCTGGGCGAGAGGACGGAGCCTCCGTGACCGCAAAGCCCTGCAGGCACGAAGGCCGACTCGAGGGTCCAGGAGGGCTTGGTCTCTACCCTCAAGGACACAGGGGTAGAGGGGCCTTGCAGAGAAGGAAGAGTCCAGAAACTTGACAGGAGGAAGTGGGCTTGTTGTGTGACACAGGCCACGGCTGGACCTTGAGGACATTCTGGAAGGGGCTCCCAGGGGCTGCCCAGCTGTTCCAAAGAGCCCTGGTGGGGCCTGAGTGAGGCCACCTCCGGGACTCCTCTCGAGGCCTTACCGGGCTCTCACCAGGAACGGCCAGATCCTGGCCGACTCCACACAGCCACCTGGAACTCGGGGAGAACCCTGGAAACCGAAAGCAAGCCAGGCAAGGCCTCTAGGCCCGGCTGCACCACCAGGCAGAGGATCGGAGACGGGGCACCCTCACGCTCGGGGGATACAGACGGGGAGGCCAAGGCCCGCGGAGACCATCGGTCAAAGTCACGCCGTTAAGCCCGTCCAAGCCTGGTCTCCCGACTCACACCCAGACACTCTGCTGCCCCCCAAGGAGGGCTGATGCAGAGGGCAAATGGGGCCCCCCCAAGACTGTTCCGTGTCCTAACCCCCAGAAGCCGTGCACGTGACCTTATTTGGAAATAGGGTCTTTAAAGATATAATTAAGAGCCTTGAGATTAGATTACCCTGGATTTAGGATGGATCCAAAATCTGAGAGTGAGTGTCCTCATAAGAGCAGAGACAGGGCTTCCCTGGTGGCGCAGTGGTTAAGAATCCGCCTGCCAATGCAAGGGACACGGGTTTGAGCCCTGGTCCGGGAAGATCTCACATGACGCGGAGCAACTAAGCCCGTGCACCACAACTACTGAGCCCACGTGCCACAACTACTGAAGCCTGCATGCCTAGAGCCCGTGCTCCGCAACAAGAGAAGCCACCACAATGGGAAGCCCGCACACAAGAGTAGCCCGCGCTCGCCGCAACTAGAGAAAGCCCACGCGCAGCAACGAAGACCCAATGCAGCCAAAAATAAGTCAATAAATAAATTTATTTTTTAAAAAAAGGCAGAGAGAGAGACACGGAGGCACAGGGAGCAGAGACTGGGGGGGATGTGTCTACTAGTCAAGGGCACCACGGTTCGCCAGCCCCTCCAGGAGCTGGGGGGAGAGGCTGGGCAGGAGGAACCAGCCCCACTCACACCTTGAATTTGGACTTTCTGGACTCAGAACTGTGCTTTAAGCCCCCAGCCTGTGGTCTTTGCTGCGGCCACAGGACACTCACATGCTCCTTCGGACTCCCAGCCCCTCACCCATCTCTGCCCCCCGCCTCTGAACTGGCCACACAGCTGTTCTGTTTTTCTGTTGCACCTTCCAGGGGCCACCCAGCCGCGGCTTCCAGGCAGCGACCCACTTATTCTTTTCTCTTTACGTTTGTTCTTTGAGCCTCTGAGTGTTCACCTGCCCCCCATAGGTTTAGGCAAAAACCTCCCGAAAGTCAGAACAGACCTGTCTTCTGGGCAGGGTGGGCACTGTGCCCCGACCATTCTCGGAGGGTGACCAGCCTTAATTATGACCCTGTAAGGCGGCCTCTGGTCCACCCACACTTTCTTCCCAAGAGGGGAAGGGCCTCTGGGGCAGGCAGTGTGGGAGCCTTCCGCCACCGGCCTGCGCAGCTGCGGGTGGACAGGTGAACTACCCACACCCCGCAGAGCCACAGCCCCAAACTGACCACCTCTCAGTTCTGCTTCTGGCCTGAGGGAGAGGGAAAAGATGAGAGCTGCATACAGCAAACTCCAAACCCGCTGTGCCACAGAGTGCTCCGAGAGGCCCACCCCCGCCCCTACCACCCAGTACCACCAACTCAGCCCCATAACCTCTGACCTGGCTGCCAGCCACGCGGGGCCCAAGCTGCCAATCACCACCTCCCCAGTTCCCACCCTGCAAAGCCCCCGGACAGCCAGGCCCTTCCGGCCACCAGCTGCAGGGGCCATGGGGCAGAGAGGGCTAAGCCGCGCCTCATACACACACCAGGAAACTGCCCGGGTCCCCTACGTCACCAGGGACACAACCAACCCCCCAGCCTGAAAGCTCCTGGGTGGGGGAGGTCCGGAGCAGCAGAGAGAAAGCGCCTTCAGGAAACAGGGCTGCAGGTGGGAGTAATTCTTTTCTTAACAAAAAATGGAGAATTTCAGCCAAGTTGTCCTCAGCAGAACTGCTAGGTGGAGGAGGGTCTGGGGGGGGGGGCGGTGCGCGGGGGGCTCTGCAGACAGCCCAGAGCTGGGGGCTGCTAGACGATGCAGAGTTCTCACGAGTACCGTCTACGCCCCACCCGAGCCAGGCAGCTGACCCCTCCGGCCTCAGCATCCTGGTCTCTTCCAGCTGGGACACCGAATGACCCCATGAGGGCCATTTTGGGGTCTGCCACCAGCTCCAAGTTTCTCTCATCGCTCCTGCGACACAGGCCCAGCAATTCCAAACACTCAGCAGAGCTGGAGGGGCCCGGCCAGCCCACCTCCCATCTGGGCCGAGGTCGAGGACCAAGGCTCTGGCCACATTCCTCTGCAGCCGAACATGCAGCTGCCGGTGGTGCCTGCAGAGGTGGTCCCACAGCCTGCGCGCTTGGGCAAAAGCTTCACTCCACCCAGCACCCCAACCCAGAGCTGGAAAGAGCCAGTGGGACCCAGGGGTCCTGGCTCGGCCGCCATCAGCCAGGGGACTAGTCACTTTGAGTCTCTCAAACTGGGCTGGGAGATCGGGTTGGGTGAATTGTTTTTCTTTTTGACAATGAACTTTAAAAACTAATATCTATTGCTCTTTTCCTGACTCTAAAAGCAATACAGAAAATGTATGTGCAACGCAGGAAATCTGCAAAACACGGAGAAACGAGGGGAAAAACGTACATAAACCCATGACCCAGATAACCACTATCAATAGTTTGGCAAACGTCCTTCCAATCTTTTCACTGAGGGTATATATCAATATTTTGAAAGCAGGCTCGTGGAGACACGGCTCCAGGCTTTTCTCCTGCAGCATCCCGCAGCCCACATCTCTATACATTCTTGCACTCGTTATCCAAATTCCTTTGTGGTTCTAAAGTTCTGGTTCCAGATCATTCTCAGCTCCAACTGATGATGAGAATCATTCCTGGAGCTTGTTAAAAAATAGACCGGGGCTTCCCTGGTGGCGCAGTGGTTGAGAGTCCGCCTGCCGATGCAGGGGACGCGGGTTCATGCCCCGGTCCCGGAAGATCCCACGTGCCGCGGAGCGGCTGGGCCCGGGAGCCATGGCCGCTGAGCCTATGCGTCCGGAGCCTGTGCTCCGCAACGGAAGAGGCCACAACAGTGAGAAGCCTGCGTACCACAAAAAAAAAAAATAATAAAAAATAAAAAATAGACTGTCCCCGCCTCCTGGAGGTTCTGTCAGGAAGGATGGGTGGGCCTGGCACCCCAGGGTATGTCTGGGGGGCAGGTGGGTGAGGACCTCTGCCCTCCCGTGGGCTCACAAGCCTTCTCTCCATCACCCTCCTGAGAATCCTACAAGAAGGAAACCCTAAGCACCCCAGGCCAGCAGCTCTGCCCGCCCCACCTTCCCCCAAGGCACCCAAGGTCCAGCCTCGGTTGCCACATTCAGCCCCTGGGTCGTTCAGAGACCAAAGGATGTATACTGGGCTCTGCTGGGGCAAAGGCCCGTGTGACGAGGGGGCATGTCAGTCACAAGGCCCCCAAACCTGCCCAAGGCCCGCAGTACGTGCACCTTAGAGAAGGTCAAAGCCACCCAGGGCCTCCAGGCTAACTCACCTGCCCCAGGAAGCAGGCAGGAGAGAGGCCCAGCGCTAGCGTCCAGGGCCCCAGCCAGCCTCCAGCCAGCCTCCCCCTCCTCCCTAGAATGGCCATCACATTCCTCCCAATAGGCTCTCACCCGCCTGAGGGCAGGGGCCAGGTAGCCCAGGTCGGCCCCTGCCGCACACTGAATGTGCTCTCGGCTGCCCCTCGAGGTGATGATGTTAGGGGTTGGGGGCCTTGGGGGTGATAGGTCACGGGGGTGGAGCCCTCGTCATGGGATTAGCACTCTTATAAAAGAGACCCCTGAGAGTTCTCTCTCCCCTTCCGACCTGTGCAGACACGGTGAGAAGATGCCATCTATGAAATGAATCTGCCGGAGTCTTGATCTCGGATGTCCAGCCTCCAGAACTGAGAGAAGTACACGTGTGCTGTGTCAGCCGCCCAGTCCGTGGTCTTTTTGTTACAGACGAAGACAGTTCCACTTTCCACTAGGGCCTTGGGCCCTGCCTGGAATGTCCTATGAGTCTCTAAAAAGTGTTTGTTGCCTTGAATCTTCAATAGTCAATGTTTACTGCGTGCTCACCACATACCCGACACCACCCTAAGGGCTTTTGTTACATTAGCTCGTTCACTTCCCATCATCTCCAGGAGACGGAGAGATTTCACTCTCATCCCCATTTTAGAGATGGGAAACCGAGGCACAGAGAGCCTAACGACCAGCCCAACATCACAGCGTGGGCAAGGGTGAAGCCGAACTGAGCCAGCATGCTGAACCGTCCCACCGCACTGCCTCCAAACCCCACCCCGCCCCCTAAAAGCCAGGCTCTAAAATCGTACAGCGCCTGCTACACACCAGCACTGCACCTGTACCGTGCTGAGCCCCAGACACACACCTGCAAGATGGGCCCTGGGCTTCCCACGTCACAAACGTGGTCATGGAGCTGGAAAGCAACGAGGCAGGGATGGGAGCAGAGGGAACCCCTGCCAGACCCCAGGCTCTGGACAAACAGCTGTCGCCACCCACCACTGCCAGGAAGACTGAGATTTCCATCCCGGCCAGGCAGGGTCAGCCCTGTGAGGTGGCAGAGGCAAGGGCCGGGGGCAGGTGCACTGGGGTCTGCCTTCCAGCGTGGCCTCAGGCCAGCCATGACCTGCATGACCTGTCCACCTTGCTGAGCTCCAGGAGGACCAAGAGCCCTTGATACAAGGCGCCCAGCCCGGGGCCTGGCATGTAGTAGGTGCTCAATAAGGAGACAGTTACGAAGAGCAAGAACCAGCACAGTCAAAGGAAGTACCTGTGAGAGAAGGGGGAACAGCTGGAAGGGCTGGGACTTGGGTCAGAGATAAAAAATTCAGGAGGGAGGCCAGAACCCACCAGCTGGCTCCAGGGCAGCTGTTCGCAGGAGCCTGGCTCCATCTTCTAAATATTAGGAGAGATGTAAATATTTGAGCGCCACTCTCCTCCACTGCCCCCCACCCCGCCAAGCCCAGCCTCACTGGAGCTGCAGCCAGGGCAGGGGCAAGATTTCCGCGCTCACCAGTGTCCCCACCCCTCCCCCAGCTGCCCTCAAACTCCTCCTCCAGGGCCAGGAGCCGGGGTGGGGACAGCTACCAGGGAGGGAGGGGACACAACCCCACCTCTCCCCTCTCCTCTGCACTGCACCTGCAAAGGTATGAATGGGGCCTTCCCATTCTCACCCCCAAGGGGCCCCAGGGTTTCTTTTGTAGTTTAGCAGAAAAGCACAGCAGCCCTTTCTGAGGTCTTCTGATGGAGGCCTGGGGAGTAAAGTTCGCCACTCCAGACCCACTCCACCCTCGCTACAGGAATACATCACGGGCCCCTCTCCCACCCGGATTAAGCACCACCCAAGTCCCTCCCAGCTCTCTGACCAGGAGGAAAGATGGAGTCTGGAGCCTCTTCATGCCCCAACCTATGCTTGAAAGCACAGGCCCCTCCCACCACCTCCCACCTCGGTGCCAAGGGCACCTGTGCCAGGTGTGGGCATAACAGTGTCTTCCAAACAAACTACGAGTTGACAGAAATTGCAACGGGAGCCAGCCAGCACCATCTGCCTGGAGACCTTACCTAGTAAACTCCTACCCAGCACTCTGCTTGGGTGTCCCTTCCTCCAGGAAGCCTTCCGGAACCTACCCCTCTCCTGGGCTCATGCCTGAACCCCCAGAACGTAGAACAGAGCTAGCACTTAGCTGGCGCCCACAAATAGCTGTTAAATAAACAAACGAATGAGCTGTCTCTCCCACCCTGGCCATCCTCCTCCTGGCCCACCAGAGACAGAGGGATTCCAGCACTTACTTCATTTTGAACTGAAAGGAAAAACCCAAACCCAGCTACTCCACAGAGCACTCCTCCCCTGATTTGTGATGGGGGACAGGAGGCAGGGGACAGCGGAGAAGGCCACCCCTCCGGGCCTGGGATGGAGCCAGGAAAACTGGTATGCTTTCACTGTAGATAATATCAGTCTCCAGGGGCTCAGGGCAGAGGCCTGGCCTACCCCTCACAGGGAAACTGCCCACCCACGTGGAAAGGAGGGCCAGAGAGACAGCCCTGCCCAAGGTCGGCTTTCTGCACCCAGGGAGGGGCCAGCAGGGTCCAGGCTGAGATCCTGCCTAGGAGAGTCTGCAGAGCCAGAGACTGCTGGCCACTGATGGGCAGAACCAGAAACATCTCCATCTCACAGGAGACGGGGGAGGGGGCACGGTGAGGCAGCCCGAATCTAGGCCCACTCTGCCCCACTCTGCCTAGGACACCATGCCCCCTTCCTGCCCAAAAGTTCCATCAGTTAACGTCCCGCAGAGAGGGGGCCGTCTGTGTTCCAGTGGCTTCCTTCCCCACTCCCAGGGGGACCCTCAGCCACAGCACTTCCCACAAGGAGGTGCCCGGGATCCCCAGGCCGCCCCAGCGGCCAGCAGAGCCATAAGCCGGCGCTCCTCGTAAGGCAGGGGAAGGCTGCGGGTTGGAGGGTAGAAAGCCAGACAGAACTATCAAAAATGACCGGTCACTGGCTGCAAAAAGCTCAGAGTTCCAATCTCTCCTTGTTTGAGAGGGAAAAACCAGACCCAGGAACTCCCAGCTCAGTCTTATAAAGGCTCAGGAGGCAAGGCAAACCCGACTCCCTACCCCGGCCCATGCCCCGCAAGACCCTCCTGAGGCCCTGGAGGTACCCTTGCCCCCCATCTGTACCCAGGGAACACCCATCGAACCCCCAACCAGATGGTCCCTTGGAGGCTGTAGCCAGAGGACAAGTGGAATGGACAGGAGGTGGGGGCGGGGGTTACCTCTCCTGCCTCCCCTCCCCCATGCCACCTGGCCCTCCCAGGGTTTGAAGGCAGAGGCTCCCGCTCTTGGGGACAGGGACACAGGAAGCTCTAAGCCGTGTGTGGGGAGGGCACACTAATGTGTTCAAGGCCAGGCCCCTTGCAAAATCTCTGGATTTTGCAACTTGGGGCAGACATGGGCTTCCCCAGCTGGCCCAGAGACCCTGGCGGGCAGAGAAGGCTGGAGACTACGGGGGCTCAGCATCCCGGGAGGGGCCGTCAGAGACTCAGGAACATGAGACAGAGCGTCAACAGAGAAGAACACCAAACACAAAGATGACAGAGGCAGGTTGGAGCCTTATTCCCAGGGGCTGCCCCGCCTCCCCTGCAGCCCCTGCTCTGTCCTATGGGGGGGGCTCGCTGTGTATATTCCAAGGCCACCATCCTCTTGACCCTTCGCCTAAATTTCTGGGCATTGGCAGCACTTTAAAAAATGACAACAAACTTGAAGCTTCTAGACCGTCTCCTGGTCCAGGCTGAACGGAGCCCTCCGGGCTCTGTCCAGACCAAATTAAACAGCCGGAGCCCAGAAATGCCCCAAGCGCCGGGGGTGTCTAGGGGCCAAGCGCTGGGTCTGTTTGGCCAGAGAGATGACAAGTCCTCAGTCCTCTGGAACCATGTGCCAGAGAGTTCCATCCTGTTTGGTCTCATAACAACTCAGCCTCCAAATTTGGGAAAAACCGAGAGAACTTTGGAAAGATAGCCACTGTTTGACCGTTTTTCCTCAGTGGCTTTGTCAAGAAAAAGCAAAGGAACTGGTCTCCTGGCTGGGTTTCTGGGATGAACCAAAAAACTGACATCCCCGAAGGCCTTCATCTCTGATAAACCTGTAGCCCGGCACCCCTTACTCCCTACCCCAGCCCACCCTTCTTACACACACCACCAGGTCTACAGCACCATGCACCCCCTGTTCCTGCCCATCGGGAGCGCCTGGCCTGGCAGGAAGGTGGGACTCCTGGGTTTGGGGGCCACCATGGGTCCCTGAGCCTGGCCCCCGGATCCTTGCTGCTGGCCCCGTGGTCCTGTCTGTACCCCAAGGAGACTCTTCTGATAGCAGCCAGCCCACCCCCAGCACAACGAGTGAGGGACATTCAGCTGGGAAATGGGGGGGCGGGGGGTGTGCAATAGTAGTGATGGCTGAGCTGAACCGTGGTAGGGGGCTTGATCTCGGAATGTGACAACACCCCTGAACTGTGAACATTCAAGGAAAAAGAGAAGGGGAGGCCCCATTCTGCTCAGCCAGTGCCAGGATGAGGGCCGCAGCACCCCTGAGGGGCATGCCAAGGCCACAGTCACCGAGCTGCGAAGTCCCCGGCCCCTGCAGGGCAAGCATGCCACCTGCACGTTAGTACTTCCTTGGCAACGTCCCATCACGAATGAGCTGCCAGGCCACTGCTTCCACGAGCAGGACAGCCTCGCCCAGACACGTGGCCTGAGCAAGTACCCACCATGTGCTGGGCACAGTGCTGGCCGTGGCTGCCACTGAGCCTGGGGGCTCACACTCTGGTGGGCTCGTTCCTCCAGGCACAGAAGCCCTAGCCCGTGCCCAGGCACCCTGCCCCCGGCCCTCAGCCTCAGCGGGTGCAGGGGTGCAGACCTAACCAGCCCCCGGGGCGAGCTCGAGTCACAAAGCTCTGGCCTCTGAGCGCTGGCTCTCCCCACCGGCCCCAGATGGGATCATCCTCCTAGCTCCTGGTCTGCAACACAACCAGCTCGCAGTTACAACTCCCTTTCAGGAAGGCTGGCAGCCAGCAGAGCCACGGGCAGGCAGCCACACCCCACTGTCTTCAAAGTCGGATCGTCCAGCGTACGCCTGTGTCGCTGTCTGTAGGACGGGCCATTGGTCCACCCATCTGGGACGCTCTGGGGTGGGGGGATGCAGAGGAGACTGGAATGACCTCCCCAGTGAAGGAACCCTGCAGCCCACCTGACCCAAGCCTCCAAGCTCTGACAGTGAAAGAGCGTGATGGGATGTCCACTGGGCCGGGGCCAGGGCTCCCACGCTGGCCGGCAGCCCAAGTATCTGCTGGACTCAGGGGGACCCCCCGGCAGGCTCCGAATCTGCTGTGCTGACCATGCTACACAGTCTCACTCACCGCCCCATCACCACTCAGGGAGACCCTTGCCGGTGGCCTCTGAACCCCTCCCTTCCGTCACCCAGATTCCTGCATTTAGGCGTCCACGCCCACCCGTTTCTTGCAAATACCTGACCCCCCACCTCAAGCTCTGCTCCTGCGAGCAGGCACCAGGCTCAGGCTGTCGGCTGTCTCCCCAAGACGACCCGCGGGCAGCGGTGTTTATGACCCCACTCAACAGAAGGGGAAATTGAGGCTCAGGGGCCAAGACACCCTCCACCACCCAGCTGTCCAATGGCAGAGCGAGCCTGCCCTCCTAAGCATTACACCGCGCGGGGCTCCCAGCTGCCCTACCCATCACTTCCCCAAAGGCCCTCTCCCTTTGGAGGCAAACTCTGCCCACTTGTCTCTTTCAAACCGTCCTACGTGGACTTCCCTGGCGGTCCAGCAGTTGAGACTCCGCGCTTCCACTGCCGAGGGCCCAGGTTTGAACCCTGGTTGGGAACTAAGATTCCACAAGCCACGTGGCACAACCAAAAAAACCAAAACAACAAAATACCTTCCTAGAGATCCATGTCCTCCAGGAAGCCTTTCCAGACTGACGCCCCACAGCACGGGGTGTCCTCCCTGCTGGACCCACCTGCCTGGCCCACGTCTGACCCTCAGCCCAGCCGATGACGGGGACGCTTCTGCCACCTGGCACGTGTGTGTCCGCCCTCTGCCTCACAATCAGGACGGTGGGTGAGCCTAGTCCCGGGCCCGGGACACGAGAGCAGCAGGCCAGCGAAGCCGGTGGTGGTCAGAGCCGTCAGAGAGCCGTCCCCCCGTAGCTGAAAAGCGGGACTCATCCCCCAAGAGTCCAGCAGAATGCCAGCAAGGCCGGCTCCTCCGGTCCACCAAGTAACCTCACGCCGCCATGGATCCTGTCTCCTGCCACCAGATGAGAACTGCGGGAGGCTGAATTCTCAAGAGGTCTCGAGTCTTGCTGAAAAGCAGGACTCATCCCTCAAGAGGCCAACTGGCATTAATTAGGGGCAGATCTGCACCTGTCACAAAGCTAGGCCTTGTCCTCCTGGGAGGAAACGGGCCCCCGAATCCAGCCATCGAGGGAGCCCTTGTCCAGGAGGTGTCTGGGCTCCCAGACAAGCAGGTGCATCTGCATGGTCTCGTCTCCCCAGGAGACCCTCTCCCTGCTCTCTGCCCATTCTCACGCTCTGGGGCCTAGGGCCTGCTTGGGCTCCAGGATCTGGCTGGCAGGATCCTCGAGAAGACGTTAGAGGGTTCAGAAGGGCAGACATGTCCTCTAGGCGGGAGAACAAGGCTCTGGGTCCGGAGCTCCTGGGTCCTGGGCCAGACTGTGTTTCAACCAACATCAAGGACTTTTAGGATTCTTTCTCCGTGTGCAAATCTGGTTACAGCAAACACTGCTAGGGAAAGTAGGCCAACAGCTAGCACTTGGAAGGGCTTTTGTTACACAAAGACCAGGGTTGTAATAGCGTTTGCGATAGCAGAGTTGGCCTGAGTTCACTAGAGAACACGCCGTTCCACTGCTCTGTGCCTGGCAGCCAGATAGGGGACTACGTCACCGCTCGGGCCACCCCATCACCCAGGGAGTGACGGGCGCGGAAGCCACCTGAGGCCCATCTTCAAACAGGGGGAAGCGGAAAAGGAGACTCTCTAAAAAAAAATCGCATCAGCAAAACACAAAATACTTTTCTTGCCCCTAATATGAGGGTCTCCACGGAGCCCTGAGATCCTCCTTAGGGCGAGAGCAAAGACCAGTGTGGGAGGTTTGCATCCATGGAGGACACTGCCACCCTCTCAGTCCCCCGGGAGACCTGAATCCACAGACGTGTCCAAAATAGAAGACAGGCTGAATCCCCGCGCCACCTCGGTGATGGGATGAAGCTTAAAGATCTCGCCCTCAATTCTCCAGGGTGGGGAAGGGGATGGGCAGGAATAACGGGACGAAAAGAGAAGAGCGTTCCTCAGGGAAGGGGGTGGATGTGCCCGGGATGTGGGGCATCAGCAGAATTTAACGGTGGGCGCCCGCTCCATCCCCCCCACATGCATATCCACCCGGGGCAGCTATCTGTCTGCCCTGCAGGGCACGCTGCTCCAGCCTGGATACTGCCGTCGCCCCAAACCTCCAGGAAACACCCCATCAGAGCCCGTCGACCCCCGCTGCAGGATTCCAGTCTGCTCAGACGTACTGTCATCCCCAGCAACGCCGTGGCTCAGAACTCGCCCGGCTTTGGTGGTGGCCCCTGGGGCCTCCATCCTTCGGCCATCGACACGTGCTTCGAGACGGGGCCAAGTCCGCCAGCCTCAGGAACTATCGGGACTTTGACCCTACCTCGCGGAAACTGAGACGCGGAGTGGGCAGCCCGGGCCGAGGCCCCCCACTGGCCCCAGAGAAACAGACCAGCACTTTGGCTCCGAACTCGACCACTCCGGCTGCCTCCCCAGGACGGTCCGGGCTCCCGGGGGATGGGCACACCTGGGCCTCCGTGGCCTCACCGTCCGACTGTGGCAAGCTGGCCCCTCTTTATGTCCCAGTCCTAACGGACCAGCTCATTCCGGCCTCCCCCGCTTCTGTCGCTGCCTGAACGCGCTCCTCCTTCTGCTGCAGTCAGACTGTGTCTCCTCCACACGACCTTCCTCTGCCCTGGCTCTGCCAGCCTGTATCATCCACTGCTGCTCTGGGTCAGACACTCTCCTCCTTTCCTGATCGCTCCTTCCCACGTCTCTCTGTTTGAGGCTATCAGCCCCAAAACCCAACTCCACTCCAAGTTCCTGGGGCTCTTAGGGAGGCCGCCTTTCTGGTCCCTAAGCTGGCCGTGCGGAGCCCCCCCACACACACACACACGCGCATGCCCAGGTACACTGGGGGGCTCTAACTCTCCTGTCTTCAGAGCACAACGGCTCTCCAGGGCACACAACGGAGAGGCTGACACACAGGGAACCGGGGGGGTCCGAGGCCGCGCTCCCTAAGAGTGAGAAACCTCCCCCTGAAGGCACAGGGTTGCCAACTGCTGCACCAGGACAGTCTCAATGAGGCCATTGTCTCCAACTAAATGACAGCCTGGAGAAGCCGCCTGGGAAGCAGCCGCAGAGGCCACCAGCGTCTCCAGATGGGGCACTTCGGGGCGAGGATGGAGTCGCACGCGGGGCCGGGAGGGAGGGGCACTAACTACCTACGTGGCACGAACTGTGACAGACCACACAACCCCCAAACCTCCTCCTGCCGATCCTGCTTCAGGGCTCCCATCTCATCCCCTGAAACCCCAGAAAGCTCCGCTTCCAGGTCAGGGACCGCAGGCCAGCCTAACTCCCACAGGCCACAGGAGAAAAGCACACACAGCGCGGAACCTGAAGGCGGCAGCAGTCTCCAGATGGGCCAGTTCTCCCGCTCGGACACTCAGGAGATGAAAGGCCCCTGAGGAGCTGCGGGAGGGCTGCTGGGGGCAAGCAGAAGGCGAAACAGAAGGAAGGAGACTCGGGGAACATGCTGGGTATGAGCATGCGTCCCAAGAGGTCCCGATGTTCGGGTACAAGCCATCACAGCTCTGCAGACCCACACTCCCCTTGTTCAGTGCCCAGTGTCAGAGTCGGAAAAGTGCTCCAACCACAGAGCCAGCCCCCAGCAGACCATCCCTCGCACAGGGCAAGCCGGCCACTTGACCCCACCCCCTCCTGTCTCTCCACCCCCTGCTAAGCCAGTCCAGGCCCAGCCCAGAATCACCGCCTCTGGGGCTCTGCTGGGGGCGCAGCCAAGCTCTGGTCCCGGAGAAGTGCCCCGCGCAGATGGGGCTGACCTCCGGTGGGCCACGTGCATGGCTGGGCTCTGGACCGCCAGAAGATCCCAGTCTTGATTCTGCCCTTGGGGGAGGGGCACCTCCCCGCAAGGCCTGGCACCTGGACGTCTGTTAACTCCTTTCGACCCAGCCTTCCCAAGGCCAGGTCCACCAGAGGGCTCTGCCCAAGGCTGCCTGGGAGCCCCTCCGAGGGGCGGGGGCTCCAGATCCCAGCAGAGGCAGACCCGCCCCTCAGAAATCCGGCCCCTAAGTGCTGGAGACTATTGTGTGAGCTTCCCTTCCGACCGCTTTATTTACTCCCCAAGACGCAGGACGCAGAGCCACAGGCAGTCACGAGGACGCACGAAAGCCACACACACGAGCCCAGGACCGGGATGCCCTACCGCACCCGGCGGGAGAAGCCCCCCAAGTCTCTCAACACTTTGTAAACCCAGGAGGGGGGAGGGGACCAAAACGCGCTCCCAACCAGCAAGCAGGCCCCTCCTCCCCCCACAGCCGGACTCCGGGAGGACGAGGAGGATATCCCCAGGCCTGAATGGGGGCCGATGGGACGCCCTCCTCTACACTCGCCGCGGCCTGGGTCGTGTCCACTCGGGTCCCTGCCCAGCCCGGATTCGGCTCAGCCCCGGCTCCGAAACTGGTGTGGGGGAGGGGGCTGTCCTGCGGGCGGGACGCGGGGGCGGGTAGCGAACTCCCCCAACCCGCCGCAGGGCCAGGGCCCCGAGGCCGACGGGGAGCGCGGGAGGGATAGGACTGAGCGACAGCTGAGAGGGAAACCGCGCGCCAGGGCCGTTTGAGGAAGCCCCGCGAACCCTCGAGGAGACTGTCGTCGCTCGGCAAACACAAACAACAATAAAAGGAAGGAAACCCAGCGGCAGCGCGCAGGGCGAGCGCAGGGGCCAGCGAGGGCGCGCGGTCCCCGTGTCCCCCTAACGGGGTGCTCCACGGAGGCGACGCGGGCGCGGGGCGGGGGGCGCGGCGGGAGGGCACCCCATCTGGGTCCTCCCTCCCCGTCCGCGCCCCCGTCTCGCCTGAGGTCCGCCCCGAGGGGCCCCCGAGCACGCCCGCGGCGCGGTGGCCGGCCGGCACCCACCTTCGAAGTCCGAAATGATCCCGTCCAGCTGCGCGTTGACCGCGGGGTCGGACATGGTGGCTCGCGGGCGGCGCGACGCGCGGAGGGCTGCGGCAATGAAGCGCCCCGGCCGGCACGGGCCCTGCGCGCTGGCTGGGGGGCCGCGCCCGCGCTCCCGCCGTGTAGAGCTGGCCGCCGGAGCCCCTCGGCCCCCGGGCTCGGCTGAATGAATGGGGGAGGCGGGCGGGCGCCGGCGCTCCCTGCTCCCCGCGCCGCCGCCCCGCCCCGCCCCCGCCTCCCGGGCGGATCAGGTTCCCGCACCCGCGGCCCGGCCTCCACTTCTCGCACTGGCTGCTCCGCCCGCCTGTCAAGGTTGGGCCTGGGGGGGCTGGGACCCGAGCGGCCGCCGCGGGGACAGGCCGAGTCCCGGGCGCCCGACCCGAGAGCCCCCCCTTCTACCCGCCTGGCCCGCGCCCAGGGGACGGCGACGGACGCGGCCCCGGCGCCCTCCCCCCCCGACGCCCCGCTGAGGCCAGATGTGGGCGGATGTGGAGGTCGGGCGGCGGCGCGGGGGCGGCGCCGAGGGGGGAAGAGATTCCTCCCCTTCCCTAGGGCGCAGGGTTCCTTCTGCGGGAGGTTTTCTTTACGCAGCCAAACAAAGTTCGCCGCCGCCTTCCCGCGCGCAGCGCCTCCAAGGGTTAAGCGCTCGGACTGGCGGCCGGCAGGAGCCCAGCCTGTTGGCCAAGAGCCGAGGGGCGAGCGCCAGTCACGTGACCCGGGGCGGGGAGGGGGGCGCCAAATCCCACCCTCTTGGGGCACCTCTCCAGCTGCTCCCTACTCCCAGCCCACCGCCCCCGAGGTCGCTGCTGCACCCTCGGGGGCGGTGTCAGAAAAGGCACTGGCCCACCGGGGACGCGGGGCAGGGACGGAACACCCTTGTCAGAACCGCCAGGGACACGTGCCACTCCAACGCTGCACAACAAGGGGCTTCCTGAAGGCAGAGCGTAGACCCCGTGTTCTCCCTGGTAAGGCGCAGATATTTCAAAGTATCTGAAGGGAGGCGTTGGGGGAGGGGACGGGGAGCAAGGGGCCTGCCGGTGAGGCTCGGCCCCATCTGGCCCACACCTCAGGCCTGGCCTTGCCCTCCCGGCCAGTTAATTTCTGCCCTTCTCCGTACATTCGACAAACATTGATTAAGCCCTATTACCTACAAGGCAGTCAGGTCCCAAGGGCTGGGGACAAAAGGATGGGCTGGAACTTGAAGAGCAGCCAGGAAGGGCCCTCCAGGTCTGGCACCAACAATGGGGGGAGGGGGTCTCTTCCAATCCCCCCAGCCAGTTAGGCACTCCTGCCTATCCTCCCATTTTCTTAGACCCAGGGCTTCTGCCCCAAGTCGGGGGCCTGTGTGAGAACAGCAGGGAAAGACGCTCTCTGAGCTGGTGGGCAATTCGGCAATACGGTGTCCTCCGGGTGGCATGCGAGTGCCCGAGAGCTCGTCCTGGGTCTCAGACTGGTCACTGCCACTCCCCTCCCAGCCCCCACGCCCCCAGTTCTGAACGATCCCAAATGCGCAGGGGATGCTGAGGCCTGACCGCCATCCCGGTTAATCAGGGCCTCTTGCGGAGAGTGCGATGCGCTGGGCATGAGGAGATTTCTTAAGCTGATGAAATCGAGTCCTTCCTTTTTAAGAAAAGCAGTCTCTCCCTCCCCCATGCTTTGGATATTTTGAACTATTTTCAACCAAGTGAGTTTGTGGACAAGGAACTGCAAAACCACAGACATTTCAGATGTGCACACACCCTCTGCCTGGGAGCTGGGGTTTCAGAAATGGAGTCGCCACTGTCATTAATAGCACCTCTGGTGGCTTCCACACCAGCCCGGGGCATTTCTTGTCTGAAAACCAGCACCTGGGCCCACCCGACAGTCCAATCTTCTGGCCACCTGCCCACCCAGTATTTGGGGGTTTGGTGGTCCACTGCCTCTAAGAAACAGCCTAATGCCATCACCCCCTGGGAAGATGCTGGGTCTCAGAGACAGGACAGCATCCAGCCTGGGCCACAGCATTTCTCTCCAGTGTTTTTATAAAAAGCACCTGGTGCGTGTAGACACACCCATGCGATTGTTCTTCCAGGGCGCTGGCCTGGAGTTCTACCAGATTCGAATAGGTTGGCTTATTGTGCATTATTCACTTCCATTCACAGTGGAGCTAAACATACTGAAGCTTATCTCCTCAGGGAGCCCAGCCAGGGTGCATGCCTCACCAAAATGCTCCCCTGTGGGAACCCAAAGGACAATGGCAGGAGGGAGCGGACCTCCGAGGCCAGAACGTTGGCCAGACTGTGCTCCAGACCCCGTCCAGTCCATCCCCCTGCCTGCCTCTGGCCCCCCTTCACTTAACCACTGAGGCTGCCGTTGCCAGGCCTAGACACCTCCAGGTAAGGAGATTCCCCCTGTTCCCTGAGGAAACCGACCCCGGCACTTGGCCACACTCCCAGCCAGGAAGTTCACCCTTGTATCTAACCAACCGCTCTAATTGTACATCATTTATTTCTTCTTTTTTTCTGTCCTCAGAGGAGATGGGAAACAGCTGGGCACCACCCTTCGAGTAATAATTACCTCCTCCAAACTCGAAGACAATCCAGTTGCTCCTTGGCCTTCTCTTCCTCAGCTTAAATCATCTGTCCCCGGCCCTTTAATCATCCCCCATCCTTTGATCACTTCTGATGACTGTGTCCAAAGTGGGGCTCCAGGACTTTAATAAGGCCTGATCCCTGTAGGATGGGGAGGGTGCCCTGACCCCCTGTCCCAGGGCATGAGCAGTCAGGGCCCGGGTCTGGACAGACAATCCTGGGAGGGGCGCTGGGCAGATAAAAGCAGCGGCAGCAGCAGAAGAGGGAAGAAAATGAGCTTAAATTTGGCGAGAGCAAAAGAACTGCCATGCGTCCAAATTCTGTGATGGTGCGCTCTCCCAAGGCCACGGGGGAAGGCAAGACCGTTTGTAGGCCTGGCCCAAGGGGAAGGTGTGATCAGGGGGACATCAGAGGGGCCACCTACCTCACAGGTCCACCGTGAGACATGTAGTGGGGTGCATGGTGGGCCCCCCAAAATATATGTCCATTCCGAACCTCAGAATGAGACCTGACTTGGTGTAAGGATCTTTGCAGACGAATGAAGCTAAGGGTCTTGAGACAAGATCACCCTGGATTAGAGTGAGCCCTGAATCCAATGACCAGTGTCCTTATAGAGACCAAAAAGGAGAAGACACAGAGGCGCAGAGAAAAGGGCCTCGTGAAATCAGAGGCAGGGATGGGAGTGACGCAGCCACAAATCAAGTAACACTTGGGACCCCAGAAGCTGGAAGCAGCAGGACGCTTCCCCAGAGCCTTCGGAGACAGCTTGCCCTGCTGACACCTTGAGTTCAGGCTCCTGGTCTCCAACTGAGGGAGAATAATTTTTTGTCCTGTTAAGCCCCTCCCAGTTTGTGGTTCTTTGTTACAGCAGCCCCAGGACACTCCTACAGACCTTAAACTCCAATCTGAATCATCCCTTTAGGCCAAAGCTGCCTCTCCCAAAGATGTCTCATAAGCCCCAAGTCCTGCAGTCGGCAGTGAACGCTGGCCAGCAGGTGGCAGTCCCGAGGGGGCTCGGGGGCACTCAGACAGCAAGTTTTCATCAGAAAAGCTGGAGGCCAGGGCTGGGTGAGAAACGTATAAATATGAAGCCTTTCTGGAGATGGAAGGAGCAGGCCTGAAGGGAAACCCCACAGGTCCAGCCCAGGTGGAGTGACCCTTGCAAAGCATGGGGAGAACGGGAGGAGGAAGTAGATGGGCGGAAACAGCCATTTGGCTCACCCATCAGTACCCCTGACCCCACGCTCCAGGGGGGTGGCATGGGGAGCAGAGGGAGGATGGTGGCTCTTTGCCCAGCAAAACCAGGCCTTTGGACCGGACACCCCATGCAGTGGACCATCTGGCTCCTCTGGGGCAGGGGCCATATGGTCTCAGCTCTACGTGCACCTAGCGCCCCGCAGGGCCTCCCTGAGCCCCAGAGCCTCGGGTCCATCAGCTGCTGAGCCTTCCACAGCCCCCAAGCCCCTTCAGCCCACCATCTCGGTAAACGGCACCAGCATCTACCCAGCCGCTCAAGCCAAATATCAAGGCGTCACCCTCGAGTTCTCCCTTTCCCTCCCCGCCACATCCAAGCCATCAGGAAGTGTCTGCCTCAAATATCCGTGGATCAGTCTACGTCCCTCCTCAAGTTCCCTCCCTCCAGCCCACCCCCTCTGCCAGAGGTATGCTGCCTAAGGTTTAACAACCGGCAAAACAACTCTACCTGATGTGTGGCATTGGCCTATTTCTGTGGTGTAAGTATTCCCATCTTGGCCAGTTTGGGGCTACCAATGAGACACCGTTGAAACTGGGGCTGGATATCGCTTATATGTGGAATCTAAAAAATGGTACCAATGAACTTATTGACAAAACAGAAATAGAATTACAGATGTAGAAAACAAACTTATGGTTACTGGGGGGAAGGGTGGGGAGGGATAAACTGGGAGATTGGGATTGACATATACACACTACTATATATAAAATAGATAACTATTAAGGACCTACTGTAGAGCACAGGGAACTCTACTCAATACTCTGTAATGACCTGTACGGGAAAAGAATCTAAAAAAGAGTGGATGTGTGTATATGTATAACCAAACCACTTTGCTGTACACCTGAGACGAACACAATGTAAATCAACTATACTCCAATAAAAATTAATTAAAAAACAAAAAAGAAACTGGGGCTGGGAAGAGATTGCAGTAGCTGCCGTTATACAGTGTTTCCACCATAGAGATACAGCAGAGGTAAAGAACTCAAGAACAAAGATGACCCGTTCATCTATCGTTGGACATTTAGGTTGTTTCCCTGTCCTGGCTATTGTAAATAGTGCTGCAGTGAACACTGGGGTACATGTGTCCTTTTGAATTATGGTTTTCTCAGGGTATATGCCCAGTGGTGGGATTGCTGGGTCATATGGTAGTTCTATTTCTAGTTTTTTAAGGAACCTCCATACTGTTCTCCATGGTGGCTGTATCCCACCGATGGTGCAAAAGGGCTCCCTTGTCTTCACACCCTCTCCAGCATTTATTGTTTGTAGATTTTTTGATGATGGCCATTCTGACCAGTGTGAGGCGATACCTCATTGTAGTTTTGATTTGCATTTCTCTAATAGTAATGTTGAACATCTTTTCAAGTGCCTCTTGGCCCTCTGTATGTCTTCTTTGGTGAAATGTCTATTTAGGTCTTCTGCCCATTTTTTAATTGGGTTGTTTGTTTTTTTGATATTGAGCTCCATGAGCTGTTTGTGTTTTGGAAATTAATCCTTTGTCCGTTGCTTCATTTGCAAATATTTTCTCCTATTATGAGGGTTGTCTTTTCGTCTTGTTTATGGTTTCCTTTGCTGTGCAAAAGCTTTTAAGTTTAATTAGGTCCCATTTGTTTATTTTTGTTTTTATTTTCATTACTCTAGGAGGTGGGTGAAAAAAGATCTTGCTGTGGTTTATGACAAAGAGTGTTTTTCCTATGTTTTCCTGTAAGGGTTTTATAGTGTCCGGTCTTAAATTTAGGTCTTTAATCCATCTGGAGTTAAGATGTGATACGTATATACAATGGAATATTACTCAGCCATAAAAAGGAACAAAATTGGGTCATTTGCAGAGATGTGGATGGACCTAGAGTCTGTCATACAGAGTGAAGTAAGCCAGCAAGAGAAAAATAAATATCATATATTAACGCATATATGTGGAATCTAGAAAAATGGTACAGATGAACCTCTTTGTAGGGCAGAAATAGAGACACAGATGTAGAGAACAGACATGTGGACACAGAGGGGGAAGGGGAGGGTGGGACGAATTGGGAGATTAGGTTTGACATAAATACACTACCATGTATAAAACAGATAGCTAGTGGGAACCTGCTATACAGCACTGGGAGCTCAGCTCGGTGCTCTGTGACGACCTAGATGGGTGGGATGTGTGTGTGGGGGGAAGGAGGTCCAAGAGGGAGGGGATATAGGTATACATATAGCTGATTCACTTCATTGTACAGCAGAACCTAACAGAACATTGTACAGCAATTTTACTCCGATAAATAAATAAATAATAAATTAACTCAAAAAGAAAAACAGAACAAAGATGATGGTTAAATGTAGTAAGATACTTCGGAAGGGTTGAGCTCTGGGTATTATCTTTGTTCTTAATATAATTACTTGTAAGTAATTTAATTCATACCATATACATCTACGATTTAATTTTATAATTTTTTCTAATAGAGCGATGCATTTTTATTGTGGTAAAATATATATAATATAAAATGTGGGGCTTCCCTGGTGGCGCAGTGGTTGAGAGTCCACCTGCCGATGCAGGGGACGCGAGTTCGTGCCCTGGTCCGGGAGGATCCCACATGCCGCGGAGCGGCTGGGCCCGTGAGCCATGGCTGCTGGGCCTGTGCATCCGGAGCCTGTGCTCCGCAACGGGAGAGGCCACAGCAGTGAGAGGCCCGCGTACCGCCAAAAAAAAAAAAAAAAAAAAAAAAAAAATCTACCATTTCAAACACCTTTAAGTGTACAGTTCAGTGGCACTAAGTGCATTCACGCTGTTGTGCAACCATCACCCCCGTCCATTTCCAAAACTGTCTTCATCATCCCAAACGGAAACTCTACTCTCATTAAACAGGAACTCCCCATTTCCCCCTCCTCGCCCCAGGCCCTGGCAACCACCATGCTACTTGCTGTCTCTACAAATTTGACTACACGAGGTACCTCATGTAAGGTGGAATCGTAATATTTGTCCTTGTGTCTGGCGTATTCCATTTAGTGTAATGTCTTCAACTTTTGTTATTCTAGGTACACACGTTTTGGCGTGTGTCAGAAACTCCTTCTTTTTATAGGCTGAATGGTATTCCATTGTACGCACGTACCATATTTTGTTTATCCATTCATCCATCGATGGGCACTTGGGATGCTTCCACCTTCTGGCTATTGCGGATAATGCTGCTACGAGCATGGGCGTACAAACATGCCTCTGAGTCTCTGCACTTAATTCTTTTGGGGGTATACTCAGAGATGGAATTGCTGGATTGTACGATAATTCCACAGAATTTAATTTTAAATAATTTATTCTCGAGCGTATGTTTTTCATAAAACATACATTGTATGAAATGGAAATCACGTCTTTTATATTGTATACACTTAATATATAATTAAAATTTTAATAATGACTGTGCTTAACAACTGGCTCGTGCCCTGCCGTGGCCCCCTCTCCCCTGCATTCCTGCAAATCCTCCCAACTGACCTGCTTGTTCTGCTCTCACTTCCCTTCACCCTAGAAATCACGGCGAGGCTTTAAAAGTGGGATCAGACTACATCACCTCCCACGGCTTAAGGGTCGAGTGCAGATTCCTTACCGAGGTCGCCGAGGTCCCAGGTGCCTGGCCTCTACCCGCCGCTGCAGCCTCACCTATTCACTCGGCGCCCCCGGCCTCCTCCTGCATAGCTGTCCTCTCTGCCTGGACGGCCTCCCCCAGGTCTTGCCCTTGATGGCTCCCTGCCTGTCTTTTCCGTTTAAATATCAGAGCGCCCACCCCAGGGTCCCCCAGGAGACCCCTTAGCCAGTTGCTTCCTTGCCTCCAGGCCTGCAATGGAGACTCCCTGAGACTCCCCTGAGACCCTGTTAGAGCCTGTGGAATGACAGAGTTCATTCAGTTCCCTTTGCGGGATGGCAGGGTCACGGGGACTCCTGACAGGGAACCGGCCCAAAGGGGCAGAGGGCCCTTTGGGACTCCCCTGGACTCCCTGCGCTCCTGCCAGCCTCACACAGACCAGCCCAGCCCCGGCCCCAGCACTCAGGGTGACAGGCAGGGGCGTTGCCTGTACTGGACCAGGCCTCCAGGACCCGTGTCCCTTTATCACCCTGTGAAATCAGCAGCGACCATGCTTCAGACCACTGAGTCTCTCAGGCAGCCTGAATTTGAATCTTCCCTTGAAGCCCGTCTGGGTACGGCTGACATTTAACCGGTGCGTAGGCTACAAAACACCCTTACGCCATCTGCCTGGCTGCTTAAATGCAGCCAGAAGGTTTCACTTCAAAGGGGAATGCCGTGCTCTTAGCACGTGATCAATCTGTTCCCCAAACTTCCCAGTTCTCGCTCCAGCCTGCTCTGCTCGGAACATTTACAGCAAACTCTGACCACAGCGGCCTGGCCCTTATCTTGGAGGCAGGGGACTTTTTAAACAAAATCTTTCTCTTCTAAATCATGCTTTTGAGCCACCAAAGGAAGCTCCTGGCCTTCGGGCCCCAAGCCAACAGGCTTCCCCACCCCCACCGAGCCGGAGCCCTCGACTCCAGTGGACAGACGCTCAGGCCTGAATCAGCTGCAGTTTCCCTGCGTCCTAGGACAGCATGACCGGGGGGCAGCACTGCCCACCCCTCCCATCCTTCAGATTCGCTGCAAACTTTACTGCGATGATATTAAACCCTACGGGACCCTGGGAGCCAGGGCAGGGGGCAGCGGCCCCTAACACGGAAGGCAGAAGGACAGGGCGGAAATTAGGACCCTGCAAGATGACCACTCACCAGCTGAACTCCGGCTATGGCTTTGGAGGCTCAGTTGTTTATTCGTGCAGCCAATGGGCTTTGATTGGCAAATTCGTTTGTCTGGGACTCTGGTTTGGTGAGTGATCACCCAGATACTATGGGGGAGGAGGAAGTCTCTTCTTTTGATGACTCATGTTTTATTCCTGATTATTCCCTCTTTACACAGTCCCACAACCCTCCGTTCCCACTCCAAGCCCCCTAGACAGGGCTTTGGAATGGACTGAAGTCCCCAACTTCCTAGCAACCAGTAGAGGCTGGAGGTACAGAGATGGGGTGGCGGACGCTCAGCCTCCCACACCCCCCAGCTGATGGGAAATTCCCTCGGGCCCTCCCGATGGCTCTGCAAAGTCACACGAGGGGCCCCAGGGGAGTGGCCGGCCTGGTACCGACCCAGCCTCAAAGCAGCGAGTGACTGTGCCAGGCTGTGGACTCGTCACCCCCAAGGCTGCCAGGAGACTTGGCCAGGGCACCTTCCCGGGGGACAGGACATTCCCAGGTCCCCAGGGGCCATCACTGTCCTGGTCTCTTCGCCACTTTTCTCAAGCAGGCACCCTGCTCTGAGGGCTCGAAAGCTGAAGGCCGCTTGCCACTGCTGCAGTGTGGGGACGAGGCTGAGTCACCAGCCTGCCCTAGTTCCACATCAGCGGGAACAACGGGATCCGAGCGGGATCTAAGCAGAGAAGAGGGGACAACAGTGCCTCTGTGGCCACGCTTAAAGCACCGCAGTGACCAAGGCGATGTTGTCCCCAGGGAGCTGCCAGCCGGCCTGGCCCCTTGGACTGCGGCCACATGCTCTGACAATGCCCCAGCCCATTGCCAGGAGCGGTGGCCGGTCAGCATGGAAAGGGCAGGGAAACAGGTTCCCTCCCCGCCTCTTCTGCACACTTCAGAAGTGTCTTCAAGGCTTATCTTGCAACCACAGACCCTGCTGGAATCCCCTCCAATGCCTGCCCCCTAAATGCTCATCGACCTACCCTTGCAAACCTCCAGTGACGGGGAGCTCAGTACCTATCAATGCTGCTCACTCTGTCTTTAGCCAGTTTGGGGTATTTAAAAGAGATGGGGTTGGGGGAGGGAAGGAATGAATTAAAGTCTGCCTGACCACAGCTTTTGCCCATGGAAGAGATATCTACTTTACTTTTCTCCAGAATACAGAAGTGAAAAGGAGATGTAGGGGCATGGACTATAGTTTTACTGCGAGATCTTTCTGGGGGCCTGGAATTAGGGGTGTCCGCCCTCTTCATGGCCAAAATGTGTGTGCAGTTTCCCTGGGGGCCGGATTTTTTTCCAGCCCGTTTCCAGTCCACCGTGAATTCGAGAGGATGTTTTGTGCCCCTGGACATGCCCGTTGGCCCGCCGTGACCCCCACGGGAGAGGGTACCTGAGATGCAGGCTCCGGGTCCTGGCCGGCAGCCTTGGGAACAGACAGCTCCGCGTGGGAGGGAGGGAGGAAGAGCGGGGCGTGCTGGCGGGGCCCCTCCCGACAATCTGGTATTGCTTTTCTGGATAATGAACTCTCCTACCCCAAGTGCTGCTAGAGCCAGCCAGCAGCCAACCAACCTCAATGGACCGTTTGTCCCTCATGTGAAGTGACCTCCGGGACGTAATGGGTTTCCTATTAACTCACCCGCCTCTGCTCTTCCCCTCTCCCCCTCCAGCATGAGTCACTCGCCTAGATGACTCGGCCCGGCAGGGCCCTTGCCAGGGGTTTGTCAGTTCTGGCCGGGCCGTGTGAGGGGAGACACAGAGGACAAAGGCTGTCCAGCCGGAGGCCAGTGGCCCGGGGTTCACACAGCTTCCTGGGGACTGTCTATACCCCGGGCCCCCGAAGCCAGGGGTAGGTCCCTCTGTGCCTCCCTGGTGCCTGGGGACCCTGGCAGCCATGCCCCTTCCCATCTGCGGACAGACCGTCTTCCGGCAGACTGCTGCAGGCAGGGAGCTGAGAGGTTAACTCACGTGGGAACCGGCCACAGCGATCAGGAGCAAGAATGCCGAGGCTGCTGAGCGCCAGTTACCACCCTTCCCACCTCTGAGAAGCAGGTCTGGGGGTTTGTGTCCTGGCTTTTCTTAACCTAAACACACAGGTTCTCTCACCCACTCAGCCCTAGGCTCTGGGGAGGGAGACTCCAAGCTGGCCTCCCTGCCCGGGGTCTTGGTTCCCCCCAAGCTGAAGCCTTTCTAAAATGCAAATGTGACCGGCGACCCTCCAGATACAGTGGGAGCCCGGCAGGGCTGACAACCAGGCCTCCACCTCCGGCGGCCACCCCTGCCTCTGCTCATGCCCAGTTGCTCCCGGTTCCTGGACACACCGGGCGTCATAGCTCTGCGACTGTCCGACTCTGTTCCCTCAGCCTGGCAGGCCCCTCCCGCCCTCCTCGACCTGGCTTATTCTCAGTCCTTCTGCAGGTGCCTCCCTGGCATTTCTAGGGAGCTTCCCTGGAACCCCTGGGTGGGGGGGACTCCCTTCTAGGCCCTACCGTGGGTTTTCCCAGTGGCCAGGTCAGCCTCTGACCCAGACCATTCGCTGGAGGGGGAAGCCAGGCAGCGGGGATCAGGAGGTGGGCTTCCCGGAGCAGAGAATCAGCACCAGGGAGTGACACTGCAGGGCAGGAAGCGAGACGGGGAGCCCCCAGCCCAAGGAGGAAGGAAGCCACGAGCATCGCCCCTCCCACGCCCCAGCGGTCCTGCCAGCCAGATGGGCCACCTTCTCAGCACAGCTGTTCTTCAGCAGAGAGAAACTTCTCCCCTTCGGGAACAGGGTGGGGACATTCCAGATGGGGCCTCGTCTGGTCAACAGGGACCATGGAGTCTGGGTCTCCGTGGCTCCTTCCATCCACGTGGCCACGGACCTGGCTCTGCCCAAGTGAGCACACATCTGGAGCTGCACGGCCCAAAGGGCAGGGCAGGGAATCTGCCTGGTTAGCTGAAGCCGCCACACAAATGGAGAATAGACCTGCTCACAGGTCCAAGTGGAGACTCTGGTACCCGGGGCATCACTTCCAAGGAGGTGAACGAAGACATTCTAGGCCAGTGAATCACCAAATTGCACATCTGGGCAGGCCGTGGGCCCATCCCCCATCACTGGAGAAAAGGAAACTGACGCAGCTTACATATGGTGCATGGGGTCTTCTGGGTCAGCAGGGTGTGCAACCCAGCAGCTGAGAGGTTTGACCACTTGACTGTGAATAATCTAGAACATTTATCCAGGAAAAAGTCCAGCATTGTCCAATTGGTGACCTAAAATCTCAGAACATATGTCCCCTTTCTGCAGAACCATGTCACTTTCCTAGCGCCGCCCTCTCATCCCATCTGCCGCCGAAGCGTCAGTCGTCCAGAACACGACACAGCAACGACCGCTGTTAATCCTACAGGTCTCCCAAGTCTCCCCCGTTTGTCACTACACCTTCAGTTCTCAGCAGGAACTGACGTTCAGAATGGTGACCCCAAGACAAAGCAAGATCTTCCAAGGAGGGCTCAGTAGGAACCCTCATAAAAACAGAAATCAGTACTCAACTTTCAGCAAGATTTTTGTTAAGAAAGGTTGAAAGACCAGGCTGAAACAGTGGCGTGCTCATAAATGTTTAACAACCTGCTCCGGTGGACGAGGGAAAGAGTGATTTATAACATTTGCCAATTGCCGTGATGTCAATACTCCCACCATGGCTGAGTTCAGGCTACCAACATGACCTCCCTGAGCACAGAGTTGGCAAGAGATGTGCACACCACTAGCTGAAACTCTCAGATCACTACAGCTTATTCTTTCTTCTTGGGAGGGTGAGAAGTCTAGGAAGCCCTTTGCTAGGCAGAACAGCAACAGCAAATAGGGTTCAACCAGCAGGCCAACCCAATCAATGGCCCACCATCATGATGTGAGGGAGGTTTCTGAGGCTGCCTCAGTGCTCGGGGAGAAAGAATGCGATGATAATTGACTGATGATGTCTGCCCCAGCCTCAGCATGGGAGATTGGTGCACGTATTTGCCACTTGCCATTCCTGACCTAAGACATTTCTCTTGCCTCTAAAGTTCAGTGCAAAGGTCACCTCCTTGGCGAACTCTTTCCCAGTCTCACCTTTTTCCTGAGTAATCCCTACTGCAGAATTTACTACCACTCTGTACATACAAAGGGAGTTACTGGTGTGTGTGGCACAGACCCTAATTGCTCCCCCAGCATCTGACCTCCCTTTCTTCTACTGTAACAAAAGTTTCAGTTGGCACATGGCTTCCCAGCTAAAGAATACATTTCCCAGCCACCCCTGCTGCTAGGAGTGGTCATGTAACGAGGTTCTGGCCATTGGGAGGGGAGCTGAAATGTTTAACTTTTAAGGTACTCCTGCCCCTTCCTCTCCCCCTGGCTGGAGTGCAGATGTGATTGCAGGAGCTGAAGCAACCATCTTATTTCATGAGGTGCAGGCTGTTTGTTGGGGATGGCAGAGCAGCAAAGGAGGAACAAACTGTGTCCCTGCTGCTCTGGGCCACCATGACTGCTTACAGTCGGATTAGGAAGTGGAAGAGAAATGAACTTCTCTCCTGCTTAAGCCTCTGTTGTGTCAGTCTTTGTTATGCAGCCAGACGGCACCCTGACTGAAAAGGTATGTGCCCATCATCCCAACAATCTGGGCAGGAGAGGGCAGGGCAAGGCTCTTAGCATTATGCACTGAGGCCCTAGCAGAGTCTGATAGGATAAGCGTAGTTAAAGCAAGATGAACAGTCTAGTTCACCCAAGGTTTGTTTTGTTGGCTTGTTTTGGTACTTGAAACTGGAACATAAAGATCTGAGGACGTACACTAGCTAACATAAAGCAGAGAGGACACCCAATAAACATGTGCCCAGAGTAGGCTGGGACTGCTCCAGGGAGTTAGATGTTGGGACAGATCTTGAAAGCCACCTACACAGTCAGACGCGTGCTGGACAGAACACAGCGGCAAAGGAATAAAGGAACCAGCCACGTCAGGAACAAAGCACGTGCCCAGACCATCAGGAGGTGCTGAGCCTGGGCTCCGGCCAAACGGTGGGTGCAGACTCGGGGCGGCCATTCCCCAGGCCATGAGATAGAGGGCAAGTTACTTCACCTCTCCGAGCTCCCAGTGACTATGTTAAGAACAATACCTAGATTGAAAGGATTAGTGATCATAAGTGGAAAGTGTCTGACATAAAACAAGAGCTTGGTCAGTGTAGCTCTTATTATCTATAACATACGGTTTAACCCCCTTTCTTTTTTATGGGTGTGAAAACTGGACCTAGAGAGGCAGAGTGGTTTGCTGAGGGTCACACAGCTGTTACTGACAGAGGCAGGATTAGAACCCAGAGTCCCTACTCCTCCTGCAGTGCCCTTGCTGTGTAAGAAGTTGTCCTGGATGAGTATAAAGACTAGGTAATCGGTGAGAAATTCTGAAAGTGAGACTGGAGGGGGAGAAAAAGATGGAGGGGGAATAAGAACAAGAGGAAAAACAGGAGGAGGACCTTTTCTGAAAGCCGGCCCTCTCCTACATTCATTATCTCCTTGAATCCTCACGAACCCCCAGGAGGTAGGCTCCCCAGTACCCCGTTTCTGCATAGGAGCGGAGGTGCGGGGAGGATGGGGGCCTGCTGAGGCTGCCAGGTACCAGTAGAGCCTCTGGGACATGGGCTCCACCTGTCCGACTCCCACATCCATCCGTGTGGACCTAAAAAGGCTCCAGGGCAGCAGGGGCCATGGCTTTGAGCCCCTGCAGGAGGTCCTAAAGGCCAGGGAGAGCAGACTGGAGTCCAGGCCAGGTGCAAGGTCCCCACAATGCTCCGGAGAAGCTGGAGGGGTGAGGGGGTGTGGTGGGTGCTCAGAGTGTCTGTGCAGCAGAGGGATAACCGGGCCGAGAGGCAGCACGGCTTCCCCCAAACGATCCACGGCGGGCAGCCGGCACTCCAGTCCCCCAGGATGGGGGTCCTTGTTTACGGCAGTACCTCTAGGTCTGGGAATGACCTCCACCCTGCAGCGAGGACCCCACCCTGCATCGTTGGAAGATTCAGATGCTGGTTTTCTTCTGAGGATGAAAACTCAGCACCTCGACATGGGAGGAGGCAGCCTGGAGTGCTTCTAAAGGCTCCAGGGATTTTGCACGGATCCCATCACATCCCTCATTGTGAAGCCCTTTCAGACGCAGCAGCCATTGTGCGTGGGACGCAGGTCTCCACCTACCAGGTAGAAGGAACATGGGGTGGGCACGTGACCCACGAGCCACCTTCAGGCTCTTTGCACACACTGTGTGACACAAATGAACAGGCACAGCAGCCAGGACACAAGGCAAGACCCCCCACTGGCTAGTGTTCCAGAACAGAATCCTGGCAGCCAACCCCCCCCCCCCGCCACCGACGGGGCTGGGGGAGGTCGGGGGATGAGGAGCCTTTGCACAAGCTCTTCGTACACATGCGGCTGACAATCACCTCCTCGTCCGTGGCGCGGAGTCTGGCCCAGAGCCCACCAGCATCAGGGCGCTGGTAATCCCCAGCTGCTCTCCTGACGCCACTCGGAGACGCTGTCCAAGGTGGAAAGGAGAGGGTCACTGTTTTCAAGGTCACACACCCCAAAGGGAAATGCCGAATCGGAGGATGGAGACAGGCACTTGGGCCAAAGCCATCAGCTGTCAGTCACGCAGGTCAACGGGGGAGCACAAACCCATTCATTTAGCACTTTTATTGAGCAACTACGAAGAGCCCAGCAGCCCAGAGCATCCGGGGAACCCAGCTCATGAGAAACATCTCGATCCTTTCCTGGGCCTAATTGTAACAGGAAGAACAGGGCTTTTGGTGTCACACAGACCTAAAGAGGACTCCTGGCTAAACTGTTAGCTGGTGGAGTCCGGGCAAGTTACTCAACGTCTCTGAGCCTCTGTTTCCTCGTAAAACAGTCCCCGTGCCTGCCGCAGCTGGTGTCAGAAATGTGATGTCTGCAGACACCCAGCACTGGCCTGGGTCACAGGACTAGATCCATTCCTTGTGGACAAGACTTGTGCTGTGCTCTGCTCCCCGTGGGAGATACTCCAGGGGTGATCTACCCATGGCCGTCCTAAGGCACAGGGAAATCGCAGCAGGAGGCAGGCCAGGCCCCTCAGCTGCTTCTCCCAAAGCCTCCCCCAGAGGAGAAATTATCGCCTCAAGTGCCATTTCCTTCCCTGACAGCTGCCTGGATCCACAAGCAAAGCCCACTGGCCGGGCAGCCGGCTCCATGGTGCAGGAGGGGCTTGCGGGGGTGGGTTTGAACCTGACCAGTGACCTCCAGGGAGGAGGGGGTCGTTCAGCCCTTCCTCCAGCTGGAAGGGAGGCTCCGGGCTGGGCAGAGGCATTTGGAGAAATCCAGTTCCTGGGAGCTGGGCCAGACCAGAGGGACCAGGCTGCCGGAATATCCCTCAGTGCCCGAAGCACGACAGGGCCAAAGAGAGACCCACACGCTGACCAGGGCCCTGGCTGGCAGGAGCCCTGCTTCACATCAGAGGAGAAACAGCAACCACTGAGTGAGCGTGTGAGTGTGTATGAGTGTCTATGAATGGGGGGTGGGTGTGGGTAAGGGAGCTACAGAATCTGGGTGAGGCCCTGTACCCCTCTATGCCTCTGTTCCCTCATCTGTAAGATGGGGCTAACACTACCTACTTCCAAGAGCTGTCATGAAATGAAAACGTATTCATATTTATAATATGCTTAGGACAGGGCCTGGCACAAAACCACTGCTCTAGGTTTGCTGAATAAGTAAAAATAAGACACATGTGGGATTTCCCTGGCAGTCCAGGGGTTAGGACTCGCGCTTCCACTGTAGGGGCCGCGGGTTCGATCCCTGGTCGGGGAACTAAGATCCCGCATGCTGCGAGGCGCGGCCAAAAGAAAATAACAAAAGACATGTGTTATTATGTGCTTAGAACAGAGTTGGCATATCCTACACATGCAGAGCTGGCGTTCTTGAATTCTCCCACTTGAACCAGGAGAAGCCATGCTGAGCTCTGTTCTAGGGACCCTTGAACAGGAGGGTCTCTACCTAGAGGGATTTGCCTCTATGATTAGAGTTGCCTCAAGCCTCCAAGCGCATGGGTGCGTGTCTGTTCATACATACGCATGACTCTCTTCACGTGCTTACCCAGAACCCGTCCGACATAGCTCTGAATCATGATGTCGGGGCCAGGCGAGTGGGCCACAGGGCTGAGGCTCCGTTTCCATAGGAACCAGGTGAAGCGAGCTTTTGGTCGGCACAGGAAGCCAAAGAGAAAGAGCAGGCGAGAAAGGGTGGTAGGCTCGAGCCCAGCCTGGTCCCCTGCCCTAAAGACAAAGCAGAGTGCGTGGAGCCTGATGGTGGAGGGCCCTTGTCACAGACATAGTCTCAGTAATATTACACTTTGCAACTCAAGTGCTCATAAAATAACAGACGCCTGGCATTGGCAAGAACCTGAGGTCCCTTGTACTGCAATCCTGAACAATCTGCATACAGTCCCTGTTTGAATACTTCGAGGCATGGGGAACTCACTACTTTGCAGAAGAGCTCGCTCGTCTGTCAGAAAGTGCAACTTGCAAGAAAAACTCCTCTTTAGGTAATGAGTCAAACTCCACTTTCTGTTACCTTCCAAGTATCTGGTTATGGTTTTGTATTTTGGAGGAACTCAAAATAAGCCCTCTCTTTCTTCTACGTGACAACTCTCCAACTATTTGGAGACAGTGACTGTAGCTCTCCTCTTTTCTGCGTCTCCTGTGCAGGCAACCACCAGTCCCCTTCCAGTCCCCTTCTCTGACCCGTCTCAAGCCCTCTCGCCATGCAGGCCCCTCTCCTGGGGCCCTCACTTGTCCATCCACATCCTCCTTCAGGACTGAGCCCTGGAGACGCCCCTCTGTAGGCAGGCCCTGCTGCAGGATGAACTGTGCTCCCCCAAAGATATGTTGGAACCCTACTGCCTGGAACCTGTGAACATGATCTTATTTGGAAATCAGGTCTTTGCACATGTGATCAAGATAAGGGCACCCCGAGTTAGGGTGGGGCCCTAAATCCAGTACCTGGTCTCTTTATAAGAGAAAGGAGCGGGTGATTTGGACCCAGAGACACATAGGGGAGAAGGCCATGTGGTGACAGAGGCAGAGACTACAGTGACGTGGCCCCGGGTCACGGAGCACCAGCAGCCACCAGGATCCAGGAAGAGGCATGGGAAGGATCCTCCCTCTGAGCCTCCAGAAGGAATCAACCCTGATTTCGTTTTTTTGTTGTTTTTTTTTTTTTTTTTTTTTTTGCGGTACGCGGGCTTCTCACTGTTGTGGCCTCTCCCGCTGCGGTGCACAGGCTCCGGACGCGCAGGCGCGGCGGCCATGGCTCACGGGCCCAGCCGCTCCGCGGCATGTGGGAACTTCCCGGACCGGGGCACGAACCTGCGTCCCCTGCATCGGCAGGCTGACTCTCAACCACTGTGCCACCAGGGAAGCCCTGATTTCGGCTTTTTGAGTCCCTGGATTGTGGTCATTTGTTACGGCAGCCACAGTACCGATCCAGGGCCTGAGCAAGGGTGGCCCAGTTGGCACCGTGTCCCGCGCCCCTCAACCCCTGCAGCCAAAGTCTTCATCCGTCATCTTGTCTCACTGGCAAGATCAAGCGGCCATTCACCCGAGTTCCGGTCAGCAAGTATCCGTGGATTTTCCCATACCCCCAGTAAAGGCAGCCCAGCCGCTCACCGAGCACCAGCTGTCAGGGGTCTCCCGCCATCCTGGTGCCCCTCATCCGGCTCACTCTGGGCAGCCCAGTGCCCTTCCTGCACCCCATCTCATCCTGGGGCCCCGGGGTAGGCCCGGAACCTGCATTTTAGCAGGTTTCCCGGGTGACTTCATCAGCCAGCTTGGGGGGCTCTGGACCAGGTGATCTTGGCCCAGGACCCCAGGACAAGGGCCGACCTGGAGTGTGGACCCTCCCGACCTTGAGAGACTCCCTGGGGCACAGGTGGGTCTCCTGAGCCCCCCAGAGCTGGGGCACGCAACGCCAGGACAAGCTCTCAACTGCACCGGACACTTCTGGCAAAATCTCCTCTTCTGAACATAAACTGTCCCCACCCACCCCACTTTCTGTTCCTTTGAATGAACAGCAACAAAAAACATGATTTTGTGCCAAAGGTGGGGCTGAAGTTTCCCAGAGTCCAGTTTCCTGTCAGGCCTAGGTACAACCCGCAGGAGCGCTCCCTATATGTGTGTATGTGTGTGTGTGTGTGTGTGTGTGTGTGTGTGTGAGAGTCTGTGTGAATGCACGTGTGTGTGTGTGTATGTGCATGTCCCCCTCCCCATGCAGCCTGGGGAAGGGTGGAGAAGCTCACGGAAATTCTTTCTGGTGTCAGGAAGATGGAAAAACGGAAAATGGGCACATACGTGTGCGCGCACACACACGCACACACACACACACCCCCAGAGGGAAGGCCTTCCTTTCCTTTCGCCTCGAAGGATCTCCGGGCTTGGGAAACAAGACCGGACGTCAGGAATTTGAAGATCTGTCTTGAGCATCCCGGCAACCTCCATCGGTCCTTCTAGGGGTGGAAGGCGTTTCTCCAGTTTCTGCTGCGTCTCCTGTTCCCACCCCACCCTGTTTCCTCCTCCGGGCTCCTTCCATCCCTGGGCCGCCTGCTCTGACCGTCACCCTTGCACTTGGCTGTGAACCATTTCCTCTGCACCAGGCGCATGCGCACAGCGCTGGGGGGAGCAGAGAGGGAGGCTTTCTCTGCCGAGCGGAGGAAGGGGCTTCTCTTCCTGGTCCCGGGCCTTGTTCGGCCTCTGGCACAACTGCCACGGAGTTAGCAGCCAGCAGGCCCCTTCCCGTGGACCAGCTCTATCCCCCGCTCCCAGTGCCCCCGCACCTAGCCAACACTGGGACATCTGGTCCAAGCGCACTTCCTGTACGCCAGCTCCAACCTGCACATCACCTCCGGAAGTTTCTCAGCCACCCAGTAAACTGTTGCTAGAGACCAACTCCATCCACACCCTCCCGCAAGAACTTTTTTGCCACCAGCAGGCCGCAGGTGTCTGTGGCAGCCACAGACTCTCCAACAAGGCCTGAGCCCAAGGTGAAGCAAGGCGGGGATGACACCCCGAGCTCCTCATTTCTCCTCATGTACCTTCCCTCAGCCCCGGAGGGAGTAGCTGCTTCTTTTGTGTGTGCAGTAAAATACCCATAACATAAAAGGTACCATTTTAACAATTGTCAGGTGTACATTCCAGTGGCATTAATACATTCACATTGTTGTGCAACCATCACCAGCATCCGTCTCCAGAACTTTGTCATCTTACCAACTGAAGCTCTGTCCCCATTAAACACGAACCCCCCCGCCTTCCCGTTCCCCCAGCCCCTGGTGACCACTGTCACGTGCATCTGCTCTGGATCCTGCTCTCCGTTCTTTTGGGTATATAACTAGAAGGGGAATCGCTGGATCATGTGGTAATTCTACGTTTAATTTTCTGAGGAACCACCAAACTGTTTTCCATAGAGGCTGCAACATTCGACATTCCCACCAGCAGCACCCAAGGTTTCCAATTTTGCCACATTCTCCCCAACACGTGTTACTTTCTGGGTTTGTTTTTGTATAACAGCCATTCTAATGAGTGTGAGGCGGTATCTCATTGCAGTTTTGATTTGCGTTTCCCTAATGATTAGTGATGTCGAGCATCTTCCCATGTGCCTGTTGCATCTGTATGTCTTCTTTGGAGAAATGTCTGTTGAGGCTCTTTGTCACTTTTTGAATTGGGTTGTTTGGTTTTTTGTAATTGAGTTGTAGAAGTTTTTAATATATTCTGGATATGAATTCCTTATCAGATACATGATTTGCAAATATTTTCTCCCATTCTGTGGGTTGCCTTTGCATTCTGTTGATAGCCATCCTTGAGTCACAGAAGTTTTTAATTTTGATGAAGCTCAATTTACCTATTTTTTACTTTGTTACCTGTGCTTTTCAGTGTCTTATACAAGAAATCACTGCCAGGGACTTCCCTCGTGGCGCAGTGGTTAAGAATCCACCTGCCAATGCAGGGGACACGGGTTCGAGCCCTGGTCTGGGAAGATCCCACAGGCCGCGGAGCAGCTAAGCCCGTGCACCACAACTACTGACCCTGTGCTCTAGAGCCTGCAAGCCACAACTACTGAGCCCACGAGCCACAACTACTGAGCCTGCGTGCCACAACTACTGAAGCCCACGTGCCTAGAGCCCGCGCTCCACAACAAGAGAAGCCACCGCAATGGGAAGCCCCTGCACCGCAACGAAGAATAGCCCCCGCTCGCCGCAACTAGAGAAAGCCCGTGCACAGCAACAAAGACTCAACGCAGCCAAAAATAAATAATAAAGAAAGAAAGAAGAAGAAAAAAGAAAAAAAGAAGTCACTGCCAAATGCAACGTTCCAAAGCTTTCCCCTACGGTTTCTTCTAAAATAGTTATTTCTCGTCTTTGCTGTTTCTGTGTTCCTCAGAGTCCTCTTTCACCCTTGCAGTAAACACTTTTTACCAGTTAATAATTCGTTATACTTCACTTTGCTGTTCAAATTACTGGTGTGGTTTCTGTTTCCTGCCTGGGCCCCGACTGATACACCAAGTAAGTAGAAGGAAGGAAGTAATGAAGATAAGAGCAGAAATCAAGGAAATGGAAAATAGAAGCAAAATAAAGCCCAAAGTTGGTCCTTTAAAAAGATCTACAGATCAACAAACTCATAGCAAGACTGATAAGAGAGAGAGGAAAAGAAATGAAGACTATAAATTACCAATATTAGGAATGAAGGGTTCTCCCTAAGAGCCCATGGATATTAAAATGATACTAAATATTATGAACTTTATATGAATAAGTTCAACAACTTACAAGAAACAGACAAATTCCTTCAAAGTACAACTTACCAAAATTGATACAAGAGGAAGTAAAAAACTTGAATGGCTCTCTCTCTCTATTAAATAAATATATATTTAAATTATATTTAATATATTTAATTAAATATTTATTT
Organism: Globicephala melas; assembly: GCF_963455315.2. Lineage (NCBI taxonomy): Eukaryota > Metazoa > Chordata > Mammalia > Artiodactyla > Delphinidae > Globicephala > Globicephala melas. Next base: position 29,426,164 of record NC_083333.1, on the reverse strand, counting down.
AATACATTTTTTATTTTGTCTGCGCTGTGCAGCTTGAGGGATCTTAGCTCACCTACCAGGGATCGAACCTGGGCCCTCAGCAGTGAAAACACCGAGTCCTCAACACTGGACCGCCAGGGAATTCCCTAACACACGTTTTTTAATTAATTTTGTAACTTAAAAAAACACTTTCCAAGAAGAAAACTCTAGGGAAAGATGGCTTCCTTGGTGACTTCTATCAAACATTTAAGGAAGGAAATAACACCAATCTTATACGAACTTTTACAGAAAATAGAGAGGAAGCAACACTTTGATCACCTTGAGGCCAAAAGAACCCTGACCAAGACAATAGCAAAACAAACTAACAGAAAATACCACACAATATCCCTCATGAATCTACACACACACACAAAATCCTTAACAAAAAAACTAGGCAAATCACATCCAGCAATATATAAAAAGGAAGTTCAATAGATAAATTGAGTTTCCTGGACTTATTTCTTGGTGTAATATTCAAAAGTCAATCATTGTGTGACTTCCCTGGTGGTCCAGGGGTTCAGACCCTGTGCTTCCACTGCAGGGGGCGCAGGTTCGATCACTGGTTGGGGAACTAGGATCCCTCATGCTGTGCGGCGCGGCCAAAAAAAAAAAAAAAGTCAATCATTGTAATTCACCTTATTAATAGAATAAAGAAGAAAAGTGACCATTTCAATAGATACAGAAAAAGTATTTACAAAAGTCAACACCCATTCTTATGAAAAACTGGAAAATTAGGGATAGAAGGGAATCTCCTCAGTTTGACAAAAGGCATATATGGAAAACCTATATTTAACATGATACTTTCTGGCACAAGGCAAGGATGTCCATGTACCACTTCTATTCAACATTGTACTGGCAGTTCTAGCTTGTGAAATAAGGCATGAAAAATAAAGGCATCAAGATCAGAAAGAAAGAAGTCAAACTGCCTATTTTCAGACAACATGGTTGTTCTAGTAAATCATGAAACATCTACAAAACAAGTGCTAGACTAATAAATGAATTTGACAAGGTCACGGGATATAAGATTTATACACAAAAACCCACTGCATTTTTATATAATTTTTATATACTAGCAGCAAACAATTGAAAATGAAATTTAAAATATATATTCAATTTACAATAGCACCAAAAACAGTTAGAAATAAATTTAACTATTGACATGAAGATCTTTTCATTGAAAACTACAGAACAACATAATTCTGTAGAGATTAGAGAAATACAAAAAAAAAAAACTTAAAAAATGAAGACATACCATGTTTATAAGACTAGAAGACTCAATGTTATTAAAATGCCAATTATCCCTAAATTGACCTATAGATTCAATGCAGTCTCAATCAAAATTCACATAGCATTTTTGTAGAAGTTGATACTCTACTTCTAAAATTTATAAGAAAATTCAAAGAACCAAGAATACCCAAAGCGATGTTTTGGATATATTAGGAGATCTCATTTCAAAGCGTATTAAAAAGCCACATTAATCAAGTTAGTGTGGTACTGGCAAAAGAACAGACAAAATACTAATAAAACACAAGGGTCCTGAAATAGAAGCACATATACAAAATTAACTGATTTTCAACAACGGTGCCAAGGCAATTTAATGGGGTAAGAATGTCTTTTCAATAAATGGTTCTAGAACAACTGAATGTCCATACAGATAAAACAACAACAAAATGGACCTTACCCCCTACATCATCCCATACAGAAAAATTAATTCAAGGGGGTTTCTAAACCCAACATAAAAGCTCTAACTGTAAAACTTCTAGAAGAAATCATTGAAAATATCTCCGCCACTTGGGGGTAAGCGAAGCTTTCTTACAAAGAACACAAAAAGTGGTAACCACAAAGAAAGAACTTTGTTAACTTAAACTTAGTCAAAATTAAATTACAAACTTTTGCTCACCAAAAGCTATATCATTAAGAAAAGAGTAGGCAAGCCACAGACGGGGAAAAAGTATTTGCAATTCATGTATCTAACAAAAGACCAGTATCCAGAAAGAATAAGTCAAACAACCCAATTTTAAAATGGGCAACAGGGGGCTTCCCTGGTGGCGCAGTGGTTAAGAATCCACCTGCCAGTGCAGGGGACACAGGTTCAAGCCCTGGTCTGGGAGGATCCCACATGCCGCAGAGCAGCTAAGACCGTGCACCACAACTACTGAGCCTGCGCTTTAGAGCCCACGAGCCACAACTACTGAAGCCCGCATGCCTAGAGCCCGTGCTCCGCAACAAGAGAAGCCACCGCTGTGAGAAGCCCGTGCACGGCAACGAAGAGTAGCCCCCGCTCACCGCAACTAGAGAAAGCCCACGTGCAGCAACGAAGACCCAACGCAGCCATAAACTAATTAATTAATTAATTTTTTTAAAGGAATAAGATTGTCAGAGCTGCAAGGGATTTTTAAAAAATAAAATAAAATAAAATGGGCAACAGACTTGAAAAGACGTTTCACAAAGGAAAATATACGGAAAGCCAATAAGAACATGAAAATGTGCTCAACAGCATGGGTCATCGGACAAATGCAAATCGAAGCCAGAATGAGATCGCCACACACCCACCAGAGTGACTACGTTATGAAAGAGACAGCACCGAACGCTGGTGGGGATGCGGGGCACCCAGAACGCTCAGACGCTGCTGGTGGGAGTGTCTGATACAGTCGCTTGGAGAAAAGAGCTAGCGTTTTCCCACAAATCTAAACAGATACCTATCCTCTGGCTCGACAATTCTACTCCTTGGTATCTACACAAGAGAAATGGAAGCATATGTCCACAAAACCTTGTATAAGAATCTTTATTCAGGAGACCCCCAAAATGGAAACAGCCAGGGGCCCATGAACAGAAGAGCTAAAACAAAAAAACCCAGAGAAAGGTCATGCAATGAACACTATACAGCAATCACGGAACAACTACTGTTACCTGGGGCAACATGGGTACACCTGAAAAATATATACGTAGTCAAACTGGCAAAATTCATTTATAGTAGAAAAAAATCAGAAATTTGGTTGCTCCCAGGGCAGCGGAGGCAGACTCCGATCGGGAAAGGGCATGCAGGGGTGATCGTGATGTTCTACACTCTGATAGGAGCCGGGATACAGAGAGCGGTACCCTTAAGATCTGTGCGTTTCAGGGTACATACATCTTACCTCAAAGAAAGAAAAAGAACCATAAACAAAGACTGGCCTCTGGTTAGTGAGAAGCAAGCTGAAGTGTTTACAGGGTAACGTGGACAGATGCCAGCAACTGATTTTGAAACTCATGCAAAAATACCACACGGAGTGCTGGTGGCTAGAGGGAGGGGAGTGTGAGGACGCAGAGAGCAGAATGTGCCCCGCAGAATCAAGGTGGTGGGTGTGCGAGCGTTCACACCGTAATCTTTCCTGTGTGTTTGAAAGTTTTCATAGTAAAAATTTGGGAAGTTTTAAAAGAGACTGAGAGATATCAACCAGAAATAGGGAAGAAAGAAGAGGTGGCAGGAGACCCCTCCCCGAAGCCCAGAGCTCTCAAACCTCGCTTTCTTGGCCCGGTTTAGGACCACCCCGGGCGAGGTCTGCAGAGCTCCAGCCCCGGTGCCAGGGGAGGTGCCGTCCTCACCTACTTCCCGTGCTCCCCACCTGTCACTTCCGTCGCTGCAGCAGACGCAGTGAGTGGAAATAACACCTGGGCAGCCTCTTCTCACAAATTCAGCGAAAATGAAAACCCAGCAGGCGCTGGGCTCTTGAGGGCCTGCACCGCCACCTCCTGGAAGAAAGGCTTCCTGCACCTGAATTCCTGCCCCTTTTGGGGGTTCGGCTTCACTGCGGTCCCCTCGCTCCCTTCCAAGGCTCAGCCAGGCCCCAACTGCAGTAAATCCTCGGGTGAGATGCATGGAGGATGCACGTCTCGAGAACCCGGGCCCCTCTGTCCACACCTCCTCAGAAGGATGGATGCAGCCTCCCCTTCCGCTCCCAGCTGCTCTCTACAAGCTGGAGGGTGGCGAGGGCTACGGGGCATTCCTGGAGGTACGCACCCCCCCCAACACACGTCACAGAGGCACAGCCCAAGACCACCCTCTCCAGGTGGGGAACAAGCCCCCAGCCCGCAATCACCCCCAGCCCCTTCCCTCTCTCTCGGACACGGCGACATCAGGATTAGGACACTCTAAAGACCCTTGAACTTGGAAAAACATTGGAAACAGTCATTCTAAAGCTATAGTTCTTTATAGTTATTATCAGATAACAATAAACCGACATCTCCCAGGGCGGGCATGGCTGAGGGCCCTGCATCCTTGGATGGAATACGCCACCTGGAGAAGGAACCTGGGCCCCGGGGGAGGGACAAGCCGGCCAGAGCTGAGCTGGGCGGATGGTGGGGGGCAAAGTCCAGACTGAGGGCTGCCCATTGTGGACGTCAGGGAAAACAGGGCCAGAGAAGGACGCGGGCCTGAGCAGAGCCATGGAAAGGGAGGCCTCGGGCCGTGCACTGAGCCCCTGTGCTGACAGTCACACCTGTACTGCCCCCACCAGATGCCCCGCAGGTGGTTGAGGTCTTGCTCTCTGAGTAGCAAGCAGGGCTCTTGGGGCTTTGACCAAAACGTCCCCTCTGTGCGGTGGGGTGTCCTGTCAGGGAAGCCCTTGAATCTCCTTTGTCCCCAAGCCCCACCCAGCCTTCTCCAGGTGAGCAGAAACAGTGCCAGGAAAGGCCAGAGGGAGAATCCAGGCTGCCCAAGGGCCAACTTCAAGATGCCCCGGAAACGGGAGCGGAGAAGCAGCATCTCAGGCCACTCCGGCAGGAGGGGAGGGTCGGCGCCCTGACCCATGAGCCACATCATGGTCACACGTTCCCAGAAGCACCTCTTCTCTGACACCCGAGCCCTGGGGGCTGCAGCCAGCAGAGCAGGCCAGGTGCCCAGGCTCCCTGGGCAGCTCCTTCCTGCTGCACCAGCTCTGGATGCGGGACAGGGCCAGGCTCTGTGCGGAGGGGCCACAGGCTCGAGGGAGCGCCAGAGCAGAGAGGCACACACGGGCACTCTAACGGTGCGTGCGTCCTGAACTTCCCTGCACCTGCCTCGCTGGGTGGCAAGGGACACAGAGGGAACACGGTGGGCCCCGGGGGAGCAGCGCAGGGTCTGAAGGAGAAGAGGCAGGAGGTAGGGAGAGCAGCTGGGAGGGCCAGTCTGGGCCAGAGGAGAGGGTTGGCCCCAGAGGGGAGAGAAGGGATGCAGAGGCCAGCGAGTGGAAGAGGCACAAAGGGAGCCCCAGTGGGACCCGGAGCTGGGACAGAGCGGGAGGGGAGGAGCCGCAGCCCAAGGTCACAACAGGCTCAGCCCCCAGCCCTGCCTGCCTGGCCACCTCGCTTCTCCTGCCCCAGGAACCGGGCACCAGGCCAGAATCCCCGGGCCTCGGCTACTGCTCCATTGTGGGAAGAGGCTCTGACTCACCCCAGCTCTGAGGGCCAGTGGGATGCCCTGGAAAACATTCTGTACTTCCAGGCCTCCCCCAGAGTCAGGGGCCCAGAGCTGGGGAGAAACCTGAGGCTCAGAGGGCCCAGTGGGATGGGACGGTGTCCTCAGACACACTGGCCACTACCCCACCTGGGGGCATGAGCAGGCATGTGTGATATCCCTGCCAGCGAGTCAGGACCCAGGAGATACAAAGTGAGGAGGCCCCGAGTCATGCTTCCCCTGAGGCTGTCCGCTCCTCGGGTCACCTTCCCAGGACTCAGGCCACCCCACCCTCGGCCAAGCACGCACCAAACCACAGCCTCTGCGCTCAGAGGCCGCAAGCACTCCCTCCTAAAGATAGCAGCCCACGGGGCAGGACTGGGCAGGGCTGGCCAACATGTCAGGGTGTCCAGCGGCCTCTTCAACCACCAGGGTCCACCCAGCAATCAGAGGTCCTCCCTCTCCAGCTGCATAGAGTGACGGTGATGGCCACCCCTCCAGGTCCCAGTGCTTCTCCTCCCTGCCTGCTACAGGCGAGTCTCAGTGGCCACGGGGCACTCAGGTCCTGCCACTTTCTCCACCCAGCACACTGAGGAGAGAAACGAACTCTCGCCAGGGCCTCCGAGGCCTGGCATGACCTGGCCCCGCCTATCTTGCTGGTCTCAGACTTGCCCCTCTCCTCCAACAATGCAGTCCAGCCACTCGCACCTCCGTGATGTTCTAACCTCAGGGCCTTTGCACTTGCTGTTCCCTTTGCCTGAATGTCCTTCCTCTGGATCTTGACCTGTCAGGTCCTTCTGGACACGTAAGTTTCAGCTCAATGTCACCCCCTCAAGGAAGGTGTCCATTAATACACACCCACATACACCCACACCCACACCCACACCCACACCCACACACACACACACCTACCAACAATCACATCACATCACCTGTTCTTTGCTTCTTCATCTAAAGTCATCAATTGATGTGTTTATTGGTTAGCTGTCTGACATCTAGCTCAGACTGCCAGCCCCAAAGGAGCAGGGTACTGGCTCCTCACTGTAGGTCAAGAACCCAGGAGACGTCTCGGCTGCACGTAGTACGACCTCAATAAATATTTGCCAGATAATTGGGACGACAGGTGTCTAGTGGTCCTGCGAACAGCCACCCGGAGACATCAGGACCTGAGGTGAACGTAAAGCGGAGGACAGAGACAGAGGTCACTGATTGTCCACACTCGCTGGCGGGAGGGAGAATCGGGACCACGCAGAGGAACGGGCTCTGGCGTGTGGGCTCCTGCCACGTAGAGCTGGGCGGCTCTTCACACCCACCTACCTGCTCCAGCAGACAGGCCCAGCCCCAAAGCATTTTCAACTTTTCATAGAAAAGTTTCAGAGCTGGTGCCTCTTTGCTAATTTCCAAGGGGTGTGTTGCTTTGTTTATTCAGCTTTGCTCAAGTCAGTTTCCTCATTTGCTAAAAAAAAAAAAAAAAAAACTTAACTACTGCACCACTTCCCTGGTGGCGCAGTAGTTAAGAATCCGCCTGCCAGTGCAGGGCACACGGGTTCAATCCCTGGTCCGGGAAGATCCCACGTGCCACGGAGCAACTAAGCCTGCACGCCACAACTACTGAGCCCACGCGCAGCAACTACTGAAGCTCGCGTGCCTAGAGCCCGTGCTCCGCAACAAGAGAAGCCGCCGCAATGAGAAGCCCATGCACCACAACGAAGAGTAGCTCCCGCTGGCCACAACTAGAGAAAGCCGCGTGCAGCAACAAAGACCCAACGCAGCCAAAAATAAATAAATACATACATACGTACATACCTTAAAAAGAAAAAAGAAAGAAGAGGGAGGGAAGATCAGAAGATCTAAGGCAGGTCCCAAGCCCACAGGCAGAGAGGGGTCTCCAGGAGCTGAAATCTGCATTGCTATCTGTCCTGAGTTCATACGAGGCCTGGGGCCCCAAACAGTCTCCAAACATGAGCCTCTGGTTAAGAGGAAATCTGTCCAGTTTCTCCGTTGGGTCCCACCCCCACCCCGCGCCCAGCCCAATGGGAGCAGAACTGACATGAGGGCGGTGAAGGCGGGACGGTGGTCCAGGGGACTTCGGGCAAGGCGGTTTAGGTGGTAGCTTCCGGACAGAGGTTTGTGCCCGGATGGGAAGGGAGACAATGGGGATGACCAGCTCCGAGCAGGAGGCAGACGGAGTCTAGCATCGCAGAAGCGAAGAGGGAGAATGGGGCTGGAGGAGGCTTCCTGAGATGCAGCATGGGGACAGACCAACAGACACTGACACACAGACAGTCAGTCTCACACGCAGGCTGGGCACTGAAACCACTGAGAATAGGAGGCCCACCTGAGAGTGGACCCCAGGAGACCCCAGGCTGGCCTCCTCGTCAGTCCAGAAGGACACAGGCCTGGGCTGCCTCGGGCAGAGCACATGTCCAGCCATGCCCAGGGCCGGAGCTGAGGCTCCCTGGCCAGCCTGAGGGGATGGTCAAGGCCAGCCCAACCCAGGATTTCCCCACTTCCTGCCACCTCACCCAGTGAAGCCAGCCTGGGTGTGAAAAAAAAAAAAAAAAAATCAAGAGCCCAGGACGAAAACTTGGAGCCTAATCTCACACCACGTACAAAGTTAACTCAAAATGGATCAAAGGCCTAAACGCAAGAGCTAAAACTGTAAAACTCTTAGAAAGAAACACAGGGGGAAAGGCTTGTGACGTTGGGTGCGACGCTAAAAGCACAGGCACTAAAAGAAAACGTAGATAAATTGAGCTTCATCGAAGTGCAAAACTTTTGTGCATCAAAGGAGACTCTCAGCAGAAGGAAAAGGAAACACACGGAATGGGAGAAAATATTTACAAATCGTATGTCTGATGAGGAATTAATATCCAGAACATGTTTTTAAAAACTTCTACAACTCAATCACACACACACACACAAAGCCAATTTAAAATCTGACAAAGGACTTGAATAGACATTTCTCCGAAGAAGACATACAGATGCCAACAGGCACATGGGAAGATCAGCATCACTAATCATTAGAGAAATGCAAATCAGAACTGCCATGAGGTACCACCTCACACTTATCAGAATGGCTGTTACATATATATTTTTAAAAATAACATGTGTTCAGGAGGATGTGGAGAAATTAGAACCCATGGGCACTGCTGGTGGGAATGTAAAATGGTATAGTTGCAGTGACAAGCAGTACGGTGGTTCCCCCCAAAATCAAACATAGAACTACCATATGGTCCAGCAATTCTGCTTCTGGGTATATACCCAAAATATTTGAAAGCAAGGACTCAGGCAAGTACCTATACATACATGTTTATGGCGGCAATTTTCATAATAGCCAAAAGGTGGAAACCACCCAAATGTCTACCCATAGATCAACAGAGAAACAAAATGTGGTCTATCATATAATGGAATATTATTCTGCCTTAAACAGGAGGAGACTCTGACACCTGCTACAGCATGGAGGAACCATGAAGTCATTAAGTGAAATAAGTCAGTCACAAAAAAGACAAATGTGCATGATTCCACGTATATGAGGAAACTGGAATAGTCAAATTCATAGAGACAGAAAGCAGAAGGGTGTTTGTCAGGGTCAGGTCAGAGGGGGCAAAGAGGAGGTAGTGTTTAATGGAGTTTCACTTTGGGAAGATGAAAAAGTCCTGGAGATGGATGGACGGTTGCACAACCATGTGAACGCACTTAATGCCACTGAACTGTACACCTAAAAATTATAGAAAAGATACATTTTATACATTTTATATCATATGATATCGCTTATATGTGGAATCTAAAAAAATAGGACAAATGAACTTATTTACAAAACAGAAACAGAGTCACAGACGTAGAAAACAAACTTATGGTTACTGGGGGAAATGGGGAAAAGGATAATTAGGAGGTTGGGATTGACATATACACACTACTATACATAAAATAGGTAACTAATAAGGACCTACTGTAGAGCACAGGGAACTCTACTCAGTACTCTGTAATGGCCTGTACGGGAAAAGAATCTAAAAAAGAGTGGATATGTGTATATGTATAACTGATTCACTTTGCTGTTCACCTGAAACTAATACAACCTTGTAAATCAACTATACTCCAATAAAATTTTTTTTAAAAGAGGTACATTTTATGTTGTGTACATTTTACCACGATGCTTTAAAAAGGAGTCCAGAGCCGCAGGCACCCCAGGTCCTTATAGTACAGAATGGCTGCAGTGACCACTCAGGACAGTCCCAGTCTCACACTATGATGCTATTGAAGGTGGTTCTTTAATGCGTAACAGCGTGATTGTCATGCCATTCCTTAGTAAGACTTTACATAGAAATAAATCCTCTAATCAGGAAAAGTTTTGGACAGACCGATTTGGAGCTCAAAGAAAAAAAAATTACAAGGCACCAGGCGAAGGTGCCCTTATCGGGCAGGCGGACCCAGGTACCAAAGCCCTCCATCCTAGGTCCACTCTGTCCCCAGGGCCTGCCCCAGGCCTCACCCCCACCAGCAGGGAACACAAGGCAACTCCGGCAAGAAGGTGCCTGGAAGGGGGGTGGGCAGGCTTCTGCAGTTCTCATGGGGCTGAGCTTCCCACACCCCACCAGGGGTAGGGGACCCCATGGCCAGAGTGGGGGATGGCAAGTGATCTTGGGACATGGAATCAGCCTGTGCATCCAGGATGCATGGGGACTGGAGTGGGTTGAATGGTGCCCTGCCCCCCAAATTCATGTTCACCTGGAATCTGTGCATGTGGACCTATTTGGAAAAAGGGTCTTGCAGATGTCATTAGGATAAGGTTCTAGAATTTTGGTCCTCCTGGATTATCCGAGGGGGCCCTAAATCCAGGAACAAGTGTCCTTATAAGAGAGAAGCAGAGGGAGATTTGAGACACAGAAGAAGGCTGTGTGACAACAGAGGCAGAGACTGGAGAGAGGCATCCACCAGCCGAGGATGCCAAGGGGCGCCGGCTGCCGCCAGAAGCCAGGAGAGAGGCCTGGAAGGGATGCTCCCTCGGGGCCTCCTGAAGGAACCAAGCCTCGGACACCTTGAATTTGGACTTCTGGCCTCCAGAGCTGGGAGAGGATCAACTGCTGTCGTGGTAAGCTCCCCAAGCGGTGGTACTTGGTTATAGCAGCCCCAGGAAACCAAGGCCCTCGTCAGTCAGAGGTGGAAGAGGCAGAGGGCCAGGAGGGCCTCGGGCCAAGCTTCTCATCTTGGAGACGAGGAGAGTGAAGCCCTGGCAGAGAGGGTCCAGGAAGCTGATGACCGCAGCAGCTGTCCAGGCCAAGAGTATGAAATGCCCGGGACCCAGAGGCAAGAGGGTGCAGCAGAGTGAGGACTGAGGCACGCCGCCCACGGTGGGGGCTGTCCAGCTCCCTGCCCTCCCATGACCGTGACACAGGACCCCCCCCCCCCCGCCCCCGAGCAGAGCAGAGTGCCAGCTCTCTCCTCCCGGGTGCAGTGCAGCCCGGCCCTTCCAGGCCCCCGCGCCAACCTTCCTGACCGAGCAGAGAAACGTCCACATTCTCTGCAGACAGCTCACCGCGTGGCCCTTCCCACCCTCCCCGAGGCCTAGCTGAGCTAAGTCACAGCCCCTCAGTGGAAAGTTCCCTTCCTGGAGAGTCTCCCTGCTGAAACACAAGCACTTGGAACAAGATAAAACTGCTTGATTTGTAAAAGCCACAAAGCCAGTCCAGAACAAGGAAAAAAGGCCGACCCTTGGCTGGAAGAAGCGGCCTGTGTCTCAGCGGCCAGTCACTGCTCCGTGACTCATCCCCGCCCGGCTGACGAGCCCTCCGGCATCTTCCCAGGGCAAGGCCGCAGCCTCGAGAGGGCTGGAGGCTGCCTGACTGCAGAAGAGGACCCAGGGCCCACGTCCCAAACCAAGTGGGAGCTAGGTGCTCGCGAGAGACGGAGGAGGGAGAGCTGAGGTCTCCTGAGGCCGCCCGCACCTGTCCCAAACCCCCTCCTCACCAGCCCCTCCTGGACAGCTGCTGGGCAGCGGCCCAGAGTCAGCCAGACACGCCTTAAATGCCAGCCCAGTGGGCCACGAGCAGTGACAGCTACTTCTGGAAGCTGGCGGGTGGGGCGTCTGGCCAGACAGGCCCCCGTCCACACACACGCTTGGCATCGTGGCCCCCAGCCCCACAGCCGCCCGGTGCGGACTGAGGCCGCCACAACTGTCTTACGCTGTCACAGAGGGGCAGTGCCCTTGAGAAGCAGGCCGCAGCCGGCGGGGTCCCCAGAACAGGCTCAGAAGCCCGCCGCTGGCTGTAGGGATGCGGCCTCAAGGCCGTGCTGATCCAACTCCCTCCCTTTACAGGTTGGGAAACTGAGCCCAGGGCTGCAGAGCGAGACTTGCCCAGGGACTGCTTAAGCTCTGAGTTACAAGTAAAGACGAAGGTCAAGGTCTAACCAGGTTTGAGAAACATGGGGAGACAGCCTGGGGACTTCTCTCTTCTGGAACCAGTTTCTAACCGAGCTTTGAAAGAAGTATTTTTTAATGAAAATGCATCCAAATGAGGATTTCATAGAAAGTACCCATTTCTCCTCAGGCACGTCCTGGGAGAAGGTCCCTACTTCACCCGTCGCCGTGCTGTCCTCGGCCGAGGGCGTGGTGCTCAACACTTATGAAGGCACAGAGCGGACTGTTTGTTCAGTTCATGAAAAGCTCCTCAAGTTCACTTAGCCCGGGAGGTTGCAAGACGTTGCCACTGCTTCTGATTCCCCCAAGGACCCCCTTCCAGCCTCCGAGCCCTGCCTCTCTGGTCCCCTGGTGGTCACCCAGCTGGGCCTCGGCTTGGTCATCTGTTAAATGAAGGCTGGGCCGGAGGCCCCTGGCAGCCAGGCCAATGGAGTAACCATCCTCCCTGGTCCCACAGCCTGCAGCCCTTGCCAGCCGGAGAGCACGGCACCCTGGCTAGCGCCCCGTCCGCCCCAGCTGGCCCGCGTCACTGAGCTCAAACACACATGAGATGCGGTCCCACCAGCCGTGCCTTCCGCCAGTCTCCATGGCTGCCCCACCTCCTGTGGTCAGTCGCAGTGCCCGTTTGTGTGCCCTGCAGCACAGACGTGCACGCGCACACACGCACCCCGCTGGCAGCTCCCCTGCCTGTGGCTGCCCCATCAGCCCTGACATCACACTGGGATCTGATCAGCCCCTGGAGCAGCAGGCAAGGGGCTATCTTCAGAGGAGACACTGACATGCGCCTTCCTTCCCTCTGGCCTCTTGGGGAGCCCCCCCTGCAACACACACAGTGGCAAACAACAGACCAAGCCAGTGGCACTTGGGGAGCGACATTCTTATCCTCACTTTGACCCAGGGGTCATCTTGGAGCACCTGAAGCCCAGAGGCTGATGCCCCAGGACGTCTCAGGCCTGCACAGTGTACCCCAGCACCTGGCTTGAGGGGTGTGCCGTAGCAGCAGGCCCCATAATGAATGGGAATTATTCGTGATGATATCAGATGCTGACACGGGACACCAAGCCCGAGAAAGAGGGGCTTCTAACCGGGGTGACTTAGGAGGGGCGGCCTCTTTTCTCTCCACTGCTTGGTTCTTGCCCCGATGGGTCTGAGCCCGCTCCAAAGTGACCCACTTGGCCTCGATCCCACACAGGGTGCGGGGACCGATCCAGGGACCTGCAAGGTCCCTCCAGCCCGAGGACCAGCCATCTGCCCTCACTCCTTGCCCCAACGTGACATTCTGATGTTCTGATCAGTGATTCTGCCCCAGAATCTGAGCAGAGCCCACGGCTCCGCTCTTCCCGTCCTAAATCAATCCCATCCAACCACGTGGACGATCATTGCTACCCCCTCTCTGTCCACGGTGCCCAGGTGAGTACAGGACCCCAATGACACCAGCACCTCCAAGTGGGAGTCACCTTGGTCAACTCCCCCAAGCTTCCGGCAGAATAGAATAAGCTCTCTCCGCTGTACGTGTGCATACGCGCACGCGCGCGCGCGCGCACACACACAGGCATTTGCACATCTTGTTTGGGCACCGGGAGCTCCCGGCCCTGTAATCAACTCCCGGGAAGGCACCGAAATGCTATTTCAGGGAGGAGACCAAGGCGGCCTTGAAGACGGACTTTGGCTGGCAGCGAACAAACAAACCACACAGCGGACAAACCACAGTCGGCATCCCGGTGCCGCCACCCCGGACCCCAGCGCCAGAAGCAGGTCCCCCCACCCTTTCCCAGACTTCGGCGCCCACAGTCTCAGCATTCACGGCCGTCTTAAGATGCAAAAGTGGCACATTGGGAAATGAAAGAGAAATAGTGAGGGGACGGAGAGCCGAGTTTAAATAAAAGCCCGGCTTAGCGAAGCTTCACTTTTGGAACATTACGTCCCAGGACCTCAGAACAGTCAAGAGGAAAAGAAATATGTCCACAAAAATGAGTCAAAGTGACCCTTGGGTGCTTATTTCCCGAAGCATAAAGAAAGTTGTGAGTTAAGGGGAAGGGGCAGCCGGGGGAGGAGGGCCGCTTGCCTACCTGTGATCCGGTCTCTCTCCATCACTACGGATATATTTAGCAGCAGGCGGGAGTCCCGGCGTCCCCCTTTCCAGAGGCGTCCTCCCCTTTCTCACCCCGTCGCCCTCCCTCTTTCTGCCTCCTCTCCTCCTCCTCCAAAAACACTCTTTGTCTGGTCTAATTTCTTCAATCTGTTGCAATCACGAATGCATCCAAATTACCACATTTCCATGTGCTGATCATATGTTTGTGCTCCAAACTGAAGTAGCATTGTCTCTTGGAATCGGGAGGGGAAAGGCAGCGAAGGAGAGAAATAAAAGAAGAGGCGGGAGCAAGGGCCGGACGTGGGCCTTGAAAGGCTCCTGCGGTCCCCAGGGTCCTCCGGGCCGAGGACCGGCCGGCGGGGCTTTGTGCGGTGGCTCCAGAGGTGCAGCGTGCGGCGGCTTCCGGTGCCTTCTCTCCACCCCCTCCAGCCCCTCCGCCCGGGCTCGTCTCGCTGCTCCTTTTTAATATCCACTTGGAGAAGCTTAACTTAGCCTCTTGGAAACCAGCTCACAGAATCAAATTCCTGGAGACTTCCAGAGTCTTTCATTTCCCCCGGCCCGCGATGCTGCGATTTCCTTTGGTTGGAGCGTTTGAAAATCCTGGTTCCTGCCTGCCCGCCTTCCCTTCCCTCCACCTCTGCCGGCCCTTCACTCCCACCCTGACCCGGCCGGAAGGAGGGGCAGTGGCGCCCCAGGCAGGGGCCGAGGGAAGGTTCAGGAACACCTGCCGGGGTTGAGCCCGGAGAAGTCACCCCTGCAGACGCCCGGGTGTGCCGTCCGCCTGCGGAGACAGAGGCAGCTGGCCGTCCCACCCCAGCCGAGAGGGGAGCGCGGGATGGAGACTTCCTGGAAGAGTCCTACCACTTACTCATGAGTCAGTGAGTCTCCAGCTGTCCCCTGGGAGGGAGCGCAGCTCCTCGCCACTGATTTCCCCAGACTCAGCGCCTCTCTGGGAGAGGACACGGGGCCTGGCCGGGCTGGGGGCTCAGCACTGCTCCCTGCTATTCACCTGGGGTCCCGGAACTGCTCAGCTGGCAACTCAGGGGTGGAGGGGGACAGCACGTGGTCAGAGCGAGGGCTGGGGGGCACCTCCTCTGCCCTTTAAGCTTCATTCACCGCAAGGGTTCAGACTGGCAGCCCTCTACCCAAGACACAAAAGCAGGTTTTGTATGCCTAACTGACCCTGTCTAAAGAAAATGTGTATTCGTGCCAATGTTGCAAACGGGCAATTTCACCGAGAACTCCAGATTTTCCTCATCTCTCGGAAAAGGGAGGGCATATAGCCACACGGAATGAGCCTTCCTGCCTGGCCCAAGGGGCCGCCTTGAAGACTGCTACCCTCTTTAGATGAAACCGCGTTTTCTGGATTGCTGTGGTCCCCACAGCCCCATCACTCATTTTCGTTATCTGCCAGCCCCTCCTCCAGGTGACCTCTGAGTTTACAATCCTGCCCTACAGGGCCACATGAGCCACATGTCAACACAAGAGGGCCATGCACACTTCTCTGCTGGATGTCACAAAGTCCCCGTCCCCTCCTGCCCAGGGCAGGACCCCAAATGCAGTCTCCTAGGTAGCAAGGGCATCTTCTTGGGGGTTGGGGGGTGACACCTTCTGGGAGACACCAAATAGCAACACCCCACCCCCAGCAGAGTCTGCAGGACAGCTCCAAAGGTGGCTGCCTGCACAGTGACGGAAGGTGGGCACTGTGGTAGGCTGAACAGTGGCCCCAAAGATCTCACACCCTAATCCCTGGATCCTGTAAACGGGACCTTATTTGGAGAAAAAGTCATTGCAGGTGGGATTAAGTGAAGGGTCTTGAGATGGGAGATTATCCTGAATCAGGGGGTTGGGAGGGTCCTAAATGCCATCATGTGTACTCACATAGAGGGGGGCAGAGGGAGATCTGACACAGAGAGAGAGAAGGGGATGTACAGACGGATCAGAGAGAGATGTGAAGAGGCTGGCCTTGAAGAGTGGAGTGGTGCGGCCACAAGCCCAGGAAGCCTGGCAGCCCGCAGAAGCTGGAGCAGGCAGGGAACAGCTTCTCCCCTAGAGCTCCCCAGGAGCCCGGCCCTGCCGAGACTTGGATTTCAGACTTCCGGCCTCCAGAACTGTGAGAGAATAAATTTCTGTTGACTTAAGCCCCCAAGTTTGTGGTAATTTGTTACATCAGCCACAGGACACTCAAACAGACACCATAGACAGACTTAAGAGCCAGGGCTCCCTGAACGATGTTTTCTGGTGATTATATTTCATTCTAACACATTACAGTAAGCCAACCACCAACAATTAAGTTAGAACAGTGGGAAACAATGGGAATCTTGGAGGTTTTTTGATTTGTTTGTTTAATCTCCTTTCTGATTTTGAAAAAAATATTCCTTATTGTTTTTCTCTGATTATAAACGTACTATATGTTCATTGTATTAGATTTAGCAACTACAGAAAACGTATGAAAAAAGAAACCCCTTTAATGCCACAGGGCACTCTTCGACACCAATTCCCGCTGCGGTGAGCAGGCCCAGGAAGGCCCCACGGAGCGGCAGACCGGGCCAGCTGGGGGGCGGCTGGACCAGGACGAGGAGCCCAGCCGTGGCCTCAGCCATCCTGACCACCTGCTTCAGGTGCCGGCTGCACACGCTGTGCGTTTTGTTGCTGCGGCTGGCGCAGCTGCTGAGCACAGCTTGACCCTCGGTTTTTCTCCGGCATAGTCTGGCTCAGCGTCCTTTCCCCAACCATGCCTAAAACTCCAAACATTCTGGCCCAAGCGGGGGATAATTTGAAACCGAAAACCTGGCAGCACCGATTGGCTCCGACGGGGCCGTGTTAGTCATGAGCCGCGAAGAGGCCAGGCACAGAGGTGGGGTGAGGCCAGGCAGTGGGAGAAGGGGGCGGCCGACCCCCGCTGCTCACTGAGTCCTGGCTTCAGCACTGGCCACTCAGAGGGCAACTGGTCAGCAGGTCAGGGCTCCCCATGTGGCTTCTCCTTCTAGCAGAACAAGACAGGGCTCTGTGGTTACGAAAAACTCTGTCCTGGTCTTTGATTTCAACAAGCATATTAGCATAGTAAACCCGTGAGCAGCCCCAGTGAGGGGGCTGGCTTCTGAACTCAGCACATCCCCACACTGACCAACGCCATATGCCCTGGGGAGGCAGGACCCGCCCCCCGGGCCACAGTTCTGGGAACTCTGCTCGTGCCAGCCAGCAAGCCCCAGCTCCCAGCCACCGGAGCCTGCCCACGTCCTGGGATGGGTACTGTTGCCCAGCAGCCCCTTCCAGACAGTTCTAAAGGCAGTATCTCTACCCTTGAGCCCCACAGACCTGTACCCGTGATCTGCATACTCCCAGCCACCTTCTTTTTGATGTCACCATCACCAGCGAGGAGCCCAGTGCAGGGTAAGGAGGAAGAGTGAGGCCTGTTTTATCTTTAAAGACACTGCTATGCCCCTTTCCACGAAGTGCGTGTGCGCGCCCCAGAGCCTGGCTGGGACGGGACACAGAAGAGGCAATCCCAGTGACCCCTGAACTCCCATCACAAGCCAGGAGGCCTGGGCTGGCCCAGCCATGCGGAAAGGGGGCAAGCACTCCAGGTGAATGTGACACAGGCAGCAGGGGCCTCAGGAGGGGGTTGACAAGAGGGGCACAGCCTTGTTCCTGGGGTACATTCTGGGGAGGGGCCTGTGAGGAGGCGGAGGAAGAGGCGCATTCGGCTGAAAGGACACTTTCTGAGGCTCTGAGCTCAGAATCTCTGCCACCTCTCCCCTCCCCCTCCCCTCATTCAGGTACTTGCGAATCCTCCATAATTAGCTCCAAGCTACAGGGGATGCCCACCTCTCACCTAAAAAAAAAGACTTTTCCGTTCATTTCCTGCTCATCCCCAGACTCCACCACACAGTTTGCTTCCCTGAGTTAAAAATAAAGAAGCTGCATCCCCCAGACCCCCTCCCGCTGACCCTCCTGCAGTCACTGCTACTGTACCTGCCAGCAAGGCGGGCAGCCGGCCGAGACCCTCCAGGGCCGGCCCCAGTCTGGCCGCCAGCAGCCTTCCAGAGCAAGACGAATTCCGGGCCCGGGGCCTGCTGCATTCCTCTCCGGAATCTTCTCTCCACTTTTTATTGCGCCTCAAGTTTCGGCTGTTCCTAAATAAATACGATCCAGCTACTCTCTGCCCTGGGGACTGCTGCAGGGTTTACTGGTGCAAACAGCCTGGGCCGGCCTGTTGCTCTGGGAGTTCTTCCAGGTCAGTGTGGAAGGAAATCTAGACAATGGAGAGAGGCGGCCCAGACAGGGCCAAATTCCACCGCTAACGGCCCTCGTGCTCAGCCATCAATCCCTGGCTGCGGCCCTGCCGGAGCTGGGGGCTGCCGCTTTATTCCTAAAGGCCCCCAGCTGCCCGTACAGAGCAAGGAGGGTCTGGGGCCGTGGAGAGCAGCGTCCTCGATAGAGTCTGCCCCAAGGCCCCTGGGTTTAAACTCTCCGGAATACACGAAAACTCCCCGAAGAGCTGGTGTCTTTCACTTCCTCCTGGGATCCCAACATTCTGTCTGCTCGGCAGCACCCAGTAAAGGCTCTCCGGATGAACGATGAATCTGAAGATGCAGCGTGTGGGCCAATCCAGACCAGTCCTGCCCAGCAGAACTTTCTGCGTTGACGTAAATGCCGCGGACCTGCCGCGTTCAATACGGCAGCCACGTGTGGCCGCTGAGAGCCTACCGTGGGGCCCCTGCTACGGAGGAACTGCGTTTTTCATTTGTATTAAATAAATAATTTAAATGTAAAGACCACCGTGCCTACTGGCTGCCTCTTCTCCTCGTCCTCCCTGGAGACGCGGAGTTCTCCATAAATTTCTTCCCCAGAAGGCAAAGAGAAAGCCTCCTCGTCAACCAAGGCAAAAGAAGGCTGGGATTTTTATTTTAAACTTGTTTTTTTGGCCAATCCCCCCCAGCTTCTCCTATCAAGTTCAATTCAACGATGTTTACTGGCTGCCTGCCCTGTGCCATAGAGCACGGGGTGGGGAGGATAGAGGAATCCCCGCCACCCACCTGCTCACGGGATGGACAGGCTGGGTCAAATCACCCTGGAAAGAGAATGGCTTCCAGAGCTGTGACCCCTCCGAGCAGGGAGGGGAGAGCAGGGGTGAGAGGCTACACAGGGGAGGAAAACCTCACGCTGGGTTTACCGTTTATCCTATGAGAAGGGAAGTAAGGGTTCTTTTGGTCAGAGGACAACCAGGTCTGTTTTAAAGAATCCCGTGGGTGGAGGCTATCACCCAGGCCCAGGCACACAGGCGGGACTGAGTAAAGCCCCCCAAACACCAACTGGACAGGGAGGAGGAGCCTCTGGTGGGGAGAAAGGGGGTGGGGGGTGAGGGGAGACACAGAGGGCTGACTGAGATACGGCCAAGATCACGGGTGGCCCATCCAAGGGCCACCTGGGGGGATGGTGAGTCGACAAGACCTTGGCCACCTGTTGACCTGGGGGGGCTGGGGTGGGGCAGAGGTCAAGGACGACACCGAGACTTGTCACTTGAGTGCCTGGGTGGATGGCGAGGCTGAAACGTGAGAGAAGTGGAGGAGGGGGGGGTGCCAGTGGGAAGGGGGAGTAACAGCTGGGGATGCCTGCGGGGGCCCGGGTGTCAGGTGCACAGTGGCCAAAACTCTGGCGGCCTCTTCCTGGACCAGCTCCTCCACAAAGGACACTCCCTTCCCTCCCTCAGTGACAGAGCGAGCGGCTCTTCTGTGCTGCCCTGGAGAAAGGGTGGGCAACGAGCTGGAGGGGCCCTACCCCTCCTCCGGCGCCTACTGTCCACGGGGGACGACAATGAGTACAGCTGAGTGACAGGACACTGGGGTGGGGCCCTAGCCGGGCCTGGAGCAGGGCCCCTCCCTAAGGAAGGGGTATGTGAGCCGGGACCCAAGGCGGGGGTGGGGAAGGGGGACACGGGGGCACCCCCCGTAAGGGCAGGGACACAGCTCAGACAGCGTACTAGGGAGCTCCTTGTGTGGGTGGGGTGTCGATCACAGAGGGAAGGGGCCCTAGCTTCCTGCGGCTTCTGTAACAAATCACCACAAACAGGGGCTTAAAATAACAAGAAATCGATTTTCCCACAGTTCTAGGGGCAGAAGTCCAAAATCAAGGTGTCAGCAGGGCCGCGGTCCCTCCAGAGGCTCTGGGGAAAATCCCTCCTTGCCTCTCTGGCTTCTGGTGGCCCCAGGCATCCTGTGGCATGTGGCTACAAAACTCCAATCTCTGCCTCTGTCCTCACGTGGCCTCCTCTGTGTCTCTCTTCTTAAAAGGACCCCAGCCACTGAATTTAGGGCCACCCTAACCCAGTATGACCTCATCTCCAGGCCTTTAACTAACCTGTAAAAGCCCTATGTCCAGCTAAAGTCACCTTCTGAGGTTCTGAGCAAATATGAATTGGTGGCAGGGGTGTGGTTCGGCACTGCTGAACCCACCACTCAAGGGATGAGGGTGGGACTGGGGCTCTGGCCACCACCCCCCAGAGGTACTTGAAGGATGTAAAGCAGGACCCGGCCACACACCAGATGTCAGGGCAGAAGGAGAAGGCCCCAGGGATCCCAGCCAGGGGACAGATGGGCTGGGCTGGGCAGGGCAGCAAGGAGGTGAGGAAGCAGATGCAGGGGAAATGCCATGGGTGCCGTGGGAACCAGGGCAAAGGTCAGCCAGCAGCGCCCGGGGTGGCAGCTCATAGCATGGAAAGGGGGTGAGGGTGGGTGAGCAAAGAGGAAGGTCACTTGGGAGGGCCCGGGGCAAGCGTCCCAGAGCCCAGGCAGTCTGCCCAGGGGAACACACACAGGCCCCGGACCCATGACAGTGGGTCCAGCAGTGTCTGTAAGAGAGGAAAGCTTCCATGGGCCTCCAGCAACAGGCCGAGGGGGCGAAAACTCTGCCCCCCTGCACAGAGGAATCCCCGCCTGCCCGAGGTCAGAGCAAATGAACTAAGATACACGGAGCTGCGAGGATACATCTCAGTCGTCCCATCTCGGGAAAAAGCAAAGGGCAGCAGCTGACTCCCCTCGGACACATGATGCGACGCTGCCGGGGTCAGGAGCAGACGGCGTGTCGTCTGCAGACACACAGCACACGGTACAGACACACCCAGCAGCGAGCAGTTCTAAATTCAGACGGCTGCTCACCTCGGCCGGAACAGGGTCACCCAAGCTCTTGGGCTGCACCTGTAACACCTTATTTCTTAAGCGGGATGGTGGGTGTACAGGTATCTTACTATATTCTTCACATATTTTTATATGTCTAACAATTCTATTTCTGGGGGGGAAAAAAAAAAAGGCCAGAGTGAGCTGGTCAAAGGGTGACCGTGGGTGTAGTCTGGGCTGACGGACTGTGGCTCACGGCGGAAACGGCCATCTCTGGCCCAGTCCCAAACCCAGCCTCGTGAAAATCTGAAATAAAGGAGGAAACACCACGACGAGGGCCCTTGGCCTTCTGGGGAGGAGACGGGGTGCAGGGTCCAGACACGGGACAGAAGTGTCTGGGAGGAGGGGAGGGGACGGCAGCTCCGAATGGGGGCATTCTGTGAGGTCAGAGGGACTGGGGGTCCAGGAAAGAAGGCTGCCTGGACCAAGGTCTTGGCCGCAGGGAGGCAGGGGTTGGAAAAGGGAGGCAGGAAGAGGAGGAGGGGTGTCTGGGCCGGAGCCCACAGAGGCCCCCAGAGAGTGGGTTTCGTGTGTCAGCAGGCGGTCCCATGCGAAACCCAGATCACAGCTTTGAGCTTGGGCAAATTATGCCTTAGGCTTCCAAGCAGAGCCGTGGTCATGGCTGCCAAGTGCTGATGGCACAGAACTGGCCTCTCTGAGCACAGGGAAGTAATGCCCAGAGGGAGGCTGTGTTTTTGCAGCCCCGGGCGCCGGCCTCCTGAGACCTCATTCCTGGAGCGCAGGCGTCTCCCCCAGCCCATCACACCGAGGGGCCCGGAGACGCAGCCCAGCGGCTGAAAGGGAGGGACATGGAGAGGCAGACAGCGGCAGAGGCCGGGGCTCCGAGAAAGGCTTCCAGGAAACAGAGCAGCAGCCGGGCAGCGCAGTGGTTAGCAGCCCAACGTGTCTGCAGGGGGCGGAGCTCCCGCTTAACCACGGACGTGAATCACTCACCACCCCAAGGCCTCCAGCCGGCGTCACCCTTCCCTTCCCACACCCGGCCCGTCCCGTACCGCAAGGGCCTCCTACACACTCATGTGGACGTCCAGCCTGCACATCACGTGCCCGCCACCCCACCACTCCCAGCAAAGAGCCACCATCGGCCACCACACGGGCCCGAGGGTGCCCAGCCCACTGGCGGGGGTTGCCTCTGGAGGACACACTTGGAGAGAGGCCGGGCTGCCCCAGGGGCATTCGGGTTCAGAACTCTGGGGTCCCAGAGAGCCAGCATGGGCTCGGATTGTCTAATTTCATAACCACTAGCCACAAGTAGATATTAAGTGAGAATCGTAAGTCAGTTAATTCTGTGCAAATGAATGAATAAATAACATAGACAATGTATACTTCAGGTGCTCAATGGTCACGCGTGGACAGTGGCTAACGTACTGGACGATGCAGACAGGGAACACTTCACTGACACAGAAAGTTCTACTGGACAGGGTTGGTCTAGAAGGTGGGGCGTGGGCTCCGGGTGGGCACATCCCCTCCTGTAGAACAGCTGCTACGTCGCCATTATGCCCCTCTGCCCGTCCAGCCCGGGGTCTGACACCCAGCAGGTCCTCAACACACTTCTCCCACCTCCTAGGGGAGGCGAGTCCCTTCACCTCTGGGCCCCAATGTCCTCTGACAAGAGACCACGGACCAGGCACAGCCCCCGGGCCTGGCCCCTGGACCTGACAACAAAGACACAAAGCAGGCTCCCGTGCCGGCCACGCCGGGGTCTGGGAGGCCAGAGCTGCCCGCCCGGCGGGGAGGAGCTGCACAGGCCCCGCCCCCGAGGCACCGAGGTCGAGAGGCGGAGCTCCACACCCCCTCCCCACTCTGCCCACCCAGGCCAGGCCGTGGTCGGGAGAGTCTCTTTGGAGCACGTGAGCAGTAACTCCTGCCCCAGACAAACCAAGGGGGCCAAGGCTGACCTAGCCACTTACCCGGGCCAGTCGGGTCGCCAAGCTTCCGGAGACGGCCGCCGGAGGTCCGCGTGACTCCTAAAGACAGGGCAGAGGGCAAAGGTCACCTGAGGCCACTGGGCGTATTCTCACCTCTGCTCCTGCCAGGGGCTCCAGAACCAGAAATCCGTCCCCTGTGGGGCCAGAGGCCCCAGTCCTCCCAGGTAACACCTGGCCCCGGCAGCCACCGCCGTCCGGATGCGCGCCAGGTACTGGGTCAAAGCCTTTACACACGTTCCCCCACCTAACATAACCCTCAGTACTCCATTTTGCAGATAAGACAGCCAAGTCTCAGCGGGGTTGAGTCACTTGTCTGAAGCCACACAGCTATGAGGAGCTGAGCCCAGGATAAAGACAAGTCCCTCAAACTCCAAAACCTGGGCTCGGCTCCTGCGTGCTGGGCTGCCGGGACTGTCTGCGGGATGGAGAGGTGCTGGCACAGGTCAGGCACGGGCCAGCCCCCCTATAACCTGCATCCACCTTGTTGGGAATTGGGGTTTCCCTGTCCCGGGGTCCCGGAGGAAGCCGGGCTGGACTGGGGAACATGGAGGACAAGCCGTTCTCTCCCCCACCCACCAGGAGGGAGCCCCAGATTAACGCGGCCTCGTGCCCCTCCACACACACCACTCGGCCCAGCATTCAATGCCTGGGGAGGCTCAGGGCAGGCAAGTCCCAACTCGAGCAGATTTGCTGAGGTGCTAAGCCGGCCAGACTCAAGAGGTTTCTAAGAGGGAGTGGCAGGCGGCCGTCCTATCATTGCCAGGTCACGGTGCTCTAGGGTCTGCTGCCTGGATGACCAGGCCGTCCTACAGAGGACGGCAGGGACACCCACGTTGGCCCAGCGGAGGCCTTCCCCATGGACAGCAAGACACAGTGGAGAAGAGCCTGCAGAGCCAGAGGGGCCCAGGTTGGACCCGCCTGCAGCCTCCGTCATCCAACATGCACCCAGAACGCTGGGGTCAGTTGTGCTAGCTCCTCCCCTGCAGTCCTCCAGACAGATTATTCATTCATTCATTCATTCCACAAGCCCACTCTTAAACTATGACCAACCAGGAGTGAATGCAGTCAGCTATGTTTCAAAAGGTTCCAGAGCCCTGAGCAGGGCAGCCTGCAGACCCGGTCTTCCCATCCAGCTCCCCCGGGACACACGCGCTCTCCACATCTGCAGGATGACTCAACAGCTGACAAGACGGGAGAGGTCTATCCTTCAGGGCCTGGTATTGACAGATACCTGCCACTAAGCCCTGGCCTCTTTCCGGGCTGGGGAGGACGGCAAGACAGCCCCAGTTTTAGCTGAACTCACCCACCACGTAAACGACACTGCAAGAGATGCATGTGACATGTGGTTCTGATGGGGGGGTGAACACCAGGGCCCGGGGTGACTGGCGAGGCTTCGAGGAGACGGGGGGCCAGGAAGGGGGGTAGCAAGCTGACCCTTGAAGGAGGGCCAGGTGGACACGGGGCTCTCACAGCCACTTCCAATGCCAAGGCTCCATGACAACCACGGGCTTTACATCCATTCTCCCACTCACTCAACATGACCATCCCATGAGGCAGGGGCCACCACCCCCATTTCACACATGAGGGAAGAGAGGTTCAGAAGCCCTGAAGCCGTCGAGCCTCCTACAAAGCCCCCAGCCCCACCCCAGCCACGACGGGGACCCTGATGGTGGACTGCACGTATCAATTTAACTGGATCATGGGGTGCCCAGATGTTTGGCTAAACACTACATCTGGCCCCGTCTGTGAGGGTGTTTCTGGATCAGATGAACGTTTGATTGGTGGGCTGGGTAAAGCAGGTCACCTCCCCAGTGTGGGTGGGCATCTTCTAGTCCCTGGAGGGCCTGAACAGTACAAAAGGCAGAGGAAGGGAGAGTTCTCTGCCTGACCACGTGAGCTGGGGCACCCATCTTCTGCCCCAGGACTGAACACCAGCTCCCCTGGTTCTCAGTCCTCAGACTTGGACTGAATCCACCAGCGGCTTCCCTGGGCGTTCAGCTTGCAGACGGTAGATGGTGGATTCCTCGGCCTCCATAATTTCATGAGCCAATTCCTCAGGATAAGTCTCTCCCTCTCTCTCCCCTATTGGCTCTGTTGCTCTGACGAACCCTGACTATCAGCGGCCTCACACGGCAGAGATGGGAGCATCCTTCCCCAGCGCCCACTTGACACTGATGCGAAGTCTGCCCCCTGCTGAGCGATGAGAGCTCCATCCTTCCTCAAAAGTCCAACCAGGATGGTGACT
Source organism: Globicephala melas (assembly GCF_963455315.2). Classification (NCBI taxonomy): domain Eukaryota; kingdom Metazoa; phylum Chordata; class Mammalia; order Artiodactyla; family Delphinidae; genus Globicephala; species Globicephala melas. The sequence continues at coordinate 29,400,857 of NC_083333.1, read as the reverse complement.
CCAGGCTGGTCCTGCCAGAGAGAAAGGCTGGATGGACCACAGCCTCAGACCTGCAGGGGACAGGAGGGCCCAGCGTCCAGCTCCCAGAACTGACCGTCCCTTAAGACCTGAATGGTGATTCCAGGCTGGTCCTGCCAGAGAGACAGGCTGGATGGACCACAGCCTCAGACTTGCGGGGGGCAGGAGGGCCCAGCGTCCAGCTCCCAGAACTGACCACCCCTTAAGACCAGGATGGTGACTCCAGGCTGGTCCTGCCAGAGAGACAGGCTGGATGAACCACAGCCTCAGACCTGCGGGGGGCAGGAGGGCCCAGCGCCCAGCTCCCAGAACTGACCGCCCCTTAAGACCAGGAGAGGGCAGGTCCAGAGTGGCTCTGGTGGGGCTGCCCAGGGCTGGGGAGGAGAGGGAGGTGGGGACAGGCACAGGTCCCGGGGCTGTTGAGAGGGTAGAGGAGTGAGTGTGGGTATCCCCGGCCCCAGCTCCAGCCTCACTTCCACCATGGCTGTGACCTCCCTCCACACGCCTAACTGGGATCTGCACTGCATACGATGATACATGAGAACCCTCAACATCTGTCCCCCGACGCCACACATGCGCACCGTGAGCTACTTAGGGGTCAGCTGTCTGGGCTGAAAGTGGCACCAGTGAGCGACAGCTGAGCCCATAAAGCCAGTGAGTCCCCAGTATGGAAACAGCCTGGCAAAGGAATGGGGAAGGATCAGCCACACATTCCTGGGGATCCAGTCACTTCCGGCCACGCATCCCCCCAAGGCCAGCTGGGCGCCCACCCTCGCCCCCGCCTCTGGCTTCTGGACAAAGATAAAAATGAAGAGGGTCTGTTCAGGTTAAACCCCAACCCCAGGCATCTGATCCCTAAGAACCAAAGCCACGGTCGGGGTGGAGACACGGTGATGAGGAAAACAGCATGTGTCTCAGATTTCTCCGGTCGAGTTAAGTTTTATTTACACTGTTTATTTTTCAGATTTCCCAAAACGTGCAGCTGGTGCCAGGCAGCCCCTGGCACAGAGAAGACGCCAAGCCTGCTCCCTTAATAAAGAATGGGAAGCAGCCGCCCGGGGTTCCCGCGCTCCAACCAGCGTCCCACCCAGGGCCGCCTCCACCGCAGCCCTGGGAGAAACCCCAGAACGAGAGCAGCTGCAGTTCAGTTCCTTGGACCTAACTACTGAGGTCTGTGTCGGAGACCAGCGAAGAGGTAGCCAGAAAAGCCTCCAAGACATCTAAAGGCTCAGTCCTTCCAGTGGAGAACGGAGTTATTTTTATGTGATTTTTAAATAAAACATACTCGGAAAGAGAGGAGATGATTTGAAGTTCAGCTCTCTGGCGACATCCCAGACCAAATTATTTGAGTTCTCAGAGGCCAAGGAGGCAGGAGAGCCTGCAGTCAGATGAACAGGGTTCCATCCAGACCTTGCCAGGCGCTCCCTGCAGGCCCCAGGAAACAACCTCCCCTTTCCAAGCCTCAGCTTCCCCATCTGCAGAATGGGGCCAGAGATGGGGATTACTCACAGGCGACTAAGACTAAACGAGGTCACACATGGTAGGCACGTAGCACAGTGCCTGGCACAAAATGAACACTCAGTAGATATTATCACTATTGGCATATTATATATTACATACTAATATAAATTATTATTATACGCCAGCCACATACACCAGCCTGGACCCAGGGATCTACAATCGGAAATTAACAAAGCTTGGCTGCCCTGTGCTAATACATTAGACAAAAATGTAAGTTATAACCAAGGCACCTTGCATGTTATAGCCAGGATACTGCTACCCCAAGAAAGGCTACCAGGAGTCCTATTGGACTCCCTCCCAACTACGGGAAGCTGAAAACCCTCCCAGCCTCCAGGATGGACTGCACATTACAGGAAGATGGGGGGTGGTGGGGGGCAGTTTCTGCAATCCAGAGAAAACAGTGAGGATTTGGGGGGACTCAGAATCCCGGTGCCCTCCCACACCTGGCCACACCAGAAACTCCCCAACTGGTGTCTGGGCTCACTTAGGCCAGGGCAAAGGCCATTTCACAAATATTCATGAACTACAGGCCAGTGACAAACACCAGTCAGGTTTCCCACGTGGAGGCCACGAGATTAAAACACACTTCAGATGAGATGAAGCAAAAAAGACAGGAGAAGGGAGTGGGGAGTCCCTGCTGGCTGGTGTCCCACTGAGAATGAAAAGGCAGCATTTCAAATAGGAAAGAAGATGGCCAGACAAAGAGATGGGGCTCCTTGGTCCTGGAGAGAAAGGGGATGATGCTGGGCAGGGGGAGGAGACCTAGGACGCCCTGGGGAGCATTTCCTGGTAGAACCAGCATTCGGGGTGGGGAGCCACCACTGCAGCCTGACGGCAGGGCCCACCTCCAGGTAAACAGCCCCATGCCCTCCCTGCCCCCTCGCCACAGATGGGCCCCACCAGGCACAGGAGCCTGGCAGACCTGTGCTGGCCCCGCGTCTAGGAGCCTGGATGCCCAGCTCATGGGTGTTCCCCTGTGCATATAATTTGGGGAGCCTGGATAAGAGAGAGAAGGATACAGTTACTGAGAAGACCTTTTGTCTTTTCCTTTCAGCCAAATTTTTATGATAGATCCTGGTATTGTAAAATACAAGGTTAAACGGGCACTGAGACTCTAACTAGACTCCGGAGCTAGGGGATTATTATTATTACGTTAATGATGGGGAACCCACGCACCATCATCCTCTCCTACTGGAGTCGCAGTCACTGTCCCCACCCATAATCAGGGTGGCCGTCCCCAACCCTCCTGGGGTCTCACACAGCCCAGACATCTTAACCCAAGGACAGGGGCAGAACAGGAAGCAGGTGGTCTCCAGGGGAGGGTGACTCGGCCCCATGCGCACACACGTGCACGCACACACACACCCTTCTGCTCTTGTGCCAGCCATGAGTGGTGCTGGACAGCCCTTCCCAGCCAGAAAGTCACCATTTTCTCAAAAGGGAGTTTTGCAGGAAGGGGTGCTATGCAAACTCGTGCACAAATACCCATTTTCAGTAATGACAGGAGCTTATCTACAGAAAGGAATCAATTCTCAATTTTTTCTTAAAAATCATGAGAGTCCCTCCAGAAAGGATAGGGTCACCAGGACCTCGGCCAGGAGCCTCCTGCCTCTCGGGCTGCCCCCAGGAACACAGTCTTCCCCTTTCTCCTGAGGCCAGTGGGGAGCCAGCACTGGTATCCCACTCTCAGGCCGGGGAAGCACCAGCAGCTCCTGCATGTGGAGGGCTCTGCCCAGCAGGCAGCGGCATCACCAGACGGCCAAGTCCATCACATGACATCAATGCTGACCAAGGACCCACAGAGCCCTTCCCGTGAAGGTTCACCAGTTGGGCGTCTGGACTCTGGGTCCCACTCCCATAAAAGACATTGCCATCTAAAATACACAACACTCAGGTAAATCTGAATTCCAGATAAACAATGAATAATTTTAAGCATAAGTGTACCCCGCATTCCTCGCCCTTCCCAGGCTCTCTTTAGCGGCAGAAGAGCAGACCTCTGCAGGCTGAGGTCTCCAGGTCCCCAGGTCTGTAGCCTTTCGGCTGGATTCAACCTATAGGATGAGACTGGAAGGTGGGAGCCAGGGAGAACCAGGGTAGATCTCTCCGCCGCTTTCTGCCTTGGAAGGTTTCTCCAGCAGCAGTTTCTGTCTATTCTGCAGCTGCAGCTCCCGCCAGGCAGGCCCACCTTTGTCCAGCCTCCCGTCAGGTGACCCTGGTCCCTGGATTCTGATAACACGCCTTCCTCTCTCTGATCCTCTGATTGCAGGTGGTGGGGTGCGGTAGTGGCTCCCCCAGGCTCATCTCTGGGTGTCCCCGGGAAGCTACGGAACCTCAAGCACCAGAGCCCTTGTTTCAAGGCACTGAGAAGGGCCACAGCGTTTTTGTAAAACTGTCAAAACAGAAGATATTTTAACCCCCGTCAGTTCAGATTGCTGTCTCTTTCTTCTCTGAGTTCCTGGCCATCACCCTTTCTCCTGTGTAAGGTACCAGTGGAGGGGTTGTTGGCGTTTGGGGGCTCCTGCTAAGGGCAAGTTGAACTGGAAAGATATTTAGCTTGAATGTAGTTGGGTTTTATTTACATAGTTCACAGTTATTTCCATGCAGAGTTACGTGACGGCTCGTCGCCCCAACGTGCAAGGCCAGGAGTACTCCTTCCATGGACCTTCCCAAATCTGTCTACTGTGCAGAATCTGAAGGGATAAGATAGGAACGTGTCCTGCAGTACCTGGTGCCGGGAAAACGTGGGCAGTGGGGGACAGCAAGATTTGAAACGCATGGAGCCAGAAGCTAGGCTATGGGAAATGATTCCAATCACCAGATATAAAGTTGTAAGCAGAGAATTCAATTCTCTTCAATGTCGCCTCAAAACAGAAAGTATCTCTGGTCAGAAAGAAATGCAATAATGCATCCCGTGCAGTTACAAATGGCCCATACTTGTCTATTTCTTTCTGGATGGGAATCACGTAAAATGGAATTTACCAGAATTCTTGTGTTTGTAGGGTGAAGACCAGCAGCAGTACCACAAACTCTTGAGGTAAGCCACGCTTTTTCATGCATCCCAACTACCAAAAGTAAAAGTTAACTTCTGATTAACTAGGAAGATGAATTTACTTTCTATTCGTTCAACAGAAAATGATATTACATGGCCATCATATAAAGAAGTGATCAAAGAGTATGCAGCCAAAAATACGTAGGGAAAAAAAATTACTTTGGAGATCAGACAAGTAGTTGATGGATAAAAAACATTGTTATTTTTCTGGATTTGGGGACGCTTATGAAATTTGCCCGCTGTTTAAAACTTACAATTTGCTGTTACTTCTTTTCTCACTCGTAACAAATAATCCCATTCGTACCTTCAAAGAGCTGTATAAACCCCACCTAACCCTGGCTGCCTCCTTATGCTTGGTTTGGCTTTTCTATCATCTGTACATTTGAGTCCTTCTGTTCTAAATCCTGGAGTGGTTTCTGTTTCCTGGTTAGACCCCGGTTCACACGCCATGAACAGACTGCACAGGTGAGAAAGACGAGCAGACTGACAAAGTAAGGCCAATGGACCAAGGGGGAGATCGTGGATAAGGTGCAGGAAGGTTAGCGATCAGAAACAGCTGACAACAGCAAAGGGAGCCGCAAGGGGACGCCCCAGAATACGGGAAAGGCTGCATCAGTCTTCAAGCCCTTCTGTTTAATGGGCACCAAGTCGCCAAAGAGGTACACGTGTTTCACTCAACCTGTCGACGGTCGTGAGATTATAATGCAAGGATATATTAATACATAGAGAGAGGTGCAATTAGGGACTGAGGGGCAGAGGCCCTGGGAGGGAAGATGGGAGGGGAGGGGAGAGAAACAAAATAGCGGCCTTGGAGGGTCGGCCCGACAGGCAGCACTGTTGACTGGCCTGGGGAGCCTGGAGATTCCAGAAGAAACCACTGCCCAGGTAACCCGGCAGCAGAACGAATGATCTCCAGGAGAGGTGGCTGGTCACCTGGGGGCAGGTGGCCCATCGCCAAGACTAGAACATTCAGGCTGGCCCAAGGAAGCAAAGAGACACCTCCTAGGGTACATGAGCATCCAGTAGGGGCCAAAGAAGAGAGGGAGAGAAGGAGAGGCAGGGCGGGGTGGGGGGAGCCCCTGGCCTTACACACCAGTCAGAGAGAGAAATCACAGACCGTGGGCAACGGGCAGATCTTTTAAAGGACAAGTAAACCCTGGGACTTCTCAGTGGCTCTAAGCAGGCTGCTAATCAGGGCAAATGGCATTTTCTGTTCCTTAAACCTCTTAATAAAATGCTGTGTTAAGAACACTTATTTGGGGGGCTTCCCTGGTGGCGCAGTGGTTGAGAATCTGCCTGCTAATGCAGGGGACACGGGTTCGAGTCCTGGTCTGGGAGGATCCCACATGCTGCGGAGCAACTAGGCCCGTGAGCCACAACTACTGAGCCTGCGCGTCTGGAGCCTGTGCTCCGCAATAAGAGAGGCCGCGATAGTGAGAGGCCCGCACACCGCGATGAAGAGTGGCCCCCGCTCGCCGCAACTAGACAAAGCCCTCGCACAGAAACGAAGACGCAACACAGCAAAAATAAATTAATTAATTAATAAACTCCTACCCCCAACATCTAAAAAAATAAATAAACAACATTGGTTGGAAAAAAAAAAGAACACGTATCCAGCCAGCTCATGTCTCACAGCTATAAGCACGGCCACTGTAACACCTGCGGCTCAGCACGGCAGGCACCCTCCGTCAGGGTCACGGGTGCACATCACCAAGGAAGAGCACCAACGTCAGCAGAACGTTTAAGAGCTCTGGTGAGAGGATGGCTAAGTGAATTCGGGAACATCCTCTCTGAAGAGCCGTTCAAACTGTGATCAGGGAATCCACGTGTGAGATCTGATTTCAAGTGAAAAGAGCAGAGTTAAAAACGATTTGTACAGGGCTTCCCTGGTGGCGCAGTGGTTGAGAGTCCGCCTGCCGATGCAGGGGACGCGGGTTCGTGCCCCGGTCCAGAGCCTGTGCTCCGCAACGGGAGAGGCCACAACAGTGAGAGGCCCGCGTACCGCAAAAAAAAAAGAAAAAAAAAGAAACGATGTGTACAGAGAATACGCAACTCTGTGAAAAAAAACTTATACGCCTTTGATAGTTAAATCAAACGATGCGTCCTGTGCATGTAGAAACAAGTACTAAAGGGAACAGAAAAAGCAATGTTGTAACCGATGCGATTGGAGAATTTGTCCTTTTAATTTCCTGTTCACACTGTTTGGTAACGAGTAATGAACAAAGTGAACAACCAAATAAATAAAGGCAAAAGAGAAAGAAGAGATACATGGTGTATTTGAGAAAGCCTTCCTTTAAAAACTAAAGCACAGGCTTGGCGGCTAGATTGTCAATCCCCAGCTACCAGGAAGGCGCTGCCACCAGGACGACACACTCCCCGTTGCTGAGGGTCTGTTGACCACACCTCAGGCGCCTAACATTGATGAGAGATCCACCACCTCCTCCCCTCCAGCCCCATGCCGCCGCCACTGCGTGTACTCGGCTGTCATTCCACCACCTGGTGTCCCCACGGTGTCTATACCGGGTCACCTCTGCACAAAAACCCACCACCTGTCCTTCAACGCACACGTTGGACCCCGTAGCTAGAGTCAAAGTCACGTGCTCATTAGTGACTTTTGCAAACCACCCTCCACAGCCCTCCAGGTGGATTAGCCTAGTCCTCAGGCTGGAAGATGACAGGGGCTGGATTTAACCCACTTCCAAGTGGCTTGGGTTTCAGAAGCATTATTCTCCCGCTGGGCCCTGATCCTGGTGGAGACAGAAGGCACAGTCCAGGGGAGGGCTGTGAAAGCCCCAGGATGCAGATCAGATCAGATTGGTCTGCAGGACAAGCCCGAGGCGGCCTGCCAGCTTGCCCCTTCCCAGGTCTTCCTGGTAACCACGCTCGCTGGGAGTGATCCCCAGCCCGGGCAGACAGTCTCCACTGCTGCCCCGACACGCCTGGCCCGGCTGGGACAAGGGGCCCAGGCACGGCTCTCAGGGAGATCTGGGGTGGATGTGGCCAGCCCCCAGTTCCCAGGTATAGCCTTGGGGCGCCCAGGGGGGGCCAGCCACAGCGAAGGCTTCACTGCATGCCCTTTAAGAGTCCGGGGAGAAGCTCCCCAGGAGCCAGAAAGAGGGTAAGGACCCCCCATCCCTCACCGGGAAAGGAAGACTCCTCCCTCAGCCCTGCCTCTGAAACCCTGGGCCAGGGAGGGCGCCACTCCCCAGGGAGAGTGATCTGGCCCTTCTTGCCCCACCCAGCACTTCGAGGGGCCCCTGGGAAGCTGGGGTCCACACATGCAGGCCGGAGCGGCCATTCAGGGTTCCTCTTCCCATCACAAAGCCAGCATCGCTCAGAGGATGACTGTGACTCTCATTCCTGCCAGAGGCAGCCTGGGCCAAGGGCCGCCCTGCGACCCGGGATCATCTTACTCTCCCCGCCGATGCCCCTTTTCCCGTCCCGGAGGCCTGCAGGCTGCCAGCAGTCACGCTTCGCAGAACCAGGTCAGATTAGGCCTGGAACAAAGCTCAGTTGTTGCAAGGCTTCCAAGAGGCCGCTGACAGCAGGACGCCTGGAGCCGCTTCGCCCGCTGTGGGCAGCGGCTCAATGCCCCCCTTCACGTGGGCTGCAAAGGGACCCAGGCCCAGGGCGGGCACAGGGAGATAAGACAGAGAGAAACTGGGCTGGGAGCAGAGTGCCACACTCAGCCCAGGAGACCCGAGGCCAGGACACCTTTCCAGAGCAGTGCTGAGAGCCACCAGCATGCAGGAAGGACTCAGGGGCACCCGGCAGACACTTCTGGAATGAATGACTGAACCTACAGGGAGACTCAAAACAGGCCAGGGACCTTGGGGAGGTGGGCACCCCCCAGCTCAACCTGGCTGCTGCAGCTTCTGGGCCCACTTACAGCTGCCCAACAGGGAAGGAGCAGGGACAACCAGCCCAGCGGCCTCGGGGACACTTCAGTTCTCCCATCGAAGCTCAGTGCGCCATGGTCCCAGGCCTGACCGCAGTACCCCCGACCCCAGGGCCCTGTGCCCACCAGGACAGGCTTCCTTTGGTTAGTGCTTCTGGACCAGGCAACCTCTGGCAGCTGCCACTGGGACTCTCTGGCCGAGGTCTCTCCTGGAGCACAGTGGGGGCTGTGATCTTGTGCGCTGCACGCCCACACAGGTCCGCAGGGGGCTTCACCCGGCCACTAGCACCCACCGGTCCCCCATAAATCCCCCAGCAATGCCTAGGGCCGGGGTGTCCCAAAGTAATAGCTTCAACAAGGGTGTAGGAGCTCAGCATGTCACCTCCCTCCCCACCCAACCGCTCATACCCCCCAGGCCTGGGGTCTCTCTCTCCAGCCCCCCTCCCCCCAAGGCCACCAGCTGGATCCGCCCAGGAACTGGCACTCACTTGTCGTCCCAGGGCCGGGCCCTGCACTGCTGTTTGCTGAACGCTTCTTATCAAGTACATCTTAAGCAAACTTCAGAGCCCATGCGACGCGGCTCACGGACAAACAGCAGGGCGTGCGGAAACGAGGTCCCACTCCCAGGCCCCATCCATGTGGGATGAGTCTCAGAGGAGGGCAGCCCCAAAAGCTGGGTGGAGGATAGGAAGTGCCTTTTTCCTGCTGTTGGGGTCCCTGGGGAGATGTCCTCTGCTGCTGACACCCACACGGGAGCTCCAGGCACGTGGCCAGCCCGCCCTTCCACATGGACCTAAACTCCAGACCGCTGCTCCTGAGCAGCGAGCCGGTGTCCCTTCTGCACCTGTCCTGGCTTGAACTGGTCACCCGGGGGGTTCCAGGAGGAAGGTGGGCTGTCTCAAACTCAGGCACGTTGCCAGGTGCGTAGCACTCAGTTCTCGGAACCCCTCTGGGCAGGCTGGGGATAGGCTGACGGGCAGGCGACTGTGGTCTGGAGTGAGCCGGAGGGCCGGGCAGACAGGAGCTGGCCTCCCTCCTCTGCAACAGGACGGGAAGGATTCAGGCTCTGCCAGCTCCCCCAGAACTGGGGGATCTCGAGGTCCATGATCCTGGGCACGAGTCCAAGGGGGCCATGGACTGCCTGCCACAGGTGGCTCTTCGTCTCCGCCCAGGTCCCTGCAGGAACCGGAGCAAGCAGGCTGGGGCATGAGGAGAGGGAGGCGGGCCAGCGGGAGAGGGCACAGGGCGAGAAGGGGAAGGAACCGGCCTTCGCACACTCCCCTCCTCGCCCTCACCCGGGGCTAGCGCTCTGGGGACGTGCTCTCCTCTCCTTCCCAGAACTCAGCTCCCGGAGCGCCGGGCGTGGGGAAGGCCTCTCGCTGGCTAATCTGTCTAATCCGCCTCCTCTGGGTGCCTCCCGCCTTGCCCAGGCCTCTGAGTCGCTAGTGCAAGAGCTTTTTAACCTTTGGTAGGCCAGGTACCTCTTCGGGGATCTCCCGAAAGCCACCAGGCATCTCCGAATAATTCCCAGGTGCACACTGGTCTGATTCTACTCCCCATTTCTGTGGCTCGGGGGCCTCGGCTATAAGCGTCTGCGCCCCTGAGAATTCCCAGGAGAGCCAGGGCCACTGAAAGGCAGGCTCCACGTGAGCTGGTATGCAACCAGAAGCCCCAAGCTCAGGACACCGGAGGGGTGCAGAGAGCAGCCCGCTCTGACACCAAGGGGCTGGGGGAGAGGCCACCCTCCTGGCCTCCAAACCAGCAAAGGCCCAGGGAGGGTGCCGGCAGCCCCCAGGCATCCGGGCAAAGGCGGTAACGCGTCCTTCCAGCTGTTGATAAGGACAGTGAAGACAACAGCAGGAAGTTACGGATGGAGAGGCATTTTCAAGCCTTTTAGGCAGCAATTCATTTCATCTTTACAACCAGTTGGCATCCGTCCCTGTTTAACAAATGAGGCAAAGGAGACACCCGAGATCAAGCACCTTGCCCCACATCGAGGAGGTACCAGCCTACGGTTGAATTCCAGGAGCCCGTGCTATGAACCACTGGGCCACGCCGCTTGCAGCTCTGCCCCGCTGGAGCAGCAGGTGAGGCAGATCCAGGAGGAGCGCGGAGCAGAACTGGAGCTACCAGACAGAGCTCCCGCACACCCACCTGGCATCCCACAGCCCCACTGGGCATTCGCTCTGTTCCCCACCTAGAAGGGCCCTTTTTATTCTCCACCTTCTCAGAGCTGCTCACTCCTCAAGGCCCAGTTCAATCTTGCCTCCCCGTGAAACCTCCCACCTGGGCATTTGGAACCTGTACTGCTCGGGAGGGGGTTGGGGGGTGTTAACCGGCCGGGGCCCCCCCTGCATCCTGCCTCCCCAATGAGAATGCAGCGTCCCTGCAAGCGAGGACCACGTCTTTCCATCATCTTTGTACCGTCGAGGCCCTGGCGGCACAGGCCTGACACATAATGTGTGTCCAGTGAATGTAGACCTAAGGCACTAGGGATCCCCTCAAACATTTTGAAAATTCCCCGCTTTTCAGAGACTCATGAGTGTTCAAGCCAGCTCTACCGAGAACACATCTGATTTATTTTGGAGCCCATATATAGGTCCAGAAGCAATCATCCCACTCAACCCAGGTGAAAAGTAAAAGCCGTCCTGGTTGGCTGGCCTTGAATTTTTGACACTGGGAATTTTTCACAGTTTGCTGCTTTCCTTAATTTCATGGCATTGATGCTGCATAGGGGTCAGTCTGACTTTTGCAAAATGCCTCTCCTCGGAACCGGGCGGTGCGGGGGTGGGGGGGCCACTAAGAGAACCGGAGCCCCTCAGAATGGGGCCAAGTGGCCACCCCGCCCCTGGGCCGGCCCCCTCCAGCCCGACCCCATACAACTGCAACAGAGTGACCCAGCTCGCCTTGGACCATCGCCAGGAGGAGAACAAGCTGGAAGAGGTCCAAGCCCTTCCAGGCCCGTCCTCCAGGGCCCTGCCCCTTCAGGTAAACACTGGAGCCACGGAGGCTGCCTTTACAAGAGCTGATTCCTACCCACCCATGAACTCTACTTCTAACTACTGCAACAACCTTCCTCTTCTTTTTTTTTTTTTTTTTTAATTTGCCAGGGCAGGAGGGGGCAGGTGTGGAGGAGAACAGACATTGAGCCTGCCCCAGGGGCCTTCTGGCATCTGTGTAGGAGGGTCTCAAAGTCCCCCCAGGAAAAGGCCAAGTGAGCAGGAGGGGGGCCCCTGGTGGCCCCCACTGTCCAGACTGACCAGCAGGAGGCAAAGTTTGAGACCCAAAGGCAAGAGCCAGCTGGGGTCCCCGGGCCACACTGGGCTGCAGAACCCAGGGAAAGGGCCGCGTGGGGCAGTGATGCCCACAACCATCTCAAGTATTTGGAGCATGTTGGGGAGGGAGGCTGAGCACCAAACCCCAGCGTATGCCACCTGGAAGCCCCCTCCTCCCCCACCATTACATCAACGCTCCCACGCTCCTGAGACAGAGCTGTGAGCAGGGTGTCTGAGGGCCATGCTGTTTGCAACAGGGGGTGAAAGTTGAAATTCTATGCCACTGGCCCGGAAGGCCATTTTAGGGGAAGTTCTGAGTAACCCTCTTTGAGACGAGTTATTCTTTACTTGTTTTCCTTTCTGAATGTGGAAAGCAGGAGGAGACTGGAAAAAAATGACCCAAAGGAAGGGTCAAAAAATGACCCCCCAAATGGCCCAAATGACCTCTTCAGCTCCAACTAAGTACCATGACTCTGTCCTCTTATGAAGAAAAATTAATTCATGAGTCCTTGGCAGAAAACTTCATGTCCAAATAGATTAAGGGGAGGAACATGAGGAGAAATTTTGCAGGGTTAGCAGAAGAAGAGATGCTGTTTATAATTCGACAACTGAGGAAGACAAAAGATCCTGCCTGGATCCTTTGGGGAAAAAAATCACAAAGAAAAAAAGGGAAATAAAAAAGAACAGAGGGCTTCCCTGGTGGCACAGTGGTTAAGAATCTGCCTGCCAGTGCAGGGGACACGGGTTCAAGCCCTGGTCCGGGAAGATCCCACATGCCGCGGAGCAGCTAAGCCCGTGCGCCACAACTACTGAACCTCCGCTTTGGAGCCCGCGAGCCACACTCCTGAGGCTCACACGCCTAGAGCCCGTGCTCCGCAATGGGAGAGGCCATGGCAGTAAGAAGCCTGCACAGTGCAGCAAAGAGTAGCCCCCGCTGGCCACAACTAGAGAAAGCCCCAGCACAGCAACGAAGACCCAAGGCAGCCAAAAATAAATAAATAAAATAAAATAAAATAAAAGAACAGAGATCTGGATTACCCTTAACCTGCCCTTCAAGGCTCGTGGCCTCAGTTTACCCATCCATAGAATGGAACTTCAGAGTACCCAAGGGGAAAATGGTTACAAAGGATCCTGTGCACATGATAAGAACTAGTCAGGCCCCCTCCACCTATGTGAGGTCAGGCCTGCTAGTGGACCTAGGATGCCAGCACACCTGACGGCATCTTGATACCTAAAAGATGAATCCGAGTTGCCAAGCTGGGGTGCAGCTGGATGGTACCATTTGGTGAAGTTCCCGTTCTCCACTGGGAAGAGGAATAACAGGAGTTCACGGGAAGAAAGGATGCTGTGACCTGGACCACCAGTCCTGGAGGCTGACCCCAAGGAAATCCTCCACCCAGCCCCCACCCACGCACACTTACGCCCCGCGGAGGTTGCAGGGGGGGGAGCGGGGGTGGACCACAAAACGCCTGCACCCTCGGCGCCTGTAAAGTCAGCAATTCCAGAGAAGGTGCAAGGGGGGAGGAGGGTGAACAGGAAGGCCGGCCGGCCCAGGGCAGCGGCTCCCACAGTGGCCCCTCCAGACACCTGAGCGAGTAGTGGCCGACATACAGGGGCAGGAGACCCTCGGCCAAGGTCAGAATCGGGGCCCAACCGTGCAGGGGTCGGAGGTCTCGAGCACCCGGTCTCCCCCAGGCACCTGTGGTCTCGGACCAGCGCGCGGGCCCCGCTGCCTTGCAGCGGCGGCTTGGAGCAAAGGAGAAAGCCAAGTCCGTCGAGGGGTTCAATGCCTCCAGGACCCCGCGATCCCGATGCAGGGTGGAGCTGCGTCAACTGGCCGGCGCGAACGCCCCACACATCAAAATCTGCCCCGGGAGCCCGGAGCCCCGCGGTGCCCCGCCTCGAGGACCCACTCGGCCACCCGCGACCGCCTCCGCTCAGGTGAGAGGGGCTCGCCCCGGGACACACCCCTCCCCAATCCGGGCGCGGCGCCCACCTGAGTACGACTTCCTCATGGTGCCGCCGTGGCTGCCGCTCCCAGGAAAGTGAGGCGGCGAGGCCGCGGGGCGCGGGCTCCCAGGTCGCAAATCCCGGGCCGGGAGAGGGAGGGATGGGGGCGGGGAGGACGGGCGGCCCTGCCCGGCCCCGGCCCCGCCCCGCCGCGCGGAGGTGAGCGCTGAGCCCCGCCCCGCGCAGCCCCATACCTGGCGGAGCCCCGCGGGCCGCGCCTCCCGACGCCCGGCCTGGAGAGGCAGCAGCCCTGAGCCCGGCCCTGCGCTCGACCCCGTTCGGCCCGGGCCAGTCCCCGCGGCCCCTGCACTGCAGCCGCGACGCAAGCGGTCCGAGGGTGGGGGTCGCCAAGGCGACAGCCGTCCTCAGCCGCCACACCCCCCTGGCGCGAATGGTTCCTTCCGGGGCGTCGCCGCCACTTTCTGGTCCGGAGTCCGGGCTGGGCGGGGCCGCGCCAGGTGGCAGCGGGAGGAGGGCGGAGGGAGCGGCCGCCGGGCCGGGCGGTAGCGCGCCGGCACACGCCCGGGGGTCGGAGCCCGGACGCCGGCTTAGTGGACCAGGGAAGGGCAGAGCAGGGCAGGCGAGGTACCATATCTGTCCCACTACTTTTCTGGTAATCAAGAGGGCCGACTGCACTGACTCCTTGAACTGGGGCCTCGGGTAACTCATCTGTAAAATAGGTGCGTTGGACCAGATGATAATTTCTGTTGCATCTGAGAAATATTGAGCACCTCCCCTGCACAGGGTACTGTGCGCGCTCAGGGCCTCGACCTAGGAGAGCAGATACAAGGACACGCGTCTTTACAGCCCGGGTAATATAAGCAGTGAGGAGAGTGTGCGTTCCTGAGCAAAAATTGTACAGAAGAATTCTGTCTGCCTTTGTACCCTAAATAAATTTTCCATAATAAAACGACTTTTTTTAATGTACAGAGGAAAAAGTGATGAATTTTGTCTAGAGGGTGTTGTCAGAGTCTTACTGAGGTGATTCAAAACAAGGTTTTAAAGAATGAGCAGGAATTTGCCAGGAAGCCAAGGTGATGGGGAGGCGGGCCGTTCCTGGCAGAGGGAAGGGTGTGGCCGAGCCAGAGGCGCGTAGTATCCCAGAACCTGCGGAGAGAGATACGCAGGGGCAGCGAGGCCCCTAGATGAACAAAGGGGTCGGGGAGCGCCGCAAACTGTCAGCAAGGGCGCAACGCTGCCTTCTGCCCAACAATCCAAAGAGTGTACAGGAGACCGAAAGTAGACTTAACGTCACCAAAGCACCCTCTTCCCTTTTCTTTCTCCTTTACTTTCCTTGGGGGTCTAAGCAGCATTTTCCTTTCCTGCCAGAGAGTAGAAAACCTGTATAAATAAGAACCGAGGCACATGTGGTTCCGTCAGATTGTCTGTCTCTCCTATTACCCTTCCTAAGAAATCTGTCCAGGACTTCCCTAGTGGTCCAATGGGTAAGACTCCGCACGCCCAATGCAGGGGGCCCAGGTTGGATCCCTGGTCGGGGAACTAGATCCCACATGCATGCCACAACTAAGAGGTCCGCATGCCTCAACTAAGGGTCCGAATGACGCAACTAAGAGCCCGCGTGCTGCAGCAAAGATCCCACGAGCGGCAACTGACCCGGCATAGCGAAAATAAACATAAATAAATAAATAAATAAATAAATAAATAAATAAAATGATCTCCTTTAAAAAAAAAGAAATCTGTCCAGCCACAGACCTGCAGAGGGAGCAGCCCAGCCACGTGACCTCCTCTAACCCCTGGCTAGAGCTGATTGGACCAGAGTGGACACTGGACTCCACCTGGGCCAACCTCCAACTCCTTATCTGGGGACCTGGGGAGGAGGTGAAGGGAGGAGAGCAGCCACAGGCCTGCGGAGCGGAGATGAACTGTGAACAGCTGTCCTTGGATTCTGGGATATCCACACTCACACACACCCCCAAGCGCTGCCTGTACCAGCTCCTGCAAATTTCGCTCTGGCCAAGCCAGAAGGCTGAGCTCTGTCCTCATTCTGGCCAGTAGGCATGGTGATAGCAGCCCCACACTGATGCCTGAGCTTCCCAAGGCCCAACTACCTCTCAAGAATCTGTCTAACGGGATGAACCGGTTTGCAGGGCAGAATTAGAGACTCAGATGTAGAGAACAAACGCATGGACACCAAGGGGGGAAAGTGGTCAGTGGGGGTGGTGGGGGGATGGGGGGGTGGGAGGATGAATTGGGAGATTGGGCTTGACATATATACACTAATATGTATGAAATAGATAACTAATAAGAACTTGCTGTATAAAAAAATAAAAATAAAATAAAATTCAAAAAACTAATTTTTTTTTTTTTTTTGCGATACGCGGGCCTCTCACTGTTGTGGCCTCTCCCGCTGCAGAGCACAGGCTCCGGACGCGCAGGCCCAGCGACCATGGCTCACGGGCCCAGCCACTCCGCGGCACGTGGGATCCTCTGGACCAGGGCACAAACCCGTGTCCCCTGCACCGGCAGGCGGACTCCCAACCACTGTGCCACCAGGGAAGCCCTAAAAAACTAATTAATTTTAAAAAAGGAATCTGTCTAATGGGCACGTTAGGGGTTGGTTGTTTCACTTAGCTCAAGTCAAAGGTGCTCTGGTACACTTCCATCCTCTGAGTAGATGGATCCTGGAGTCATGGAGGACCCTTGGGTGTCCTCTGTGTTTGGCTGGCCTCTCAATGCTAGCATTTCTGCCTGTGAGTCGTAATTCACAAGTACCTGGGCACCCAGGAATCAAGACACCTGTGTTGTAGTAATATTGCACGTAAAAAACTGCCAAAAATCTGAAGGAAAGACGAGAGAGAGGGAGGGAAGGAGGGGGAATGAATGCTTTTTCAGGATGCATGAAGGTAAATTGTTTAAGCACGAAATTTTAATTTTATGGACAACTCTGTAAACTGTATGATGTAATCACCTGCCTCAATGAGTAGAGTATACCAAATGTTAGTGACCCTTCTTCTCGTGGCTCAAGATCATTTTTATTTTTTACACATTTAAAAAAAATGTATTTATTTTACTGGACTTCCCTAGTGGCGCAGTGGTTAAGAATCCACCTGCCAATGCAGGGGACACGGGTTCGAGCCCTGGTACGGGAAGATCCCACGTGCTACGGAGCAACTAAGCCCATGTGCCACAACTACTGAGCCCGCGTGCTACAACTACTGAAGCCCATGCGCCTAGAGCCCATGCTCTGCAACAAAGACAAGCCACCGCAATGAGAAGCCCGCACACAGCAACAAAGAGTAGCCCCGGCTCACCACAACTAGAGAAAGCCTGTGCGCAGCAACGAAGACCCAATGCAGCCAAAAATAAATAAATTTTTTTTAAAAATTTTATTTTATTTATTTATTTAGGCTGCACTGGGTCTTAGTTGCGGCATATGGGATCTTTAGTTGTGGCATGTATGTAGGATCTAATTCCCCAACCAGGGATCGAACGTGGGCCCCTGGCATTGGGAGTGCGGTGTCTTAGCCACTGGACCACCAGGGAAGTCCCAATATCATCTTAAATGACATGTTTAACCATTACAGACTCACATACTACTATGTTGCTCCTTCACTAAGTGTCCCGAGGCTACCATGCTATCCGATTTTTAAAATTGTTTTTCAACATTCAGCTCCCTCACCTACTGTGTGATTTGTGACAAGTCATATAGTTTCTCCGTCTCCATTTCCACTCCTATAAACGGGGATTACAATCCCTTACACAGTTTGCAAGGCGGATGTAATGATTAGGAAAGTGATGTATATTAAGTGCCTTGCTGTGCTGCTGTCGCTCAGACCGTGTGGCATCGGCTGTGAGAGTGCGAGGTGGGCAGAAGCCTGATCGTCTTGGAGGAAGTTGGCGAGAGCTTGAAGAGAAGCAAAGAGAAAGCTATTGGACGTGGGAAGAAAGGAGACCTTCATAATTTGCTGGCAGAAAGTTTAGCACAACTGTTGCCTGCAGTAGCACAGAAAATAGACACCAAGTGTATGCAGCAAACCTGATGATCTAGCTAAGAGGGTTTCCAGGCAGAATGTTGAAGGCACCGTAATAAAATTTAAAAGGAGGGGGATGAGCTAAAAACAAAATTCCAAGTGGAATTAGGAGGGAATGCAAAGGACCAGGACAGTCTTTTCAGCCAGCAAAGGAGTCTCAAAGTCAAGGGCTTCAGAACAAAGAAGTCCAAATGGGACTAGAAGATCCTTTGTTGAGACTTCAGAGAAAAATGTCGAGATGCCTCATAAACGCTTTCACAAAGGCTCTCTGAGGATCTTCAGAGCACACCTTGCGGTAGATTCTAAACTCTCAAGGGGACCCAC
Source organism: Globicephala melas (assembly GCF_963455315.2). Classification (NCBI taxonomy): domain Eukaryota; kingdom Metazoa; phylum Chordata; class Mammalia; order Artiodactyla; family Delphinidae; genus Globicephala; species Globicephala melas. The sequence continues at coordinate 29,382,770 of NC_083333.1, read as the reverse complement.
CTGCTGCCTCCTCATGTGAGGGTAGAGAGGGCTTAATGCAAAAAGTTTTGTGGTGCTGAGCGGAAGAAGCCAATCTGAAAAGGCTATAGACTGTATGATTCCAGCTACATGACATTCTGGAAGAGGCAAAACTATAGACAGTTATCAGTGGTTGCCAAGGGGTGGGGGGAGGTGGGGGAATGAAGAGGTGGAGAGCAGGGATATTTAGGGCAGTGAAACTACTCTGTATGACACTGTAATGGTGGATACATGACATGAAACATTTGCCCAAACCCACAGGATGTACAACACCAAGAGTGAACCCTGATGTAAACTACGGACTTTAGTTAGTAACCAAGTATCACTAATGCAACATGTTCATAAGAGGGGAGATGACAAGGGGCCGGTGCATATGGGAACTCTCTGACTCTCCATAAACCTAAAACAGCTTTTTTTTTTTTTTTGGCTGTACCGCGAGGCATGTGGGATTTTAGTTCCCCAACCAGGGATCGAACCTGGGGCCCCACAGTGAAGGCACCAAGTCCTAAACACTGGACCGCCAGGGAAGTCCTAAAACTGCTCTTAAAAAAGTCTATTTAAAAAAAAGAAAAAGGTTTGTGGGTAAGGTTTTTATCTCATAGAATGCATTTTAAATGAACGCATAGGCACCCCCCAGGTTTTGAGAGGAATTAATTAGGTTCTTGGACTCAGGACAGGACAAAATGAAAAAGAGGCTTTTGGACTCGAACTATTCGAGGAAGGAAGCAGGCTGGGAAAGCCGTTTGGTTGCAAACTCCGTTTTCTTATGAAAAAGGAAGTATGACTCAGAGGCAGAGCCAAGGCAGGGGGAACAACCCCCGGGGTGAAGGCCTTGAAGGACGCGCCCCTCACCCAGCACCCATCTGCACTGATTTACAGGACTAGACCCTGCATCTCGGGTCTGAGCACGCACACCACGGTGGGTGAGACTTTCAGGGTCTTGGAGTCCAGTGAGCGTATTCTGCACGTGGGAGAGATGTGAGCTGTTGTGGCCGAGGGCGGGCTGTGTCAGACTGCTTTCCCTAAACAGTTCCAACAATATCTCCCACCCGTCCTCCTCCCCCACACGTGAGCTTGGCATGCTTCTCTGTGTTCCCTCCCTTTGAATCCGGGAGGGCTTTTTGTTTGATTGTAACCCTTCAACTTGGAGCCCTGAGCCACTCCGTAAGGGTCTGATCACCCAGAGACCTCCGTATTGCAAGGAAGCCAGGGCACTGCGGTGTATTAGTTATCTATTGCCACATAACAAGTCAGCACAAACCTAGTGGCTTAAAACGACACACACTTATCATCGCACAGTTTCTGTGGTCAGGAATCCGGGGACAACTTAGCTGGGTTATCAGCTTCAGAGTATCTCACAGGCTACAGCCGAGGTATTGGCGGAGGCTGGGTCTCATCTGAGGGCTCAGCTGGGGAAGAAGCCACGTCCAAGCTCACATGGTCGTTGGCAGACTCAGCTCCCCAAACGCGCTTAGTTGGAAAGCCTCACTTTTTAGCCGACTAGAACTCCGTTCCTTGCCAGGCGGGACTCCCAGCGTAGCAACTTGTCCATCAAAGCCAGTAAGAAAGATGGTCTGCTGGCAAAATGGACATTACAGTCTCATGACCTGACCATGGAAGTGGCAGCCCAGAGTACCAGGAGGCAGAGTTCACGGGGACCATCTCAGAAGCAACCTGCCACGGGGAGGCCACAGTGGCCGCCCTGGTGGGCAGTCCTGGACTTTGAGTCGTCCCGGCCCAGACGCCAGAAATGAGAGCAGAGGGCCTTCCCGGGTGCCCTTACTGCACCTTCTCCCATCGTCAGCGGGTCTGAGGCTTCCTGCCCCAGCCACGGCCTCCGCCATCTGCCTCCGTTTCTGGGCTCTGCTGCTTCGGCTCACTTTTTCTTCTTTCTCTTCTGTCCACTTCTTTCTAGTCCTTTCCCCAGCTGATCCCTCAGGTTTCCAGACCTGAATGGTCAGATTTGGCTTTCGTGGGCCAACTGCGGGCATTGCTTTTGTCTCCTGACCCAAGAGGGGCCGGCTCATGCCGGGGGTGTGGCCACCTTTGCTCCGTAAGCTCAGCTCAGCCGCTCTCTCCCCTGCCTGGCTGGGCATCTCTGCTGACTGTTCTCTGACTTGCAGTAGTCCCCAAGCTTGAACTTGTCAGATGACTGAGGCCTTGCTGCATGTGTACGATTTACGGTAAAGGTGTGGCTGCACTGACGTTCTCCTATGTAACGTGGGAATGTACGCTGCTCCCACCTTTCCAGAAAGCACTCGGCAATAAAATTTAAATGGCTTTTAAAAAGTGCCCACGTGCTTTGTTCCCGTAATTACACTGTTTTCTCGTTGGTTGATGCAATATATATTTCTTGATTACTCATTATGGCTTCTGTCCTCTAAAGCTTATACTTTAGTAGGGGAAACAAACATGAACCAAATAACCACATAAGAAGGTACAATGAGGGTACACACTAAAAGGTTCGCAGCTGGTCTGGGGTCAGGGAGGGCTTCCCTGGAGAAGGGTAGATTGGGCTGAGGCCAGGAAGATGAACAGGGATTAACCAGGAAAAACAAGGGGAAAGAGATTGCAGGCAGAGAACAGCAAAGGCCGTGTGGTGGGAGGAAATATAGTCCATACAAGGAACCGGAAGAGGACCCAGGAGGCTGGGGCCCAGCGAGGCTGGAGAGATGGTGGAGGAACCAGGCCCGGTAGGCACGTCAAGGTCTTGGATTTATCTTTAGGATAAAGATCCTAAAAGAAAAGGGAAATCGTGGAAAGGTTCTGAGAGGGGAACAGTGGGGCTGACATGACCAGATTGGCATTTTGAAAATGCGGCTCTAGACGAACAGTGGGGAGGACTTCCCTGGCCGTCCAGTGGTTACGACTCCGCACTTCCACTGCAAGGGATGGGAGTTCGATCCCTGGTCGAGGAACTAAGAATCCCGCGTGCCGCGCGGTGTGGCCAAAAAATTGAAAAAATAAGTAAACAAACAAATTAAAAAATAAAAATAGACGAACGGGGGAGCGACAGGAGGGGATGAGAGTCCAGCTGGGTGCCTGAAAGCAGTGTTCCCAGCACGAAGAGATGGTGGCTTGGACCATGATAGGGAGATGGACAGATGTGAAGAGAGAAATCCCAGAGTATCCAAGAGGAATTCTGAAAAGAAAATCACCGGGACCTGGGGACGGGCTGCGTGGGAGGCCAAGGGGGAGGGAGGTGACAGGGTGGCTCAGGATTCTGATGGGAACAGCAGGCTGGCAGGTGGTGTCCTCGGCAGAGAGAGGAAAGAATGAGAAGACTGGCTGGGTTCTGGGTACGTGGTGCTGAGGAGACACCAAAGCACCCAAGGCTTCTGGGTGTGTGGTTTGGCGTCAGAGGAGGGGTCTCAGCTGGGGAGAGCTGGGAACTGAAGTGCGGGAGGGGACACGAATGCCCAGGCCCTGCCTAATGGAAACAGACTCGCCAACAAAAGGCAGACCCAAAGGTGCTGGCAGCGGTCTTACTGACAATACCGGGAAGTTTAAAACAAGCTAGTGCTCAAGAACAGGTTGAGATTTAAATAATAACAGTCCTCTTAGTTGGTGGAAGAACAGACACAACTCTGAGGGGTGCAAAACGAGGACTTCAGGAAATGTTTTGGAACTTGGGGGGGATGGTGGTCGCACATCACTGTAAATGCTCTAGGTGCCACTGAATTGCTCACTTTAAAATGGTTATTTTGTGTTATGTGAATTTCACCTCAAGAAATTTTTTAAAAATATTTATTTAGGCTGCGCCGGGTCTTAGCTGTGGCACTCAGGATCTTAGTTGCGGCATGCGGGATCTAGTTCCCCGACCAGGGATCGAACCCAGGCCCCCCGCGTTGGGAGCGTGGAGTCTTAACCACTTGACCACCAGGGAAGTCCAAGAAATTATTTTTTTAAATGAAGGCTACAAGGGTTATATGCACATAAAGATTATACTAGTGTAGAAAACAGAAACATAAAACATAATTTTATAATAATAAAAGAAAAACATAAAAATAAAGGAAAGCAATACATTGAGCGCCAACAGCACTGCCCGTCAGTCGTGGGATTGTGGGTGACTTGTTCCCTTTATTGCTTTTTTCTGTGTTTTCCATAATGAACATATATTACTTTCGTAATCTAAAAAAAAATAGATATACATGCTATGTATACACATATGGACGGGAACATATCAATGGATAATATTATTTTTATCCATGGACACCTTTTCTTGAGGTCAATGTTGGTGTATTGTAAAAGCCTGTTTTATCTTGAAATCTTTTACAACTAAACATATTGTTATTAGGACCTAAAGCAAGTTCTTTTTTTTCTGGATTTGGGCCATTTGGCCTGCCAGTTTTCAAAGCACCTTTAACTACTCATTTCAGATGGGCAGTTCCCATGTAAGTCCTCATTATAGAGAATCCGTGACATGGAGTCTGAGGTTACCCAGTGCACACACAGTAAGTTTCCGTCCCCGTGAAGCAGGGGTCTGGGCCTGTCATTGGCTGAGTCCCACAGACCATGAAAGCCAGGGCTGACCCCCAAATCCTGGGACTCAGACTCCCTTGGCCTCCCAGATCAGGCCTCAAACAGTGACTGAGCCTCTTCCAGGGAGAGCTCCATCCTGGATTCACACAGAGTGCTTCCTCAGAGGAGACGCTGCCCCCCCTCACCAGCAGCCTGAGGAAGGGGCGGCTCTGCTGGAAGATCAGCCTGGGCAGCGCAGACCCTGACGACGCCCCCATTGCCCGCATTTCTTCAGGGAAGGCTTCAGTGGCACTCCCGGGAACAACCACTAACTAGCCTCATGTAGCTACTGCCTGCCTCCAGGGGCGGGGGGGGGCGGTGTCAGGGGCAGTGGTGCGCGGGGCATAATCCATGATGTTCACAGAAAAGAGAGCTCTGAGGCTACAAAGCTCTGATTGTTTAACATTAAACAATCCTGCTGGGCTGCTCTTCATTGCAGGACTTCTCAGAGCCTTTAATATGCTCATAGATGCTGCGAGGCTCCATCTCAGGGCTGCAGCATGCAGCATTTCCCAAGCTCATTGGACTCCAGGGCTCTCATCACAGGGCCCCTTACCGTTCTATGGGATGTCCTTTGGGAAAGGATGCTTGTACACCACACTCGGTCAGATGGGGGCAGGGAGGGCATATCTCAGCCAGGGCTGGACACACACCTTAGAAGACTCTTCTGAACCTTGGCCCTTGTCCCCTCTTGCTGGCCTTGCCTACTCCTCCTCTATCCCTCTACTATCCCACAGGAGAAGGAGTCAGGATGACCTTTCTGATGGGAAAACTGCATCCCACGAATGAGGAAGGGGAGGGACTGACATTTCACCAGCGCCTTTGGCTCAAGGGGAAGCTGGGAATCCCCGAGAAGCATCTAGAGGAGAGCGCAGGCAACCCCCCATCTTGGGTCTCGTCTTCCTCACGGCCCATCCTGTTCACTCAACGGCAAGCACATTCCCACCACCACCCCCCGACCCCCGTGCCTTTGCTCCTGCTGTCCCTTCCCCCGGCAACACCCTTTCCAGGGACTCGAATCTGGTCTTTGGAACGGGATGGAGTTCCTCCTCTTCTTTGTCCACCTCCTCTGTAGGGCCTCCCCTCCCACGGGGAGGTTTCCCCTGGGCTTATCTCTGTCGCAGGGAGAAGCTAGAGTTATCTCCCTCCATTGGAATCTCCCAGGGAGCTTTGACAGCCACCCACTCAGGCCCTGCCCCAGGCCCATTCGATCGGAATCTCTGGATCGGAATCTCTGGGACGGAGTTTTTACAACGCTCCCCGGGCTGAGCCCACGGGCCTGGTGGCAGGAAGCCAGAGGTCTGGGCTGAGATCCCAGCACCGCTGGCTCTCAGCACTATGCCTTCCTGCACAACCCCAAACCTCTGTACCTCAGTTTCCTCGTCTGCTCCGTGGGGATAAAGATGCCTGTCCTGGACCGTCCTGGGGTTGGGTGATGCCCCTGCGTCCCCAAGTGGACGGTGAGCCAGGTGTGCAGAGGCGCTTGGTACACGTTTGATGGTGGGGTGAAGGGCAGCCGGTGGGAATGGACCCCACGCAGGACCCGAGAGGAAGGCCAGGTGTCTCCACTTATCATGAGGGCAATCGCGGTACAGTTCCCCAGAGTAAGCGAATCTTCATTTACTTTCATTAAAAACATAAATAAATACAGGGCTTGCCAAACAGCGCCAGTGGGAGTGTTGGGAAAGAGCTAGCAGCCCTCAGGGGCTGCAGCTGAGCATGGCCAAGGGTCATGGAGGCGAGTCGGCGGGGGAGGGGCATGACCATCCCCACAGCGCCTTCTGGCTCTCCCTGGCAAACCCACAGTCCTCTTGTGCTCTAAGTGTCCCTCATGAAGTTGCCAGATAAAATACAGGATGTCCAGTTAGCTCTGAGCTTCAGATAAGCAACAAATAATTTTTGTAGTATAAGTATGGCCCGTGTAGTATTTCGGATATACTGATGCTAAAAAATGATTGCTTCTCTGAGATTAGAATTTAAGCGGTCATCCTGTAATTTTCCTTGCTGAAGCTGGAAACCCTGTGGCCTCAGCTCCCAGACCTAGACTAGTAGCTTTGCGAGGGACCTCTGACCATCCCCACAGTCAGGGTTCCCAAACACCAGGCTGGGGACGGGAGCCAGCCCGTGACAAGTCCTCACCTGTCAGAGGCAAAATGAGACAAGCGAGCACAATGCAAAGAGGTGAGGTTCTGGGCTTTGTTTTTGGCTCTTTTGGTTTTTGCCTTTTTTTTTTTTTTCAAGTAAAGCTGCAGATGTTCAAAGGACTGGTCTTTATTCTGAAATTTTCCCTTCCTACGTGTATAAATGTCCTACATGAGAAAAAGTCCTTAAGAAAATAAAACAATGGTGGGACTTCCCTGGTGGTCCCGTGGTTAAGACTCTGCTTACATTGCAGGGGGCCCAGGTTCGATCCCTGGTCCAGGAGCTAACATCCCACATGCCCGCATGGTGTGGCCAATAAATAAATAAATTAAAAAAAATAAAATAATGGTAATAGGAAGTAGTGTGTGTCTTTTAAAATTTATCTTTTGGGGCTTCCCTGGTGGCGCAGTGGTTGAGAGTCCGCCTGCCGATGCAGGGGACACGGGTTCGTGCCCTGGTCCAGGAAGACCCCACATGCCACGGAGCGGCTGGACCCGTGAGCCATGGCCGCTGAGCCTGCGCGTCTGGAGCCTGTGCTCCGCCACGGGAGAGGCCACAACAGTGAGAGGCCCGTGTACCACAAAATAAATAAATAAATAAATAAAACAAAATAAAATTTATCTTTTTGGCAAAATGAAGACATAGCCACTCCATCTTAAAATCTCCAATTGAAAAAACAAACAAAACTGGACTGTGAAATCCCAAAGCCAGGGGCAGTAAAATGATTGTCTCCACACCAGAGTCCGGTGGGTTCGCCCCTCCCCAGGTCCTGTCAGAAGTTACATTTCTCTGCTCGCAGCTGCCACTTCCCACCTTTCCATCCCTTCCCCCCTGCTCCCCCCTCCCCCCCACCCCCCAGCCATGAGGCCTGGCTGTGCCCTCCTAGCTGGGAACCTTGGAAAAAGCCCTTGACCCCTCTGACCTTTTGCTTTCTTGCCCTTGGGATGGAGACCATGACCCAGGCCACAGGGTTGCTCAGGATCGGGTAGAGGCTGCACAGGTGTATCCACGTGCTGTGTTCTTCATGTTGTACACTTATAATCTGTGCACCTTTCTAGTGTCGATGCTATAATTCAATAAAATCGCGTATTAAAAATTAACAACTAAGTTCAATTAGCAAAGAGGCTTCGAACAGAGAGAAACTGACATGATTCATCTTGCTAGGAAATGTTCTTACCTCCAACTTTTAAGTGGGAATAGGAATTTATTATTTGTTGCCTGCATGTAGCTGGCAGAGGCCACCACTATGGAAATGTTCAGCTGAGCTCACATTTGGGTCAGTTTAATGAGGTTTTATTTTTTTAAATTAACCTTCAAACCTATTACATTCCAGGACACTAAAAATTTACACTGGTTTTCCATTTTTAATGGCCTTACAATAAAAGGAAACATTTAAAGCTCAAAAAAACCCAGATGGCACATTAAGTTCATTTTTAAAGTCATCCCATATAGACATAAGAGACAGACACATAAACTATAAAAAGAGAAACTTAAAAGACATAACCATAATCAAAAATAAGACATCCATCTCCACGTAACAGACACTAAAGGAAGCAGGGACTGGAGCCATGCTCGGCACAGGGGCTGGAGCAGGGCTCTCAGCTGTGTACCTGGAGAAGTAGGAGGAACAACCCTAGCTTCCAAGCCATGACACCCAGGGACTTAGCGACTGGGTCTCCAATATGCCCAACATCCCCCCAGGAGATGGGTTCTCTGAGCCGACAGGAAACGACTTCACTGTTCTGGACTGTGACCACCAGGAGGCCAAGTGGAGGCCACTGGAAAATGGGGGAAGGTGGTGGAATGGGGAGGATTGAAGAGAAAGAAACATCTGCTCAAGATGAGCCTACAAACCTGACCCCCCCAAACTTGGGCACAGTTAATGGTAATAAAGATAATCAAGAAAAATCAACCATGGAGACATGAAATCATTCCATGAAATGGAAATAACAGAGGAACCTGAAAATGATTTTCAAATAAAAATATGTAGGACTATCAAATAAAATTTTTAATTATGAAACCCAAACTGGCTTAAATGAAACAAAAATAGGTGGTCTTGAAAAAGAATCAACTAGAAATCCCAGAGGTAAAAGGTGTGATTATTGAAATTAAAAACTCAACGGAATACACTTGGTTGGACACACTGAAGAGAGAATTAGTTGGCAGACATTACTGAGAATGTGGCCCAGAAATAAATAAATGAAACAGACAAAATAAGAAGTTACAGGTAAGAAACACAAGGGTGGATCAAGAAGCTTCCAAACATATTTAACAGGGACTTCAGAAGATGAGAATAGAAGGAATGATGCAAAAATAATATTCTAAAAGATAACAGCCAAAATCTTTTGAACACAAAATGCAGCACATGATAAATAAACATCAATTCACACTCAGATACTGAATAGTGAAACTGTACCACATCCAAGGATAAAGAGAAAATCCAAAAAGGTATCAGAGACAAAAAGACAGATTATCCACAAAGGAATGAATAGAATTCAGCAGATTTCTTGTAGTCTGGAGAAATATTTCCAAGGGCTAAAGGAACACAATCGTCATCCTAGAATTCTATAGCCAGCTAAACTATCATTCAAGAGTGAGAGTAGAGAACAGACATGCAAAGTCTAAGAAAGAGTTCCCCTACCGCAAACCACCCCTGAAAGATTTACCAAAGGGTGAACTTTAGCAAGAAGAAAAGTCAACCCAGGAGGAAAGACTGCAAGAAACAAGGGTGAACACAGAAACATACTGGTTGATTTAGTACATGTTGATTGTGAAAATAATAACTAATTTCACGTGTTATAAACAGTGGGACTGAAATTCTAAAAACAGTAAGAAAGACTATGAAGGATTATGTTCAATGGCAAGTTCAAGCTTGCAAAGAAGGATAGACATACTGAATAACCTTCCACTTTGTTATAAAAATTTACAGTTAAATATCTATATTTAAATACCTAGCAGGAATTCCCTGGCAGTGCAGTGGTTAGGACTCCACGCTCTTACTGCCAAGGGTGTGGGTTCAGTCCCTGGTCGGGGAACTAAGATCTCACAAGCTGTGCAGCATGGGCAAAAGTAATCAATTAAATAATTAATTAATTCCTACCAAAAGGGTGCTTCCTGCAGCTTCCAAACAGAAAAGAAAAAGAGAATGTTGAAACCCTTATCAATCCAACAGAAGATAGGAAGGGGAGACAAAGTGTCACGGTAAATAGGAAACATAAAATTAAACAACAAAGTCCAAATATATCAATAATGCAGAATGATACAAACAGCAAGACTGACACACAATTCTAGGTATTCCTTACGGATATTTATACATGTTAAAAAATATATAAAATTATAAATGTAAAGACATTAGGAAAGTAGTTAGCCTTGCAAAAGCAGGAAAACTGGGGTCCCAGACATGGTACAGAGTGGCCTTCAATTTTATGTGTAACATCTTATTGTTAACATTTACTGGAGGGGAAGGAGGGAGAGAGGGGCGGTCTGAATCAAACATGGCAAGATGTTCACCTTTGTTAGCTCCAGGCAGTGGACACACATGTTTGTTACATGGTTCTCCACTCAGCAGCTGTGGTTGTTGCCGGGGGCAAAGGCTGAGTGTGGTGGGCAAAGGAGAAAGCCCGTATTTAGGCCCCTGCCTGGGTCTCCAGGCTGCCAGGGGGGCTCCTGGGAAGGCAGCTCCTCACTGACCAATAAGCTCAGAGGACCTGCTGGACCTCTCAGAGCCTCGGCTGTCAACTGAGAAGACAATTCCTGCCTTGCAACGTGGCTTCAAGGACCAAGAAAGGGTCTGGCGCTGAGCCTGGCTCCGAGTAAGAGGTGCTCAGTGATGGTGCGAGACTCGGGACCTGGGGGCGCCTTCCTGCCTGGCAACACTGCTGCTTGCCCCTCCACTGCACATCCCTCACCTATGGGGCAGGAGCCCACGCCTAGGCCAAGAGCATTGATCCTTTCCCAGGATGTCAGGCGTGGCAGGGACAGGCACTGGGGCTGATCTGACTTTTCCAATTAGGAGATGGTTTGGGTTGGTACCTTCCAGAGAGGAGCATGGCAAGGTCAGGAAACAGAGCTGGGAATGGTTTCAGGAAATGATGAAACAGGCCAGAAATAGGATGTGAAGGTGGAAGTGGAGGTGGAAATGGAGGAGGTGATATGGATGGAGGAGGTCATAGAGATGGGGGAGATTGAGGAGGTGATGAGAATGGTGGAGGTGATGAGGATGGAGATGATGGAGGAGGTGATGGGATGGAGGAGATGGGGTGGTGGAGGTGATAGGATGCACGAGGTGACAGGATGAAGGAGGTGGGGATGGAGGGAAGGCAGTTGAAGGAGGCCACAGCTGTAGGCTGGAGTCCACGTCATGGAAAGGGTGACCAGCTTACTGAACGGTGACCAGCTTACTGAAAATAAAGCAAAGCGCTTTATTTTTTCCTCCATCACTATTGTTCACTAGGCAGTTTGAGAAGCTTTTCCTTCATCTTCAGCACCAAGAACCATCTCATCTTTGCTGATCTAGACTCGCTGCCGCATATTCAAATAACCAGACTGATCCAACCCATAATGTCAACATCACACTCCATGCAAAGCCGCAGGGCCCGAGGCTGACTGCCCTTCACCTACGGGCTCCCCTCCACCCCCCACACACCTCCTCTCCCCTCGCTCTGGTGGGGCAGGAGGGAGAAGGAAAGGGGGGCGAAGCCGAGGCTCACTCAGCTGGTGCCGGCGCAGTTCTCTTGCCCGTCCAGTCCTGGGCCGGGGGGTGTCCCAGCAGAGCCTCTGACATGCAGATGCCTGCAGGGACCACGCCAGGCCCCACCGCAGCCCCTGGCTGGGGGCTCACCGCACTCAGGCAGCCAGCCCTCCAAAGACTCCCCACCTGGTCCACCCCGCGGTGCCACGAGGAGAATCGTGGAAATGTAGAGCGTGGCCACCCAGGCAGCCTTCAGATCGCTCCAGATGCACGAAGAGCCAGCTCTGCCTGTCTGCACACAGGAGCCCCACTCGCACCGGCCAAGCCTCCCAGGAACGCCCCATTTCTCACGTCCCGGGGCCCAATTCTGAAGCTCAGCAAACGCCCCGCTGAGGATCTGACCTCTGCGCGTGGTTCCCTCAGGACTCCCTCTCTCGGCTTGGGTGGGGGGAGCACGCCTCCCCCTCCCCACTCCCCACCTCTGTTCCTAAAACCTGGCCTCCAGCTAAGCCCACCGTCAGACTCTAGCATCCTCTGTGCTCTCACGGCCTTGGCTCGGGCACACCCTGTCTGTGCTCTACAAGCACGAATTCATTGACGCCTCATCACAGTCCCATTTCAGATGAGGAAACAGAAGCACAGAGAGGTTAAGTCACCCACACATTTGCTCAGCAGCGCAGCCTTCACGCCATCCCAGGCAGCACACCTCCTGGCGCTGTGCTCGTAACCACTATGCTGTCCTGTCTGGCCCTCTGCTGACCACTCTGCCATCTCTTGGCGAGTCCTGCACGGCGTGGCCAGCACCCCATCTGAAATGTGCAGGCTTTGTCCATTCTTCTCTGCTTCTGGGCTTCATCCAGACCCCGGGGGCATCGGGGAAAGCCCAGTGGATATGGGGGGCCCAGCGCTGCCTGAGCGGGTGGGGTGAGGGAATAAAGGAGTGGCTATTCTCAGCCTGGACTCATAGCATTTAAAGGCTTATTCACAGGCAAGGCCTCCTGGGAACAGGCCTCTGGGCTCCCCACCGCAGGCCCAGGACCCAGCGGCCCACTGCAGCGCCCATGCTAGGCGGCACGCTTACCCGGCTCTGGGCAGGCGGCGGTGACTCAGCCCTCAGAAATTACAGGCTTCCGAGGATCAGTGGGCGTCTGTCGGAGGAGGTGGCCCAAGAGGGGCCTAAATACAGGCTGGGGGAAGGAGAGCGGGGCAGAGCCGGGGTGGGGCAGGGCCTCTGCTGAGGGCGACCCGGGTCGCACCTTCTGGGAGCCACAGACGGGCCCCAGCAAAGGGAGGTGAGGGGAACACAGTAAGGACCGGGGGCGGGCCCCCCCCCACCCCCCGCAAGACAGGCCCCAGCAGGAGAAGGGGAGGGAGCACAGGACAGGCCTGGGGGCAGTGACTGGGGGCTGGGCTGGGCCTCAGCTCCCCCTCAGTGATGGAGGGGACCCCTCGCCCGGCCAGGTGGCAACCGAGAGAGATTGGCTCTGTCCGAACGCTGGCATCTGGAACCTTCCAGCGCTCTGAACTGCGACCACCTAGGGCAGGACTGGGAAGCATTCTCACTTCGTTGCATTCCTGAGCCTGCGTTGCTCTTCCAGGGCTAGGCTGTGGATTAAGGGTTTGCGAACTGGCATGGAGAGCGGGGCTGGGTCTGATTCATCTGTGCACCCACTCCCCACAGCCTGCCTCTCTCCCAGCACGGAGTTGCGCACAGAAAGGGACTGTCTATGTTTCTGGAAGGAAATGGAAAAGAATGAAAAAGGATTGGCCTCTGGGGTCTCCCTTTCCTCCTGTCCTAATCCCCCCAAAGTCACCTGCCTCCACGGCCTCCCCGCCGGCCCCCACCCCGGCGGGGCTGTTTACACACTGACTCAGTGGCCAAGATTCCAGGCGATAAGGAGCTGGGAAGCTGGCGGGCTCTGAAAGGCAGCAGCCATTCCCTCTGGAACAAAGGCCCGTGACGGAGCTCTGAGTTTCGTTAGGCCCACAGAACTTTCTAGAGGTTTGTGCAGCTCCCACCTGAGCCCAGGCTCAGGCACTGGGGCAGTAGGAAAGGAGCAGAGAAAGGAGATTTGGTCTCAAGAGGTCCCTGGGCTCAGAGGGACTCGTGGGGCTTGCCGCCCAGCTTTTCTCTTTCTCACTCCAAAAGGCTGCACACCCATCCTCACAGACCCTCCACTCGAAAGGGTGACCCTCATCTGGGGCAGAGGTGGTTTTGCAGGTGTACCTCTCCCTGCTTCTCTCCATCCCTCAGCTGGGGAGCAGTTGGCTGCTTCCCCCCGGCCAGTGCCTTTCAGTGGAGGGCAGATGAGCAGCGGGTCCTTCAGGACACATCCCGTAGCCTGGGATCGTCGCCCATCACTCCAGAGTGGTGCCCCTCCGGGGGTGGGACGGTGGGAGAAGCTGGCTAGCCTGCGAGTCCAGCCTGTGTCTCATGGGTCCCGCAGGAGGCAGTTCGTCCACCTTTCACAGAGGAAGGTCTTGCCTGGGACAAGGTCCTGTACACATCACTGTCCTTCAAACAGATGCTCCGTCACTCGGACAAATAATTAGGGACGTCCAGCCTGGATAGGATGGTGCAGACTAGTCTCTTCCTGCACCTCTCTGCTAAGCACGGCTATAAACCCTGGGATGATGCAGGAGGCAACTAGAGGGGGTTCTGACGAGTGGAAGGAGAAGGCGAGCTGGTCAGGGACCCCAAGGCTGGGTCAGGACAGTGAACAGCAGGGCACCTCTGATCCTCCCCCTCCGCAACCCAATGGAAGCAGGTGACCCGGGGTGTGCATTTCCCAAGCTCTGACCGCGAAACAGGAGGCAGTCCCAGCAGGCTCACTGCTCTCCTGGACTGACCCAGAGTCCCAGAAAACACAAGCTCCCCCAGGCAGAACCAGCAAGAGGACCGACTGGGAGTCCCTGACGTTAAGTGGCCAGGTGTCAGACGGTGCTATAGTTTTTGTTTCAATCATCACATTTGATTTAGAACGCTGGTGGGGAGGAGAGTCTATTGTATGGACCCACATTTCTGCTCTTTCCATTGTTCTTTATACCTTCCTGATGCTTTAAGATTCCTTCTTGGGGCTTCCCTGGTGACACAGTGGTGAAGAATCTGCCTGCCAGTGCAGGGGACACGGGTTCAAGCCCTGGTCCGGGAAGATCCCACATGCCGCAGAGCAACTAAGCCCGTGCGCCGCAACTACTGAGCCTGTGCTCTAGAGTCTGTGAGGCACAACTACTGAGCCCATGTGCCACAACTACTGGAGCCCGCGTGCCACAACTTCTGAAGCCCGCGCGCCTACAGCCCGTGCTCCGCAACGAGAGCAGCCACCGCAATGAGAAGCCCGCGCACCGCAATGAAGAGTAGCCCCCGCTCGCCGCAACTAGAGAGAGCCCGCGTGCAGAAACGAAGACCCAGCGCAGCCAAAAATAAATAAATAAATTTATTTTAAAAAAAGATTCCTTCTTTTATTATTTCCTTTGTTTTAAGAAATTCCTTTAGCCATTCTTTAGATCTGTCAGCTAGCAAAAATTCTTTTCGTTTTCCTTTATCAGAGGAGGCCATTCATTCCTGAAGGACAGTTTCACCGGATTTAAAATTCACAGTTGACAGTTCTTTTATTTCAGTACTTTTGTGGCCATGATTCCAATGACAGTCTCACTTTCAGAGCTTTGGCAGTGCTGTTTGGGTTGGGCCGGTTTATCCGGTGCTTCTGTGCTCCCGCTGGTTTCTGCTGGTTCTGCTCAGGTGGAAGGATCCCGGGCCGGTGCTTCTCGTGGTGGGGTTTCCCTCATCAGTGTCTCCCTCTCTCCCTATGCCGGCATTTTTTTCCCCAAGTGCCCAGAAAACACTCATCAAGATAGACTGTATCCTGGACCATAAAATAAACCTCAACAGATTTTTAAAAATTAAAATCACACACAGTATGTTCTCTGACCCTAATAGTATCAAACTAGAAATCAATAACAGAAAGACACTGGGAAAAACTCTAAACACTTGGAAATTAAACAACACACTTCTACATAATCTATGGGTCAAAAAGGAAATCTAGAAGGAAATTTAAAATACATAAAACTGAGCAAAAATAAAGATGCCACATACTAAAACATGTGGGATGTACCTAAAGCAGTGCTGAATGGGAAATTTATAACCCTGGATGCTTACATGGAAAAGAAGGAAGTCTCAAATCAAGTGTTTGTGGAGATGAGTCCTGTGCTTGGTGCTGGGGTGACAGTGGGGCTTACCAGTACCCAAGGGGCAATTCCCTGGCGGTCCAGTGGTTAGGACTCCACACTTTCACTACCCAGGGCATGGGTTCAATCCCTGGTCAGGGAACTAAGATCCCACAAGCCATGCAGCGCGGCCAAAAAAAAAAGAAAGAAAAAATACCCAAGGGGCTTACAACTCAAATGAAAGCGAGGCAAGGACATGAAGATTTCACATGCAGTGTGGTCAGGGGCTTCCATCGAGGGTGGTGCAGAGGTCCAAGAGAGCAAAGACAGTGCCAAATCCAGGCTGGGGGAACCAAGGAAGGCTTCTCAGAGGAGGTGATCCTGAGCTGAGTCTGGTAGATGAGGTAGACCCCTAAAATGGGGAGGGGGAGCTCTGGGATCAGGGAGCTGGACACTCAGGAGTGCCCGGCAAAGGCGAACACGGCCCGCTGAGGCCCAGTCAGCTTGGCCAGGGCAGGCAGACAGAGGTAGGTAGGGCCAGGCCCAGAGCAAAAGGGCCTTCCAAGACCGGTGAGGAGTTTGGGCTTGACCCCAAGGCAACTGTGGTTTGCAGATATTTTCTCCCCTTCCACAGGTTGCTCTGTCGCGCTGTTGGTTATTTCCTTTGCTGTGGAGACCCGGATTTAAAGGATGCATGGGATTAGCCCAACCTGATAATCTCCCTACCTTAAGGTGAACTGTCTTGGGACCGTAATGACACCTGCAAAACCCCCTCACTGCAGCGTCTAGACTGGCATTTGAGCGAATCACCGGGAGAAGGTGTGAGCACACGGTGGGGCTGGGAATCCTGGGGCATCTTGGAAGTCTGCCCTCAGCTGTCACTGAGTGGAGGAGGCTGTTGTCACTCAGCCGAGGGTGTCGGCTAAGATGTCACAGATACTGAAGCTGTTTATCAAGATGGCAGGATCTGGGTGAAAGGAACACAGTGAACCAGGGCCCGAAGCCCTAGGGTGTGGCAGTGGGGGCTGAGTCAGGTGGGAGCCCTGGCCTCAGTGGGGCAGGGGGAGGGGGAAGACCAGGCCTGGAAGCAGTGTGGGAGCCAGAGGTGCTGCCTGTTAGAAAGGGGGTGGGGGGCTTCCCTGGTGGCGCAGTGGTTAAGGATCCGCCTGCCAATGCAGGGGACACAGGTTTGAGCCCTGGTCCGGGAAGATCCCACATGCCGCAGAGCAACTAAGCCCGTGCGCCACAACTACTGAGCCCACGTGCCACAACTACTGAAGCCCGCGTGCCTAGAGCCTGTGCTCTGCGACAAGAGAAGCCACTGCAATGAGAAGCCCGCGCACCCCAATAAAGAGTAGCCCCCGCTCGCCGCAACTAGAGAAAGCCTGTGTGCAGTAACAAGGACTCAACGTGGCCAAAAATAAATAAATTTATTAAAAAAAAAAAAAGAAGGGGGTGGGGAGGGCAGAGGAGGATGGGAATTGGGGTGGCAGGTCAGCACCCTGCAAGGAGCGCCCATAAGATGCTCCTACCGAATCTGAGATATGAGCAGCTACGGGGCTGCCCCTGGACCTCACTGGGGGATAAGGGTCCTGGTGCCCATCTGTGAGCTCGGCAGACACAGGTCCTGCCTCTGCACTGCTCAGAGCCCAGCTCAGCATCTTCCTTGGAGGCAAACCCCAGAGGTACCCCCAGCCAAACCCAGCAGGAGATGGGCTTCTGGTGCGTCCTCTGACCTTGCTCCTCCTTCACTGTTCTCCACCCTCTTGTAATTAAGTTAAAATTATGCAATTAAAGGTTTGGTTCATTACAGTGGACAGGTGAACAAAACAGACGTGGTGACACCTTCAGGAGCTCACAGACTGGGATAAGGTGAACATGGGACAGATGAACAATGATGGTCCAACCTGGCGAAAGCTAGGATGGGAAACAGGCTGCTAGGCGAGCACAGAGCAGGAGTACCCACCCTAACGTGGAACGATCAGGGAAGACTTCCTGGAGGAGGTGGCCTCCTGGAGGTAAAGTTCCTTAGGTTAGGCTGAGGGAGAGAACATTCCCGGCAGAGAGCCACAGGTGACTGTGGAGCCAACCAGCCTGGGTCGGAATCCCAGGCCCTCTGCCCAACCACAGGCTGTGACTTCTTTGGGCCTCAGTTTCCCTGTCTTTAAGATGGAGAAGCAACGGGGGAGGGGGGGTTAGGGGGGAGGAGTGCAGTGTCATCCGCCTGGTGCAATGAGGCTCAGTGAGGACCAGCCCTGCGAGGGAGGAGGGAGGCCCAGTCCCCGCTGACCTTTGGAATGTCCACTGAAGGTCCCAAGGCCCAGTTCTGGGTGTCAGACGCTTCCCTGTGTCGCGCAGTCTCCTGGCCTTGGTCTTTCCGGAAGCGTCTGCGGGTGGGAAGGGCTAGGTGAGCCCCTAGCACCCTCGCCAGAGGCTGGGAGATGGCCCAGTGCCCGCCGGCCTCACTCCAGCAGGTGGCGCTGTTGCCCGTCGGACCGAGGCCCGGGGCTCCCTCCTCGCGGACCAGACCAAGAGCCGAACAGAGGCGGGGTCGGGCCTGTCTTCATCTACAAAGTGGGGAGAGCATTGTTTGTCGTCCCTCCCTACAGATAAGAGGGAGCTGAAAATTCAAGCCCATTTTCAAGTGCTTCGTTTCTAATTATCCTGGGACCATGGAATTTGGAGTTGAGAAGAGCCTTCGAGGTCTCACAGATGGAACAAACCGTCTGGCATTCCTTGACCTTTGCACGTGCCCTCCATCCCGGGCTGAGGTGCCTTCAGCTGGCTTTGGTTTCACCTTCAGAGGGATCCTCCCTCTACTCTTAGGCCTTCGTCAGGCAGGTGAGAAGGTCGGGTCTCAGAGAGGCTGAGAAACTCACAGCCAGTGACTAGGAGGCAGGGCTGGAAGTCTGACCCCACCAGCCCAAGCCCGATGCTCTCGACCACGCAGTCTGCAGCCCCGAGACCCTGGGAGGGCCTGGAGACCCCAGCTCCCTGCCCTGCAGCCCTCTCCTGTAGTAAGGACCTTGATGATCCATCTTCATCCTCCATTCAACCATCCCCACCCGTGAGACTCCGGGGCTACAGCACTGAACACAGCACATGGGGCCCCTGCTCTCATGGGGCCCGAGTCTGCGGGTCACTTCAGAGGAGACTGCAGGAGTACCTGAGCAGGCAGTGCCATTTAAATCAGGTGGTCAGAGATGGGGCCATCAGGCCAAGACCTGGGGGAGAGATGGCAGGTGCAAAGGCCCTGGGGCAGAGACCAGCCTGACTTGAGGGAAGGGAGGCAGGGGAGAGGGTCTGCAAAGAGGCTGAGCTGATGAGCAGGGCTGGTGTGGTGAGCTGCACACAAACCAAGTTCGTACAAGAGACCAGGCATCGGCAAGTGTAATCTTCTACCTCAGTGCTGGCCAGTGGACACTGTTCTCTTCATTTTTGTAGATAAGAGGCATGAGCTTCTGGGACTTCCCTGGTGGTCCGGTGGGTAAGACTCCATGCTCCCAATGCAGGGGGCCTGGGTTCGATCCCTGGTTGGGGAACTAGATCCCGCATGCATGCCGCAATGAAGACCACGCACGCCGCAACAAAGATCACGGACGCCACAACTAAGACCCGGCACAGCCGAAATAAATAAATATTAAAAAACTTTTAACATAAATAAAAAAAGAGGCATGAGCTTCTGAGAAATTCATTCTCCCAAGGCCTCGCAGCTAGAAAATCATGGCCTGGGATGGGCGGCCTTTGTCTCCCTGTGATGCGCTATCTCAGAGTCTCTGCTCCCCTCGTTCCCCTGAACTTTGCAGAGTTTAACCGCCCATCCCTTGCACAGACTCCCCTCAGGCCTCGAGTCCCCCGCCACAGTTCCTTCCTAAAGCTCTGAACTTTCCGCTCTCCTTCCCCTCTGACTCCTCCCCCCACCCCCCGACCCCCAACACACGCACAGTGTTGATTACAGCTGCCCTGTAATCAACAGCTGGTGCTCAGCACCTGCCCTGGGTCCTGTCACTGCCCCCTCCTGGCTGAGTTCCCTGCCCAGCCCACCATCCACTCTCACTGTTCTGATCGGCTCAGATTCCCCAGTGTTCACACCCAAAGTGGGTCACAAAAGTTTGAAGTGGATTCTTAGGAACCAAGCTTACAGGAGATCATGAACAGGTTAGCTTGAGGTTTGGAACCAAGGCTGCCAATACCCTGGGGGAGATCCTTCCGCTGAGAAAACTCAGGGGGAACAGTCACCATGCAGTGGGGGGTCTGCAGGTTCAGACCCCAGCTTGATGAGTGTAGGGGAGGGGCTGTTGAAGCCGTGTTACCTCGGATAGATTTGGGGTCAGAGACAGTATGTCTCAGGAGGGACAAACAATCAAGGAGACAGGGTGAGGACGCAGAGAGGACACTTTAGGCTCCAGGTCTGACGGCCACAGAGCCTGGCGCTGGAGGCAAAGGTGAATGAGCTGATTTCATCAGGAATCAGTGAGACTTGGGCACAAATGGTTCTGCTCCCGCCACAGGTGAGAAGTGTCCCCTGGCGTCGGCGGGTAGGAGGTCTCCCATTTCCATACGGCACACAGAGCGGCCCTGACGCAGCTAGGGGCAAGCGGGGCAGTGCACTCTGGTCTGGTGAGTCACAGCCATGAAGGTGTGCGCCCCCTTCCTTCACCTGCAGACGTTAAGAAGTGGAGCTGGACAGAACGCACCTGCACACCTGCCGTAAACAGGTGTGAATGAATCACTTGGGAGATACGGGCTTATGGCAGAGGCAGAGGTTCTGACGTTTGGGGGGTTTTGCTGATACTCTGGCCTAGTGAGGCCTTGGGAAGCTCAGGTTACAGGTGGGAAGGAAAGATCACAGAGCCAGACAAAACCCGTCCTGTGTCACTTAGCCACACGGTGACCAGCACTGCCACTTGAACCACGCCGCTGCTACTCTTCCTATGACTGGGTCTCCTTGCCTAGGGCAATGCACCTGCTCTGGGCCAGCATTCTACCCCCAGGCGTGGGCCGAGAGGCTTGGAGTTCAGCCAGCTCCCCAGGCCCAATGTCTCGGGTCTGGAAAAGTGACATTATGTGTGATGCAGCCAGACCCCAGGCTCAAGAAGGACGTGCAACTACCAGGAATCGATGAGAGATGGGAGTGTCCATGCTTTGCAGACCACGAGCACCCCCGTGCTCAGATTTTGGTCTCTAAAACCAGTCTCTACTCAAAGGAACCAGGGCTCCTT
This sequence comes from Globicephala melas, assembly GCF_963455315.2. Classification (NCBI taxonomy): domain Eukaryota; kingdom Metazoa; phylum Chordata; class Mammalia; order Artiodactyla; family Delphinidae; genus Globicephala; species Globicephala melas. The sequence continues at coordinate 29,362,010 of NC_083333.1, read as the reverse complement.
GGAGAAATGGCTGATTCCAGGTCTAGGGGCAGAGAACGTACAAAGTGATCGTGGGACATCTTGTGCCAGAAAGCAAGGAAGCTTTCCAAGACTAATAGGGTCATGTCAAAAGGACACAGGAACCAGCTCCAAGAGGGTACCCCTGGCCAAAGCGGTGACCATTTGAGCATCAGAAAGAATAATGATTGAAACACACCGGATATATAAAAATCCATGAGTCCATTATAATCAACAAAGAAAAAGCAAAGACAAAACAAACAAATAAAACCTTCCTTGCCTTTCTTGGACATTATTACACTTACTCCTTAATTTGAAAACAGGATATAAAGAGAACAAGTCAAGTGTCAACACTGCCACTCAAGTAGGAACTGCATTTAAGGACAACAGAATGGTCCAGGTGATGAGGCAAATTCTTCTTTCAGAAGAACGTCACGCAATAAACGTAGAAGGAGGGATCAACTAGAAAATTCCCATTTTGTAACTCTGAATGAAACGACTGATTCAAGCAGGGTCATCAGCAGGTGCTGGTGACGGACTGGCAGGGAACTACATGTTCTCCCTGTGCCACAGTGTCCCCCATGGGTTACCCGATGGCCCCCAAGAGGGGAGCCGTGGTTTTAAGAACAGAGAGGGCCAGCTCTCACCCCCGAGCCCAGGGACCAACCTCAGAATCCCCGAGAGGGGTGTCACCACTGGCCACTACATGCGTCCTGATGTGACGCATCACCTACAAGACATTCCCGCCAAACGTCTAACCTTCTGCTCACACCTCGTTCAGATCTGACACCCATGTCATAGCCAATGTGGGGCGACAAAGCGAGTAACAGCAAGAGGAAACAGACAAATCCTGAAGGTCGGACACTGTGCAAATCACCCGGCCCAGTCTCTTCCACAGTCAGTGTCATAAAACCAAAAGGGGAGGCGGATCTGGTTCTAGGTTACAAGTGACATAAGAGACTTAACAACCCAGTGCAAGGCACCATCCTTGATCACATCTTGATTGTACAAGTCAGCTCTGAGAGACATCTGGGAGATAACTGGACAGATGTGAACATGGACCAGGCGCTCAATGACATTAAGGAATTATTGTTAATTTTGTTAGCTGTGATAATGGCATTTTTGTTTTGCTTGGTTTTGTTTTCTGGCTGCGCCAGGTGGCATGCGGGATCTTAGTTCCCCGACCAGGGATCGAACCCGCAACCCTTGCAGTGCAAGCGTGGAGTCTTAACCACTGGACCGCCAGGGAAGTCCAATAATGGCATTGTTGAAGTAGGAAATGTCCTTTTTTTTTTTTTGGCCATGTTGCACGACTTGTGGGATCTTAGTTGCCCGACCAGGGACTGAACCCAGGCCCCGGCAGTGAAAGAACCAAGTCCTAACCACTGGATCGCCAGGGAATTCCCGAAAATGTCCTCTTTTTTTTGTGGTACGCGAGCCTCTCACTGTTGTGGCCTCTCCCGTTGCGGAGCACAGGCTCTGGACGCACAGGCCCAGCGGCCATGGCTCACGGGTCCAGCCGCTCCACGGCATGTGGGATCTTCCCGGACCGGGGCACGAACCCGTGTCCCCTGCATCGGCAGGCGGACTCCCAACCACTGCACCACCAGGGAAGCCCGAAAATGTCCTTTTTTGAAGATACGTGTACTCAAATACTAAGGGCGGAAATGTCACAAAGATGGCAACTTACTTTAAAATAATTTTGGAAAAACCAGATGAAGCAAATATGGCAAAATGTTAGCAACTGCTAAATCTAGAGGCTGGATGCATAGGCATTTGTAATTCTACTCTCTGTACTTTTCCATACGTTTGAAATTTCTCATAATAGTCTTTTTTAAACTTTCAATAAAGATCAAGTACAGATCACATGGGGGACGTGGGCGTTGGATAGCACACAATCATAGTGGCAACAATAAAGTGCCGTCGATGGCCCTGACGTACAGGGAGTGGCCGTGTTGGCAATTCCACGTGGGCGCTTGGGAGGTGGGGACGGGTGCCAGAGGACGAAAGCCCTGGGGGCCCCGGGGGCACCTTCTCCGGGGCTCAGCACCCGGTCCATGGCTCACACACCCCACGGCCAGAGTGGAGACGGAGGAATTGTATGACTTGTCACAAACCACATCGTTAGTAGGGGAGGGAGCTGAGTGTTGAACAACAATTTTAGGAACTGGAGAGCATGGCAGCCTGGGGACACTTAGTGAAGGAGCAACATAGGGGCATGGGAGTGGGGAAGCCCCGGTGCTCAGACTACAGCCTCCACCTGAGACCTCCGCTTCCGACCAGTCACAGCACCTGCTGAGGCTTCTGGCCAGTTCAAAGTGTTCCTTGAGCCACAGGCCCCCGCAGGCCAGTCTGCGCCCTGCCTGGGGGATTCTGGTCACCCCTGACTCACCTCCAGTTTCATCGTCCCATTGGGAGGATTTGCTTTGTTTCTGGACGGGAGCTGCCTGTGTGAGGCTGGCAGGATTGTCTGGTGACGTGCGCTGCAGGCTCTCCCTGAGCCACTTTCATGGAAGAGGTGCTATTTACCCTCTCAATTCGTTTCCAGGGGGCTGGGGGTGTAGGAGTCTCGCCAGGAAAAGTATTGAGAAACTGCGGTCTCTGAGAAAGGTCACCGGTCCCTGCGGCAAATGCAGCGGCCCGGCTGGTCCGTGGGTGCCCCCAGGTCACTGCCCTGGAGTGTGCACAGCCGTCCTCGGCCACAGGTGGAGGCACAGCGAGCTGTCCCCAGGGCAGCCATCCCGGGAGCCAGACCTGAGGACGGGAGTGTCGTGGGCACACGCGCTAGCAGCCCTGGCTCAGCTCGGGGGCCATGCCTCTACCCGGGATTCTCCCGAAGGCTCAGCCGTCTGGGGAGTGGGTGAGTCTGGAGTTGGCCCTTTGGAAAGGCCCAAGGCATAACGTGACGCTCCAAATCAAGGGGAAGGTCTCCAGGAAGGAGCGCTGCTGTATGGGGTCAGGTTTGCTGACATCTAAGAACTAACGTAGTCCAGCTATAGGTATTGGAGAATGCAGACTTCTACCATGTTATTATGTTCATCAGCTTGTCTCTCAAGTTTCAGGGGACCCTCAAGTGGGTCTGAGTCCTTTGCCTGGAGGAGCCTCGGCTGCTCGACCCCGAGGGGCTGTGTGGCCGTGTTCCCAGGACCACAGGCGCAGAAGCAGCCGGCGGCCCTGGCTGGCGTGCACAGCCCGGTGGAGGGCCTCACCCCGTGTTCTGCTCCCCTACTTCTGTCTTCCCTCTGAGACCAAGCAGGCCTCCTCTGGCCGTGTGTGACAACACGGCTGGGCTGCGCTGGAGCCCGGAATGGCTCTGGGGGCCTTGCGGCAGCCGAGACCCTGCAAGTTTCGGACTAGCTCTGATCACATCTGAGGAAGGAACCGAACCCTGAGTGTGACCGCAAGGTCCTCAGGTCACCTTGAGTCAGCGTCATCACGGGCCTCCTCCAGTGATGAATATTTATAAAAGACTTGCTGTGTGTGTGCCAGGCTCGAGGCTAAGCACACCGTGCACGTGAGCTCATTCCACCCGGAGAACAACCCTCCCACAGCTTCCCCAATGCCGAACAGGTAGCCCGTGGCAGAGCTGAGGCCCGCAGTCCCCGAGCCCTCGCCGGCTCCCTGACACCTGGGCTCCCGTGTCTCGGTCTGCAGACGTCCAGCCTGCAGGCGTGAGACGGGACACACGCAGACCCCAGGGCTGTGGGACGTGCCTGGATGAAGATTAGAAACCCCCACCTGGCTCTGACCGAGGCCGTCCCAAGGGGGTCGGGAGAACAGGCTAAAAGCAGGAGCGAGGCTCTGCTCATCTGGGGCGACTTCCCTCTGATGTGCACGTCGTGTGCGGGAGCCGCTGACCCCGTCTGGATGACAACGTCAAATGCGTGCCTGGATTCACGCACCCTGTTCTAGGACAGACAGACTCAGGCCTTAGGGTATGTCTGACCCCCACAGCACACGCACACACTTCTATCGCTGCCCCCAAATAACTGTATTCGTGATTTAAGGAGATTCCCCACCGTGTCTAGTTTCATTTATTAAACAGAAAATCAGGAAGTAACCACAAGAGGAATCTGGCATTACTAAAGGATTCTTTTTTTTTTGTTTGTTTTTTGCGGTACGCGGGCCTCTCACTGTTGTGGCCTCTCCCATCGCGGAGCATAGGCTCCGGACGCGCAGGCTCAGCAGCCATGGCTCACGGGCCCAGCCACTCCGCGGCATGTGGGATCTTCCCGGACTGGGGCTCGAACCCGTGTCCCCTGCATTGGCAGGCGGACTCTCAACCACTGCGCCACCAGGGAAGCCCCTAAAGGATTCTTGCTGGGGGCTGCTTTCTACACCCTTTTCCCAGAGCACATCTTCAAATCTGATCTGATCGACTGGGAAGGTGTTTACTGAGGAGCCTGCAGTCACGTCTGGACCTTGGAGTCTGCAGTGAGTAGTTACTGATGATTAGGAGGATGAAGACGGTCCGGGAGGCTGAGCACAACAGCTGGAACAAGCCGGGCATTGTCCGGAGGTGAGCGCGTTACTGTCCGGTCCAGATGTCCCGGCCTGGATCCGCAAGGCTGTGTTCTCCGTGCAGGATCAGGCAGGGGAGGGTCCATGTTGGGGCCTGGAATTCAAACTCCCTTGGCTCTTGGTCCAGCCAAGGAGACTAATTTCTGCCCGTCCCAAGCATCTGCAATCTCAGTGACTGCCGTGGGACAACTGGACCTTGGAGGAGTCCGAGTTGCACCCTTCATTAAAACCACACTCCTGGGCTTCCCTGGTGGCGCAGTGGTTGAGAGTCCGCCTGCCGATGCAGGGGACACGGGTTCGTGCCCCGGTCCGGGAAGATCCCACATGCCGCGGAGCGGCTGGGCCCGTGAGCCATGGCCGCTGAGCCTGCGCGCCCGGAGCCTGTGCTCTGCAACGGGAGAGGCCACAACAGTGAGAGGCCCGCGTACCGCAAAAAAAAAAAAAAAAAAAAAAAAAAAAAAACCACACTCCTCGCACCGGCTGCTGCACTTGCAATGGGCAGAGCACCAATCTGGGGACCCAGGACCAGAAGCCAAGCTCCAGCTCCACCTCCATGGACTCACTGTGTTACTTTGGGCAAATGTCTTAACCTCTCTGGACCTCAGTTTCTTCCTCCCACTCATGAGAGTGTTGGATTAGAACAGCAACTGGGGATGGTTTCACCCCCACAGGGGGACAGTGCACAATGTATGGAGACATCATTGGCTGTCACAACTGGGGGATGCTACCGGCACCTGGAGGGTGGAGGCCAGGGATGCCGCCAAACACCCTACAGTGCACAGACAGCCCCACTGCAAAGAATGACCCCGCCCAGAATGTCAGTGGGGCCGAAGTTGATGCCATTTGTCAGGATGACGGGGCAGGACCAAGGTCGTAGCCAGCCCTGGCCGGGCAGGACTCGACCGGGGAGGCGGAGAAGGCTCACTGCCCAGTTCTCCCCCCGTCCTTGAGGGTTTCCAGGGAATCTGGTGACATTCCTATGGGATTCCCTCCAGCTCTGGGAGCAGCAGAGAAGATGTGAGGAGCTGGCAGCCGAGCCTGGAGCTCGTGACAGTGAACCCTGGGAACTCGGGTTCAAAATGTCACATTCGGGGCTCAGAGTACAAGGTGACCGAGGCCTGGGCCTGCCCTCTCTCCTCCATCCTGCCTTCGTTTGTTCATTTCCTAATAGCTTCAGAGACAGGTAGGCACCCCTTTAACCTGACAGATGTTCCCTGCCTATTTCCAGAGGCAGTGGAAGCTACATTCTTCATGTTGGTTGATAAAAGCCCATGTGCCTCTTTCAGATCTGTATTGGGAATCAGACCCTGCCCAGGAAACAGCCACCTGCTCCAGAAGCCCCAAAACTGACCCCTAACAGGTGACCCACAGCCGAGCAGAGCCAAGGTTTCAGGGCAAAGCCTTCCCCACTTGTCTCTAGTTTGCATTTTCTCTTCAGCTTTCTCTTGTAATTTTTCCAAACCAAACAGCGTCCTGGGAAGCATACTGAAATGTTTTAAAATGAGGCAAGGGACCTCCCCGGTGGTCCAGTGGGTAAGACTCCGTGCTCCCAATGCAGGGGGCCTGGGGTTCAATCCCTGGTTGGGGACCTAGATCCCACATGCCACAACTAAGACCCGGCGCAGCCAAAATAAATAAATAAATAAATATATTTTTTAAGACCACGTGATTTAAATAAATAAATAAAATGAGGCGGTAAAGGAAATCACTTGTCCTCAGACAACAGCTGGTTACTTATCTGGCCGCCGGTTTCTGGGACTCAGCGCTGACGCAGGGATGCTGTCAGCTTTGTGTCCACGTGAGGGTGATCACGACTGTGGCCGCTGGGTATGGAAAGTGTCCACAGTCAACACCTGAGCAGACTGGCATTACCACTGCGATTTTTCAACCCTTCAAACTGTCGGTCCACAAGCAGTTGCCCAGCTAGCCCTGGCCCTCCCTGGGGACCTGCTACCGTCCGCCTCTTTCTCCCCGCCCTTCCTACCTGCCACTCGGCACCAGTCCCTAAAGGATTTCTCACGAGTGTCTCAAGGAGCTGGAAATGAGTTTGGCCCTGCAGCGGCTGAATCTACAGAGTCACTGAAGATGAATCAAAAGTCACTACATAGAAACCAACATCTGATGCATCAGAGATTTAAATGTGGAAAAATAAAACCAGGAAAGCACCTTAAGAATGTAGGAGATTTTTTTTTTTTTTTGCTGTGCCACACAGCTTGTGGGATCTCAGTTACTCGACCAGGGATTGAACCCGGGCCACCGCAGTGAAAGCCCGGAATCCTAATCACTAGGCCACCAGGGAACTCCCCAAGAATGTAGGAGAATTTAGCATGGGGAACTCCTTTCTAAGCAAGACGTAAAACCCAGAAGCTACTAAGGAAGAGATAATAGAGTTGATCTCATAAAGATTAAAATTTTCTGTTCAAAAATAAACAAAAGAAAAAAGTCAAGGCCAAAGGACAGAAAAGACAACTGCTCCCAACTCATTCAGAGCTTAAGCCAAAAAGCTGGTGGCCTCACAGGACCCATATAGCCTTTGGGGACCTAGCCTCCCCTCCCCCCCCGACTCTGACCTCACCCTGTATTTGTCAGGACAAGCTCCTTTCTGCAGTGGTGACAGATAAACCCTGACGTCACAGAGGCGTAATGCAGTATGAATTTACCCCCACTCACGCCAAGTCCAGTGAGAGACAGGCAGCAGCCACTCCACGCGGTGACTCAGGGATCCAGTCCATCGTGGGCACGGGGCCATCACTGTTTGAGCTTGTCCAGAGGCAGCTCATCTCCTCGGTACCAGGTCCCCGTCCCTAACAGCCAAGTCCTGCGGTGCCAAAATGAAAGTGCAGGTGAGGGAGAAAATAGCAGCAGGTGCTTGTCCCCAGACTCACACCTGTCCTCGCTCTTTCCCGTGCAGAACTCCGACTTGCCCTATTTCGCTTCCAAACACAAAGGGTCTCCTACTTGCTTGTCTGTGGGTCGGCAGAGAGCGGTTCTGAAATAGGTAATCAGGTCCCAGGAAGCTGAGCGCCACCCTCCACATACACCCACCCACCGACCACCAGGGACCCTTCCCCTCCTCCAGGCTTCTCCTACATGGCCTGTGGGGCACGGGTCCTTCAGAGACCTCTGCAGGGTCAACACAGACCCAGCGTGCGCACATACACACACGCACACACATGCATGCACACGCATGCACGCACATGCCAATGCCTGGGGCCGTGAGGGGGCAACATCCCCTCTGGGAAGCGCTGTAGGGACAGGGCCGCCCGGCAGAGCTCAGGGTTTACCTGTCAGCGCGTGGCTCCGGACAGGACTTCTGGAAACCTGGCAGGTGCCTCCCCTCGCCCTCTGGGCCGCCCTGCCACTGGGCCAGCGCCGTCTTCCTCACCAGGCCCGGGAGGCCGGCACCCAGGGCCCAGGATTCTTCCGGGGGCCCCCGAACGTGTCTTAACTTCTCTTAAAATCAGAAGGAAACATGAGCACAGCCGTCCCTTGGTTTCCGGGGGAGTGGCTCCAGGCGCCCCCGTAGCGCCCAGACCCCGCGGTGGCGCGAGTCCCTCACCCAGAATTCCTCCCGCAGCTGCGGATTTCGCATCCGCAGATTCGCTCCAAGCAGCCACGGTCAGTTGAATCTGAGGATGCGAAACCCGCGGCCACGGAGGGCCGGCTGTGTCCCAGGGCTGAGCGTACAATGAGTCCAGAGCGGATTACGTGCACCTTTATGCCTCCAGACAGAAACGTCCTCAGCCGCCTTGTCGAATAGAGGAAGGCCAACGTGCCCGGCCCGTGGGGTCAGAATAACGCCGTGACTGCGAGGCCGGAATGATGAGAACTCCACTCTCACTGCACAGAGATTTCGGGATGTGTGCCCTGTGGCAGGCACTGTCCTAAGCCCCGGCAGGGCCAGAGCCCTTGAACGCGGGCGCCTCGTCTCCGCCCACCCCGCCCGGATGCCTTGTGCTGAGCGCCCCACACGGAGCGCGATGAGTGAGGCCAGCCGGAGGCCAGCATGAGGGCAGAGAGAAGGTGCCGGAAGGCCTGGGAGCAGCTCTCCCGGGCAGCCACCTACACCCCCACCACCACCCAGCCCCTGGCTCCAGCAGCAAGCCGTCTGTCCTCCGGTTCTCACGGACGCCTGAGCAGAGGGACATTTAATCATCCCCTGTGGTTGTCTCATTTCCTCCCCAGAAGAGGGAAGAAAGGGCGCCACAATGCTTTCTTACTGTTTGCCCTTTCTGATCTCCCCTGTGGTGGCTTGCCTTCCGTTGATGCCGAGCTCGTTCTTCTCCCAAAGGACCCTCCCGCGCAGGCACAGCGGGGACGGGCAGGCCCTGGTGTCTCCTCGGACCTGGGCCTGGCTGTGCTCCCAAGTCCTTGGTGCGCCCTGGCTGTACCGCACTCCCCGCGTTCGCAGAGCGCTTCCAAGTGCGTGTGACATGCGCTAGTATCGCTTGCTTGTTGTGTCTTGACAACGACCCGAGGAGATAACCTGCTTCTTCCCACTTTATGATCAGCGGCAACGACAGCGAGATGGAAGGGACGCGGGAGCTCTCCCGGCTCAGCCTTCACGGTGGGCGGATGAAATTGGGGCTGAGGAGTTGGACTCACGGCCACCTGCTCGGGGAACACCCCCCCTCACCCCTCTGGGCTGCACCTTCTCAAGCTGCAAGAGCTGGAACCAGATCAGGCTAAGCTCTTTGCCCAGCTCTGACAGACTGGAATTTTTTTTTCTTTTTTTAGAAAATTTAATGGCTGCTTCCTTTTTTTAAAAATTTATTTTATTTATTTTGGCTACATCGGGTCTTAGTTGCAGCATGCGGAATCTTCACGGCGGCGTGCGGGCTCTTCGTTGTGGTGCACGGGCTTCTCTCTAGTTGTGGCGCACCAGCTTAGCTGCCCTGCAGCATGTGGGATCTTAGCTCCCCAACCAGTGATCAAACCCACATCCCCTGCATTGGAAGGGGGATTATTAACCACTGGACCACTAAGGAAGTCCCCAGCCTGGAATTTTATTCTACGTAAAGAAGGATAAGCCTATTGATGGAAAAAACCCAAACCAAAACACACACACACCCCAACGAGAGATGATTCCAGATTAACCAGTTTTTGGTAAATGTCAAAGGCTTTGCAATGCCAGGACTTTGGAGCAAACTTCCTGTAGTCGGTCAAGGTTCCACAGAGAAACAGACCCAATAGGATGCATATATACAGAAAGAGGCTTATTATAAGGAACTGGCTCACGTGACGATGGAGGATGACAAGTCCCAAGACCTGCAGTGGGCAAGCTGGAGACCCAGGAGAGCTGATGGCATAACTCCCATCCGGAGGCCAGCAGGCCTGAGACCCAGGAAGAGCCAGTGCTCCAGTCCAAAGGAGAGAAAAGCCAGTATCCCATATCATGGCCATTGGGCAGGAGGAAGCCTCTGTTACTTGGGGGAGGGTCATCCTTTTTGTTCTATTCAGGCCTTCAACTGACTGCATGAGGCCCACCCACATTAGGGAAGGCAATCTGCTTTACTCAGTCTACTGAGTAAATGTTACTTTCATCGAAAAACACCCACACAGGGACTTCCCTGGTGGCGCAGTGGTTGAGAATCCGCCCGCCAATGCAGGGGACACGGGTTCAAGCCCTGGTCCGGGAAGATCCCACATGTCGCGGAGCAACTAAGCCCCTGTACCACCACTACTGAGCCTGTGCTCTAGAGCCAGCGAGCCACAACTACTGAGCCCACGGGCCACAACTACTGGGCCCACGAGCCACAACCACTGAAGCCTGCACACCTAGAGCCTGTGCTCCGCAACAAGAGAAGCCACCACAATGAGAAGCCTGCGCGCCGCAACAAAGAGTAGCCCCTGCTCGCCGCAACTAGAGAAAGCCCACGTGCAGCAACGAAGACCCAATGCAGCCAAAAATAAATTTTAAAAAACACACAAAAAACAAAATACCGTCACAGACACACTCAGAACCTTAGTTTGACCAAATATCTGGCCCATGGCCCAACCAAATTGCCACACAAAATTAACCATCACACCCCTCCCAAGGTAAGATTTCGGTAGACGTGTGGGCTGGAGACTCTGCTCCCATGGCTCGGACTCCAGGGGCAGAGCTGAAAGGAGCAAAGACACGCTCATCGCCCCAGCTCGGTGACCGGGATGCGCGTCTCCCATGTGGCCACAAGGTGGCGCCCGCGGAGGTAAGTCCCTGGATGGAGCCGTGACCACCTGCAGACGGCTGGAAAGGGGCTCCACCTGGGGGCTGAGGTTGGGTTTCACTCTCTGGCTGTAGCCCCAGGGACTCAGATCTAGAGTGTAGACCAGCCTTGCAAAAGGGAAGGAGAAGGACTTGGCAGCCAGACAATTCCATGGAAATCTGGAAGGCTCTACAGGTGGAGCTGAGAGAGTCCTCCTTTCTGCAGCCAGGCACTTGCCCCTCTTTGGTTCCCAGAAATAGCCCAGAAACCCTCTGTGCTTGTCTCACTTTGACACAGAGTGGTTTGGGACTGGTGCGCAGAGGCTCAGTAATTTGAATCTCCCAGGGATCATAGCTGGCTCTCTGTCGCTGTCAAACTGGGTCCTGGTGACTGACCGAGCTCTTAAACCCAAAGGCAAGGTCAGAGTGGGAAACAGTCTAGTTGCTTCTATTTAAAGAAAGAGAAAGGACGGGTCATGGGCAGCACATGGCAAGGGGCAGAGCTTTAAAGGGACTGGCCTCAGATTTTCTCCTGGAGAACTGCAGGAGCCTTGCTGTCACTTGTCACCAGCTGGGTGACTCTGCTTTGCTGTCCTGGGCACAGACACAACAAACGCAGGATCGAACACTAGCTACTGCACGGTACGTCCCAGGCCACAGTGCCTGGGCCATAGGTGCCAGCAGTCCCCACATGGTGATTTGGGTAAAAGGAGGAAACTCCCAATTCAAGAACCTGCGTTACTTTCCTTGAAGGCAAACTAACCCACCTAAAGCCCTAACTAAAACAAAAAACCTTTCTATTGTAAGATAAAACACAGACATGGAAGAGCACACATGTCGAATCTGCGACTCAGTGAATAAGAACTGCCCCACGCCTCCCATTCCATCCCATGCAAAACCAACACTGAATGCTGTTTTCACTCTCTGCCTTTCTTCATGAACGCAAAAATCCTCTTTGGAGTTGTTACCGAAAGTGGGTATTAATGCAGGTCTTTCATAAAAGCAAAATGGTGTAAGACGAACTCTGGAAAAGCAGGCTATACCTGTATACACACATATACACATACACACACAAACATGTTATATATGTATCCACACATATATACATCAACATGGTTATTCTTAGTGTGTGACCTATGTGTGTCTATGTATGTGTATATGTGTGTGTGTACCCACACACACACATATATTACATACCAAGACGCTCAGAATAACCATGTTAATTTCTTGCATATGCCGTCCCCACTCTCCCCTCATTCTTTTTGGCTGTGCCCCACGGCATGTGGGATCTTAGTTCCCCAACCAGGGATAGAACCCGTGCCCCCTGCAGTGGAAGCACAGAGTCCTAACCACTGGACCGCCAGGGAATTCCCAGACACTCCATTGTTTAACATGAGTCTTGTGACTATAGCTGGTTTGTGCCTCTTTTGGGCCTTATCCCTTAGCTTTGTTGTAAATTATGTCCATAGCTTTTTCTTTCTTTTCTTTTTTTTTTAACTGTGGAGAATATATATCATAAGCTTTGCCATTTAACCATTTTCTAGGGTACAAGTCAGTTGTACGTAGGTTTCAGGTTCCACATCGGTCTTTCTGTTTTCGTGTGGGGACGACACTACAATCCTCCCAGAATCCCCTGCTTTCCAAAGCCCTAACTTTTCAAACAAAACTGATTCATTGGTTTGCTTCACACCAACACTTTACCGAGAACACCCCTGCCACGACTCAGGACTGCAATGCAGCCTGTGGTTAGGCTCTGTCGACGTCTGATGAGACCTGGTGCTAAAGGGAACGACCCACTTACAGATCAATACCTGTTATGGCCTGGTGGCCCGGTACAAAAACCTGACGCCCACTGTCAGGACGCCCCGTTTCACTGTGGCCCTGAGATAGTCAGAGACGGGCAGCGGGCGACAGGTGCCCACAGCCTCATCTGCTTTTCACGTTGCTCTGGCCACCACTGCGAGAACCTGACGCTAAACCAAAGGCTTGGTAAAGTGGGCCCAGGAGATGACAGAGCTCGAAGGAATTCATGGGAAAAGCCTTTCCCATGAAAGTCATCAGTTGCACGTCCTGCAGGTGCTGCTGAGGGAGGACTGAAGCCCGTCTCCTGTGTCGACTGCCGGGGGGCGGGCTCACAACCCAGGCTGGGCCGTGGGCATGGGGGCTCATGCAGGCGTCACCCGCTCCCGCCCCGCGGCCGGGCCGGTCCCACGGCCACTGCCATCAAGGACGGGCCCTCGAGGCTCCTGACGGGGTAGGCACTGCTCCTGCATCTGCAGCGTCCCACCCCGGCAGGCCCAGCTGCAGGAGCCGGGGACAAGGCGGCCCAGGTTTCTGAGGGTCCACGCTGGCCACCTGACAGAAGGACCCATTTTGTTACTAAAGAAACATTGCATCGTGGCTGAGTCCTGTTCGACCTCACAGAGTTTAAGGAAAACTACAGCCTGTTCTCTTCCGGGAGCAAGGGAGCTGTAAGTACCGGGCTCCACGCTCCTGAGGAATCGGCAGCCCACAGCTGCAGCGTGTGTGCAGGACAGTGTACGATGGCCCCTCACAAGCTAGCCACTGTTCCCGAGCTTCTGGAACACCAGTCCTCTGGCTCCAGAATCTCCCCTTCCTTCAGTCTCTAAAGTCTCCTAAGGACGTCACGCCCTTCAAGGGAGACTGCCGATTCACAGTAAGAAAAAGACATTCGTTTTTTTAAACAGTTCACATTTATTATTGATAACAATAAAAAAATCTTTTAAAGACTATCAGTATTGTATTACCAAGAGTGAGGTAATATGTTTACAAAACATTTACAGAATTTGATACGTAAATAATGAAATTAGGAAAGAAAGTGAATTAAGACACTAGTAACAGAGGGGAAACCGAAAGGACCGTTAGTGCTGAGAACAGGTGAAACGACAGCAGCATTTTAAAAAGAGTGCAGGGCACTGAAGGAGAGTCACGATAAACTGCGTGCTCGAAGTCCACCTGCCTCACAGCCCCCTTCCAAGGAGGACAGGGCGATGGGTACTCAGGAGGAACCCTGTAAGGATTTGTGCAGTGATGTGCTGTGAACGCTTAAGGATGCATTCAACTCTTTGGGGACAGGACAGTGCCACTTCTGAGTCAGCTCCAAAAGAGCCGCTCTTCAGACTGGGGGAGGGGTGGCTGCGATTCAGACCGTTCTGCAAGCGCCCCTGGGCTGATGTGGGCTGTCGGGTGCAGTGTTTTCTTGGCAGCTGAGACACAGAGAAAGAGAGAGGAGGACGGAGACAGGACCGTCTTCAGGTCCTGAGAATTTGGAAACGGATGCACTAACTAACCCTACTGTGCTTTCTGGAAACAAGCCTTTAGGTGCCAATGGTGAGCTTCTCTTGTGCAGGAAACACACAGCTGTGCTCTGGACGGGCCAGCAGCCCTGGGAGACGCCCAGGAACGTCCTCAGCGTGCAGGCAGCCACCGAGTATCGCTGCCTGGGAGGGTTGCTCCGCCCCTCCGGAGCCCTGCAGACACCTCCCCGCGGGCGCACGCTCGTCCACACAGCTCTCCTGCCACGCGGCACCCACCTAACACCGCCAGGGCAGGTTTACAACAACGCAACTCAGGGTTTCCGTGCCCGTCACACACTGACGATGGCCGCCTGGCTTTTGGCCCAGATCCTTAAAAGCACAGCCTCCGCCACGCACCCACCATGACACACGTCTTCATTCACCACGGAGACTGACCCAAGGCAACACCTAGACAGGTTCGCAAAGAACCTGCTTTTCCCATAACAAGCCGAGAAAACGAGGGCCAATAAAAGGTAGACCAGGCTTGGTAACTGGAATCAAAAAGAAAAAGTAAAAAGCAGACCGACCTCACAATCTGACCTGCTTCTATGCAATCGAACCCTTCATTACTTGAACTAAGTTTCTACTCGCCCTGTCCCCCGCTGACACACACCCACCCCGAGACACACATGCCTGCAGGCACACACACACACACGCCCACAATTTCCTGTCACAAAGAAGCAGGGCTCCCCCAGGCCACAGGCTGTCCCGACATGGCCACACAATGAACACAGGACAGTTTCAAAACGGCAGATGGGACTCACTGTCTCGTAAGTACCCTTCTAGTGACTAGAAGAACCATTTGGGCTCTGATGCTACCAAGCTGTGAGGGGCCTAGGGGAGGCCAATCTAGAATGAGTTCAGAACTAACACGTGCAGGTAGGAAGAGCAACACACCGGGAGGAAAAGGGAGAGGACGCCCTTGGCCCAAGTTCATGGACAGAGGAAGCCTGCTCTCAAAGTACCAAAAGGTTTAAAAGGAGGAAAGAGAAAATAATGTTTAATGATGGCGGTGTTCTTCCTGGCATTGTGGGGAGTCCGTGAGAGCCCCTGACCCCCCAGACCCACTTTACAACAGTGGGTCCGTCTGGCCCCGGAGCCGGGCCGGGGTGCCCACAGGCTCCCTCTGAGTCCTTCTGATTAAGCGGTGTCTGCTCAGAGGAAAAGGAGCCTAGCGGGCAGTCACTGAATCCTCGGACCGCGTCGACCACCAGCAGGGAGGAGGTGAGGGCCAGATGCAGGGCAGGGGGCAGGTTGGCAGCTTCTGCTCCGCGGAGGAAGGTGGGTCACCTCTGACGGGTGGTGGGGAGTTCATCCACTAAGGGATGGTGTGCAGGTGCTTGGAAACATTTTTTGCATCAACATTTGAGACAAAGTCAACCTCTTAATTGGTATATAAACTACTTTTCTCTGAAGAGAGAGCCCTTGTGCTCTGGTTGGATTTTGTGCACACTGTATACAAAACCTATGGCTACTGAGCTGGAGTCAAAACTACCTGTCGAGACTGTTTCGGGGTCAGTGACTACGTTTGCCACCTGGAGAGCTACGTGCTACCTAGAGGGCCAGAGGAGCCTGCACAACGCGGCTGCGGGGTGGGCGGGCGGGCGGCGGCCCGAGGCGGTGGGCGTCCCCTCTGCGCACTGGGCGCTACCTGGAGACCATGGAGCTGGAGTGGGACTGGCTGGACGAGGTGGTGGCAGCGCTGAGCTGGGAGAACCCGCTGTGGCTGGACTCCAGGCTGGTCATGGAGCCTCTGTAAGAAGCACGGGGAGGGGGGTGTGTGAGGACCCCACCGCGGCCGCCCACCGCCCTCCTGGCCGATCCCAGCCCGCTCCCCGCAGCGTCCCCCAGAGCCGGGCCGGCCGTGCAGGGCCCAGGGGGACACAGCCCCCCACCGCCCTCCCACACTGATGACGCCGTGAACTGCCAGCGACAGGGGGCCCGGAGGCCGCCCCGGCCTGGACCCCGGCCTCACGCACCGGAAGTCCTCGGACCCGATCACTTCGGTGTAGTACATCACTTTGCACTTGTGGGAAGAGACCTGCAGGGAGGCCAGCACGTCGTCCATGCGGGGCAGGCTGGTGGCGGCACAGGCCGGCATGCTGTGGAACTTCCACTGCAGGATGTAGAAGCCCGGCCACCGTGTCACGTGGGAGCCCTGGAACGAGTCAGGCGGCACCAGCTGAGGACCTGCTTCGCGTGCCCTCCCACAACGGGTCTGACAAACGCCAGGAGACCGGGTCCACTCGGATCCAACTCCGATTACTGACCATCGCGACGGGGGAAGGACCGGCTGCCCTGATTCACGATCGGGGTCCATCCCACGCTGCCTCCCGGGTGTCGGCACTGCAGCCAGGCCTCTGCCAGGCGCAGGGGAGGCCACGGGAGGGACCCTCAGAGGCTGTCCGCCCCCAGGACTCTGCCTTGGGAGGAGGATGCAGGCGCCCGCAGGGTGGGAGCGCCCGGGGGTCCTCTGCTCACCCTTGAGGGCCTGGGGTCAAAAAAGGCCACTCGGACCAGGCAACGCTCTCTCTGATGTGCCTGCAGCGACCGTACCGGTGCATTCTGGGTTACAAGGACGGCGATCTACAGTAGAATGCCAGTCTGTGAAAACTACTTTCTCCCTGAATGCTGGAGCTGAAGACTGCGACACAGATTAAAATGTTCGTTATTTTAAAAATGGAATAAAATACTCTCTTTTACCCTGCCTCTAAGACCACCAAAACACTGACAGGCTTATCCCTGAAAACCGTAAAGACAGCAAAATTATGCATCTATTATGAAGGCCAGAGGCACCCGAGAGCTACCACTCTGAGCTCAGGCACTCGGAATAACCAGCCAAAATTTTAAATGAGCTGACAGAGCATTTAAGATAAATTAGGATGCTTAGTAATGACACTTAATAGTTCCCTAATTACTTGTTTCTCTCCCTTCTATTCGGGGTGATTTTCCTTGAAGAGAAGAATGCTGCCAGGTCAAAGGCCGTCTTAGCAGAAGCCTTCTCAATCCCAGCTTTGTACGTGCGCCGAATGCCTTTCCCTTTCTTCCATGTCGCTTTTGTGAAAATACTTCCAGAAATAATTCATGACTTTAGATACAAGTAATGGATTCTGCTGAGCTCTAGGTTCTTCTGGGATCCACTCGGCTTCTTGAGCGCCTCTAACCGTAACTAAGAGGACACACTGAACTGCCTGTCTACAGACGCAGCACGGGGCCGAAGCAAGACTTCCTTCTCCAGACGGAAGAGCCACGCCGCGGGGACTCCCAGGAGACCTTACCTGCACACTTTCCCCTTCTTTGCAGATCAGAGGTGACTCCACCATGCTGTAGTCACGGCCCAGCTGCCAGATTCTGTCTATCAGCTGCGCGTTGTTCCCTCCCGGGGAAGTGATGCTGTGCGCCCCCAGGGAGTCCTTTTTGGGTGGCTGCGGCGACCTCTTGGAGTGATAGATGTTAAAGACGATGTCCCCTTTGCACACATCAAAATCCCAGGTGATCACCGAAGAGGCATCCACAATCTGAATGAGAATCTGGAAAAAGAGGTCGCATCAACCCACCAAAATAAGCACGGGCCTCTGAGGCGACGCCGCGGCAGCAGGCCCCCCGGCAGCTTTCCCCCGGCTAGGGGGGCGCACAGCCGACCCTCCTCACCCCACCTTCCAGGCCTCTGCTCGCTCTTTTCTTTCTTTCACCCAGCTGCTCCTGCTACGCGTCAGCGCCAGGCTCTGTGCTCTGTCAGCCACACCTATGGTCCAAGCTTCCCCTCAATTCCCTGAGTGCTTTAAAACACCCAGTGCTGGCTGTAAAAAGTGTCTTAATACAAAACAGAAATAATGCTAGACACCACAGAAGTGGTTCCGTGGGTTGCTCTGGGCTGAAGGGCACAGGGAAGGTCGCAGAAGAGCCCAGGAGGGACAGGAAGGAAGCATCCAAGCGGGGAGCGGGGTGGACGCGAGTGCAGGCTGAGTGGCCTCTGCCCGTGGCCACTGCACTAGGTGGGAAGAGGGCGCCACGTGGCCCTGGGATGGGGAAGGGCCCCGGGTGTCGAGTGCCAACCTAAAAGCTGAATTTCATGCGGCGCCCATACAGCTTCCCCACAGGGAATGATCAAAGTTACAGTTTCAAAAGATTACTGTGGGAGGGATGTGAGAATTAAAACCAGCTGTAAAAAGTTATGTATTCACTAAAAAATTCCAGCAGAAGCCAGGCCCCGCACCCCACCCTGCCCTGGAAGCCTGCCCGCTGAGCCTTCCGGGAGGCGTGTTAGCGCTTTGCTTCTCGTCAAGCAGCCCTTTTGGTCCCACCACGGCCACTTCTCACCGCTGACAGAGCCACACAGAATCTCCCTAAAGAGCGGATTCCGTAAGCACAAGAGCTGCATCTAAGCACAGCGGTGGCACCAACAACACCAAAGTGGCTCTGAGGGCAGAGCTCCCTTGGACGTCAGCCCCTCTGCGGACCAGCACTCTCGCTCCTGCATTCACAGCGGGGACGAGGAATTCAGTGCTCATTTCATGAGGCCACCGTTCTCGATTTGTGCTTTACTGAACCCCCAAAGCAGAACTGAAGTGTTCAGTTTTGATGTAGAAACACTTGCACAGATGCGTGACTCACAAGAACACATCACACCACTGAGTTCTCTACCCTGGCTGAGAGCAACCACAACCTCAGGAAAGAACTTGGCCTCCCCGCGCCTGCCGGCCTCCAAATAAAAAACTCATACAAATAATCCTCAAGACACAGTCGACTTCCCCCTACAGAGGCTGTGAATAAGGTACATCGAACCTGTCTTTTTTGCTCGCTCAAACCACAGCCCCATGTCCACTCGCCCCACGAGGCACAGGTGGGCCGTGCGGGACACACTCTGGCCAGGAGGATGGAGGAGGCAGTACGGCGTCAGCTCCCGGCCACCACTGTCCACCCGGCCAGCAGCCCAGCGCGCTGAGCAGCCTCTCCACGCCAGGTGCCACCCCTCCCACGATCCTGAGCCACAAACCTCAGCCCGAAGTCCAGGAAGGGCCAGTCTGTGCTGAGTCCCTCATGACGCCACA
The DNA here is from genome assembly GCF_963455315.2 of Globicephala melas. Taxonomy (NCBI): domain Eukaryota; kingdom Metazoa; phylum Chordata; class Mammalia; order Artiodactyla; family Delphinidae; genus Globicephala; species Globicephala melas. The sequence goes on along the minus strand of NC_083333.1, from coordinate 29,342,937 downwards.
GCACACACGCGTGTCAAAACACAGGCACACTCTTGCTTCTGCACCACCACGTGACAGCAAGGAGAGAAAACACATGTGCTAGTTTCTCCTCACTCCATCAGATTTATAGAAACGGGCAAATTCCTTAAAGGTAATAAACACCCAAATCCAGTCAAGACAAAACAGAAGATGCGACTGGTCCCGATCACTGAGTACATTAAACTGAAGAGCTACAAACCTTCCCACGGGGAGACCTGCTGCACGCCCCTGTGTGTCCAGGCTCTCGGGTGAACTGGACCGCGAGCTGCCTACCCTCCTTCCAGGCGCCCTGACCAAGGGCAGCGACCTTTCCCTCTGAGAGAGCCCTGCTCTCCTGTGTCGACATCTGCCTAAACTGCAGATCAGTGTCAACAGAAACCTAAAGACCAAGACCAGAGAAAAGCACCTGATTCTCCTAAACTACACCCCACTGGGGAGACCCACGGAAGAACCTCGGTGGGAAGCGGGGGCCCGGCCCCTGTGGCTTCGTCCCGGCACCTACCTCGTGCGGGGCCCCTTTGAAAACGCTCGCGGACTGGTAGATGGTTTCGGTCCAGAGCTTGAGGTCTTCGTTCTCCAGCTCCTCTGCGGTCCTGTACAGGGACTTGGGCACCAGGCCCCCCTCTGGCACTTCACACTGGAAATGTAAACGCAGTCGTGCGAGCTGAGCCAACGCAGGCCACTCCTCTGAGAACCAAACGCCGGCAGCGCCATGTCCTGACACAGGCGACTCCTCGGAGCCGCTTAGGAAATGGACAACACCTGCCATGTCGCAGAACACTCTACACTACTTAGCAAAATAATTGTGAAAAGCCACTTAAATACATGTGTCTCGCTTTAAATAAATGAGAACAAGTTGAAGCTGATTTGCCACAGAATTCACACTAGTGCGTATGAGGGACTGCATCCAACTACTGAAGCTGGTTTATGTAAGAATAGTTACGTACGTATGTTGCGCTGCAGAAGAAAACGTTATGTTAAGAAAAGAGTTTTATTCTCCGCAGCTGCAGGCACTATTCTTATTACATACAATTACAGTCAAGATATATAATCTATAAAGAAAGCTTTGTGTCTAAGCCAGATCAAGTGATCGGTCCGTGACACCAGCCAAAAAATAGTAAAGAGCAGCAACTTCCGAATCTGCTTGAAACAGGCCAAATGAGAATTTGCACATTTCATAGATTTCCTAACTGACCCGGATATAATGACTTAACACTCGAGCTCATAAAATCCAAGCACTGCTTACATTATCAGCCCTGGGAGGCGACCACACAGGAAAGAAACACGGCCACCTACAGCGGGCAGTGCAGCGGGACGCAAACACGCCACAGCGCCGAGGCCACGTTAGAGGGCAGCGGGCAGAAGCGAGCACTGTCTCTTCAACGCCAGCCCGACAGCAGCACGGAAGAGCAGAGAAGGAGCCTTAACGGCCAGCGTGGGGAGATCTCTGCTAACTGCGGGACTCTTAGCATCCTGAACGCCTCACGGGGGAGTCAGGTCTGCTTCTGCTGCAGCCCAGTTGCTTTCGTTGTAACTGGAAGAAGCAACCTCGCCGGGTCCTGCTCTGATATAATCGAAGTCTGTGGGTTTCTACAGATCTGACCTTGCGCTTTAATCTCACGGGCGCTGGGTGAGTGAAGGTCCTCTACCTCACTTGCTCCTTTGTGCTGCACTGCGATTCCCTGGAGCAGGACTGAAGGCCTCAGAGCTGATTTCAGCGCCAGTTAAATTCCTCGAACAGTCCAGAGGGATTCCCCCGAGCGCCCAATCATCAGCTAAATACGTGAGTCAGCGGGGGGGCCACATCTCAACATCTCAACGGCTAACCTTATTTACTATGAAGGATGATGGAAGTCCCTTCTCTGAGAAGAACCACTACTCCCTGCTGGCGCCCGTCACCTGTCACATCAGCTAGATGCGTGGACCACGCTTCTGTTTCCTTCACACCACCCCTCCGCCCCGTCAGGCCGTTGTGCCCCCGAGGCTGTACGGTCCTCAAGGAACTAAACTTCTCTGACTCCATCGCCACAGTACGGGCTAAAGAAGTGGAGCCCCCTGCCTGCTAACCGAGCAACTCAACGTATTTAAAACCCCACATCACAACGAGAGAACTAGTTCCCTTAACTGTCCCTTTTAAAATGTTATCCTGATTTATTGTCAAGGGGGAAATCTTTTTGAGAATCAATTTGATTTTTTAATGTTTTAAAAAGATGCACAGCTCCTCTAAAACGATTAAAGAATCTGATTCACACAAAGCTGAGTGAATAAAGCAAACTGCGATCACACTGACCGTAAAACAAATTCTCATTAGTATTTAACAATGGAGAATATGTGTTATCAAAAATTACCGACATGGTTCTGTTTAGTTTCACCCAGTATCAGAGAGATGTCAGCCAAAACAAAACCGGAAAGACAATCAAATAATCCAAACTAAAAGCTCTGAAGTTCCTTTGTGCAAACCAGCATCCACCTCTGCTACCCTCGTGAGCAGCCGAACATGCAGGTGCTTTCCTAGATACGTACCATGCACTCTCCACTCAGGAAGTCTGGGATAATCTCTTTATCGATGTAATCCAGCAGGCCTCCAGGACCCTGGTAGTCATTTCCTGCATAAATAAGGAATTTCCTTCTGGTGTTGTCATCAATGAATGGACTAACCTATAAATAATCAGAAAAAACCATGTAGTCATATTTGGTTTGCTGTCTGTATTTCAAAGATTAAAATTACACACTGATATTACGGGGCGGATTCAAGTTTGACACGCTTTTTCCGTAAAGCCCGAGTGCACGACATTAGGGCCCTCGGGAATTCTTTCTTTCCTTAAATAATCTGAGAAACTTTGATGTCTCCGTGCTTATTTTGCTTTATGACTTCAAGTCATAGACACATACACAGACATGAACGCACATGTGTGCACCTTCCAAGCGGCTACCAGTTATGCAGAACGACATGGAAACCCACCAGAGTCCAGAGGACAGGAAACACCCTGGGGGCACGCAGGATCAGAAGGCGGCCCAGCGTCTCAGGGTAGTTGGCCTCCACCACCTCGATGATGCGCAGCAGGGCCTTCACGCCCGGCCTCCACAGGTGGCGCATGTTCAGCCCTTCCAGGTCCACCAGGCAGGTCCACGAACTGCAGGTGAGATGAGCTCCGTTCAGTACACGGCACACTCGGCAAACCGCGGCCCAGAGTGACTTGCTTTTCTTTTCGATGTTATATACGGTCATTTGATTCCACTTCCAAAGATACACCAGGTTTTAAAAATCACAGTGTAATGAACTCTATATATATCTGCTTGTATCAAGATATGGGATGGGTGTGGTAGGACTAATCCCTGAAACTTCAAAGCCACCAAGAGCTAAGGGACCGTGACTCAAAGCTTCAGTCTGACGCACTCAGCAATCCAGCGAAGGAGGCCACGTGCTGCCCTTGACCTGCTGAGCCCCCTCTACTGACCCAGTGGGGTGTGTGTGTGGCATTTAAATACGTGGTGTGACTGAACGGCGATAACCTAGTCTTTGACAAACGTTATTGAGTCAAGCACTGTGGCAGGAGCTGCGAATACAGCAGTGAGCAAAGGCCCTCAAAGTCCCTGCCCTCCTGGAACTTACGTGCTAGTTAACCATCTATACCCTGCTCTATGCCAACCTCTGAACCACTGCACGTTTTCAAAAGGGTTTACCATAACTAGAAGTTTGGTTTAATAGCACAGACTCATTTTTTTCTGTCCCACCTCCCCACCACCAAAAAATAAAGGAGCAAAAACCAACCACCTGTGACTCTGGGCTCCCACGGACCATGCAGACCTCGGACACGCCAATCCACTCAGACTGAGGGGATGGCAATGCCTGGGGCAGAAACACCAAACTCTAGCAACGGTCCCTCACAACTGACTATATTACATGCTCTACATGTCTCCCTCTTACCTGCCTCCTAGAGCATTATGGTAAACAGTAAACTATTTCCACTTGGTCCTATAAAATCAAACCAGATTTTGGTTCTAAAAATCAACTAGAAATACTTAACTCATATTCTCAATAAGCTAGCAGGACAAACAGCACCACACAGATACCTGATAGGCCGGCCGAAGACTTTTGTATTTTCTTCACACCGTCTTAGCCCTTCTTCATTTATGGAGAGGACCTACGTACACAAGGGCCATAAAGATTCCATTATCAGTCTAAGAAGCTACCACGACTGTATCAAAGCTATGCGACTGACAAAAACACGGCGTGTTTTAGGTAGGTGTGTAAACCAGTCATGTATTTAAATCTTGACACATTCATACACACAAAACACAGCACGGATAAAGAACATTTCTTTCAAAGAGAACGAGCGCTGTCCTGTGTGGCAAAGGGGACAGCTCCCCAGTGAGACGACAGGAGTCTCCAGATGGGCGGGGAGGGCACGAACTGCTGACCTGTCTCCAGAGCAGACACGTCCGGAAGTGTCGGACGTCAGTGTCCGTCAAGTGGGGACACTGTGATGCCACACGTACCAGCCAAGAGAAAAGGCAGTCTGAGAACTGACTTGAAGTCCAGCTGAAGGGAACCCTTCAATCTGGAGTAACAAGCCCTTCCCCAACAGACGTAGTCCACCCGTAGCTTTGTGCGCACACGTGTGTACGTGTGGATGCATACGTACGCCCATGTCAGCACACGCACAGTGGCGGGCGCTAACAGAATAGCAACAAAATGCCAACAGTGGATATTTTGGGATAATGGATTATAGATATGCCTTTTAAAGTTTTTGCTTGTTTGTTTCTAATTTAAGGACAATATTCTTCTCTTCATAGTTGCCCACGCGGTGGAAGCTGCCCTGGAAGGGGTCAGGGAGACAGGGAAGTAGCCCTGATGAAAGATGCTAAGAGCCTGGATCATGGACGTGCCAGTGGAGAGAGTGCTATTAAGAGGTCCGATCTGAGGGGCATCTTAAAAAGAGAGTGAGGGTGGGCGGGGACGGCCCGAGCCAGTGGGAGAGAAAGGAACAGGCGACCAGCTCCCCGTACCCTCTCAAGGGGCTGTGCTGATTCTTCTGTTCACACTGCCCCACCGGGAAAAACACTTCTATAATTTTTGTGCCCTCTTTTGAAGTTTTTGAAATATATTAATGGATCTTCCTTTCTAATTATGAAAGTAAAACATGCTGGTGCAACAGGACAGCTGTCCTATCCCACCCCTGCGGGCAGAGAAAGAAAGTGAAGCCACAGCGGAGCCCGGTGTCCTCTGCAGGGGGCACTCACGTATCTCAGCAGGGCCTCCTCGCCGAGGGCTCTCACCAAGCCTTTGGTGTCCATCTGCCCCAGCCTGAGCACGTAGAGGGGCCGCCCGTCTGCAGGGGGAAGGACAGGCGTTGTGAGCGCCATTCCTGACATGAGGCTGGGGACACAGCTCTGAGGCCCTGACAGGGAGACGGGCTCACCCAAGTTCCAAAGGAGCTTCCAGCGCTCTCCCGCTGAGGAGCAGCAGCTGCCTTCTGTGTTGCCCACAGGGCCCCTGCAACCCTGCCCCACCAAAGCCAGCCGACGGAGCAGCTTATTAGCAGGGCCCCGGAGACGCTCTGCACGGAGAGAGGGGGCCCAGCGGAGCTCTGTCCTCCGTCCGGCTCTACCACCCACACCGCGGCCATTGCCGGGCTCAGCCGTGACCCCACTCCACCCGCCACCAAGTCGAGTCAGGAAGCACCGGGCACGCCTTTCGACGGCGCAGGCTGTCCTGCAGGGAGCCGTGTGCAGGGTAATCCAACCAACCCACGCACACCTCATCATTCATGTTCGGGATCACTGTTCTTGGTTTAAGTTTTGTTCACTCTCCAGGTAGAGCTGAAATTCTGATGTACAAAACCTGGCTACACGTTTTTACAGATATTGCAGGGGTTAAGTCACTGGAAAGTACCTTTCCTAGCACTGTGCTCCTGAAAAACCTCTGCCTTCGAAGTTTTTAAAATAAAGTCAAACTCCACGCAACTAAGGACTGCAGTGGAGCAGGCTGCCCGAGGGCAGCGAGAGCAGGGAGGCAGCAGCAGCCTCAGGCCCTTCCTTCCACTCTGCAGGGCATCCCCAGGGCGGCGGCGGCGAAACGGGCATCCACTTGCTCAAGCCGGGGGAGGGAGGGGCAGCGTGCCCACGGGCCCGCCTGTCTCGATGCCAAGCTCCCAGCTACCTTTGTCGTGATGGTGCCAGCCTCCCGCGTAGTAGTCCTGAAGGACCTGGGGAGGTTGCCAGGTGTCGAGGATGTAGTCCACCTGGTGCTGCTTTCGCCAGGTCAGAGACTGACACAGGGTCTCTCTGGCTTTGTCTATGTTGAAGTCCCGGGCGCGCAAGAACCGGAGAATATGCTCATCTTTCGGGATCTGTTGAGAGTTAGAGATGTTTCTAAGCAATGTTAAAAGCTGCTAAGGGGAAAAACCAAGTTACCAACGGAATAAGGCTCTGAAAGTCTCACTTCTTATCAACAGCGAGCTGCACTATCGCACTATGTAAAATTAGCCATTACCAGAAATTCCTTAATGCTTTAGAAAATCAGCATGATTAGTCTGAATAACCTTCATGCTATTCCCATTTTAGTTTCAGCAAAGTAGAGTGAAGGCATAAGGAATTTCTTAAACACCAGATGCTTCAGTTCACTGAGCTAACCTACGAGTTATTATGATCTGTGCATTTTTCTGTGTATATATTACACGTAAATAAAAACCCAGAACACAAAACAGTGTTGTTGGTTTTGGTAGTGGTGCTGGTGTCCTGACACACAGGAACCTTCTCCAGGTTCCGCTCCTGGCAATCAACAAGTTCGACAGGTCGGCTTCCCTAAGTAAACCACAGGCCAAGGCTGCGTCTGGGTCTCCCGTGGACTGGCTGCCCTTGACCCCGGCCACGCACTCACTGCCACATGCTGCTGGTGCACAGATGGGGGAGATGTGGTTGGCACCCCCTAACTACCCCACTCCTGGGAAAATAAAGCACTGAGATGGCATCACCTTCTCTCAGAAAGGAGCACCGTTACAAGGAAGTGGCTAGGAATGGCGGTTCCAGAACCTAAAGGCCTGGCTTCGACCCCAGCCCACCACTCACTACAAGACAGAGCCTGGGCAAGTTACTGAACTCCTCTGTGTGTACCACGGGGCTGATAAAAACAGCACCACCTCACAGGGCTGCTGGGAGGATTTAATTAAGATCTTAAAAGAGAGGCTGGTGCACGGTCAGCACACAACAAATGGCAGCTCTTACCACAGGGGCTGTGTTCTCAATCACTAACACAAACGGTCCTCAGATGCTGGGCGCTAGTGACCAGGACTGACGGACTTAGAGGGCAGGCCAGCGAGTGAATAACACCCCGACACACAAATCCCTCTGCTCCTACTAGTCCCCGTCAGCTGGAGGATTACAAAAATCTAATTCCTGATGAGGCTGCTTACCAAAACCCTCAAAATCAAAGCCCAGACAGTTCGAACCTCGGAATAATCTGTGAACCACTTCCAAACCTTCTGAAAATTAAATGTATGAATACTTGGAATACAATATTGCTTTGCAACTGGACATATAATTGTTTTTCAGCAAGTCCATTCTCTGTAACATCTACAAAAGTACAGCTAATTATACACAGTAGGGGACCATAACTTGCCACGAAAGACTCGGATGCCACACACGGGGATACGGATTCAATGACTTTTAGACTGGAAGGGACATTCCCAGCTATGGCAATCGGGCACGTTTACTCTGAGTCACTATGAACAGGACCAGGGATCCGAGGTTTCACAACAGCGCCCCTGCACATGAGTGTGAATTCTCACTTTGCCCTTGTGGGTCTCCTGGAGCCACTGGCGAAGTCGGATCAGGCAGCTCTCCTGCAGTGGAGTCAGGTCACCCAGGTATCTCTTGATGTAGTCTGCGTCTAGTTTGTCTGGAATATAAATTACAGGACATCATTTACAACAAAGAACACAGAAGCTCGAAGGCTTCCAAAGTCCTCCTGCTTGGTGACGTTCCTGTGTGGTCCCGGAGTCTGAGAGGTGACGGAACCACAGGGACGGGGGACTCTAACCAGCTACCCTAGAGACCCCCAATGACAGTCTTTAAGCCCAATCACTGCCAGAGCCACACAGAAACGTGCCGATTCCTTTACACGCCCCGACTACCACCAGATCAACTCTGCTTGCAAGGTATCAACTCTATTCATGACAGAATGACAGCTGTTACAGATATTTAATGATATTTAATTCAAAGTTACATAAGGAGGACGCACATCATATAAAACTACGAAATAAAACAAACAAGTGGATCTAGACCTATTTTGGATGTTCAAGAACACAAGAAATCTTCCTCATAAGGTAACATAAACTGGAAGAATGAGATTTCAAATTAAGCATAGCAAAGAAAAATTCCCAAAGTGAAAAATAAAACGTATTTTTGCCAAACCAACTAAAATACCTGCCACCCATTGAAAAGTAACCAAGGGCACAGCTGAGCCGCAGAAAAGAAGGTATGGAAAGATAAATGCCAATAATTCAACAAAACTTATGAGGGCAGAATTTTCTTGTATTTTCTTATTTTACAATGGGCACAAGTTTGAGAAATAAAAAAGAGGTGTGTGCGCGTGTGTGTGCGTGTGTGCGCGTGCACGCGCACGGGCATAGCGCACGAGAAAGGCGGCACAGCGTGGTGGAGCCCGCACTGAGCCTCAGTTAACTCATGTATAAAATGTGAACAGTAAGCATTTCCTACCTAAAAGGAACGATCATGAAATGAGTGAACATTCATAAAGTGCTTAGAACGTGCCTTGAATCTAGTAAGCCTAAAATGTGTTTGGTGATGATATAATTGTGTTAGAAAGATCAGTTCCTACCTTACAATTCCCTGAAGATACCTTCAACTGAAATGAAAAACGTTTCCTGGTCTCAGTAAAAGAATAACTTGATACGTCCCTTCCTGCCCATTTTTTAAAAACTCATAAAAATAAGAAAAACTTATTTTTTTTTTAGAAGGAAGTTTCTTCATTCTAAGAGAAAAATAAAATCAATGTGTTATATAAGCCAGAGGAAAGGGGACAGTAACGAGATCAATTTTCTGCTCGTGTAACCTCTAAGCGTCCCGAGAGGCAATGGCTCGAGGTAAGCCTGGAGTCTTGCTCTCAGAGCGAAGCCTCGCTCAGACCCACCGTCAGGGGTCCCCACCGCGGGCTCAGGCACCCCGCTCGGGGTGCTGAGGGGCTCGCTGCTCAGCCCTTCCTTTAGCGCAGGGTCTGGGACCACTACAGCCAACGGCGCTGCTGGTTTCTTGCAGGATGAGGACATCTCTGAAGAGGGTGCAAGGGAAGGTGGAGTCCAGCGGGGCACAAACGTGATGCCTTCTTCTTCTAGCTGACGAAGGTAGTACTCAATGATCTCTTTTCCCTTTGAAGCAAAAGCGGTTTTAAAGTTAGTATATACTGAGTTTTCAAATTATTCATCCCTCACGGGTTTTTAAAACCATGATAAAAACTGAGTTACATAAATAGGAAAAAGAAAAGCCAAATGCCTTTGTGGCTTGTTTTTTTTTTTCATAATCTTACTTCCTCTTCTCTAAAGGTCTAGGAAATCATATCTAAGATGGAATTTTTTATATAACCAGTTAAAAGCACTGATTTACCACACTGGTACTCAACATGTGCTTTGTGTCTCAATCCAAATGCTTTCCAGTATCACTTAAAACAAGCCTTCAGAAAGCACTCCTAATCCCATACATACTGATACGTTTCGCAACCCAACTGCCACAATGATGAGCAGCAGCATGAAAACCAGAAGGAAAGGAAGACTCCAAGGAAGACGAACCTCACCTCTCAGCGCCTGGGACCCGAGAGACCCCCTGAAATGCCTCTTCAGGACAGCAGCGCCTTCACCCAGCAGGGCCCTGCTGGCCCCGGGGCTGCTGGGGGCTGCTGCCCGGCCTGACTGCAGCGCCCACCTTTCCCAGAAAGCCCGGGGGGGGGGGGGCAGGCCAGCGCCCGCAGACCCCTCCTCCTCAGTCCCCCAGCGACCAGCATCACCTGCAGCCCCGCCCACCCCTTCCACCCCCGGGAGCCCTGACTAACCCGTTCCCAGCCTCCCAAAGAGACTCCCGCCCACCCGCTTCCTTAAAATCCCAAGACAGACTCACTTTTTTAATGTTGCTGGTATACTGTTTCATTGCAATTTTTTCCACTGTACTTTCAAAACCAAAGAAAGATTTAATATCTAAACTTGCAGACTGTTCAAAACAGGTCCAATCTTCATTTTCAGGGTGAACCTGCAGGTAAAAGAGAAAGTATTCCCACTAATTATACTGACAACTGAGAATATCATTTGCTCCTCAGTCAACTGGTACCCAGGAGAAACACTTATTTTACTAATGATGTTATTATCATGAAAACAGCAGATGGAAAAATTACACAGAGAGGTTCAAATTCATGAAAAGGCTCAAATAATGTTTCTAAAATAGTCTAAAAGTGACTATTAGAAGGAGAGCTTCATTTTCGTTCTTGGTTCAGTCATTCATTCACCATATTCATCGAGCCATGTTCTCCACCATGAACAAAACCAAGATCCCTGCCTTGTGAAGCTTCCAGTCTAGCAGGAGGAGACTGACAACTGGCCACAAACATACAGGTAAGAAATGATATCATTGTTGAAGATAAGCACTATGGACAAAAGCCAAGTTGGTGCAGGTTAAAGGGATAGAGGGCAGGTTACAGAACCGGACAGGGTGCTCAGGGCTGGCTCCATCGAGAAGGGGAGAGCTGAGCGAAGCCGGAAGGAGGGAAGGACGGGAGTCAAGCGGAGGTCTGGGGGCAGAAGGAGCAGAGGTCCTCCGGGAAGTTCGCCTACACGACCACAGCCAGCGAGACAGCGGGCAGGCCGTGCCCAAGGCAGGCAGGACAGCAGAGGAGAGATGAGGAGAAAACAGGGCTTCACGAGCCACTGCAAGGCCTCTGGGCTTTTCCTCTGAGTGAAATGCAGAGACACTGCAGGTGTTTGAGCCCAAAGAAAGCATGACACGATCTGACATACTTTAAATGGATCACTTTGGATTCAGTGTCGAGGATATATTGTAGGAAAGTAAGGGTGGAAGCAGAGAGACCTATTAGGTTTTTCCAATAATCTGGTCAGAGAAGTTCTTGAAAAAGGGTGGTGAGCAGTGAAGACGGGGGGCAGATAAACACACTCGGCTCCAATCTTCGGGGGACACAGTAGCCTGGGTCCCTCAATACACATTTCTAAAGTGTCAGAGTGGCCAGAAAAGACGTGGCATATTAAAGAACAAGTCAGGCCATCACTTGGCCACCTGAACTGCGACAGCAATGTAATCCACCCTGCAGTACACCACACCTGCCGCTCCCGCTCGTCAGAAACCGGTGACTTTATGTGATGAAGAACTGCCCTCTCAGACAGAGGCAGCCCTCACGCGCTGCTTAAAGCAGTGGCCAAACAACCCTCAGAAGCTCCGCGCCAGCACACTCTGCGCCTCTGCCTGAGCGCCGGTTACTCACGCTGTAGCAGCAGTGCTCGTTGATGATGACGCGGTTAGAAAACGTTTCATTACGGGCCTCAATGTGCAAAGTACGTTCCCGAGAATTCAGTGAGTTTTTCTGGATAAAATAAACATAATCGACTCCTGCAATCTTTAAAACAGAAACAGAAAGAAAACGGGTTAATAACAAGAGCAACAGAAGCTATAAGCATAAGTTCATTTTGGTTTTGGGGGGACTGCCTTTTAAGGTGTCCTTTTCAGTTACCTTTTTCAACAGTCTAGGGGCATCTATATCCAGTTTGCAGCGCCTTTCTATAACATGAATAGCCCCATCTTCACTCTTGAATTCATTCACAGTGTCACTGTCCACAAACATCGGAATCAAAGGACACGTAGGGAACCTCCTTTCATAGGCCTATGAATAAAATTTTTTAAAAAAGGAATTGAACAAAGATGCAACCTGACAGTCTGTCTTTGACAGTCTCCCTGGAATAAAATCACCTCTTAATACATGGCAACACGTTACATCACAGCCATCTTCATCTTTACACCTTAAGCTTTCATGATTTTAAAAAGAAAAAGACATTCAACGTTAATGGACTGGAAGACTCAATATAGTAAAGACGTCAATTTTCTCCACGTGGATATAGAGTTTTAACAAATTCCTATCAAAATCACAGCAAGATTTTCTTCTGTAGCTTATAGACAAGATTTAAAAATTTATATGGAAAGGAGAAAGAACGAAAATAGCCAAAACAATTCTGAAAAAGAAGACCACATTGGGAGGCATCCCTCTCCTGGGGATTAAAGCTTACTACACGGCTACAGGAATCCAGGCTTCGTGCACGGGTGGAGGGAAAGACACACAGGTCAACGGACAGAGCAGAGAGCCACAAGCTGACCCACACAAACATGCCAACTGACTTTTTTTTTTAACAAAGCTGCAAAAGCAATTCAATGGAAGAAGGATGGCCTTTTCACACATATTACTGGAGAAATTACACACCCACAGGCAAAAAAAAAAAAAAGGCCTCGACCCCTCGACCTAACCCCACACCTTACATAAAAATTATATCAAAGTGGATCATGAACTTAAACATTTCTGTAACATTCTTGAAATGACAAAATTATAGAAATGGATAACAGATGAGTGGTTGCCAGGGGTTAAAGAAGGGCGGGGGGTGGGAGGGCAGTGGGTGTGACTACAATAGGGCAACAAGACGGGGGCACTTGGGAGATGTTCTGTCTTGACTGCATCATGTCAATATCCTGGTTGTGATGATGTACAACAGTTTCCCTGGATGTTACCATTTGGGGAAGACGGGTAGAGAGCACATGGAATCGCTCCATAATATTCCTTGGGAATAATATGTTATTAATATACTATGAGTCTACCATTATCTCAAAATGAAAAAAACTTAATTTAGAAAAAAGAAAGAAAAAGACTTGCTACATAATTCATCCAAACTTTTAGAAAATGTACTTAGGCACCAGATTTAGTTTGCTCTGTAGCAATCTGTGAAGATTACCGAAGATACTGTTGAATTCACACTAAAACCTAAGCCATCCAAAGGATCACAGGTGTGCAAACACAGGAAACCACAGGGCATGGGATGACAAGTGTCTGGCCGTAAGAAGAAACCTAAAAAAGGCCCAGGGCTCGCCTCGCAGTTCTGCTCCCCCTATAATAAAGGACGGTACCGTGAGATGTTGTCATGTTAGATTGACGGACGCCACTCCCCTCTTAGGCGGGAGTAGAAACGGAGGCAAGGGGAATTGAGACACCCCATCTTTAATGACAAGCAAGCACAGATTTAAGGAAGAAATTTACGGTGTTGAAAGATTAATGAAAGTGTGGAAATGGCACAGACTGCTCTGACTGCACTTCTAACAAGGTGCACGTGGTTTCAGAACACCATCATACTAAAAAAGTTGGCCTTCTTGGAGAAGTTCCCTGAAGTTCCCCTTCAACAGGCTCGACCATTTGAACGTAAGTACACTCATCACACGAGCGGTCACAGAAGACCCTGTAAAACACCAGAGTGACCTAGCAATTCCTCCACCCAGGATGTTCACGACCATTTCATTCCAAGTAATTCTCAGTTTTCTGGTATCTCATCTTCTCTCCATAACATTATAAAGTTACCCCAATCTGAAAAATGTATGCTGCCCTCCTGCTCTTTATATATTTATACTGTACCAAGCTAGGCAACATGGGAGGAAGGGGAAGCGGACAGTTCGGGAAACAGTGTCAGGGAAATACACAGGAGTGTCCTAAGAATAGCAAGTGCTGTAAGGGCTCAAGAAGAAGAAAACACACAGCTTAGAGGAACAGAGGGACGGAGGCTTCGGAAGGCTTCCAGCGAGAGGAGGCATTTACACCGGGCCTCAAAGCATGGAAAGGGCTGCTCATAGTCAGCGATGAGGGGAGAACATTCCCAGGAAAGAGACCCCAGGAGCGCGACTTCGAGGATACCTCGGGGCGTGAGCACAGAACCACAGCCGGCAGAGGAGGGAAACGGGGGCCTGCAGTGACGCCGTGACAAGGAACATCCCAGCTCAGCGCCAGCCGCGTAGCCAGGCCCCGAGAGCAAGACGGGGGTGGGGGGGGAGACCAGGACCAACAGGAGGCCCCGCCCTCTTCTGCAGGGAAGGAGGGAACGCTACCATGTGACCAGATGGTCAGGAAGGGAGGCAAAACCCACATGGTGACCAATTACATTTACTTTTTAAATGTTTTTACTTTGGGAGTTGAAAATATAATCTTCATGCTTATGTACTCCCCGCCATTCAAATACATTCTGAGTTCCGTGACTGCTACCATGGGATGATAAATCGCACGATAATTCCCTTAATGCATATTATAATAAACAACGTTTAAGAAGTTTATTCAGCCGCTGAGATCGTAACATAGATAATTTAGGCCTCCACGAGGCCCTAAAATTTGTTAGTATTAAGTACTGCACAAACAATTCTCGAAAAAAAAATTGCTGACTATCATTTGTTCTACACACTGACACTGTCTAAACTGACTTTTAAATTTTACTACATTAAAAAAAAAAACTGGCTTTGTCCATTGCAGCACTATGACATATCAAGAAACTGAGAATACAAGGGCTTCAAACAAAACAATTCTTTTTAAGTTACATAAAAGGTAGAGTAAGCACTTAGCAAGAAACAACCTAGGCTCGGATGTCTCCTATTTAAGTACCTGTTATATATCATTTTCAGAATACCCACATCTTTAAATTCTTGAAATAGAGTGGTCAGCATAAGGCATTACCCACACAAGCTAGCCCTGAATTTAAAACATAGTAAAAACTTTCCATTCCCTGTAAAATTATCCCTCCATGCAGATTCATATTTGCAGAGACATCCATTTTTACCTCGGTATGCCCCAACCAAATGGCATCTGAGGTATCCAGGCTAACGAGCCACTAATACAGGAATCGGTATGCTCCTCTCCAAAGCTCTGTCGTGGTGGAAAGTGGTTGGTAAGCATCTACCCTCCTTCCTCCACATCCGTCACCCTGCCACCAGATGCAGGGTGACACTCAGCCACAGGGCAGAGACCAAGTCCTTTTTCTCTTTGATTATCCAGGAGAACAAGGACCTTACTCAATGCCTAGTAAGAAGAGAGTCACTGTTCAATAAACATTTTTTGAAATACGGAATAAAAGCTTCCTAAATAAACCAATGAATCCAGCTTTTTGCTTCTGTGCTCACTTACCCTGGCCTTTCAGAGATATGTGAGGTTAATGAGTCCTGCGTACTGTTAGCATAGAAAACCCTAACTTTCTAGAGGGTTAAGGAAAAGGAAGACTGCAAGAAGTTGACCAAACTTTAGTCTCTGAAACTGCTTAGGATACCAGTACCCTAGTCTTCCAGCATGAACTACAACCTGTAAAGTTTCTGGAGCCTCTGAAAAAGAGCAGCATTCTGATTTTATTCAAAATAAAATATATAATATTATTAATATAATTAATATATGTTCTAGCTCCATCCACAGGAAGGGCCTACAAGTGATGACACCTCAGCTGCCATGAGCAAACTTGGCATCCAGATCTTGTTTCCTAAATACCATTCCCTACTAGAAAGGAAGCTGTGCTCCCTGGAGAAATGGCTGATCACAAGTCTGGAGCAAGGAAAGGTCAAGGTTAGTCTGAAGTATTTCTTACCAGAAATCAAGGAAGTGCTCAATGACTGATGGGGAACCAGCCTGAAGGGGTTCCACTTGCCAATCCCGGGATAATTTGAGCAACATAAAGAAAAAAGGTGGTAAAGCTTTATAAATCATAGAGTGATCCTCAAGAAATATGGGCGGGGGAGGAAATTTTACAGAAAAAGATCACCTAATAATCATAGAAGGAATAACAGAATTAGAAAAAATCATCATTCTGCAACCGTCAATTTATAATAACTGATTCAGGCAAGGATCATAAATGGTTGCTACAGAAAGGTAGTCGCTGGAAGATACCACAGTCTCAAATTATCGTCCTGCCGATCATTAGTGACAAAGGCACAATGGTACCTTTATAATGGAAAGATCTAGTAGACATCACCTTAACCAAACGATTGCACTTGGGACAATCTGACAATCCAATGGTTGCAATGGAAGCACACACAAACCCACGAAGTCCTCACGACGCAAAGGGCAAACTAAAGCTAATCGTGGGGAGCAATCAGACGAATCCAAATTGTGGAATATTCTACAAAATAACCAGCCCGGACGCTTAGAAAAGAAAAACTGTCCACGTCTTGAAAGGTGGACAAAGAAAGCAGGGACGTGTCTACAATAAAGACAACTGAAGAGACAGGACTATGGAATGCAATGCTGTCCTGGTTCCTGGATTGGAATAAAAATAACTCTATGTACTCCTTATTAAATAATATTATTCTATCAGTGTCAAATTTCTCAGGTGTGATAATGATGACAGTTATGTAAGGAGAACATCTATTCTTCAGTATTTAGGGCAAAAGTGTTAATATGCAGCTTACTTTCAAATGGTTCTGCAAAAAAAAAAAATATATGGTGTGTGTGTGTGAAAAAGCGAGATAAAGCAAATGTGTTAATTTACCTGGGTGAAATGTATACAGGTGCTCACTATACTTTATCAACTTTTTTTTTAAATGACATTTGTTGTTGCCTTTTTTAAAATATTTATTTATTTGGCCGCGCTGGGTCTTAGTTGCGGCACACAGGATCTTTGTTGCAGCATGCAGGATCTTTAGTCGCTGCATGTGGGATCTAGTTCCCTGACCAGGGATCGAACCCAGGCCCCCTGCAATGGGAGCGCAGAGCCTTAGCCACTGGACCACCAGGGAAGTTCCTTTTTCAACTGTTTTTTAATAGAAATTTTTCAAATTAGAAAGCTGGGAAAAATATTAATAGGAAAAGGTAACCCTGGGGGGAAGTCCTCACGTAAACCAACAGTGCTTTTCCAAGTAACTGATTAAATACAACATTGTCCCATTTTATACGTGAAAATGTACACAACTTTTAGGTTTGCCCACAGCCCTAACCCAAGGCGCACCTGCTCCTCCTTGTGGGGCCTCCTGCCCGCGGCCGTCCACTGCAGCTCGGAGGAGACACAGGCCCAGGGAGCTCCAGCTTATGGTTTTTCAAGAGAAGCCAGCAATCCGGATTTTATGAAGCTTCCCTATTTTTATAAAACCCTGTTTGGTCCAAAGAGCCCACACTAGCAGGCCTTCAATTTTATCTCCGCAGGAAGAAATCTCTAGGAGAGAAGTGAGGAAGAACCCCATATTTCAACGCTCACCAGGTTCCAACCACTGCGTCAGAAGAGCAGAGGTAACTTTCAAATGTCTTATTTTTTTGCCAACTATCTGCAATATTATCAAGTCATTTCCTAATCACACTCGATATTTAACAAATACAAAAATCAAGAAAGGCTGAACAAAAGTAACTCTTCCAGAAGTAGTTTCTTCAGAGGGGGAGAAATGTTCTTTGATGTCTCCTCTTAAAAGAAAAATTACTTTTGGAAGAGGAATAACCATTGTAGTCATTTGCTCACTCTTTTTGTCTAACTTAGTGATCGTTTCAATGGTAGAAGCAGCACTAAAGCCTTGTCCACTTGCCCCTGAGAGGAGAGCTGCTCCTGGGTAGCAACTCCCGCCCACCTTCCTACACCCACTCTTCCTCCTTCAAAAGGGTTCTGAGCCTGCAATTTGGGAGCTTGGAAACAGTACTTTCGGTTTTTAACCAACCTCCGAATGCAATTGTGACATATTAAAAGCTGGTACTGTGCCAAAGAAAACCATATTTTAGTGAAGACATTTCAACTTGTGCATTAATGAGCTTAACACTGCATAGTGCCAGGAAAACCCATTTAAAAGAAATTCCATTTAAAGAACCTACCTTTAAATTGAACTATGTTCATACCCAATTTAGCCAACAAACTAAGCCCGTTGCTTTCCCTCAACTTGTCTATCCTGTGGCACCAGGCTTGACCCTCATGAACAGATAGGGTTCCACCCTGGAAAGAATCAGTAAGTGAAAAAGCTAACCATGGCTTAAGTCTCTCTTAGAAGGTGCCAGTGTTCAAAGAAATATACAACATATCAAGAAAACATGGCAAGTTGATCAAAGTCCCTCAGAGTTATATTTCTACAATTCACGGAGTCTCAAAACAACAGCTACGTAAAGAGGGCCTACCATAACGCAGCCCTAGGCTAAGGTTCTGGAAAACACTCGAGTGGAAGACACAGAAACATACGACTGTATACAAGGGCAGCAGAGAGGCCCCAGGGAGAGGTGAGCCACCACCGAAGGGGCTGTATGACAACAACGTCCCGGCTGGGTGGTTCCAGAGGCTTCTCGGAGGAAGTACGTCTGCCGGGGGTCTTCAAGGGTGGGCAGCTTTACAGAAGTAACCCAAAGGGAAGGAAACATCCCTGGTGGCAGGGACAGGAGCAGAACCAAAAGGAAGCCAAGCTGGACGAGCCCCGGGGAGCAGCTAGAGCGCGAGGGTCGCTGCCCCGACAGCGGCAAGCTCCACGTCTGTGGCGGAAACTCAAGAGCAGACAAACGTCCAAGCTAATTCCAGACGTGAAACGTGACAACTGCCCAGGGAACCCGGGGCCTGGCACTGCACCTTGTCCCAGTTCAGCCCTCGGTGGGCCCTCGCACTCCACCCCTAAGCCGAGGTTCCAAATCACAGGCCATTTGTGAATAAATGTGTTCATACTCAACAAGATATGGATAAACCCAAAATTTGTAGAAATCTGAGCCCTTTTAAAGAAAAGTTACAATCCAGTTAGTCATGATATACTTCATTCATCCAAATACTTATTGACAACCCTATCATATTAGCTATTTTCAAACCAGTACAAGACCAACAAAGGAACAACGGTCACATGGCACACACAGCTGTAGTAGTAAGTGCTGCATTTAACCCAGTCATTTCCCTCAATCACCCGTCTTCAGATAGACCAGTGTATCAAGTCACAACAACAGGCTGGATACCCACCGGTAAAATCAAACAAGGAAATAAAATGATTATACTAAAACTAAAAAGATATATATAAAAATTTAATATACTCCAAGCCATTTCCCTTTAAGATCAAACATATCTGACGTTTAAATTATGAATTTCATCTTAGACAACCTCAAATTCCATGGTCCTGATAACACTTTTTTTTAAATTAATTTTTATTGGAGTATAGTTGCTTTACAATGTTCTGTTGGTTTCTACTGCACAGCAAAATGAATCAGCCACACACATGCATACATCCCCTCCTTTTTGGATTTCCCTCCCATTTAGGTCACTGCAGAGCATTAAGTAGAGTTCCCTGTGCTATACACTATGTTCCCATTAGCCGTCTAGTTCATACATAGTATCAATCGTGTATAAGTGTCAGTCCCAACCTCCCAATCCACCCCACCCGTCCCTTTCCCCCTTGGTATCCACACATAACACACTTTTTCCAGCGGCAATACTTAGTCTGGAAAAGACTTGAGTTCAACCTATGGTGCCATAATGTCTAAGGAAAGGGCACATAACCCAATAAGAGGTTGATTTCTTTTCTAGAACCTTCTCGTTGAAATGTGATTTTGATGAATATTGTGGAGGGCACAATTAGAGCTGAAAGAACAGATGGTGAATGCATTGCTCACATACCATGCACCAAAACTCTTGCAACTCCAAACATTTTAGACAGTTTTACCAGGAACGTATCCCTTTCTCCCAACACGCACTCCCACAGTGCACAATGATATAAACCAGCTCTGTTTACTTTTGATAAATGAGCCATTTCAACATACATTACTCTGCACAACAGAGGGGGAATGCGCAAACACTGAGAAGAAACGTGGGGAATTTTGCACCAACACATCACAGTTTCTTTCACTCATAAATCCACTCCTTTGCTTCAACGGTCCTAAACATGAAATATTTTTGTTAAAGGATAAGACACTTCAGAACTGCTTCTAAAATCCACATCTCTTCTCTTGGGAAACAGCACACAGACTCAGGGCCTTTGTGCCAATTGGCGTGTCAGGCCTGCATGAAGGAAAGTCACTACTTCCAGTGACCGTCTGTGTCCTCTGCACTTCACTCACACCTTTACCACCTGCCCCTTAACGGACCTTCGGACGACTATTACCAGGCAACAGTGACAATTCTAAAGGACCTGGTAAAAACTACCCACAAAATTAAAAGACTTCACACATAAAAAGTTTTAATTCCACAGAGAGGTCAATAATCTGATTTATCCATACTATGATATTTTAAAATAGTATCCAAAAAGAAAAAAACAGTAGTAGGGTTTTTTTGTTTTTTGTTTTATTTTGGCTGCGTTGGGTCTTCATTGCTGCATGCAGGCTTTCTCTAGTTGTGGTGAGCAGGGGCTACTCTTTGGGATGTGCAGGCTTCTCATTACAGTGGCTTCTCTTGTTGCGGAGCACAGGCTCTAGGCTCATGGTCTTCAGTAGCTGCAGCACGCGGGCTTCAGTAGTTGTGACACGTGGGTTCAGTAGTTGCGGCTCACAGGCTTAGTTGCTCCACAGCATGTGGGATCTTCCCGGATCAGGAATCAAACCCGTGTCCTCTGCATTGGCAGGCGGATTCTTTACCACTGCGCCACCAGGGAAGTCCCAATACTAGGGTTTTTGATCTCTTAAATATCTGGTTCGTGATGCCCATGTACTTGACTCTACTCCAAAAGGCAGCATTCTTGCAGATCTGAATGACGAGTGGGATGGAAGTGCTCTGAACCCAAATTCAGGGCGATGGTCTCTTCCCAAACAGCCACATAAGTTGTTCCTAGAGAGTTCTACCAATTTTAAGATTTTTTTTTTTTTTTTATTGGTACGCAGGCCTCTCACTGTTGTGGCCTCTCCCGTTGCGGAGCACAGGCTCCGGACGCGCAGGCTTAGCGGCCATGGCTCACGGGCCCAGCCGCTCTGCGGCACGTGGCATCTTCCCAGACTGGGGCACAAACCCATGTCCCCTGCATCAGCAGGCGGACTCTCAACCACTGCGCCACCAGGGAAGCCCCCATTTTAAGATTTTCTACCACAAATTTTCCTAATCCTTTGGGTCCTAGAAACAAGCACTAGTTCATGACCGCCCCCCCGCAAAAAAAAATATCAGCGAGCAAAGAAACAAAGGAGTGGGTATAACAGAGGAGCAGGCAAATATCAGCAAAGAACTGGGACGTCACCCATAGAGTATAACCGGACAGCGCCCGCCACCCCCGAACTCTCCCTGCAACATACTGTGAATCGTGGTTGCGATTTTACACTGCACATACGACAGTCACTGTCCTGCTAACAAACTGTTCCTGGTTCATGGGAAATGTCTACATGTTAATATTTTATAATGTTCAGCAAAAAGTACCATGGCATCTAAGTATCTGAGTCATCGCTATGAGGTCAAAACAAGTAGGAAAACAAAGAATTCTGCTTAGAAGAAAAAGAATCATCTAAACCTGCTTACAAACTGGCTTGTTCACATTGGCTAAAGCAAGACTAGCACAGGGCTCTTGCTTTAGATACAATGCACAACAGGAAGCCAGTCTCAGGTGGGCCCTGGTGGAAGACGGAGCAGACATTACCCCTTCTCTCCTTGCCAAACCTAACACATACGTGGGTGCTGTATCGTGAAAGCCGTGACTTAGCGAGGCCTTCCAGAATACTGTACCTCAAAGTTCTTGTAATGTGTTCCTCTTCAAGAATTTCCAGGCAAGACCACCTGCAACCTTTTGTTAACACAATTTAATAGACTGACAAAGTTACTGGGTTTTCAAATAAACTCAAAGGATAATCAGTATGCTTGATTAACTGCATCTTCTGCATGTTAATTTAGGTTAGAAAACGATAGCCACCCACACTTGTCCAACTGTGTCACTTTCTGAAAGATCTCAAGATTGACATCTAAGTCAATAGCCTGGGGGCTCCATACTTCCAGCGGGTTTATTTTCTTGAAGATAATCATTGATGACATTTCTGACTGGCTTATCTGGGGTCATCTGTCCTTTAAAGCACTGTCACTTGGTGCTCTGTGTCAGAGGTTCCCAAATTTCGGTTTACAGCACCCTTGGAATCTCAGCAACTTTTTCACAGTGCCCCAAGGCCAAAAGAAATACCATTTATTAGATTAGTAGGTCCAAACAATTTAAAAAGCATTTGTGTCTTAATAACTTAGTAAGCATTTGAAAGAAATAATGCACTTAAGTTGAAGGAAAAGATGTTTCTGTTTCATTCCTAAATGACCAGAACTACGTGCGGGTGCGCGCGCCTCTTAAGAATCAAGCTGGAGCCACACTGCTGCCCCAGTTTCCTGGAGTTGGACACCAACTCCTCTGAGGCACTTGCCTTTAGCACAGCAACCACTGCAACCCTAGCTTCACCAAGATGCGACACCATCAAAAGAAATGCAGTGCGATCCTGAAACCGTGAACTACCTGAACTAGGAGCCTGCAGTGTTTAAGAAATGTGGAGTGTCACTATGCTTCCTCAAAAATTAAAAATATCCCATAGCACTGGGGTGCTCTGGGGTGTCTCAGAGCACAGTTTGGGAACTGTGGCTCCAAGTGCTTTAAATTTTATTCATTCATTCACAAATCCCTTGCCTATAAATACATTATTCAAAATGCAAACAAATGAGCTTCAATCCAAGTGATTATCCTCTACTATCAAACTTTCAAAGGGTCCGGTGTTCAAGTTGAGTTTCCAATTTCTGCATAAAAGCCTTCAAAAATCTAAGAGAGGGGTGGGCAAGGCTTTGCCATAAGTGAAGGGCCAAATGGTAAATATTTTCAGCTTTCTGGGCCAGTCTCTGTGGCAAATATTCAATTCTGCCTTTTGAGGACAGAAACTGCCACAGACAATATGTGAACAAATTGAGTACAGTTGGGTTCCAATGAAACTGTATTTACAGAGACTGAAATTTGAATTTCATATACTTTTCACATGTCATAAAATAGTCTTTTGAATTTTTCCCAACCGCTAGAAAATGTAAGAATGATTTTTAGCTTGTGTACAAAAACAGACAGCAGGCCATCGTGTGCCCACTCCTGATCTAAGAGATTAACTGTAACAGGTTCCATTTAATTATTTTCTCACAAAAATTCAAGAGTTATTTTAAATGCCAACCAGTCAAAATTGTGAAGGACAAAAACTTGAAGTAAAATAGAAAGGACTATAAAACCAATGGACTGTCACTTACTGTACTTGTACTTAACTGTTCTCCGTTATACAGAGGGGTCCCAGCAAATGCACATCTAACTTACATACACAAATTGGACTATGTACATTGAACCCAGAAAAGAAAGTGGGGAGCAGGGGAGAGGAAAGAATGAATGTGAATAATGAAGGTAACTCCTACCATTCCACTCAATGGAATGCACTCCAGAACCATCTCTTCTATAACCTGCAGCCACCAACCACATGCGGCTATTTAAATTTAATTAAAAGCAAATAACATTAAAATTCAGTCCCTCAGTCTCACTGGCCACATTTCAAGTTCAAGAAGTTGCTCTGATCGTCTTGACTGACTCACCATGAATAACTTAAATCTGCAGCAAACATGCTGACCTGACAACTACATATCTCTGTCCTCGTTACTGTCCTTAGAATGTCTGTAAGGCTGTGGTGGCACATGCCCAAAATAATAAGTCTTATGACAAATTTCTTCTCTCCATGAAACCCAAGAGTCATTCGTACTTGTTGATAAATGAATCTAGTATGAGTTTCAAATCTGTTTGATCAACTAGGCTTTTTTAATTAAAGCCTTTTGTCTAGAAGTAGAATAGAAGGCTGCGCTACCTATTTAAAATTTTCTGGCATCAGAGGGAAATTTTTCAAAAAACAGGCAGCAGGGCTTCCCTGGTGGCGCAGTGGTTGAGAGTCCGCCTGCCAATGCAGGGGACACGGGTTCGTGCCCCAGTCCGGGACGATCCCACATGCCACGGAGCGGCTGGGCCCGTGAGCCATGGCCGCTGGGCCTGCGCGTCCGGAGCCTGCGTCCGCAACAGGAGAGGCCACAACAGTGAGAGGCCTGCGTACCGGGGCGGGGGGGGGGGGGAACAGGCAGCCTCTGAACGCACACCAATCATAAAGCCAACTTACAGGTAAACATCAGCTAATTCTTTCAAGGACAGCTGACTGAGGTGGCTCAAAGGCCTTTTCTGAAGAGATTCTGGGGGCAGAGGGACCACTGTCAGGCCACCGGCCCTGCCCCTCCCAGGTGTGGCCTCTGGAAGCCACACCTCCCACCCCTGCAATCTCCCTTCCTGTTCAACTCTTCCCCCAACTTTACCCACTGTATCCCTCCCTCTCTAGCTCCCCAAGAGTTAAAGATCTAGTTTTGTTTTCTGCCTAGAATATAACCTCAGTAACTGGTTTTTTCTTTCTTTCTTTTTTTTTTTTTGGTTTACCAACTGAAAAGTAACCCTTTGTTTTCTAGTTTACAAATATTAATCCTAACTTGAAAATAAATGATAGGTTTTACTCTTGATTCTAACATCTAAAATATTAGAAAGATACTACTGAATGAAAAAGTATTATCTTTTTTTAATGCCTATGTTTTCCACTGCAATGTATACAAATAATGGAACACTCTTCAGCAATACAATGTAATGAACTATCTTTCATCCACAATGAATGAATCCAAAATAATTATGCTGAATCAAAGAGGCTAGACAAAAAAAAAGGTTATGATTCTATTTCCGTAAAATTCTAGGAAATACAAACTAATTTATAGTAACAAAAGGCAAATCAGTGGTTGCCTGGAGGTGGAGGTGTGTTGGTATGGGAAGGAGGGAGAAATTACAATGGGACATAAAGCACTTTTGGGGTGATGGATATGCTCACTATCGTAATTATGGTGATGGTTTCACAGGTATACATATGTCAAAACTTATCCAACTATGTATTTTTAAAACATATAGTTTATTATTTGTCATTTATACTTCAATAAAGCTGAAAAAGCAATAAAAACACAAATACATATAGTTTTAAATGGAGGCCAACTCAGGGAAGCATTTCTAGTAGTGACCAGTATTTCCTGACAAAGAAGCTTGATGCGCCATCATCAGCACAGCTGGAAAACTCAAGGTTAAGTGAAAAGGAACGCAGCATAAAGGCTTTATTCACAATTGCCCAAAACTGGAAGCAAGCAAGATGTCCTACGAAAGGTGAATGGATAAACAGACAGTGTGTGGTACATCCACACAATGGAGTCTTATTCAGCAATAAAGAGAAATGGGCTATCGAGACACAAAAAGATGTGCTAGAAACTTAAATGATTATTGTTTAATGAAAGAAGCCTGTGTGAAAAGGCTGCAGAATGTATGATCCCACCTATCTGACGCTCTGGAAAAGGCAACACTACCGAGAGAATAAAAAGACCAGGGGCTGCCAGTGCTGGATGGGAGAAGGGAGGGACGAAGGGGTGGGGCACAGAGGAGTTATAGGGCAGTGAAACTACTCTGTAGGACACTGTCCTTGTGGACACGTGACATTACACATTTGTCAAAACCCCCAGGCCTGTACTAACAGAGAGTGAATCCTAATGTAGACAGTGGACTTTAGTTAATAATAACGTATAAACACTGGCTCACCAATTAAAACAAACACACTACGCAAGATGTTAATAATAGGGGAAGCTGTAGAGGGGTATATAGCAACTCTGTACTATCTGCTCAATTTTCTGTAAACCTAAAACTGCTCTAAAATCTATTAAATATGAAGAAAAGAGAAAGGGATCAAGTAACACCTTGGCCAAAGGTAAAAGCCTATTAGCTACCTGTGGTATAAAAAAAACAAAAAGAAAAAAACTTCTTCTAAGAAGAACCTAGAGAAATTCATAACATCATTTATTCAACAAACATTCCCTCCAGTGCCCATGACAGGCACTGCAGAGCAGGCACCAGGGACGCAGGAATGGAAGGCCAGGGCCCACCCTGCCGAGAGCTCTCACCAAGGTGGGCAAGGGGGAAGGAGCCAGCACTGCCTCCCCACAGCCGCACCATAAGCAGGTTCATGAAGATTAACGCATGTACTGGGCAGACTCTTCCCGTGAAACAAGTTTCTCCCCACTTTAAAATGAGGAAACAGGGGCTTCCCTGGTGGCACAGTGGTTAAGAATCCGCCTGCCAAGGCAGGGGGCACGGGTTTGAGCCCTGGTCTGGGAAGATGCCACATGCCGCGGAGAACCTAAGCCCGTGCGCCACAACTACTGAGCCTGTGCTCTAGAGCCCATGTGCCACAACTACTGAGCCCGTGCGCCACAACTACTGAAGCCCACGCGCCTAGAGCCCGTGTTCTGCAATAAGAGAAGCCACCACAATGAGAAGCCCGTGTACCGCAATGAAGAGTAGCCCCCGCTCGCCGCAACTAGAGAAAGCCCGCACGCAGCAATGAAGACCCAACCCAGCCAAAATTAAATAAATAAATTTATTTAAAGTATATAATAATAAAATAAAATAAAATGAGGAAACAGAGGCGGAGAGAAGTCACATCCCGGGATCTGAACCCAGGCGTGTCCCAGAGCAACGTCATGTCTCAGAGCACAGGCCCTGGGAGAGAAGACCCGCCTTCAAGCCCAGTCCTACCATCAGAAGAGGGCCTTGGGAAGGCTACTCTATTTCAATGAGCCTCAATTTCTTCATCTTCAATTCATCTTAGTTTCTTCATCTGCTTTAACGTACAGAATTGTGGAAGATTAAAAAAAGAAAATGTAGAGTGTTTAGCAGCCCTGACACAGAATAAGTACAAAAAATGTAGCTACCGTTCCAGGTTGCACACAAACTTCTCAAAGAAGACAAAAGTGATCACTAAGCAAAGACACTGCCACCCACAGTCCAGGAACTAACTTGGCTCTGCACAAAAAGAGGAAGAGAAATTTCTAATGTGAATGGCTTTAAAAACTAAACATTTTCATTTGACATTTACCTTCTCTACTATACTTTGAAAATGCACCCCCAAAACCCATGTGTTCACCAAGCTAAAATTAATTATATCCTCCATGGCCCTAAAAACACAGGATGTAAATCCATGAGGCTTGGTTGGAAACTAATTATTTTAAGTTTATAATTAGCCAACTGAAAAAAAAAAAAAGGAACTCGGTGTAAGTAATATCATATAGGTCTCCTTCCTTCTTTAAGGAAAAGAAAAAGCCAAGAGGGGATAAAGATAGAAATGATACTATTTCAATTTAGGCACTGAGTAAAATATTCCCTCTGTAATATGAAATACAAGAAACACATGGATTTAGTTATATAACTCATTAATTAGCTAAATATACTATACTCAGTTGCTAGAAGCAGAAAATATGGCCCCAAAGATAAATGACCAAAGCTGGGAAGAGAACTTTCATAAAATAAATGGGGGGAAGGGAAGTTGCTGAGGAACAAGATGTTCTCTGAAAGGTTAGGGTTACAGGTAGCCCTGAATCAGGCTTAATGCTAATGGTATTAACGCTTTCCACAGAATGAAGAAACACAGTATACTTGGAAGGGAAAGAACTCGCGTCAGGAAACGAATTGCTCAGCTCCCATCATGGCCTGAATGAACGTAAACATCAGACTGCTGTTCCCACAATCCTGGAACGTCATCTACTGTTCCAAGGACAAAAGCCTTCTCTGGGTAACCTTGCACAACTGACTACCCGAGGGCGCCAGCACTCATGGCCTCACACTATTTTAAACTCAGAGCTCCTAGCAACTTGCCGTCCACTCCCTCCCTGCCACCCCTACCACCCAATTACCAGGTATTCACCTCAACTACACAACAGCGCCCTTTCCCTCCTCTCCTCCAGCACTGTCACTTCAGGACTCAGACACAAACCAAGGAGCTACACGGCAGAGCCAACAGAGAGCCTGGGCTGGAGTATCACCAGGCCTTGATTTGAATCTCAGTGGTACCACTTACAAGCGCCAGCCTTCTGTTACAGAAAAGAGCAAGAAAGGTTGCGAGCCACCAAAGATGGAGCAGTAGGGGGAAAGCTTACTGCCCAGCTGGGAACCAGGTCAGACACAGACAGATCATAGGGAGAATGAGGCTGGGGGAAGAGGACTGGGGAGGAACCGCAAAGCAAAGACTGCAAACTCGCCCTGTCCAGAATCAGGAAAGCCAAGGGTCTGAGCGCTGCCTGTGGAGGGGCGAGATCGGGTTTGCCTGGAGGCGAGCCAGCTGCAGGCAGTCTGGGCTTACATGCAACCGGATCAGAGCCATGCCACCTGGGCCGTCTGCACCACGGTCAGTGGGCGAGGCAGCCAGGGCAGGGATGGTTACTTGGCAAGCAATTTAAATCTCAGTTTTCTCATTTGTAAAGTGGATTAAGAGAAGAGCCTATCCCAAAGGTACAAACTTCCAGTTATAAGCTAAGTAAGTCCTGGGGATGTTAACTATACTGTATTGGACATTTGAAAGTTGGTAAGAGATCTTAAAAGTTATCATCACAAGAAAAAAAAATGTGTAACTGTGAGGTGATGGATGTCAACTAAACTTAGGGTAATCATTTCACAATACGTACATAAATCATTACATTGTTAAGTGAATACAATGTTATATATCAATTATATCTCAAAAAAGGGGGGGGGAGGAGAGGGGAGAAGAGCCTACCCCACAAAGCCAGTGTGAGCAATGAATGAGACACTGGCATACAGCACCCAATACATGCTCGTCATTACTCTTAGGTCTTTTAGACGTTCTTTAAGTGTTTCTTAAATGGTGGTTCAGCTGTGAGACCCCTGTCTGCGCACAGGGGCCCAGGCAACCAGGTCTCCTCAAGGGGCTGTATGCTGTCGGTTGCCCACTGTGTGCTCAAGGCCTAGCACAGAGGAATGCCCTACCAGTCCCCTCCAGGAGATAAGATAAGAAGACTTCTGAAGGCAGAACTCGTTTTGAAATTGTCTCCCATCCCCCTGTGGCATCCAGGCCTATTTTGCCTTCCCATTACACGACTAACATTCTCCAACGAAATTGCCTTAAAAGCTTAAAGCTTTAAGTTAAAAACATGATACAGCTGCATTTGAGGGCCATTCACAATCTAAAATTTCCTTCATGAAAAGCAAACATGACCATGAGAATCACAAAAACATAAAAAGATATTTTTCCCCCACCATTCCCCTGTATGGTGACACAGCAGAATCAAAATGTTTATGCTGTGTTCATTTCCACAGATTTAAGTCAGACCCGGAAGCTGAAGACAGTGCTATCCCTATTTTCCATTCTCAGCCTTGCCAGTCAATACTCAATTTTAAGTCAAAGAACTGTGACTCCTGATCCATCGTGCAAAAGGGCTGCCCACTATCACTGAAAACAGTTGAGCCAACAATTCCCTCAAGTGAATGTTTATCTCCCTCCCCACCCTCAGGTTGGTTTCAACCTTGGCTGAGTGTCAAACAAAACCCAATTTAAGGACCTAACTGACTTGGATTCATGAAAGTGTAGCAAAATCTATCTCAGAGAAACGGTTTGAGTAACGTACAAACCCCTTTTAAAAGATAAAAGTTTCCTTGGACCTTTAATGTTAACCAGTTATTTTTACTGTAATGTTACTTAAATACATACAAACAAACTGGGCAAAAACTCATACAATTATAAAATTCAAACTATCCATATAGGGACTTCCCTGGCGTTGCAGTGATTAAGAATCCGCCTGCCAATGCAGGGGACACAGGTTTGAGCCCTGGTCCAGGAAGATCCCACATGCCGCAGAGCAACTAAGCCCGTGCCACAACTACTGAGCCTGCGCTCTAGAGCCCACGAGCCACAACTACTGAGCCCGCGCGCCTAGAGCCCGTGCTCCACAACAAGACAAGCCACCGCAATGAGAAGCCTGCGCTCCGCAACGAAGAGTAGCCCCCGCTCACCACAACTAGAGAAAGCCCGTGAACAGCAACGAAGACCCAACGCAGCCAAAAATAAAATAAATAAATAAAATTTTAAAAAAAAGATGGGCTTCCCTGGTGGCGCAGTGGTTGAGAGTCCGCCTGCCAATGCAGGGGACACAGGTTCGTGCCCTGGTCTGGGAAGATCCCACATGCCGCGGAGCGGCTGGGCCCGTGAGCCATGGCCGCTGAGCCTGCGCGTCCGGAGCCTTTGCTCCGCAACGGGAGAGGCCACAACAGTGAGAGGCCCGCGTACTGCAAAAAAAAAAAAAAGATACATGCACCCCAATGTTCACCACAGCACTATTTACAATAGTCAAGACATAGAAGCAACCTACATGTCCATCGACAGATGAATGGATAAAGAAGATGTGGTGTGTGTTTATGCGCGCGCGCACACACACACACACACACACACACACACACACACAGAACAGACTACTACTCAGCCATAAAAAAGAATGAGATAATGCCATCTGCAGCAACATGCTTGGACCTAGAGATTGTCATACTAGGTGAAGTAAGTCAGAGACAGAAAGACAAATACCGTACGACATCACTTATATGTGGAATCTAAAATACGACACAAATGAACTTATCTATGAAACAGAAACAGACTCACAGACATAGAAAACAAACTTATGGTTACCCAAGGGGAAAGGGGGTGGAGGAGGGATAAATTAGGAGTTTAGGATTAGCAGATACAAACTACTATATATAAAATAGATAAACAACAATGTCCTACTGTATATCACAGAAAACTATATTTAATATCTTGTAATAAACCATAATGGAAAATATGAAAAAGAATATATATACGTATAACTGAATCACTTTGCTGTACACCAGAAACTAACACAACATTGTAAATCAACTATACCTCAATAAAAAGAAAAAAGTACTGTTTGGTGCCCCCAAAATAAACTTAAAAGAAAACATATACTGTCTAATAGCACTTAGCTATGAATATGATAGGTATCCAGATGATCTCAATGTGTTTATTTTTTTCAATTATCAAAATAAAAGCACAAGGCCTTCCCTGGTGGTGCAGTGGTTGAGAGTCCACCTGCCGATGCAGGGGACACAGGTTCGTGCCCCGGTCCGGGAAGATCCCACATGCCGCGGAGCAGCTGGGCCCGTGAGCCATGGCTACTGAGCCTGCGTGTCCAGGAGAGGCCGCAACAGTGAGAGGCCCGCGTACCGCAAAATAAATAAATAAATAAATAGATAGATAGATAAATAAAAGCACAACATTAACCAATCATGTTAGAGAATTAAAGGATAATAGTCAGAAAAAATAGAGGTATACACATCTTTAAGTACATCTTTATACTTAAGATATCTTGTCTCTGTCAATAAATCTTGAAGGTCAAATGTTTCACAGACCACAGTTACTTAAGTCCTAGGCAAACAAGATGTCTGGAGTGCTATGAAGGGTTTCTCTTCTCTTCGTTTTTTGTCTTTGAAACAGTCACATGACTGATCTGTGACCCAACGGAATCCAAAACATGCCATGATTTTCCAAAAATATTCCTAATCCATGAAATCTTTTGTCTAATAGAGAGCAAACTGAGTATATGTGACAATAAAAATAGCAGTTTTGCATATTCTTCTTCAAATTAAGCTGTATTTGGCAGAGAACTGTTTTACTTTCCAGAGTGTAAAAAATAAATTCGTGGACTTCAGAAGAGCATTTGATATTCCAGGGACCTGCAGCTGTCAGCTTTTAAAGATGCCATGTGTTTGCCCACATAAAAGAATGTAATGAGCCATGGAAATATTATTCGGTCTCATGAACCAGAATAAAAAATCTATCGTCAGTAGGCTGATAGTAGGAGTCGGGTTACTGTATCAGGAAAATATCTATCAAGTGCTGCT
Organism: Globicephala melas; assembly: GCF_963455315.2. NCBI lineage: Eukaryota > Metazoa > Chordata > Mammalia > Artiodactyla > Delphinidae > Globicephala > Globicephala melas. The sequence continues at coordinate 29,311,200 of NC_083333.1, read as the reverse complement.
TATTAAACGCCTATGATACAAGTTGTACCTCACAGACCTTGACGTGTTCGGTTCTGTTTTCTCTACCACTTCCCTTCCTTTATGGCAGGAGCCCCCATTCTGTTTCAGTGCATGCCCCCCAGCTCATCATTCTACATCTACTTTCAGATGCTCTTCTTTCTTTGTTAAGAAACTAACAGCAGTGGCAATCATGAGATGTAACTTTAAAGATCTATTTTGAACAGGTGGAATGAAATACAGTGGTTGAACTCCTCAAGGAACTTGTCTTTTGGATCTGGAATCTATCAAATATAAAAGACCAAACAATAAACCTAGAGAGATATGCACTTATTTTTGGTTGACATAATAGTCAAAAACTAGACTTTAAAAATGTACAGTAAACACAATAGCCAAAAGGTGGAAGCAATCCAATTGTCCACTGATGAATGAATGGATAAACAAATTGTAGTGTGTATATCTATATATACACGCATATGTGGGATTATTCAACTTTAAAAAAGAAAAAAGCTCTTGACACATTACAACATGAACGAACTGTGAAGACATTATGCTAAGTGAAATAGGCAAGTCAAAAAAGGACAAACGTTGTGTAATTTCTCTTATGTGAGGTATCTAGAATAGTCAAATCTATAGAAACAGAAAGTAGAAAAGGGGTGGGGCGTACCAGGGGCTGGGGGGGGAGGGGGGGAGTTAGTGTCCAATGGGGACAGAACTTCTGCTTGGGAAGATGCAAATGTTCTGCAGATGGATGGTGTCAATGGCTGTACAACATGTGAATGTACTTAATACCACTGAACTGTACACTTGGAACTGGTTAAAATGGTAAATTTTATGTCATGTATATTTTACCACATAAAAAAAAGTGCAAATCTACTCCACCTGAAAATTAGCAAATAAAGCCATACAAATAATTCAGTTCAGACCAGCTCAAGGAAGCACGCGCTTGTTAACATAATTTTGGTGTCACTCAATGAACTCAAGAGCAGCAGCCTGGAGAAGCACGCGGAGCACAGCCTCCTCGTAGCGCACGCTCAGCCCTCCAAAAGCAACCAAGATGGAACAAGAGTCTCTGTTACACAACTGTTAAATAATCTATCCTTTCAAAATCTTTAAATTAAAGAAAGTTATAACTGAAACCAACTTCCTTTCTTCCTATTCCATTTACTACAAACCAAATTAAGGACATCTAAACCAGTGGTCCTCAAACCCAAGCAGGCATCAGAACCATCTCCAGGGCTTGTGAAACCAGACTGCTGGGCCTGCCCCCAGAAACCCTGATTCAGTAAAGAATCAGAATTTAGAACTGTTAGAATGTGCATTCTAAACCAACTCTGTGTTCAGTAAAATGAAGATAACATGCATCTGGGGAAGAGCTTTCTCAATATTAATAGCATATATCCTGCAATGCAACCATCTCTTAAATCAATTTACTTCTTAAAATATGTACCTGTAGCTTTTAGTTCTGGACTTGGTTTTTAAAACATATATAGGCATTAAACAAGCAAAAAGAAAAACACACATTTTATGATTAGGACCACCTTATGTTACAGAGTAACTTATTCATTAAGAAAAAGAGTCAGGGCTTCCCTGGTGGCGCAGTGGTTGAGAGTCCGCCTGCCGATGCAGGGGACGCGGGTTCGTGCCCGGGTCCGGGAGGATCCCGCATGCCGCGGAGCGGTTGGGCCCGTGGGCCATCGCCGCTGAGCCTGCGCGTCTGAGCCTGTGCTCCGCAACGGGAGAGGCCACGGCAGTGAGAGGCTCGCATACCGGAAAAAAAAAAAAAAAAAAGAAAAGAAGAGTCATGCATCACCAACCTCTCAGGTTTAAACCTGTAGAGATCTCAAAAAGAAAATTAGAATACTATTCTATCAGAGTCAAGAATTTTTAAATGAATTTTATGTTCTGTAGAACCACAGAAACAAAATTTTTTATATACTTGGCATTCATTGCTATGCGAAAAAAGCCACTCAAACACCAAGTGATACATAAACCAGGACACGTTTGTCAGTCAACTATAGTAATTATAGGCTTCAGTTCACTGATCATAAACCCTATTTTACTTACAAAAACCAATTTGCATCAGATTCCTTCAAAACACGATATAAGTATAAGCAGTAAATCCAACCAAAAGAGTATGTTCCAATGTGACCTTTTGTTGAAATTTTCACTGCCAGAAGCAGAGTCATGCAGGAAGCGAGAGCACGCATCCCAGGACTCGCTTATTCTTTTTTTTTTTTTTTTTTTGCGGTACGCGGGCCTCTCGCTGTTGTGGCCTCTCCTGTTGCGGAGCACAGGCTCCGGACGCACAGGCTCAGCGGCCATGGCTCACGGGCCCAGTCGCTCAGTGGCATGTGGGATCTTCCCAGACCGGGGCACGAACCCGTGTCGCCTGCATGGGCAGGCGGACTCTCAACCACTGCACCACCAGGGAAGCCCTCGCTTATTCTTTAGACACATCAATTTCTGGGGCCTTCCTCTATGCTCAGGGTAAAAAGCAGAACATTTGGCTCCCACCCTCAAGATGCTCGAGTGTAAGGGAAGGTGACAAGCCTAGCGACTCCAGGAAGGCAGGGACCGGCGAGGTGACAGTGGGACACCAGAGCCCAGAGCAGGAACTCCTCTGAGAACAGGATCTGACCAGTGAGAAGGATGGAGAAAGGCCCTCCAGGCACGAAGGCCAGGAAGCAGAATGGCACACTTGGGAAGCAGCCAGTGACCCTACAGAACTCGAGCGGGGAGCACGTGAGGGTCTCGCCTGCGGAGACAAGGCTACGAGAAGACCTTAAGAGGTAGAAGGAGAAGGGCTCCGGGATGGAGCTAAAGGGCCCAAATTCGTCTCGGAGGTGAGGTGCAGCCACTTGAGAATTTTAAACTAGCAAGTGACATGGTCAGATGTACAACTGGAAGACTGGGCGGCAGCAACCCTCAGAAAGAGCGGGTGGGAGAGACAGGGTTGAGATGCAGAGCCCGTAGGTCACTGCAGGGACCTGGACGTGAAGGGACGAGCTGTGATCTGAGGCTGAGCCAACAGGGTCAAAGGAGCAGATTCAGACCCAGGTCAGAAGACCTCCTCAACTGGCAAGGGTCCAGCCATCACCAGGGCTGAGGGGGGAGGGGGGCTGTCAGGGATGTCTGGGTTCCGGGTCTGAGGGTTGGGCACGTGGCAGTGGCACTCATCAGAAGCAGCAGCTCGGAGGAAAAGTAGAGCTTTTCAGAGGAATGTGTGTGTGTGTGTGTGTGTGTTTTCTGTTGGTGTGCTCTTTGTGGGGCAGAAGGAAAGTGTGGACTCTGTTTCAGATGTACTAAACCTGCCTTGAAATGGCCAGGTGGAGATGTCCTGGCAGGGAGCTGGCTGGAAATCTGGAAGCTCCTGCGTGTAGGCTTAAGATAAGCTTTCAGAGCTGTGGTTTATAAAGTGACGGTTGAAGCCATGGGTTTAAATGAGGCTGCCCAGGAAGAGATGTCGGGTGAGAGAGAGCTGGATATTCCTAAAATAGCATTAATTACCAATTAAAACACCTGTGATGTCCAGAAAACACAAAATATTCAACTAGGGGGTCTCAAAATAGCAAAACAAGTTATGATTAAAGGAAGAGTCCATCTGTACCCAAGAAGGCAAGGAGGTAGGTGGAGTAACAAAAGCAAGGGCAACCAGAGGGAGGGCCAGAGACCCGAGAGGAAGAGAGCTACCACCAGCCGTCTAATCAAACATGCGAGACATTTAGAACTGGACACTTGTCAATCACTCAGATCTGCACTATGCATGTGAACAATGCACTAGGGATACTCTAGTGCAAAACCATGTAGGAGAGATCTATGAAATACTCGTGGCGGACTTCGGAATGGAAAAAGGATTCAGTACATATCACGATATATATAGCAGTTATCTTACAGAGTGATAATTACATAAACCTACGTACGAAAAACAAAACCAAGGCCAGTACTCCTAACATCAAATTGTACCTTTCAAGAGAACTGTAATGCGATACATGCTTTCTGTTGCAACATGTAAAATTATTCCACTAGAAGTATATAAAATTGTCAGTTTCACTCTCGCGCAGGTTAAAAATCAAGATAGAAGGATCAATTATCACACCTGCCAAGGCAAATCCTCTCTTCAGTGAATTTCTCTGTGGGCACTTCCCCAACTAGACCGACATCCCTATCCGGGGCTCTAATGAAAGAAGCACAAAGGACTGGCCAGCACCACTGCCACCCCCACCACCTCAAGGGTCCCCAAGCGCTCACAGCAGACGCTACACAGAAACCCTCTTAATCAGACCTGCCAATAAATTAACTCCTTTCAACTGCTCACTATAAACAGTAGGATCAATGAAGTGGGTTACAAAGTAACTATAAATGGAAAGACCCAGTTTAATTTGGGAAAAAAATGTTTTGCATCCTATTTGCAACTCAAAATTACAAAGGATAATCACCAGGACGAAAAAGGAGCAGCCGGTTTTAACCACTCACTTCAATCTCTATCAGGGAATGTTTAAACAGAGCTGCTAAAAAGTAGATGAACTGATTGATCTCAGGCCTGTGTGTACTCCCTGTGCCTATTTGCCGTCATGAACAATTAAATCAGCAAAAGGTTAAGGTAATTGAAAAGGACAAGTGACCCAGTTTCTGTAACAAAGCCATGGCAGGAAAGGAAACAAAGGAAAAGGAGGATGTAAAGGAACACAGGAGGCTGAAGAAACATAATAACCAAACACAAAGGTTTATTTGAAGCACGATCCAAACAAGTTATAAAAAGACATTGCTTAAGGGGCTTCCCTGGTGGCACAGTGGTTAAGAATCTGCCTGCCAATTCAGGGGACACGGGTTCGAGCCCTGGTCCGGGAAGATCCCACATGCCACAGAGCAACTAAGCCCATGTGCCACCACTACTGAGCCTGCGCTCTAGAGCCGGCATGCCACAATTACTGAGCCCACGTGCCACAACTACTGAAGCCCGCAAGCCTACAGCCCGTGCCCCGCAACAAGAAAAGCCACAACGATGAGAAGCCTGCGCAAAGCAACAAAGAGTAGCCCCCGCTTGCCGCAGCTAGAGAAAGCCCATGCGCAACAACGAAGTCCAACGCAGCCAAAAATAAATTAAATTTAAAAGAAAAAGACATTGTTTTAGACAGCTGAGACAGTCTGAACATGGACTTGCTATTGGATGACATCAGGGAATTATCAGTACTCTTGCCGGGTGGATAATGACACGGAGGTTACCTTTTAAAAAGAAAAAGGTCCTTATAGTTTGAGGTGCATGCTGAAGTGTTTTGGGATGAATTGACAAGATGCCTGAAATCGGCTTTACATACACCAGCGGGGGAAAAAGTGGGGAGAGCAGATGAAACAAATTGGCAAAATGTTGATGCTTTTGGAGCTGGGCCATGGGTACCTTTCTCTCTACTTCTGTATGCTTGAAATTTTCCATAATACAGGGTTTACCTGTTTGTTTTTTTAGACAAAAACAGGTAAATCAAAGAGGCAAGGAGCTGAATCAGATCCTGCTTTATTTCTTCTTGAAATATCTCCTACTGAACCATAACTGCCTTCGCCCTAGCACATTAAAAGTAATTGAGAGTGCATAATGTATTGGGAGAGTGGGTTTAAGAGAATGGAAAATGGCTGGTTCTGTACAAAGTAGCGCACAATGGAAGCACACCTTAGTTGCCCATTTTCAAAGCTAAGCACGTCTGACTACAATCCCAGCTTTGATTAAATGCAATAGCATTTACACTATGGCATTCAAAAACTTGATAAATGAAAAGAGTACAATCTCCCCCACTAAAAACTGCCCAGGATCCTTAATATAACATTAGAGAAACTGGACCATTTCCCTTCACTCCTAGACTGAATAAAACTGGTTTTAAAAGTTAGCGACCCCAAAATGCAGACTGCTTATTCCTTTGAGTAAAAACAAATTCTATTGCATATTAGGCTCACTGAAGATCTAACAGTACCTCAATTAATGAAAAAGATGTATTTCAACATCACACCTAACCATCAGAAACCTGGAAACTACAAAAAGGCCCAGGGATAAAATCTAGGATGAGAGGAAGAGGATGTGCTTCGAAAAGAAAAGCAAAAGATGGAATGAAAATATTTCGTAACTGAAATAAAGGTAAAAACACAATATGCATGGGACTCAGGTCAGAGGAAGAAAACGAAATCAGAGGAAAGGAGACTGGGGCTCCCAATATCTTCAGGCACGGAGGAAGGGGTGGGTGAACACACAGGGGCTTCAGGAGGCAGCCAGCCGCCTCGGAGCAAGAAGGCAGAGCAAGCCGGGCTCCGGCAGGACCCCAACCAACAGAGGAACAATCTGGAAAGGGCTGCATGGGGGGCCCTCCTTGGGAAGCGCTCTGCTGCTCGGATTTCTGTGCACCTCGCCCCCGCCCCCGCCCCAAAAAGAGCCAACTTGATTGCCCTTGGTGTGAGGCTCCCCTCAGACTGCGCTGCAATACACGAGCCTACGCCGGGGTCCCCCACATATCTTCCCAGCTGTCCTGATGTATAAACTGTGAATGGATGAAATAAAGCTTAAATATAAATACAAATGTCTATTTCATCTAAAAGAGACACACATTCAGAGTTTATATGCCAGCATATGACTCTGCTGATTCATTTCACCTTGTATTTGGGAGCGGGACAGGGGCTGGCTGTCAGAAAGGGATGGGGGAGGCTGTGGATGTTTCCAGGCCCTGCCTCACCCACCGTCACGTCTGTGGTCTGCTTAGTTCTATCACGTCCTCACAACAGTCTCCACTAGTGACCAGCCTAGACACTAGGTTACAGAGCACGTCTGTGGCGGGGCCCAGCTCTGCACCTAGTATCACATCAAATCTCTTTCTCCTCCCTTCATCCTCTAGTCTTGGTGGGAAGACATGAGGTATCTGAGGAAAGAGAAAATGAACGGAAAAAACCAGAGAACGAAACAAACAAGAGAATGAAAAGAGCAGAAGCAAATGTTGTTCTGGGGGCCATTCAATCAGCAACCACACGCTTGCAAAGAGGGCTTTTCGGTTACTCAACTCGTAAAAGTACATCACTTAAACTACTACGAAATTTATCAAATGGGTTTTGCATAATTTATGAAGATGTTAAAAAAAAAAAGCCAACTTCATCACAAAAGGGCTTTGCTCCTAAGGGAAGCATTGGTTAACTGAAGGGTCAGAGCATGTTACCTCTTTTCCGTGGAGAAAACATAAATCCCTTGTCTGAAGACAGGCCGCAGATCTGAGCTTCAGCCACCAAACCCACTTCCCATATCCTCACACGAAAAGCTCAAGTGAACAGACACCAGCTGATCAAAGATATCTGAGTGCCCGCTATGTGCTTGGTACCGAAGCTGGAGGGAACAAGGGAAAAAACAAAGCCTCTGCCCTCGAGGAACATACAAAATAGAGAATAAAAGAAACTAATCACCTGCCACTGACTACACCGTTAAGGAGGAGTCGGAGGAAAGGGAGAGAAACGCGAAGGGCTTCTGAGCAGCATCAGGGAAGCGGGTGGGCCAGTAGGAGTAGGATCAGACAGCTGGGGAAGGTGAGCATCTAACGCGGGGAAGGAAGTGTCAAAAGAAAGGGTGGGGGCAGGAAAAGACACCGAGTGGCAAACAGGGACAGCACAGAATAGAGGTAAACATTCATGCTGGGAAGTTTGCATAATTATGAAATAAGCTTAAACAGAGAGGGTAGGACATAAGGGCCCTGAGGAAAAAGCAAAGCAGTTTAGAACGGATATGACTGATAAGAGATCACTTCAACAGAGGGCTGACAAGTGGAAACAGTGTCTGGCAGGAGAACACAGTACGGACCAAAGGGAGGCATGTGTAAGTAAGAAAATAACAGCTCTGGTCATGCCCTCCAAAGGCTGGACCGAAGGCGGTGCTCAGGAGAGAAAGGGACAGAGATGTGACTTGAGGGCACAATCTAAAAGATGCACCTGCTAGGGATACAGATGGCCAAGGGGGTCTGGGAGCACGATGACAGGATGGAGAGAACAGGGAGACTGTGCGGGTGCGGAGAGGAGAGAGCGACGTGACCAAATCCGTCGGATGACAGGTAGCCCACTAGAAACGGGGCTGGACAAGGCAGCGACTCGTGGCACGTCACAGAGAGCAGTGGGGCCTCTCCTGTCACGCGCTCCAACTAGTCCCAACGGCAGCTGTCCCCAGGCGAGAAAAGGATCAGAGACAGGTCCTCACCTCCCCCGCCACTGTGACCACAGAGGCCTCGGCCCGTGCCCCGACCCCCTGCCTCTGCACTTTACTCTGTTCCATGGACTCTCTCTCCTTCGTCCTCCCTCTGTGTCCTTTATGAAAGGGCCATGAACACCAGGAGGGAGAAAGCTGAAAGTTTCAAAATTTGTATTTTACCTCAGAAATTTCAAAATGAAACACTCAAACCCAAGCATCTCGGAACCACGCCTCCCACCTTAAGCCCCTTCTCGGCGGGCACCTCACTAGGCCCGGGTGAGACCACAGATCCTTGAAGGCACAATCCATTGGAATGTTCTTCACTGATTAAGTTCTCCTCCCACAAGTCAGGCAGAGCAGCCCCAGGAAATGTTTCTGGTTGAGCTTGGAAAGGTCACAGACATCTTCAAGGACAAGAACCCTCATAACACATTCCAGGGTACACATTATGATAAAAAGAACACCGAACTCTCTACCTCAGCTAACTGTGGAAGCTTTAACTTCTCTGAGGCTCAGATGCCTCACCCTCAAAGGGGGCTGAGCTGGGGGACTTCTCAACTCACTGAAGCTCCAACAATTGTTTCTGGGCTCACATCTAACAACAGAATGTCCCTCAGATGCCACAAATGCCTCCTGAAACACCTTCACTTCAATTCTTTTTGTTTACCATTAACATTTACATGATTTCTTAATTCTACCAGTATATTGACCCCAAAACAAATCATCAGTTGTCATTAAATCAATCAAAATCAATTAACATACTTGATACCCACTGTATACCTACTGACGTAGGCACTTCCTACCTCAGCATATCCTGGCAATCCTAAATTACAACAAAACTCTTGGTTAAAACAAAGGCCTTAAGTGAACGACAGCATCTCCGCCAGCAGTCATCACAGGACCCTGTAAATTAGGACCTGGAACCACCTGGCAATACCACAAGCTGATCACCTGACGAACACTTCTGTCACTGTCACATGCTGTGATTACTGAAGCACAATCACTTTTTGAGGTTCTCAAAAATATTTCTGTTGAAGCTATAGTTCCGTTCTTGCATTAACTGTATACCTCTTTGCTCATCCTGAATGAAATGAAAAGAACGTTTTTAGAGTAACTCTTTTATACCACTGTTTTTCATCAACAAGAGAAAAAACAGAGCAAGGAAAATACTGAGGATTTTATGCTGTGCAATTACAATCAGAAAAGCGGCAAGTGGCACCACAAAAATCACTACAGGCTTAACGAACATGCACGTCTGTCTCTAATTCTGGAAGGAAAAAGGTAACATTTCATTTTCAGATTAAAAAATAATTTCTAACAACTCAAAAAAAATTTACTACTGCTTAAAACAAAAGCAAGTGAAAAATCAGTTAATTTTAAAAGATTGAGGGGTGGCTGAGAATTTCAATTTCAATTTCTTCTGTAAATCCATGCATAAAAGTGGCAAGGCAAACTGTACCATTTTGAAAGCTGTAAAGAAAGGAAAATAAGGAAGCTGAACATTAGACAATCAAAATACCTCTTTATTAAAGCTAGTGTCTGCATAAGAGATTAGTCTTTGCCTCAAATGATCAGGGTTGCATCAAGATTTTAAAATCGTCCTTAGCATTCTGGAAAACATAAGACACCAGTCTCATGCCTGCCCGCTCCACTCCCGGGCACCTCCCGGGCTCACTGCCCTCCACGGCCCCACACCAATCCCCCAGCGCCACCAGCCCCTGCCAACCGAAAAGGGATAGGTGACCAAGCCCCACAAGGAACCCACAGGCCGGCCAGCAACCGACTTCCTGGGCCCAGGGGGAAGGACCAGATCTAGTCTCTCTAGAATCTGAACTAGGAAATGTGACAAGAACCGGTCACTTAGAAACTGAAAGAAGGCAACAAGAAATGCCACAAAGGCAAACTGGAGCCAGAGGGGTTATGACCAGCTGAAAAAGCACAGGAGCTGAAGGCGCAGGGGAGGGAAAGGCAGGAGAGAGCAAAGCAGCCTGGTGGTGGTGGGGGGAGAGGCAGATGGAGGAGGCAGAGCCCGGGGCGGGGGGTGAGTTCCGGGGACAACTGCTGCCAGGAACCACCCGCCCATGCGGGGCTCTTGGAGCTCAGCCTTGCCGGCTCGCATTCCTGGATTTCTGCGCGATCTCATCGCACACAGCATGTGTTCCACCGACAATACCCGCTCTCAGGCCGGAGTGGGCCTCTGCTCCTTGTGACCAAATGCCAAACCAGCACCCAGAACATGCAAACAGGAAGCAAGCCTTTCTGATAAGCCCTAGATATAAAATACTGAACAGTCCTAGTATTGAAGGAACATACAGAACTAAAGAGTACCCCCGCAACAACAACAAAAAACCCAAACCTCACACCTGATGGAGAAGGGGCACAAGGAAACTTTCTGAGGTAACAGATGGAAAGGTTCTGCATCTTGACAGAGATGCGTGTCACTCTTCAGTGAAAACTGATCAAACTATAAACCTGTGACCATTTCACTGTCTATAAATTATACATCAATTTCAAAAACAGACGCCCTAAGTCTAAATTCTTCCCTTGAGAAGACTTGAGTTTTGTTTTGTTTTCCAAAACTAAATTGATCTGGATAAATCTCACAAACAATGCTGAGCAGGAAGAAGCCATATGCAAAAACACCTGAGTTTCTATTTATACACGGAACAGACACAGAGAAATTCATCTCCGTGTCATAGTCAGAGTAGGGGCTAACTACGCGAGACCAGGAGGAGCCCAGAGGGGCTCTCGTCGGGCTGGAAGGCTCTGGTTTCTCATCGCGGTTCAGACTGACACTTTCATCAGGGCATACTTCACGACAGAGGCATCTTCCTGTACATCCACTTATATTACACCTTAACAATAACACAAAAGAGAAGGGAAAGGAAAGAATACCTTATACTAATCTAAAAGGGATTAGCAAAAAGTTTGTTTTGGGTTTTTGGGGGATTTTTTTGCCTCTAGTGAAATGCTTATTTTGAACCAAACTCTTTAGGCAGTAACAAAGAAAATTAAGACTTTAGTTACCCATTTGTAGAATTCTAATATGACTTATGAATTTGATATTAGCGGAGGAAATTCATTCATCAGAGTCCTTAGAATCTGGTAAATTAAACTGCATCCTATAGTGTCAGTTCCATATGGTGAACTCATCCATAATCTAAATGAGCAGCAGAGGGAAAAACCCGCTCTCCACATCCCTTTTCTACTTTAACAAACAAAAAAAGAGCAAAATCCAGAGGAAGAATTATTTAGTCACAATCCCACTTCTGTGTTTTCAAAAGGAGAATTAACTGAAATTCATACATTACCCTAAGGTGAATTATTTTAAAAATAAACATGCAGATTTTGATTTTCAGAGACTTGTAGTTTAAAAACATTTCACAAATTCGATAAAGTTCAAAAGCATAAAAACAGAACAAATAAAAGTGGAGCAACAGGTCCCCAAATTTGAATACCTAAAAAAATAAGAAGCTGAAGAGTAAACTGAAAAGTACTTACAGCCATAATTAATTCGAAGGGGTGTTTATACACCCTCACTGGTGACTGGTATTTTTGCACCATGATTGCAATAAAACAGCAATCCTCTCACACCTGCAAAACACAAACATTTGTGATAAATAAACATGATGTAGAAAAAATTAAATCTGCATTTACACAACATACTACAGTCTAAGGAATCTCAGCTGGTCGTAATTCTATGCACGCAAAAGTCAAAAGACGAGGCTTAATTATAGAAGGACAAGGAAAGGCGATAAAGACAGTAAGAAAAGGTGAGAAAAGCCCAAGTGGAGTGAGGGAAGCAGCTCTGGTCTGAGGGCTGGAGGACTCCATTGCCCTACCTGCCTCACCGCCTCTCCAGGGGCTGCCCTGGGTCCTTTCCAGCAGTGAGATGTCATGATTCCATTATTCTGATAACCCATACAATTAGTTCTTGAATCATTTTCTCTTCAACAACTTCCATTAGAAGCCAAATTAAAATGGTGGCACTTCAAGATATTAAGCCCAGGACACACAAAAATAAAAGTGGAAAAAAACACTAGTGTGTCTCAAATTATGGGATATTCCTCAAAAGCTATTTTGAAAGGAAACTTGTCAATCCCCATTTTCTAAGTGCAAGACCACAACTTCAGAGACTTCCCTGGTGGTCCGGTGGTAAAGAATCTGCCTTCCAATGCACGGAAGGTGCGTTCCATCCCTGGTCGGGGAACTAGGATCCCATGGGCCGCGAGGCAACTAAGTCCACGCACCACAACTACTGAGCCCGCGTGCCACAAGTAGAGAGAGAAAACCCGCACGCCACAGCTAAAGAGAAGCCCGTGCACCGCAACAAAGATCACGCATGCCACAACTAAGACCCCACGCCGCAACTAAGACCCCACGCGGCCAAGAATTAAATTAATTAATTATTATTATTATTTTTTTTTTAAAAGACAACTTCAGGGATCTATCTTCAAATGGCAGAGATACCACCAAGCACTCTGGCTAGAGGCTCCACTGACTTCTCCAGCCTCAAACAGCTGTAATATCAGGAAGCAATCAACTAAGTGCTGAAGCCTACTTCAAAGTCAGGAATCCTCCTGCCAGGGACACATTTACACACTGGCCCCAGCCTACCTGGATTTTTCTGAAAACACTTTTATTTGGAGTCCTCTATGGGACTTCACTTCCCTATTTAAAAGGGAGGAAGAAAAATAAATCCAGAGAGCCTACCTGTCCTGCGGAGGATAATCATTAAGAATGTTATTTTATGCTGAATATGGTGAGAGGATATTCAGAAGTACAAAATGTAATATCCTCAAGGAGTCCAAAGTCTAGCAGTAAAAAAAGAAAACTTTACGAAGATACGTTTTATATCGTAAGATTCCTACCTATATTATTACATTTAAACAGGTCTGGAACCTCCTCTGGTATGTTTCGCATATCTCTCAGAGGGAACAGGTTCTGGCGGAAAACAGCCATATCTGGCACTCTGAAAACTGCTAAAGAATAACTCTGGGAGACCTCAAGCAAGTCATTTGACTTCCCCCGGACTCAGATCCACCTCTGCAAAGTGAGGTTTGGGGTGAGATAATCTTGAAAGACTTCCAGCTCTAAAATCATGAGACTCAGAGACAAACTCCTGAATCCACCACAATCAACTGGAATGCTGTCATTAATCTTGATTCTGGGACTGGCAGGTCCTGGTGCGCTGGGACCGTGTTCTATAATCTTGATTCTGGGACTGGCAGGTCCTGGTGCGCTGGGACCGCGTTCTATTTAGTTTTGCCAACCTGATAATGCCGGTGCACGGCAGGAATTCAACAACCTTTTAAATTTTTAATTAGGAAAATTAATTTTAGGGTGTCTCCCACAGAAGGAGAGGGTGATTACGGAGTATCAAAGGGGGTGGGGGGAGAATGTAAAAAAAAAAAAAAGTAATGCTCGGTTAAGACTCGGTAACACCCATTCGGGATTCCGCTGCCCGGCAGAACCCAAAGCGACTACGCTCGAGAACCTGCTAATTCACGAGCTTCTGAACTCCTGCCAGTTCCCAGCTTCCGATGCTCTGGTCCGAAAAAACGTCCTACGTGGGAATCCGGAGTTACAACCGCCAAGTGGCACCGTGGACCAGGGCAACCTCTACTGCATGACAATCGGTGCTTAAAAATTAGCCAATGGCCAAACCCAGTGAGTCCACCCCGAGCAGGCTCAAGGGGCAGCCGGGCCCTCCGTTCGATCCGGGGGTCCGGCGCGGCGGCCCCTCGGGCCCCCAGCCCCGGCCGACCCGGGGAGGTGCGCCAGAGGCCGGCTGGGACCCCAAACTCCGCTTCCCCCAGGAGGGGTCCCAGGTGGGAATATCGACGGGTGGAGGCGGGGAGGGGGCGACCAATACAGTAGGAGCGGCGCGGGGGTCGGCGGGCCGGAGGCGGGCGGGAAGACAGTCCGCTCCCGAGTCGGGGAGCCGGGGGGAGCCGGGGAGAGCCGAGGGGAGCCGAGGGGCCGGGGAAGGGTAGGCAAGGCGGGGAGGCGGAGGCGAGAGCCTCGCGCCTCCCGGAGGGGCCGGGCCGGGGGCGCGCTCGGAGCCCGCCACGGAGACGCGCGCCTACCTCTTGTCAGAAGGGCCGGGCCGGGGATGCGGGGCGGCGGGGGTAGCTCATGCCGGCGGCTCCGCGGCGCCGTCGCCGTTCCACTGCAGGCGGCGGCAGCTCAGCAGCCGGTTCCGGGGAGTGGGCCGTGGGGCGGGAGCCGGAGGGGCCCAGCGAGGCTCCTGTGGTTGTTACGGGTGACGGGGAGGGCGGGGCCGGGCGAAGGGGTACGCGTGCGCGAAAGCGGCCGAGGGGCAGAGGCAGGAGCGACGACGGTTGCTAGGAAGGGGGGAGGGGTGACAACCTGGGCCGAGCCGAGCTGCGCAGTCGCCAACTCCAGGCCGGAGGGCGTGGGAGGAGCTCGGAGTAGGCGTCGGCCCAGAAGCAAGGCAGGTCTACCCAAAGGCTGTTGGCCGCACCCAGATTTGCGTCACGGGGCGGGCCTAGTGTGGGGGGCGGGGCTCGCGAGTAGCTGGGCGGAGGCTGCCGAGACAAAAAAGGGGCGTCCAGCAGTGGCCCCGGGGCGTTCCGCTGACTTGGAACTGGGAAGTCTGCGAGGCATCAAAATAGCCCGGGCCTTCCGGCTTTGCGGGTGCTCAGGGCCGAGCTGGTCTGTCTGATCGGCGCAGGAGGCTCCCCGTACTTCCTCATCTTTTGTTGACTTCTGCGGTGCCCTGACCACATTCTCGCCGAGTAATGCAGATGAGGCAAACGCCAGGGCTGGGGAGGGGCTGGGTGGGACCCAGCAGCATCTTGTCAACACGTCCGAGTTGTTCGATGGACCTAAGACAAGTGGATCTGGCGTTTCGGCAAGAGCTCCAACTTTGAAGCACAAGTGTGATGCACACTGAGACATTTAGGGGTTCTTAAGAGGAGCTAATGACTAGAGAAGGACAGTACGCATGTCCACCCACACAACAAAGATGGTTTTATAGCCAACATACAGTTTCTCCATCAATCTCACTGTTGTTCCGTTTGCGTTAGTCACCCTCGGTGGCTGTGCCTTTGACGCTGCCAGTGCACAGCACATTTTTGGAACAGTTTCGGAATTTCCTTCAGGGCCAGTTTACCAGCCACACAAGAAAATCATTCATTACTTGATCACACCTTGTTTTTCACCTCAAACCATCATTTTTCCAGCTTGATCACCCACCCTGCTTACTAGACTCAGCTAGGGCTGGCTTTTGCCTGTTTGTGAAAATCACATCCACCTTCAAAAGATGGTCCGAGAAAGAGACAACCCAGTAAACAGCAGCACTTATGAAATGGTCTCGCCCCAAAATTGACCTGATCTGATAAGCCTCTAGATGGCAACGGCCAATGTACAAGAAATAGGAACAGAGGAACATGTTAAATAATACCAGGCGGAAATAATCAGCCAAGCATAAATCATGGGAAATACTGCATGACAAACACATTCCTTATCAAAGTACAAAGGAAAAAATAGGGAAAGCGCCACACTACAGATCAAAAGAGATTGAGAAATTTATTGAGCCATACACTCATGATTTGTTTGCTTTTTTATGTATATATTATACTTCAATTAAAATCTTTTTTCACAGTTAAAAGTACATTGTAGAAAAATCCAAACTGTAAGAATCATCACCTGCCATTATTACATTAACATTTAAATAAATGGGCATTTTTAACAAACATTTAGACACTCAAAAACTGAAAAAAAAGAGAGCAGGATTTATAAATACATAAATACCCACGTATGCTTTTAGAATGATAGCTACTGGAGGAATGAGACTTTTTTTTTTTTTATCTAGGCTGCACTGGGTCTTAGTTGCAGCATGGAATCTTCGTTGCGGCATGCGGGATCTTTAGTTGTGGCATGCATGTGGGATCTAGTTCCCCCACCAGAGATCAAACCCAGGCCCCCTGCATTGGAAGCATGGAGTCTTACCCACTGGACCACCAGGGATGTCCCAGAATGAGACTTTTTAAAACGCCAATCTAGACAAGATTTTCTTCCATTCCAATGCCTCTTTCCTACACGTTGGTGATACCAAGAGCTTAAAAGAGCCATTGTTGTCAATGTGGGCATTCATGCCAGCCTCCTGTTCCAGTCTGCAGCTGATGATGAAAATGTGATGAATCTTCTGCCTTAGCTTTGATGCTTTTTCATTAATTCACTTCTGGTAGTAAACTGTGACTGGTCTGCCACTTCAACGTCATCAGCCATTTCCATCACGTTGTCTAAAAGGTCTTTGTTGTAACTGTAACCCAGGAAGAAGTGGTTGGCCCAGACAATGGAGAGGGACAGCAGCTGGCCAGGCAGCGGTAGATGCTGGGTGGGTCGCGGTAGTCGGACAGGTGACACAGGATGAATTCCATGTGGACCTTCCATTGCTTCTCGCTCTCTAAGTGGGAGAATTGCTCCCTGAAGTTGGTTGCCTGCCACACCCCTGAAAGCAGCTCC
Organism: Globicephala melas; assembly: GCF_963455315.2. Classification (NCBI taxonomy): domain Eukaryota; kingdom Metazoa; phylum Chordata; class Mammalia; order Artiodactyla; family Delphinidae; genus Globicephala; species Globicephala melas. Next base: position 29,294,510 of record NC_083333.1, on the reverse strand, counting down.
TCCGCCGTGGTGCCCACCCTTCAATTAAAATTTCTAAAAAAAAAAAAAAACCCAGATACTTGAGGTAGCAACCAATTGCAATATATGAACTTTATTTCCATCTTGATTTTAATAAAATAGTAAAAGAAACTTTTATGAAACAGGGTAACTTAAACATTATTAACAAGAAATTATTATTGGCAAACAAAAAGATCCGACTATAGCACAGAGAACTATGCAATATCTTGGAATAAACCATAATGGAAAAGAATATTTTTGAAAGGGTATATATATGTATAACTGAATCACTTTGCTGTACGGCAGTAATTAACACAACATTGTAAATCAACTATACGTCAATAAAAAATAACTAAAACATTATTATTAATTGTTTAGGTGGGATAATGGTATTATGGCTAATATTGATATCTCTTAAAGAAGCCTTCTCTTTTTAGGAATACACGCTGAAATATTTGGGGGTGAAATGATGTGATCTCTGGGATTAGTGTCGGAATAATCCAGATGGGGAAAGAAAGGAGGAAGGGCCTACATGAAATAAGGTTGGTTGTAAATTGATCATTGTTTATTATATTCCTCTGTACACTTTTGTATGTGCTTGAAGTTACCTACAGGAAAATATTTTTAACAGAAAAGATGGTTTGTCACCACTGAGGATGCCAAATCATGGCATAATCACAAATGAGGTATTGAAAAATGTCTCAAGAAAATAAGATACACAAACAGTAATCCCAGGGCCTGACCTGGATCACATGCCCATCCCTGAACCAATCTTTTGATCAGGGGGATCCAGAGGTCTCACTTTGCAGTTCTGGGTCATGTGATCTTAACATCTTTATTGGAGTATAATTGCTTTACATTGTTGTGTTAGTTTCTGCTGTATAACAAAGTGAATCAGCTATATGTATACATATATCACCACGTCCCCTCCCTCTTGCGTCTCCCTCCCACTCTCCGTATCCCACCCCTCTAGGTGGGAGCAAAGCACCCACCTAGCAAAGCACCGAGCTGATCTCCCTGTGCTATGCAGCTACTTCCCACTAGCTATCTGTTTGACATTTGGTAGTGTATATATGTCCATGCTACTTCCTCATTTCGTCCCAGCTTACCCTTCCTGCTCCCTGTGTCCTCAAGTCCATTCTCTACATCTGCGTCTTTATTCCTGTCCTGCCCCTAGGTTCATGAGAACCTTTTTTTTTTTTTAGATTCCATATATACGCGTTAGCATATGGTATTTGTTTTTGTCTTTCTGACTTACTTCACTCTGTATGACAGACTCTAAGTCCATCCACCTCACTACAAAAAACTCAATTTCGTTTCTTTTTATGGCTGAGTAATATTCCATTGTATATATGTGCCACATCTTCTTTATCCATTCATCTGTCGATGGACACTTAGGTTGCTCCCATGTTCTGGCTATTGTAAATGGTGCTGCAGTGAACATTGTGGTACATGACTCTTTTTGAATTATGGTTTTCTCAGGGTATATGCCCAGTATTGGGGTTGCTAGTAATATGGTAGTTCTATTTTTAGTTTTTTAAGGAACCTCCATACTACAAATTGTATCTTTATTTTATTTTTTTTAGAACATTCAAACTTTTTTTTTTAATATATGGCAAAATTTAAAAGTCTGATAATTTTGGGGTTTGGGGGTTTTTTAAATTAATTTTTATTGGAATACAGTCGATTTACAATGTTGTGTTAGTTTCAGGTGTACAGCAAAGTGAATCGGTTATACATATACATATATCCACTCTTTTTAAAGTCCTTTTCCCATATAGGTCAGTATAGAGTATTGAGTAGAGTTCCCTGTGCTATACAGTAGGCTCTTATTAGTTATCTATTTTATATATAGTAACGTATATATGTCAATCCCAATCTCCTAATTTATCCCTCCCTCCCCTTTCTCCCTTGTTAACCATAAGTTTGTTTTCTACATCTGTAACTCTATTCCTGTTTTGTAAATAAATCCATTTGTACCATTTTTTTAGATTCCACATATAAGTGATATCACATGATATTTGTCTTTCTCTGTCTGACTTACTTCACTCAGTATGACAATCTCTAGGTCCATCCATGTTGCTGCAAATGGCATTATTTCATTCTTTTTTATGGCTGAGTGATATTCCATTGTGTATATATGTACCACATCTTCTATATACGTTCCTCAGTCGATGGACATTTAGGTTGCTTCCATGTCCTGGCTATTGTAAATAGAGCTGCAATGAACGTTGGGGTGCATGTATCTTTTGGAATTATAGTTTTCTCCAGATATATGCCCAAGAGTGGGACTGCTGGATCATATGGTAGCACTATTTTTAGTTTTTTAAGGAAACTCCTCACTGTTCTCCATAGTGGCTGTACCAATTTGTATTCCCACATGAATAGTATCTTTAAGTAGTATAATTAAGATACGTGAACAGATCCCCAAGGTCAGTAATTTGAAGGAAACAACACTCATCTAGATGCATAAGTTATGGTATGTTTGATTGTTTTACAATCAGTTCTAGGGATTTCCCTGGTGGTCCAGTGGTTAAGACTCCACGCTCCCAATGCAGGAGGCCTGGGTTCCATCCCCGGTCAGGGAACTAGATGCCTCCTGCCACAGCTAAGATCCCGGATGCCGCGACTGAAAGATCCCGCATGCCGCAACTAAGACCCAGCACAGCCAAATAAATAAATAAATATTTTAAAATAAAATCAGTTCTATTGGGTGCGTATCCAAAATCTATAAGAAACAGTACTGAGCACCGCGCTTCAGAGTTAAGCAGAAAGATCCGGCCCTTTTAACACACGCGCGTGGAGTCCTTATTATGTGTCAGACGCTGTGTGAGGCATAAAGATGAGCACGTATGGAGGGGGAAGTGGAGAAGTGTATCGGGATCAGGTCTGGCTGCCGGTGACCAAAAGGCCAAAGTAAAAGTGTCTTGACAAGATAGAAGTCTGTGTCCCTTGCTTGTGAATGGAGTCCAGGGTGGGAATGACACCTCCACCGTCACCGTCAATGGCCAACTCCCAAAAGACCACCAGAATGGGGATGCAGGTGGCCTCAGGTCTCATCATCAGGGACATGGGTTCCTTCTGTCTTGCTGCTTTGCCATCATCATGATGTATCCTGTACCTCCAGCAAGTAGGAAGAAAGGCTGAAGAGGATCAAATGTCCTTCCTCGAACGATGCTTCCTTGGAAGCAGTGTGTGTGCGTACAGTAGTGGGTGTGTGACAAGCAGAGCAAAGGACAGCTCAGCAGCACAGACCACGCTACTGCTCCTGTGCTCAGCTGCGCACCTGCTCTCTTCCTCAGACAGACTCTCTGTAAGGTCATATTATGAGAGTATCTGAAACACCTTGAGTGAGTCCCTAGCGTGAGGAGCATGTGTGTCCCCTCTTACTTGGTAGATGGAAGCCCTGCCGGGTACTGTGTAAAGGCCATTTATCCGGTGTCTTTGTGATGGAAACGGAGCATTCCCAAGCTCTGGCCTCCACAGCAAGACACTCTGGTTCCTTTGGGTTGCTCAGCTGAGCCCCCACTAGGACCCTGAGCGTGACGCTGCCTTTCCTGGTGGCACTCTGGCTGACGACAGGATGCGGCATCTACAGCCTGGACACAGACCCTGTGGCCTGTTACATCTTCCCCAGCAGGATTAACCTGAGCTGGGGTCACTGTTACTGGTCCCTCCGACCACATCTTCTCCATTGATCTTAGCACAATATGAAGAGTCATCCCAAGGAAAGCATGGGAAGTTGTTGACACCAAGAGGATTGGGTCATTGCAGGAAAGACACTGGGAGACAAGTGACGGTCTTAGCTAAAATTTCAGCCTGCAGAACCCAACCTCTTCCCCACAACAGCGAGATACGTAGGAGGTGAGTCTGAATGACCCCTTTGAACATTACTAAGAGGCAGGGTCAATGAAACATTTAGGCTGTGCTGAGAACACCTCGTCCTGATTCTCTGGTAGCCCTACCCACCTTGGCATTTGCACCTTGCACTTTGGCCAGCTACTGGGACGTGTCAGGTCTCTTCCACTTCTGGAAGGGATCATCTTCTCATTTGGTAGTAAAAGGGTAAAAGACAGCCTTGCAAGGCATGACAGATTATCCTGACATGGACCAGCTGGCAAAGTTTCCAGCCTGGAAAAGTACGAAAAATATAGGTTACCCTACAGGCACAATTTCTTCATCCTGCTCTGGCAGTCATCCAGTGGTCTCGAGCTAACACCATTGCATCATACCCAACCTGGGAAAACTTCAGGCCCAGAAACCAGATCTGCAAAAGTTATCATCCAGCCTTACATGTTTCTAAAATATTTCATTTCAACCTGGAGAGGCAAAGCTCCGCATATCTTAATTGATTTCCCCACCTCAGAGTCTTTCCTCTTCCAAGGCACTCTCCATGCTGCTGGCAAAATTCTCTTTCAAACACACACACACACACACACACACACACACACACACTCACTCCTTTGCTCAAAATCTAACACTGACAACAGAGATAAATTTAAGCTTCAAAGCCTGCCATCCGAGGTCTTCTATAAATCTTTCCTCTGTCCAGAATGATTTTAGTTTCATCTCCACTTTATCTGCTCATTTATTCATTCCTTCGTTAACTCAGCAAACATGTATTCAGCCCCGTCATTTATTCAGACACCATATTTAGCACAGGAGTGTGGGAAGATCTACTATATAAAAACAGATTTTCCTTCAAGGAGCTCAGCCTACTGCATGGGAGAGACATGTAAACAGTGAGGACCACACAGCCTCTTAAGCTCTGTGACCCCTCCCTACAGCCGTTCCTTTTCCTCTCCTTCTCCTCTGTGTCCTTCCACTGTAAGGCACACTGCCTGAAATGAGACTGTAAATGAATTGGGTCTGTCTCTCCCCTCCCGTTGTGAGTTGCTTGGGTCCTGGGATCACATCCACTCTCACGTTCTTCTGCCTATGCGCTTGGCATTTTCCAGAACCCTATCAAATACTGGTTGGGTTGAAGCGATGAGTCTTCAATGAGGCCTCGATTCTGTGTGCGTTAAACACGTCTCTCCACCCCCTGCACTGAGCTGATGCGTCCTTGGGAGACGTGCTCTCGGCACCTCACCCCACCCCCCTGTGCTGTCCCCTGTGTCACCAAGCGAGGACATCAAGCTTAGGGAAGCAGCCCAGCTTAAGAGAATTGCTGCCGTGTGCCCTGGAAAGCATAGCACTCATCCAGTGAGATTTAGGACAAGAAAGGATGACCTGAGCCCTTTTAGCTTCTGGCTCAGAGGAATAAAAATAGGCAACGCAATCAGACTTTTTTTTGCTTTGTTTCTCTCACAAAATATTGTCCTTGCTTCTCCTACCCCGGTGCAGCTGTGTGGCGCTTTCATCGGCCAGATGGAGGCTTAGATTAGCAAGTCAGCAACTCATCCCCGGCTACTCCACCTTGGGTCATACCAGGTGGGCGGGGGGGGGGGGGGCGGGGGGGTAGCCTCGCACAAGGAAAGGAGCGCTAACAAGGGACAGACCAAAGGCCACAGAACAAGGGGGGACCGGGTGAGGATAAGAAGCAGAGCGCCCCAAATTCGATTAGTAAAACAATTTTCCCAAGGCTAAATATGGACGAGAACCTCTTCAACCTCAGTTCTGTGGGCAGAGACTGGACTGCGCAAGGAAGAGACGGACAGGGCCCATCCGAGCCCAGAGCTCCCCCCCTTCCTCCTTGACGTGGGTGAAACACAGGGCCACGGCAGACCCCCAAATCGCCTATCCCCCCAACCGCTTTTTGTCTGTGGGGGGAGTGTTTATTTGGGGTGCATCCCACAGCCAGGCATCTTACAGCTCTGCCTCCAGAATATTCTGTGACCTCCTGCTGAGAATCACACATCTGCTCATTTCACACCTGCTGAAAATTCCATCTCCCCTCCCTTCCCACCATGGCAGGGCCTGTGTGCCTGACTGGGCCACCTTAGTAGCCCAAAGCAGCTTTTAGGATTTTTCTTTTCTAAAGGGAAAGAAAACAAAACAAAACAAGTTTTTTAAAGTCGGAAGTTGACGGGATTTGGTGTCAGAAACATGTATCTCACAGGGTTGCTAAGCTGAGATAAGAAAATATTTGTGAAAACACTTTGGAAATGGTTAGGCTGTATGTAAATGCTTCCCACAGACAGGCATCCTACACAGCTCTGCCTCCGGAATGTTCTCTAAGCATAGATTATTCTCCTGCCTACCCCTGTGCTTGGTTACCAGCATCAACCTCTACTATTTAGATAAGTCCTTCCCGCATCTTAAATTTCCCCCAAACGGAAAAATAATATGAAGAGTGTTGTTCAAAAGATCAGTCCTCACTTGAATGGCTGTAAGCACAGACATGCTGAAACAATATGGGGTCTTTCTTGGTAAACCACTTTCCGTAATTACAAGCTACATAGGACTTGAAGGGATCAGGGGACGCATGCAGAGATGGTCATCTTGCTTAGCTGGATACAGCAGTCCCTGCCACCCTCCAAATTCACAAAGCTCACTGGAGCACATGCCCAAGCGTGAATGCATAACTGATCCTAACAGGGACGTTCCTGGCAGCCTTGCTCCGCCGTGACGTCTGACAAGTACTGTGCTCCTGCCAGAGAGTGACCCTCGGCTGCCTCCGGGACACCAGCCAACCTTCTGCTGCTCCCCAGAAACGTGCAACACTCTGATGCAAAACCAGGAGCCTGCTCGCCCTCACTCCTTACCCCCAGGGACACAAGCTACACCTCTGAACTTTACTCAGCAGGTTTACCACCTAGGCTCAGGAAGCACCTGGGGCTGGTGTGTTAGTTTCCTGGGACTGCGGCGACAAACTGCCACAAACCAGGTGCCTTAAAACAATAGAAATTGATTCTCTCACAGTTCTGGAGGGAAAGTCAAGGTGCTGGCAGAGCCGTGCTCCCTCCTGAGGCTCTAGGGGAGGTCACTTCCTGCCTCTTCCAGCTTCTCGGGCCCCAGGCATCCCATGTCTTAGGGCTGCATTCATGTCCTCTAGTCTCTGCATCTGCCTTTTCCCTGTGTGTCTCTGAATGTCCTTTCTCTATAAGGACACCAGTCTTTGGATTTAGGGCCCCCCCCCAAATCCACAACGATCTCCTCTCCCTTCCAGATCCTCAACTTAACTGTATCTGCAAAGACCCTATTTCCAAATAAGGCCATGTTCCCAGCTACCTGGGGTTAGGACTTGGACACATCTGTTGGGGGGAACCCCCATTCCACCCTCTACAGTTGGTTAAAACCAAAGTCCGGTTGGAGAGAAGGGGGCACTTCCTGCACGCTCCCCTTTCACTGCATCACCGGTTCAGCCTGAAGCTGAGAAGAAGGTGCTTGCAACCCATCGGGGGGCCTCCAGGACTCCGAGGGCACGTGCTTTTGCCTAACCCCCAACAAGCGTGGCTTTAAGGAAAGTGAGGCCAAAAGAAGTTTAAGGTGGGCCTACAGTCCACTTTAAGGCCCGGGCTTTGAAAGAGCCAGAGAAAAAAGACCATGCTCTCAGGACTTCCCTGGTGGCGCAGTGGTTAAAAATCCGCCTGCCCGTGCAGGGGACACGAGTTCCAACCCTGGTTAGGGAAGACCCCACATGCCTCGGAGCAGCTAAGCCCACAAGCCACAACTACTGAGCCTGCGCTCTAGAGCCCGTGCTCAGCAACAAGAGAAGCCATGGCAATAAGAAGCCCGTGCACGGCAATGAAGAGCAGCCCCCTCTCGCGGCAACTAGAAAAAGCCCATGCGCAGCAACGAAGGCTCAACGCAGCCAAATAAGTAAATAAATAAATAACAATTAAAAACAAACAAACAAAAAAGACCCTGCTATCCTTGGCTCCCGGGGCAGCCTCCGCGGTGGGTGGGCCGTGCTCAGTGGCTCACCACATGATCTGCAGAGGAGCTCGTCCCGGAACCCGCTTAGGCACACAAAGGGCTTCTCTAAGGACCAGACTCTTGGCAGCTCCGGGGAGCCTTCCAGGAACCTCTGTGATGCTGGCAACCTGGGCTCATTTCTACACCCAGGGAAACTGAGGCACAAGGAGGCCTGCTTAATCCCCACAGACAATTCGGATCTTTGGAGGCAGTGGGTGGTCCCTCTCACCCCATATGGTAACTGAATATGGTACCCTAGCTAAGTTAGTTATGGTTTAATAACGGCCCCCTCTGCTGCACACTGACTGTATTGGCCAGCCGCTAGGCAGGGATCCTCATAAGAGCCCATTTTACAGGTGGGGCCGCCAAGGCACACACACGGTGACTTCTAGGGCAGAGAATATGACCCTAATACTGTTTGACTCCAACACTCATGGGAGTGTTTCCGTTGCATTAGCCTCTCTCTGCGGAGGTTAAACTCATTGTTTCTCCTTTTTGTTCTTTCTTCCAACTCACCAGGTTCAAGACCTGAACGCCCAGGTGTCGTGGTGAAATGCCCATCACCCCTAATCACATAGGCATGTGGATGCCCAAGTGGCATCCGACTGGCAGTGTGGGAGCACCTGATGGACAGAGACACCTGTGAGTCCCCGGACATTCTGCTGAGCTCGCAAACGTATCTGGCCTTGAGATATTTCCATATGACCTCTGTGTTGCAGTCAAATAGACTTGACTCATACATTCTTTAAATAGCAAGTGGTAATAACCTGTGTGACTTTTTAATGTTCCATTTATTCTTCCATCCGCTAATTGTTCTGAGATTTATAATAATGGAGCTCCCAAGCGCCTGGCACATGACATAATGGAGGCCAGAAAACCCTGATTAAGTTCAAGTTTGAGAATGCTGAATGAAATGAAAGGTACCCTTAACTGGGTGAAAATAATAGAAAGGTTTTTTTCCCCTTTCTTTTTCTTTAAATCCACTTTTTTTTTTTAATTTTTTTTAATTTTTTTTTTTTTTATTTTGCGGTACGCGGGCCTCTCACTGTTGTGGCCTCTCCTGTTGTGGAGCACAGGCTCCGGATGTGCAGGCTCAGCGGCCATGGCTCACGGGCCCAGCCGCTCCGCGGCATGTGGGATCCTCCCGGACTGGGGCACGAACCCGCGTCCCCTGCACCGGCAGGCGGACTCTCAACCACTGCGCCACCAGGGAAGCCCTAAATCCACTTATTTTTATGTCCCAGCAGCAGACTACGAGGCCAGCTGGGGTCTCGATACAAAGCAAAGCTTGCTCCCTGATGGAAGACATTGAACCCTCTGTCTTAGTTTCTGCATCCTTTGCATTACACAGTTTAGCAACTGTACAACAGGCTGAAAGAAACTGATGATTTCTCTGCAGCTGGTTCAAACTTGCTGAAAGTGATGCTGAGGAAATTTACGGATGCAGGAAAACCCGGCATCCCTCCGAGTGGCTCCTCTTAGCCCCACCCTCAGATTTGCAATGCTGGGATCCAAGTCATCTTCACAACCATTTCATTCATCTTGGCCAAGCCCTTAAATGTTTAAGAAGTCTCAGATGAATGGATAAAGAAGATGTGATACATATATATGACAGAATATTACTCAGCCATAAAAAAGAATGAGATAATGCCATCTGCAGCAACATGGATGGACCTAGAGATTACCATACTAAGTGAAGTAAGTCAGAAAGAGAAAGACAAATACCGTATGATATCACTTATATGTGGAATCTAAAATATGACACAAATGAACTTATCTATGAAACAGAATCAACCTCCCAGACATAGAGAACAGACTTATGGTTGCCAAGGGGGAGAGGGGGTGGGGGAGGGATAGTCTGGAAGTTTGGGGTTAGCAGATGCAAACTATTATATATAGAACAGATAAACAATAAGGTCCTACTGTATAGCACTGGGAACTGTATTCAATATCTTGTGATTAAACCATAATGGAAAAGAATATGAAGAAGAATGTATATACTGTGTCACAGAATCACTTTGCTTTACAGCAGAAGTTAACACAACATTGTAAATCAACCAGACTTCAATAAAATAAATTTTAAAAAGTTTTTAGGTGTTTGAGAAGTCTGCATCAAATAATGTCTGATAAAAACTTAGCGCTCTTCGTGGTTAAGGACACGCTAAAACTTAATTTTGAGCCATAACACCTTAAGAAAGGAATTTTATTAGCCAAGGCAGGGAGCCCTGGTCAGTGGTCTGGCTCATGTGACCCAACTGATAGACATACCTGAGGAAATTCAGGCCGCATGACTGCCAGCTGGGACTTGTCCGGTTCCTGATGTTCCCAGAGATAAAACAATACCCTGAAGCAGAAAAAGAAGGCTTTTGTTCCTGCTTAGACGGTGATTATTTTCCAAGAAAGAGAAGAAAGTTTTCCTAAACAGAGGGACCCACGGGCACAGCTCCTGCCAAAGCTCTCAACTGTGGCTCCAACCGCAAAAAGGGTGATTTAAAAATTTTAAATATCAATGTAATTTTTTTTTTTTTTTTTTTGGTGCACGGGCCTCTCACTGTTGTGGCCTCTCCCGCTGTGGAGCACAGGCTCCGGACGCACAGGCTCAGCGGCCATGGCTCACGGGCCTAGCCGCTCCGCGGCATGTGGGATCTTCCCGGACCGGGGCACGAACCCGTGTCCCCTGCATTGGCAGGCGGACTCTGAACCACTGCGCCACCAGGGAAGCCCATCAATGTAATTTTTTAAGTTATAAAATAATATACGCTACAGCAGACTGTCTACACAGCATCCACTGCCCATGTCTTCCTTCCCAAGGCCAGACTCTGTTCAGGCGCCCACCCTCCTTCACATGCGGGGGCGGCGGAACTCCAGGGGAAGCTAACCCTGCCCCAGCTCTGGCAGGCAGACCAGGTAAATCTAAGGCATCCCTTCTCCCAGGGACTGATTTAGGAGTGGGCATGTAACCCAATTCTGACCAACGAGACCCACAGGGAAGTCTGCTAGGGGGTTCCGGAAGGGCTCCTGCCGTCTAAAAAGGAGACCCTGAAAAAGACAGCCCATTTCTGTGCCTGGGCACTGCTGTGTCCATTCTGATTCCTGGGACTGCGACAGCTGTGCTGTGCCCATGAGGGGAAGTGGCCTTTGATGGGGATGGGTGGGTCCTGGGGCCACAGAGAGTAGAGGTGGAGGGAGCAGAGCAGGTCTTTGGTGACACATCGCCGCCTTGCCTGGGGCTCCCCTTCCTGCTAGACTTCCTGTCATTTGCACTTGTCAATGTCCTCATTGTGCAGTCCAGCTTGAGGAAGAGTTTTCTGTTCCTTGTAGCTAAAAGCAACCTGAGCTCACACTTGTTTTAGAAACGTGTTGAAATGCAGAAATGCATAAAGAGGAAAATAAAAATCACCAATCCTCCCACCATCCAGTAACAACCATGATTTATGTTTTGTTGCTTTTCCGTCACCTGTTGGTGGTGCTAATTGTGATATATAACTACAGAAGTCATACACTTGCTTTTTGTAAAAAATTCAGCTAGAACAACAGTTGAATACAGAACTAGCTACTGTAACCCCAGCCCCTCAGTGACGGACTCCTGGCAGTTTGTCATCTATTATGGGAATTTCCCCCACAATGTCAGCGTTTTCTAATGTAATTGCTGTTCCTGAGGGATGAATTGCTCACCTAACTTCCTGAGCCCATACGCAGGTAAACTGTAGTGTGACTCAGACCAGCAGAACGTCTGGGCTGTGAGAGCGGGAAGCCGGGAGGAGTAAAAGGAACGGGGGAAGGAGTTTCCCCTCCTTTCTGCAAGCAGGGCTGGCCTGGGCAGAGGAACAAAGTGGAGAGATCCTGGGCCTTGAGCACAGAGGATCTGGGTTCAAAGTCCTAATTCACTGCAGAAGGCTTTGTGACCTTAGGCAGGTCCCTTAACCATTCTGAGCCTATTTTGTCAGCTGTAAAATGGGCATAGTAATGCCTAACAGAGTTGTAAGGGTTGGAGATAATGCACGTGGTACAGACGCAAGAAATGGTAGCCATTATTCAAAATATTTGCCAACTTCCCATTTCTCTCTCTGGATTCTTTTACTACATCCTGAACATCTCTTCCCACTCCCCCCCATCCCACCCCCCACCCCCCAGCTGTCTTTGCTCCAGCTGTATTAGCCAGGGGGTTCTTAGTTGCAGACAATAGGATCCACTCTAGCTAGCTCAAGCCAGAGGGGGTTTCTGAAGGGCCAGAGGGCTCACGGAATTGCTGGGAGGACGGGAGTTGCAAGCACTAGGCAGGCTTCCAGGAACAACTGACTCCCCGAGTCACACTGGCTCACCAAGGGAGCTGCCACCTCACCAGGATCAGGAAGCTGCCGAGTCTGCTTGGTCTCCAGAACCGGGCTCCCTCTGCCACGATCCGTGCCAACAAAATGATGCCCTGTTTCCTGTCTCTGTCTCCATGTGTCAGTCCTGAGTCAGAGTCCCCTGCAGGAGCATGTGATTAGTCGAATCTAAATCGCACATCTGAACCCCAGTAGGTTTTATATTTCTGCCTTAGAAAGGGGATACCTACAGTCTGGAAATCTGATTATCGTCAGTATGTGAAGAGAAGGCTCAAAACCTTGGGGGCAGCCTCAGATTCTGGGTGGGGAGCAGGCCAAGGACACATGCTCAGAAGCGCTGTACCTCTGTCCTTGTCCATTGGAGATGGCATTGAGGGATGCTCCAGTTACATTCTTGGCTGAGCTCCTATGTGAGAGGCGAAGTCAGGTGAGTCAAGAGCCATCCCTAGGGACAGTGTTTAATGGGTCCTTCACGTTGCACTTTTAAGAAGATGCTTGGGATGTTGGGTTCAGGACATGCTCCCCCGCAATACTGCCCCTTGATATATTAAATATTTTAAGCTGAAGGAGTTTGAGAAAATGGCAGAAGCAGGCAGTTCACACTGCTTCCCCTGCTTCTTCCCCTCCTTCTCCCCTGAAACAGGTCATAAAATCCCTATGGAAGAGGTGCCCACCCTATAGCCAGAGGAAAGGAGTATCCTTATCTCCTAAGACAAAGGGACACCACCGGGAAGAATCCAAATGGGCCATGCAAAGTTTCCACCAGTTTGCTACATTCACTTCATACTCTTTCGCCTATCATATTCCTCCACGACTATCCACCCCATCAAACCTAGCAAGAAATACTCAGGTTACACTCTTTCTTTGGGTCTTCATTTCTGTAGGAAGCCTCCCGTGACACAGAAAGTTGACATTACATTCGTAAAGCACAATATGGAAACAATGATAAAAATATGAGATTTTAGATTTGCTGCGTCCCAGGAGCCAAGGGCTGAAAGCCTGGTCCATGGTGCCTTCTGAGGACTGGCTGTCCCAGGAGCACATGCCTCTCTAGGACTTTGAACCTCTTCCACCTGGAACGTCTCTTTTCCCCATCTCCGCCCTCTGAAATCCCATCCCATCCGTCAGATGGAAAGGTCAGAATTCATTCCTCTGGGTCCTGGATCTGGTTTTGCTCACACCGTTATTAAAGCTCTCATAAGACTACGCCTTGGATAGAGGCCCCTCACGCTCCCCGTCCAGCACCCAGAGCCCGAAACAGCCCTGCGAATGTTTGTAGGGTTTCAAAACTTTTCACTCTTTTCTTTCGCGGGCCTCTCACTGCTGTGGCCTCTCCCGTTGCGGAGCACAGGCTCCGGACGCGCAGGCCCAGTGGCCATGGCTCACGGGCCCAGCCGCTCCGCGGCACGCAGGATCCTCCCGGACCGGGGCACGAACCCGTGTCCCTTGCATCGGCAGGCGGACTCTCAACCACTGCGCCACCAGGAAAGCCCCACTCCTTTCTTTTCATTTGCTTTACCACACAATGAACTGACTTCAAAACAGGCCTTGTTACAGGGCGAGAGAGAGTCATGGGCATATACACACTAACAAACGTAGTAAGGTAGATAGCTAGTGGGAAGCAGCTGCATGGCACAGGGATATTGGCTCGGTGCTTTGTGACAGCCTGGAGGGGTGGGATAGGGAGGGTGGGAGGGAGGGAGACACAAGAGCGAAGACATATGGGAACATATGTTTATGTATGACTGATTCACTTTGTTATAAAGCAGAAACTAACACACCATTGTAAAGCAATTATACCCCAATAAAGATGTTAAAAAAAAAAAAAGACATTTATCAAAGGATAAAAAAAAAAAAAAAACAGGCCTTGTTAAAGAGAATTTTAAATGTAAGTGTTGCTTGATTCTGACAAGTACCCTTAGATCCTTGGAAAACATCTCCCACGACCTCTCCCGTTGCTGGTTCTGTTCCTTTTCATTTAGGAGACAGTGATTTGTTTTCTGGGTTGTAAAAACAAGAGAACACGCTGCTTTGGTTGCAGTAACTCACGGGGTAGTCAGAGAAAAATGTCCCTTTACTTGGAGGTGGGCGGCATCAGAGAAGGGCTTTAGCCACCCAGAGTGAAGGCCCCAAGACCCCCTTCTCCCCTCCCATGCACACCCCCAGCCAAGAGCAAGGGTCTGTCTGATCCCAAAAGGGCCTGAAACAAGTGGAGTCGTTGGTGAAAACACCTTGAGCCCAAACTTAGCTGCCAACGGCAAACGCAAAGGACAAACGGCATCTGCAGATGCTCTCAGCCTGACTGTTCCCAATGTAAAGACCCCACATTTGAGTTTACCAGTTCATTAGAAACTGGTGGAGGGTCAGACCCAGAAAGGAGCTGGCAGGGGGCAGTCTTCTGGAGTGAATGATTAAAATAAGTGGTTAAAACTCTGCTCAATATTATGTAATAACCTAAATGAGAAAAGATTTTGAAAAAGAATAGATACATGTATGTGTATAACTGAATCACTTTGCTGAAAGTAACACAACGTTGTTAATCAACTATACCCCAATATAAAATAAAAATTAAAAAATAAGTCAATAAAATAAAATAAGTAGCTAAAGATAAAACAAGAGTACAGCTCTGTGCCTGCGAACTGAGAGGACCTGTGATGCTCTGGCTGATGGCCTAGAGCCTCCAGAAGATGCTCCGGGGACCCCATGTTTTGTTTGAAGTTTGTGCCTGACTCTTGAATCATGAGGGATGGGGGTGGGGGAGTGGCTCCTAGGATCTCTAGGATAATGACTTTTATCACAGATACCCAGGTGGCCACACAAATAGTGTCGTGAAAAAGATGTCACTTAGGCAGAGGCGGCAGGCTGGGCTTTTGCATCTCTTTTCCACCCAGGGCGACCTTTACGGACCTTATTTGCACCCACATTTAGCAGCCGGGATCTCTCTCCTGAGACCAGAAGGCGTGTGCCTGGGAGTATGTTAGGCCTGTGAGTAGGGTAAGAGGCTGTGTTTATTATATCAGAGTGGGGAGCAACTATGGCAGAAGACACATTAAGACACAGTAAGAACTCGTGTCTCACGTGTAACTCCTTGGGAAGCATGAAGCCTTAAGGGTCTTCTTCACTTGTGAATTATTGTTTGTCCCAAAGGCAGTGATAACCTCAGACTGGCAGTATTTCAGGGGCAGGTGATCAGAGAGACAAACTTATCTCGGTTGGCATTTCTTAACTTGTTCTTTATCGAGTCTGTGGCTGCAGATACGTTTTGGGGTGCACTCAGCTTGTGACCCAGAAAGTACCCAAGAGAGGAGGGCTGGCAAGGAAGGCAAAGGGGTGACTTGGAAGAAACCCATGCCAACTTCACACTCTCAGCGGTTCTGTGGGCAGAGGACGTGCTACGCCTCACAGACCCTGGGAAGGTGCCCAGGCAGCCCCCTGCGGAAAGGAATGTTAAGGTACCACTGGCAAGTTTCCAATACTCCAACCCCAAAATGTAATTCGCTTGTTTCACATATTTTCAAAATTCCATAGTAAAGCATCCTTTTACTTCAAATTTTCAACTTTAAAGTGCAATCAAAATTTTAAGCAGTGGGCTTCCCTGGTGGCGCAGTGGTTGAGAGTCCGCCTGCCGATGCAGGGGACACGGGTTCGTGCCCAGGTCCGGGAAGATCCCACATGCCGTGGAGCGGCTGGGCCCGTGAGCCATGGCCGCTGAGCCTGCGTGTCCGGAGCCTGTGCTCCGCGACAGGAGAGGCCACAGCAGTGAGAGGCCCACGTACCGCAAAAAAAAAAAAAAAAAAAATTTTAAGCAGAAAAGCTGTTTTTATGGATAAGAAGATTACTCTGCATGCCTGGAAGGAACAGAGAGTCTCCAAGGGCAGTGATCTGCTCAAGGCTTAGGTGTTTTTTTTTTCTTATTATTTATTATTTCTTCTTTTTTTTAAATGGAAGTATAGTTGATTTACAACGTTTTAGGTGTACAGCAAGGTTATGTGTATATATATATATTTATATTTATATATTTATATGTGTATATAATTATATATATATATTTTTATATATATAAATATACACTTATATATATATATATATATAGTACTTTTTGTTTCATCCTTTAGAACATTGACGTCTCGGGTACACTATTACCTGCCCAGGACTGTCCTGGCCAGGAGGCTGACCACACCTTGGAAAGACACCATCCATACAGACAACTGAGATTTAATTCTTCTCATCTCAAAAGCAATATGTGTATTCCCAGGAAAACTTCTGAAGATACAGATAAGGAAATTAGCATTCTTAACTTTGTATTGTACGCTTGTGGTTGGCAACAGGATGGCCCCCAAAGATGTCCACATCTAAAACCAGAACCTGTGAATATGTTAGATCACATGGCAAAGCGGAATGAAAGTTGCAGATGGAATTAAGGATGCTAATCAGAGTAAAAAGGGAGATTAGCTTGGGTTACCCAAGTGGCCCAATGTAAGCACAAGGTTCCTGCTTTCGGTTTGATTTCAGCTCAGTCACGCTTCTGACCTCCAGGACTGTAAGACAATACATTTGTGTTGCTTTAGGCCACTGACTTTGTGGTAACCTGTCACAGCAGCTACAGGAAATGAATACAGTGCCCCTCCTCCCAGGTATTTTTCTTTGCCTGTGTATTTTGAACCCCCCAAAGTAGGACAATACTGTACATAATATTTTCAGATAATCTTTTATTGAAGTACAGCAATGGAACAGAGAATCACAGATCCCCAGCCTACGGCTGGACGATCGCAAAGAGAAAACACCTGTGTGGCTACAGCCCCAGTCAAGAACTCTAACACGATTGCCCCCCGGAAGCCCCCTTATTCTGTTCCCAGTCACCCCCTCCCCAAAGGCAATCCCCTCTTGACTTCTACACAGCCTAGCTTTCCTGCTCGTGAACTTTATAAATGAAACCACATGGTATGCACACAATGTTTTCTTTTTTATTGAGGTATAGCTTACACGTACTGAAAAGCACAAATTTTAGATGTCTTCACACATGCAGACACTCAATTAACAGCCCTGTGAATCAAGATAAGGAGTATTTCCTGTCCCCAAAGTTCCCTTTCCTCTGCTCAGCACATATACCCCTCCCCCAAAGAACCAGTGTGCTGATCTCTGTCACCATAGAATTACTTTTGCCTGACCTGGGGCTTTGTGGATAGAAGTGGAATCATGCAATATGCTGAAACCTGTTTTCTTCCTCGCTCATTAAATTAGCATAAGCACCTTTCCACCGTACGGCTGGACCATCATTAGTTTAATCAATTTCCCCCTTCTGTGTATGGTTGCTTCCAGTTTGGGGATAATTTTAAGAATTAAATATCAAAGATGCATCACGCTTCTTTTATTCATAGAGGCAGGTGGACCAGGGGTGAAAATCCTCCCCCACACAGCCTTCTAGCTGGGTCCTCACACGTCATTATCACCCTTTTCCCAGAGTCACTTCCTTAACTGATCCCTGCAAGACCCAGGCTCTCTGGAGGACACTGAGAACTGTCCTCGCTGAAACAATTGTTTTCTTATAGTCCGACGATACCGGCCACTTCCTCTCCCTGCAACCCAGCAACCTCTTGGAGCTCAGTCAACTGTCTAATTACTCCAGCCAAAGAGCCACTGTTCAGAGCCTCGTGTTCTAGACAGGAAAGAATGTTCCTCAGTGAATAAGTCCACACCTCTATTCTGGGTAACACAGCAAAAGTTAAAATGAAGCAGTTGTTCTGCAGTTGGTTCCAACTATTATGTTGTTTGCACAGAAAGCACGGAATCGAGAAGCACAGGGGAGCCCAGAGTATTCCAAGGAAAATATTTGCAGGCTGACAAATTAGGACGCCGCTTTCCAAAAATGTGCATATAGGAAATTGGCATTTTCTGCATTTAGTTAATGTAGTAGATAACAGTCTGTCCAACTGGAGTGAAACTGGGGGCTCTGATGACTGAAAATGAGTAGGTACTAAGCATTTGTGGATTATTTTGTTCCTTTTAGATTATATGGAACAGTACATGCTTCCAACGCCAGGCACAAAAAACAAACAGTACAGAAGGGAGATAGAAAATAGACCTTAAGGGACTTCCGTGGCGTCCAGTGGTTAAGACTCCGCACTTCCACTGCAGGGGGCACAGGTTCGATCCCTGATCAGTGGAAGTAAAATCCAGCATGCCGCATGGCGCGGCCCAGGAAAAAAAAAAGAAAAAAAGTAGACCTTTAACAGTTAGTTTCGTTTCGTTCCTTTCAGAGGGAGGCAGTTAGAAAATCTGATTAAACATCCTTTACTCCTCTGTCATCAGGAGTTTTTTCTTGAGATGACCATGGTTTTAGCAGAACTGAGATGAAACATCATTCAGAACATGAAACGTCACATTTATAAAATCATCTTATAAAACCGGGTCCCCTCCCTCTGGGCCCCTGTTTCCTTTACCTGCGGGAGTATGCGGGGTGGAGGGGGTGGAAGACAATGACAGAAATGTCAACCCCAAATTGTCTTGTGCAGAGGCTGTGGAATGGAACCCAGCAGCAAAGGCCCTTTGTCAAAGGGACTTTGGGGTGTCACTGGCAGAGCTAGTGGGCTCCAAGGTAAAGCTTAAACAACAGCCTGTACGTTTGCATGTGTAAAACCTTTAGAAGCACTGTGGAATAAGCCCGGATGTCAGCAAGAGCTAAGAGCAGCGCCTTGGGAATTCCCTGGCAGTCCAGTGGTTAGCGCTCCACGCTTTCACTGGCGAGGATGTGGGTTCGATCCCTGCATCCCGCAAGCCAAGCAGAACAGCCAAAAAGGAAAAAAAAAAAAAAGACCGGCCCCTTTAAGTCACAGGGGTCACCCCCCACCCCAGGTCTGAGCAAGCCCAGGGTGGTGATTCATTCTCCCTTCCCTGTCCCTGTCCCCATGTGTGCAGAGGGGAGAGTGTGCTGGTCTGGTCCTCACAGCGTCCACTCCTCTTTTCCTGTCTCTTGGACTCAGTCAATCTCCCTCTCTCTCTCCTTCTACGGCTTCGGCTTCGTTAAGTGGGCCTAACAGAAAATGGAAATATTGATATATAATAGATATTCTGTACTTAAAATACGGTTAACACTTTTACATTTTGTTGGCTTAAAACCAAATGAATGAGACTCTCTCTTTACTTTGCATGGCAGTGGGAGTTGGACACGGCCCACCTTCAAGCTCCAAGTTCACCAGCTGCCTGCCGGGCTGTCCCTGTGCTCCTGGCCCTCTCTCTCTACAGAAGTAGAGAAAAGAATCGTCCGGCTTCAGAAACCTGTTCCCAGGAGTAAATGAGATGCAGGTGCCACACTCAGCCTGTTGCCCGAGGTGGGCTAGGTGGTCCTTAGGTGGAAGCTATTTTAGGTTCATAGGTCTTGGTTCCTTCCCCTGTGTGTCTACAGCGTGGTTGCCTGAATAAATAAGATTCTTCATTCCTGCTCCAGAATCTGAAGTCATTATAACCCCACACGGAGCAGCTGTTTCCCCCACCCCCACCCCCGTCCATAAGCAATTCCCTGATGGTAAATTGCATGCCTAGGGGAACAAATGAACTTGAGGTGATGCACAAGTCCCTGGCCTTGCGCAGAGTGGAACTCTGTTGTCACCCAAGGACGTGTCAGATGTCAGAGGTGAGGTCACAGCAGGGGAACACCCAGGACTGGGGCCCCGAGTCTGACACCTCCTGCCTCTAGAGCAGATCTGAGTCATTTCAATTTCCTCTTACTTGGGAAGAGGGAAGTAGAGGGTGATTTCCTTGATTTGTAACAAAATTAGAAAAGACAAAGGCAGGTGAAGGGATCCAGAATAAGAGTTTTGTTATTGTTTTATTCTCTGAACTCCCCCTTATAGGCCTGAAAGCAGAACGTCCCAAAATAATTCAACAGTCACAAATCCTGTCCCGAGGCTGGGATCACAACTTGGGAAGACTCTGCTCTCTGGAGAGACATCCACACCCAGATGAGAATTCCCCTAACAGACATAAAACTACCATAGCTCCCATCTATTCTCCTAAAGCGCCATTTATCTTTCCTAAAAGTCTTTTGCTTTCCCGTAATTGTCCTTCCCCTCCCGTGCCACTTCCCTTATTAAGATGGTTTATAAGCTCCCAATTCTAACCACCTCCTTGAATCACAGTTTTCATGAACTCCTGCAGACCTGTGTGAATTTTAAAAATCTGTCTTTTCTTTTGCTAAACTGTCTTTTGCAGGCCCCCAATTAACAGACCTAAGAAGGTAGAAGAAACATTTTTCCTCCCTGACACTGGAGTTCACGTCTTTACTGTTACATGCTAGAAAAAAAAATACTCAAAACCCTTGCTAGAGATGGTAAGGAGAACTGATTCCAGACTATCACAGTGGGAATGGGACCACTGCAATGAGAGTTTACAAGGGGAGAGAGACTGGGCTCAACTCGGATTACAGTGGGGCAAGTGGAAAATTACTAAGAGGAAACATGAGGAGTAAAATGGGTTCTGGCTGAAATGACCTAACAGGATTCTTGCTGAAGGCAAGCTAGGGGGCTTCCAGACATCACCTGGGGGATGGTAGAGGGGGAGGAACCTGATCAGTTATCGGGAGTGGGGGGTTAGGGTTTAAACTGACACAGCAGGGCTCTTGCTAAAACTAGATTTTTCAGGGAGGTGCACAGATGGGCCCAAGAGAAGGTCCAGGAGTCTGAGTAAAGTTTGGTCAAGCAAAGAATCTTTGTCATAAACTTACACTCATTTAGTCCTTTTGAGGTTAATTTGAATGTTCTCTAAAAAGAAGATACTATATAATATGATGAAAAGAGAAAAGTAGATACTGTATAATGAAAAGAGAATGGTAAGCACCATTTATTACAGGCCTAGTAGGGCCTATGCGCTTTGCAGATGTCACCTCCTTGAGCCTCTCATGATGCAAGGGGGACGTGGGCTCAGTGAGGGCCAGCTCCTGCCCAGGGTCCCGGATTAGTGTCCACTTGTCACACACAGACATGGACTGCACCCTCAGGCACTGTGCCAGGCACTGGGGATAGAGGGGTGAGTGAGACAGTCACCACAGCCCCGGGACAGACCAGCTGGCTGAGGAAAGACCCCCTCAAAGAGTAAAGCACACAGAAGTAATGCCTTCGGGGGAGCGCTCACGGGGTCCCTGCCTGGGCCCGGAGCAGAGGGGAGGGAACCCTGGTGGGATCTGTGCTGAGAGCAGAATCACAAGGAACAGCGGGTAGAGGAAAGTGGAGGGAAGGGCATCCCAGGGCCAGGGACGGCGAGAGCAAGGGCCACGTGCACACAGGACCGAACTAGTGGTGGTGCTGCGGCCTAAACCCGGTGCCACCCAGCTCCAAAGTCCGTTTGACCTCACTGAGGCCTCTGTGTACCTGTAACCCCAACAGAACCGGGCCTTTTGGCTGCCTGGTGTCAAGTAAAAACCGAATCCAGACTTAGGGAAGAGAGACTTTATTGGGAAGGCTTATTGCAAGGGAGGTGGGGGCAGGACCACTGCCGCAGGGAAATCACTGTGACCCACCAGATCTGGGAGCACGTCAGGCGTGAGGCAAAAAGGGAGTTTCCTTCATCGGGGGCGGTGAAGACGGCTAGAAAGAAGCAGGTTGGGCGCAAGTGGAGGGAAGGGTGGCTGGGTGGGAGAGGAGGTCAGAGAAGGTTTTAGCTGGGCTCACCCCAAAGTTCAGGGGCCTGGGAGAGGGAGGGAGACTTAACCAAAGTCTCACTAATGAGCACTTTGTTCCCACTGATCAATGGGACAAGCTGTTGAGCTCATCACTTATGGGGCCAGAAGGGGAAACTGGAGGGTCCGTGACAGACCTTAACACAGGCGAACGGGGCGGGGGGGGGGGGGGGGACATGGATAAGTCTGCTCTAACTCCGTGGCATTAAATCTGTCACCAGAAACACAAAATGGGTGGAGGGGGTGTTTCTGAACCATCGCTGTTTTTCAGGAGCTCAGTCCCCCCTTTTGTTCAAGATGGAGTCATAAATGTCCTGAGGGGGTGAACAGGATCGAAGACAGTCTCCGGCCCAGTCAGAGCCCGTTCAGCCTAGTGACGAAGCCAAAAGGGGGCGTTGAAAAATCATTTGGGTTTCACTGAATGATGGTCGACAGCAAAACAATGAAGAACCGCCAGCCATAGTTTGAATTTCAGAAAACACATTTCTATAGTATAGGCACGGCCTATATAATTTTTAGGACTTACTTATACTAAAAAAAAAAAATCATTGTTTGTCTGAAATTTCACTGTGTGTCCTGAATTTTTACTTGCTAACTCTGACAACCCTGCACTGAGTGGGTGCCTCAAAGTTACCCTAAAGAACACTTTTTAGCTTCTCTTTCCTGACATGGGTCTCAGCATGGTAGCTGTTCCCTACACCCCCTCCCACACACCCCAGCTCTCACCACACACTCCAGGCCCCCGGCTCCCTCTGTGTTCTCTGAACCCCTGGACCCTCCTTCTCAGCCCTTTCTCTGTAATCAATTCAGCCTCTGACCTTGTGGAGGAGCAGAATTTGCCCCCCACCAAAGTTTTCTCTTTGGCATGAGGATTAATTTAGGCTGATTACTTTTAAGAAACAGAAACCTCAAAGTTTTTATTTCCTTCCCCTTAACTGCCCGAAAGAATTTAGATAAAGGGCCTGAGGTATCACCAGAGGTATCTGCGAAGAATGTGGGGAAATTCGTCAGGGCCTGAAGGTCAGAGTCCACGCTGTGTCACATTGTCTCTGCGGCCCCCGCAAACGTTTGTCCACCAAACATTTGCTTTCCCATCTGCAGGTGAATTGCCTTCCTCCCCTTTGAAGTCCCAAACACTTACCCTCAACATCCTCTTTTGTCTCTAGCTGAAGATGGTATTTAAGGTGACGGTTTGGGCGATTTTGTTGAGTTACTCAGTCTTCCTGGGTCTTTCCCATGTATACATGTTACTAATCTTTTGTGTGATTTTTCTCCTGTTAATCTGTCTCCTGTCACTTTCATTCTTGGACCAGTCAGAAGAACCCAGAATGGCAGAGGAAAATTTCTTCTTCCTCCACAGCCTCTGCCCTGAGGATGGAAAGCCCCAGCTCCTCAGAAAGGTGGGAGATTTTGTTTTGAATTCTATTTCCCCAACATGTGACTCCAGATTTTTTAAGCAAACAGCAAGGAAGACTTTGGGCGTTTACCATTGCCTCTTGCCGCACCCGCATAAGTAAGAGGCCTCATAGAACCCAGTTTACATACTCTAAGAGGCCCAGGGGCATAGACTCTAAGAAATTGCTACCACTACAGACTGTGCTGGGAAATTCTTCCCCAATACAGAACGCTGGCTCAAAGGAATAACATCAATGTGTTAGTAATCACAACTGTGCATGTATCGTACACTACAGTTAAATCCACCATCCATCTGTGAAAAAAGTACAAAGCGACTAACAACACCCTCCCTCACTCCTCAAAGTGTGGTCCCCAGACGGGCAGCACCTGGGAGCTAGTGAGAAAGGCAGAGTCCCAGGCCCGCCCCAGACCTACCTGCAGCTCCAGACTCTGCATCCGATAAACCTGCAGGGGATCTGTGCACATTGTTTCGGTAACACTGAACTAGGCCACTTTCATTTCTGTTCCTATAGAACAAAAACACCACCAGACGGCCCTTCTTGACCAAGTCAGGTATTTAACCAAAACAGGTATGATGCCCAGGCCAAAAAGAGGGACTATAGTCCCTCTTGCTTATTAGCTTGATGTAATTCATATCTTCCTTTGGGGAAGAGATTGGCATCCCTGATAAAGTTCATAAGGAGTTATCTGGGAAACCAGTTACCTACCCACCCAGCTGATTGTCAGGACCATTAGCCAGTGATTCTTACTGTATTTAGCCTGGCAGTGATACTTTCTTATAAAATATACGTACCTAAAAATGAACTTCTTTTTTTGCGGTACACGGGCCTCTCACTGTTGTGGCCTCTCCCGTTGCAGAGCACAGGCGCCGGACGCGCAGGCTCAGTGGCCATGGCTCACGGGCCCAGCCGCTCCGCGGCACGTGGGATCTTCCTGGACCGGGGCACGAACCCGTGTCCCCTGCCTCGGCACGCGGAGTCTCAACCACTGCGCCACCAGGGAAGCCCAAACTTCTTTTCTTTTAAATTGAAGTATAGTTGATGTACAATGTTGTGTTAATTACTGCTGTACAGCAAAGTGATTCAGTTATATATACATTCTGTTTTTTAATATTCGTTTCCATCATGGTTTATCATAGGATATTGAATATAGTTCTCTGTGCTATACAGTAGGAACTTGTTGTTTATCCATTCTATCTATAGAAGTTTACATCTGCTAATCCCAACCTCCCACTCCATCCCTCCCCCAACCCCCTCCCCCCTCGGGGAACCAGTCTGTTTATGTCCGTGATTCTGTTTCTGCTTCATAGATAGGTTCGTTTGTATCATATTTTAGATTCCACATATAAGTGATATCATACGGTATTTGTCTTTCTCTTTCTGACTTACTTCACTTAGTATGATAATCTCTAGTTGCATCCAAAAAAATGAACTTTTGATTTGGCCTATAGGGGCCTCTCCCCTTGCCTACAAGATTGTGATAAAACTTTCACACATACTCATAACTAAACTGTTTTAAGTCTTCTTTCACTCATCTAAAAAGAAATTAGAATGGATAGATTACTTAATGTGGTTGACCTCGCTAATGTCAAGTTATGCTAAGAGGCTACTGTTAATGCAGGAAGAATCAGCAAGAGGTTCAAAGAAAACTCAGCCAGAGAAATGGCAAGACAACTATGGGGGAAAATAAAAAGGCAAAGAGTGATTTTGCACATGCACGATAGTGTAACCTCTGAATGGTGAAAACAGAAATGATATAGGATGCTTGCATTGGGAGGACGGACAAAGGGAAGCAGAGGGGAGGTGCTGAGAGCTCAGCCTGAATCCGCCAGGAAGGAAGGCAACAGGCCAGGATGAAGAGGGTGAGTCAAAGAGCAGCACATACAGGTTATTCAGAAACAGGGAGATGAGTGAACTAGGAAGGAGCTAAGCTGAGCGCAGAGGGCGGTGGGAAGTGGGGAATGGCTGTTTACTGTCAGCCTTTTCATCCTATGAACACTTTTTTTTTTGGCCCTGCTGCACGGCTTTAGGGATCTTAGTTCCCCAACCAGGAATTGAACCCAGGCCGCGGCAGTGAAAGCACCAAGTCCTAACCACTGGACCACCAAAGAATTCCCTCATCCTATGAACTTTTAAAACTAGTGCACTAATGATCACCTTAGGAAAAAAACTGAAAACAAACACCAAGCAATGTTTACACAGATCTAACATGACCAGAGGAAGTGAGGCCTTTATTTCATTTTGACTTCTTAATATCTTCTTTTTATCTCCCCCATTAACTTTCAAAGGGGTAATTAACTCTCAAGTAATTTGGAACAGAGATGGCACGTTAGTGAAGGGGATCTACGGGAGCTTTGCCCATAGCTCATTACGGTAAGTCTTCGTGACAGAAGATGACAACCAAGTAAAGTTTGCAAGTGGGCACAAATGTTGGAAGTTTGACTCAGCGGGGACGGCCCACACAGGTGGAATACGGCTTACACAGCTGCTGGTGGAAGTCAGTTATTAAAAACCCACGTCTTGGTTTTGTTAACTAGGAATTTGTTGTTGAAAGAAAACAGGAGTCCTATTTTATTATATTTATTTTAATTAATTTATTTATTTATTTTTGGCTGCATTGGGTCTTCATTGCTGCACACAGGCTTTCTCCAGTTGTGACAAGCGGGGGTTACTCTTCATTGCAGTGCGCGGGCTTCTCATTGCGGTGGCTTCTCTCTGTTGTGGAGCATGGGCTCTAGGCACGCGGGCTTCAGTAGTTGTGTCACACGGGCTCAGTAGTTGTGGCTCGTGGGCTCTAGAGAGCAGGCTCAGTAGTTGAGGCTCACGGGCTTAGTTGCTCCGCAGCATGTTAGACCTTCCCGGACCAGGGCTAGAACCCGTGTCCCCTGCACTGGCAGGTGGATTCTCAACCACTGCAACACCAGGGAAGTCCAGGAGTCCTATTTGAACTCCATACAGAAATCTCAATGTCCTGCTGCTGGTGGCAGCACTGTACAACTATCATATAACTGCAGAGCTGACAGGCCGAAGAAACACGTGAACTTCCAATGATTTACTCAGCTCCACTCTAATTAAATTTGCAATAAAGACCTCCTTTTCTGCTGGAGCTGCAAAACTGATCGGAAAAAAAAAAATCAGAATGACGAATTTTTAAAAATGCATTCATTATGTGTATCCACTTACAACCAAGAAAGACTTGTACCT
The DNA here is from genome assembly GCF_963455315.2 of Globicephala melas. NCBI lineage: Eukaryota > Metazoa > Chordata > Mammalia > Artiodactyla > Delphinidae > Globicephala > Globicephala melas. The sequence continues at coordinate 29,268,036 of NC_083333.1, read as the reverse complement.
TGTAAAGATTATGGAGAGATGTACTTCTTGTAGTCTTCCTGATGGTAATTGAATGATTTAAATGACACACATCTACTCTTTGTTGAAAAGACAAGTATACTGTTCCTATCAGGTAGAAACAGGCAGGAAAATAAATAATCACAAAGCACGCGAGCTCTGGTGGAGGTGTGCATGGGCGGCCAGGGACCAGGATCCTTGCTGCTGAGACAGGCAGACATCCGGGCAGCCTCTGCCTTCGTCTACAAGGTGAAGGGCACAGGGCCTTCATATGTGAAGAAGGTCATTTGTCCCAGGAACTTTACTTGTCACGTCTAAACACTTTTTCCATGTCACTCATCTCAGGACACCAGAGTTATGGTTCAACAGAGCCAAGAGTGAGAGGCTCCTCCAGGCGCCAGGGCAAAGATAACACTCTCTCTACACAGATCTGGGATCAGCTCAATGGGCAAATTTGTTAGCACGAAAACAGAAAATACCAATACTTCTAATATTAACTACTTTATTGGGGGTGGGGGTGAGAAAAGGTCCCTAAAAGATAAGAAGAGAAAATGTGAGGTACTGACGTTAACTCAGAGTAAAAGCCAAAGTCTCACAATTTCCTGCAAGATTCTGCAAGACCTGGTCCCCAGGCCCCCGCATGCCTCCTCGTAAGCCCTTCTCGCTCACCATTTACTGTATTGGCTGCCTTTGCATTGGCTGTTCCCTCTGCCTGGGATGCTCTTCCAGGGTGTCACATGACTTACCCACTTCTTTTAGGATTTTGCTAAAGGTCAAATATCCAGGCCCTTCCTGAGTACCGTAACTAAAATTGCAAACCTCACCCTCGACTCCTAGCCCAGTTTTCTACCCACCCCCACCCATAGCAATCACACTGTCCACTACTCTAGTGATGTTGCTGTCTCCCCTGCACTGGGTTATCAGCTCCGGGAGGGTAAGGAGTTCCCTCTGTTTTGCTTTCTGTCCTGGCCTCACTGGACCAGCAGTGAGTGCTCAGCATTTGTTCAGTCCATCAGGAAGCTGTCAAGCAGGTTCATAAACCAGAGAACATGTAGCACTCTACTTAAAATGACACTTCCAGGGCTTCCCTGGTGGCGCAGTGGTTGAGAGTCCGCCTGCTGATGCAGGGGACACGGGTTCATGCCCCAGTCCGGGAAGATCCCACGTGCCGCGGAGCGGCTGGGCCCGTGAGCCATGGCCGCTGTGCCTGCGCGTCCGTGAGCCTGTGCTCTGCAACGGGAGAGGCCACGGTGGTGAGAGGCCAGCGTACTGCAAAAACTCAAACAAAAAAATTACACTTCCAGAGTTGTTAACTCTTTTTTTTTCCCAGATGAACAGCACTTTTCCAACAGACAACCATATTGACTTTGTACAAACTTTTTTCAGTCTTGATTTGTACCTTTCAATTTCAAGTATGAACAATGTTCTGGCCAGAGATGCTTCTAAACCCTTAACACCCTGTCTGGAACTTCAAATACTGGTATGTGTTACACTGGATTCCTCATCAAAGAAAATCTTTCATGCTGGGTAGAACCACCTGTCGTCACAGGGAGTGACTCCGGACAGAAAGCTGCAATACAACGTACTCTGATGCCCAAGTGCCAAGTGTCCTATGATCAAGCTTGGTTCAGCTGGCCCATGACATGATAAATACTTCCCAGGAGCTGTGTGCAGCTGGGACTCCCCGGCAGATTCCTAAGAAAGAGCCCAACCCTGCAGGTTAACCTTCTGTATAACTTTCCAGTGAATAAGGTCTTGGCTAAATTACAAAAACAAAAGCAAAACAAAAAAATCCAAAAAACTTTGTGCCAAGTTACAAAAGAGAACAGTCTGGTGTAGGATTCTGCCCTCTAGTGGACGGAGAGAGATCTCAAAATCTTGACTTGATAGAACTATTCTTTAGCTCTGTTTTTGTTAACTTTTCTGCTATAGGCCTTTTGTGTCCCACAGCCATTTTTAACATAAAAAATTACTTCTTAGAGATCACAGTTTAATTATCCATTGCTACTAAAGTGTAGCATCTTTTTGAAAGACTGGACTCCTGCCGGCTTTAACACTCTTACGTAATCCAGAGGAAGAAACATCATAAATGCTAAGGCCCATCCACAGTACACAGCCTCCTATAACACACACACGCACACACACACGCGCACACACACACACGTATTCTTGGGGAAAACAAGCATGCCATCCCCGTGCCTCGAGCAGCTGGGCCGACTCCATGAAGGGGCTGGAATGGACTGAGCAAGAGACAGCTGGGGAACATTCCAGGAGCCACACGCAGGGGTGACATGTTCTCCACAGATGTTCTCACAAGTCTCCTCCTGTGGGTTCGAAGTTTCCCTCCATCACCCACTCAGGCGCCAGCACCCTCATCATGTAGAAGAACAAATGAAAACTGTTGTCTTGAGGTGGGGTCACAGACCAGGGCTGGAGGTTCAATGTTAAGAACCGACATCCGGGCAGCCTTTCAGCAGACGGAAACAGGATGCAAAGACATGTTTGTTTAACGTCCAGTGCTCTAGAGAATGTTCAACTGGAGACCCTAAGTCCTTTCTCACTGGGAATAGTGTAGAATGACCTGGACAGTTGCATGTCACTAGTAGCTCCCGGGAAATGTCTTCTCCTGTAGTTTCTAGCATTGGGTTTCATGCCAATCTTTCCCTTAAGCCTCTGCTTCCCCCAAGGCTGGGGTGTGTGTGTGACTCTATCAAGGACTCCCTTTCAGGCCATTTCACTCCGAGATCAAGGACCTGATAGCTGGGAAGAGCCCTGGGAGTGTCCCATGGTTGGCACCCTCTGCTCTGTGGGCTGAGGGGTCCACAGAACTTACGGGAGACCTCTGGGACCAGGCTGTCTCAAGGCCTCGGGGGGCTGTCCTGTTTCCACCAGAGCAACGCCTAGTTTATCTATTTTTTCCCCCACACATAAATATTCTTTTTTATTATTTCTAAAGTAAATGGTAGCACACCAAACATATTTTTCTCCGCCTTGCTTTTCTCTTCACTTAAAAGTATATCTTGGGGCTTCCCCGGTGGCGCAGTAGATAAGAATCCGCCTGCCAATGCAAGGGACACGGGTTCAATCCCTGGTATGGGAAGATCCCACATGCCGCAGAGCAATTAAGCCCGTGCGCCAGAACTACTGAGCCTGCGCTCTAGAGCCCGCGTGCCACAACTCCTGAAGCCCGCGCACCTAGAGCCTGTGTTCTGCAACAAGAGAAGCCACTGCCATGAGAAGCCTGCACACCACAACAAACAGTAGCCCCCGCTAGCCGCAGCTAGAGAAAGCCCGCACACAGCAACATAAACCCACCCAACACAGCCAAAAATAAATAAATTTATTTATTTATTTATTTTAAAAACGTGTATCTTGAAGGACTTTCCACTTTCTCTTATCTTATTGTGCTAAAATATAAATAACATAAAAGTTGCTATTTTAATCATTTATAATTAGGAAAAAATTTTATTAGGGTAAAATATACCTGACATAAAACTTACCATTTTAATTTTTTTGTTTTTGGCCATGCGGCTTGTGGGATCTTAGTTCCCTGACCAGGGATCAAACCCACACCCTCGGCAGTGAAAGTGCAGAATCCTAACCACTGGACCGCCAGGGAATTCCCAACCATTTTTAAAAATTAATTAATTAATTTTATTTTTGGCTGCATTGGGTCTTTGTTGCTGCACGCGGGCTCAGTAGTTGTGGCTCGTGGGCTCTAGAGCGCAGGCTCAGTAGCTGCGGTGCACGGGCTTAGTTGCTCCGCGGCATGTGGGATCTTCGCGGATCAGGACTCGAATCCGTGTCCCCTGCAATGGCAGGCAGATTCTTAACCACTGCGCCACCAGGGAAGTCCCCAACCATTTAAAAATGTACAGTCTGTAGCGTTAAGTACATTCACAATGTTGTGCAACCATCACCACTATCTGCTTCCAAAGCTTTTTCATCACCCCAAATAGAAACTCCATGACCATTAAGCAGTAACTCCTCATTCTCCACTCCCCCCAGCCCTGTAACCTCTAATCTACTTTGTCTCTAAGAGCCGCCTATGCTAGATATTTCATATGAATAGAATCATACAATACAAGACCTTTCCTGTCTGGTTTCTTTCACTGCTTTCAAGATTCATCCACATGGTAGCATATGTCAAAACTTGGCTCCTTTTACAGCTGAATAATATTCCACTGTATGTATAGACCACATTTTGTTTACCCATGCATCTGTTGATGGACACTCAGGTTGTTTCCACCTTGTAGCTTTTGTGAATAAAGCTGCTATGAACATGGGTGCACAAGTATCTGTCTGACTCTTTATTTTAAATTCTTTGGGGTATATACCTATGAGTGGAATTTTGGGTCACACGACATTTCTATGTTTAACTTTTTGAGGGACTTCCAAACTATTTTCCACAGCGGCATCATTTTACATTCCCACCAGCAATGTACAAGGGTTCCAGTTTCTCTACATCTTCCCCAATGGTTCTTATTTTCAGATTTTTGGATTCTAGCCATCCTAGTGGATAGGAGTGGTATCTCACTGTGGTACCATGATTAATGATGTTGAGCATCTTTTCATGTGATTATCAGTCATTTGTATGTCTCCTTCGGAGATATGTTTACTTGAGTCCTTTGCCCATTTTTAAATAGGGTTTCTTATCTTTTCATTGTTGGGTTTTAGAAAGTTTATCTGTCTTAACCACTGGATTTCCGAAAAAATATTGCATCTAAAAAAAGAGGTTTACTGATAAATGAAGGCTGGGACCCGGTCCAGCCTTATATCTCACATACAGAGAAACAGAGGCCCATGAGGTTAAGCCACATGGTAAGTAGCAAAACAGCTTGTCTGACAGATTGCTTCACCTCCTCCCATGTCACTCAACACCTGGAGTGAGCGGCGCCCAGGTGCCCGGCTCTGTGAGGAACTACACGTGCAAAAACAAATCCTGTCCTTCAAGACTTCTGGGAAGATGAGGCTGGCAGGGTTGGGTGTTCAGGGGGCATGGTGAGAAGTTCCTCGTAATTGACGGAGGGAGAGAGCAGCAGCATACCAGGCTAGATTCTGAAGGATTTGAGTGCCAATGAGTTGGGATTTTTAGCCTGGAGGCCCCAAGTCACAAATTCAAACACCTTCCTGGGACCTCGGGTGCCGTAAATGTGGAGAACAGTGGGTGAAAAGCAATAGGGATTGGAGGGGGCCTGTGGCTAACCAGAGCACCGCCCTGCCTAAAGGCAGATTCCAAAACTGCTGGGTTGTGATTCCTAACATAGAAAGCAGAGGGCCGTTGGCTTCCTGGCTGGCCAAGCTTGGGAAAGTAACTCATCTTCTTTGCAGCACTGCTCTTCTCACCTGGAAAACAGGAGTGATCGTTGTACCTACCCGCTGCCTAAGGTTGCATTAGGAGTAAAGGGATAATTCACGCTCAGCACCAGGCACCTGGATGGCCTTCTGATTCTCTTGCTCTAGGACCCTCCCCTCTCGCTAGAGCGCTCGTCCCCATTAATCAACATCTCGCGGCTGCGGCCCCTTTAAGGCGGCCATGGAGGACCCAGTTTCAAAGCTAAGGGCGACCTTCTAGGTGCCGTCTCTATGGTAAGTCGTCACTTACGGCCGGAAGTGCGTATGCGGAGCGGCTTTGGCTCGGGATTAGGAAGAGAGTGGCGGCACGTGCTCTCTGGTGTCCGAGGGGATGTGCGCCCTCGCCCCCGACGGGTGGCCGACCCCCGGCCCGAAGAGTAATGCTGGCCCGCGGCGCCGGTTTCCTCCCCGGGCCGGGAACGAAGCTCTGGGGGCCTGGACTTCTGGGACCGACCCCCGTGTAGCAACTGCGGCTTGGACGGAGGAGAGAGAGTGCAGGCACCAAAATCGGGGTGAGGGGCTACTGTAGGAGGCACTGCACCGCGCAGAAAAGCCTTGGATTCCCCGGCTGGGGGGCCAGCATGAGTTTCTGGGGGTCTGTAAACATCCAGTGAGACTCATCCTCCTAGAGTACGTGGTATCACTTTCTTTTCCCAGGTATTTCTCAGGCAATAAGAGCTCTCCAGACCCCGGCGATTGGATGAAGGCATGCAACCTTTCTTTGCTCCTTCTTGTCGGTGACCGTATTCGGAGTGACCTCAGTTTGGGGGATCCAGGTATGTCAAGCGTGGAGACGCATTGTCCTGAGGCCGATGGTCTGGGAAGAGGCTCCTGTGTTGTTGAACCTGCCCAGTTGTGGGTGCAGCCTTGTACCAGGCAGCCCGACCCTGACCTAAAGTAAATTCCCAGGAGAGGTTTTTCCTGGGTTTTGAATTTGCAGTAACAGGTGTGAACATTCTAGCAGCAGTTTGATGATCATGTATGATACTGCAAACAGGATTTTCGCTGAAAGAAGAAAAGCTGTAAACAGTGTTGATGTTTTATTCAAATATTTTTTGATTGTTTGGCCACCCACCATGCTAAGTGTTAGGGATACAGAGATGTTACGGCCCTTGTTCTCAGGAAGCTACAGCCCAGTTGGGGAGATAAAATTAAGTGATCACCCTAAAGAGAGTATAATTCAATCCGAGGTGAGTGCTCTGAAGGAAAGCATAGTCTAATGAGAATATGTGTCTCAAAGAATCTGATGGAGACTGGAAAGCTTTCCTGAGGATGAGACCCTTGAGCTGGACTCTGAAGGACTCAAGGATGAGTAGGAGTTTGGTGGGAAGGCCAGGGGACAGCATGTGCAAAGGTCCAGTGGGCTAGCGAGTATGGCCAGTGGAGGAACTGGAAAAAGGCCATTGTAGCCTGGAAAGCAAAGTGGAAAACGGTGTGAAACGAAGCTGGAAAGGTGAGGAGGGCCAGACAACACAGGGCCTGTGGCTTATGTTAGGATTTGGGGCTTTGGCCTGAGAATAGTGGGAGGTTAGTATGGGATTTAAACAAGAAGATGATGTACTGAAAATTGTAACGTCAGAAGAGCCCTGTGTACAGAGCAGCACAGTCTAGCAGAACTTTCTGCGATGCTGGTCTATAATCTGTGTCCTCCTGTAGAGCAGGCCCCAAGCCTGGAGTGGAATTTTAATTTAAACGTAAATGGCCACATGCGCCTAGTGGCCGCTGTGTGGGACCGCGTGGGACCGCGCAGCTCTGGAACCTGTTGGAGGGGGCCGTGACAGATCGTGGCACACAGATGCCCTTTCACTTCCTGAAGAAGGGCTGAGACAGGTTTCACTTTGGGGAGGATCCACACGTTGATCATTCCTGGGCATCTCACACAGTAACTGCTTGTTGTGGAACTGCTTTTCTTGGTGTGGTTCAGCTCCTTCACAAAGCGGCATATTCCTCCCTCTCCTACCTTTGCCTGTTTTGTTGTCAGCACACAGATGGAGAAGTGATTCTTCAACTCATCGAAGTACCTACAGCGGTCAAAGCATTACGTCTCAGCTTTGGAGGGGCCGTCAAGAAAAGTGGTCCCTGGTGTTCCAGGGTTTGGGATGCAGAGAGGTAGACGGCAGGAAGCGCCCTGGACCCCAGGAAGAAGCGTTTCCAGTGGGACCCGGCAGAATGCGGCCCTGTGAGGAAGTAAAGGCCGTTTCCAGCTGATGAAACATGTGACCAAAGGGAGGAAGTGTGAAAGTGCTTGAGAGGATGTGGGGAACTCAAAAGTTGGGGGGAAACTGGGGAACTGCACAGCGAGAGAAAGGGAGGAATAGGTAGGAATAGATGGGCTGGCGTTGCGTTATGGGGGGCTTTGTCAGAGTTCGGCTTGTTGTGCCCACCATGGGCCAGGAGGGCCCCACGTGGTGGTGGGCAGATGTCCAGGTGTGCCTGCAGTGGTGGGTTAGGGAGTCACTGGGGTGGAGCCCGTAGACTTGGAAGGAGGGGGCTGATCGGTCGCTGCGGGGCACCGGCTGCATCGTACTCTTGGTGGAAGGTAGATTTTAGATCTTGGAGGGTGTTTTATTGTGTTAACAGTCTTAAATTCTCTGAATATTCAGACTTGCCGAAGTCAAATAAAAACCGATGAAGTGTGGTTTTTTTGCAGGTGAGTTCACTGGAAGATTTGTGTGTGTGGTGGGTGAAAATCTGCTGAGTTCGTTTCTGCCTGGTTCTGTGTGCCTGAAATGTAATTGTTTTGTTTTAGCACTTTACAGGTTTGTTTGGTTTAACTCCTGTCTACATAGTTTTTGAGTGCTGACCTGTTTAATGCCCTGTTTTGTATGAGAATACAAATAAAAGGAGTCAGACCCCAAGGAGACTTCTCATACACGTTATGGGTTCCGTGCCCGGTGACCACGCACTGAGTGTGTCACCTCGGCTTCCGAGGGGGCACAGTGGGCAGCACAGTTCCCGACTGAAGAGTGACTCACGGTCACACACCCTCAGTGCTGCCAGTGCCCTGGACCAGTAAGTTAGTCGCTGAGCACCCCGACCCCAGGCTTCTCGGTGGGCGCAGAACCCCCCCTCACCAAGTCAGACTTGTTCGACTTCAGCAAGGCTGAATATTCAGAGAATTTAAAAGTTCACACAATAAAATACTCTCCAAGATCTGAAATCTGCCCGCCCCCCGACACCTAGTGTGTGCACATATCACAGGGTCAGGAGGCTTTGTTGCAGAGGTTGGGGGCTCTGCTGGCACTAGCTGGGGCCATACTTCACAGCAGAGAATTCTCCCAAGTTCCACTGTCTTCGAATGTTTTGCCATCTGTTAAGGTGCAGAAAGGAAAAACCAGCCTGTGTCTTGAGCTGTGATGGTGGTGGTTCTATACATAGTGCTGTCATCAGAGTGTTCCATGCTATCTTCGCGTCGTGGTCAGGGCGTTACAAACAGTACATACATTTTTTTATGCGGTGTAGAAGAGTTATCTTGGACTTTGGACCTAGTCGTGCCAGAGCCAGGTACCTGCCTGACATACTTGGTGACCCTCCCGACTTCACACTCACCTCATCTCCCGAGAGGGTGTGGCCTGCTAGTGCCCACCAAGGCCGGGATGTAGCTTTGCAACTTCAAGGCCAGCCTCTGGTGGGTCTTTATGGACCAATAATCTAAAAGGGCTGCAGGTGTCAGGGGAGGCAGGGCCACCACGGGCAGTGCTGGGAGCGGCAGCTCGTCAGCTCAGGTGACCCGGGCGGAGCAGCGCCGATGGGCAGATGTAGCCAAAGGCTCCACCGCTGGCCTGCAGTGTGACCTCGGGCAGGCCACTTCCCTGTTTGTCCCTCAGTTTCAGTAAAATGGGGACGATGGTCATAATTACGATGCTTCCTGCCAGGTGGCGCTCGTGAGAGTTGGGTTAGCGGATGGTGTAAAGCGCTCAGACTCTCAGCTGGCACGTCAGGATGGTCATTTCCGTTCTTCCCTGGATTTTCGGTGCATTTTACAAACACATGGAAAGAAGGGCGTGTCAAGAGGACAAATCAGAAGAGCAGATAAGATCCGTAAAACCCAGGCCGTATATAGTCACAGGTCGGAGTAAGCCGAGAGGTGCAGAGAGTGCTGAGGACGGCAGGCAGGACTTTCTTGTAAAACCCACGGAACATAAAATTTACTATTTTAACCATTTTCAAGTGTGCGGTTCAGTTTGTTTGTTGTTAAAGTACATTTACAATGTTGTGAAACCTTCAGCTCTTGCCTACTTCCAGAATATTTCCATCACTCCGAGAGGAAGCCCCCTCCCCCCAGCCCCTGGGCACCTCTGATCTGTTTTCTGTCTCTGGATTTGCTGACTCTGGACTCTGCACTTTGCATCCTTTTATTATCCAGGCCTCCCCTAGGGTTCAAATAGGACTTCCAGCCCCTTGCGCCACGTCACCCAGCCAGCTGGGGACTATAGAGTAGAGATTCTTAACCTCCTAAACCAGCAGAATCTGATTGGAATTAGGTTTATCCAAAAAGTCAGGTAAAGCGGGGATTAAAAAAAGCAGACATGTTACATACATTTTATTTTAATGTAAAATGGAAGAAGATAACATCCATTTGCTAATGTTTTGATAGGAAGCTGAGGCCTTTTATTTTTGGTGGGCGTGGTCTAAACACTTCTAGGGAGGTCTTAAATATGCTTGCAAAGTAATCTGAGCAAATTCATCTAGATTTTTATGAGCCCCCCAATCTTGTAGAGTTGTCCCGCTCACACCTAATTAAATACTTTTAGCTTTATATAAGACTCCACAGTATTCAACTAATGGAAGAAATTTTCAATATTGAGGTATGGGGAAATCATTATGGCTTATACATGATTTAACATGAATTTTATGCTAACTACAATAGCCTGCTTGTGGCCTGTCAAACGTACATTGTACATCTGCCTTAGTCATTAAAGAAAAAGGTGCATTGGCCAGAAGTAAAGAACGTCCATGTGAAAAATAAAGATGGGGACTTGCCAGGTGGTCCAGTGGTAAAGAATCCGCCTTCCAGTGCAGGGGACGCAGGTTCGATTCCTGGTCGGGGAACAGATCCCTCATGCTGCGGAGCAACTAAGCCTGCGTGCCACAAGCAGAGAGCCTGCACTCTGCAGTGCTCTGCAACGAAAGATCCCCCGTGCCGCAACTAAGACTCAACGCAGTCAAAAAGAAAGAAAGAAAGATGAAACGCCTCCCTTCCTGGGAGGCCAATGCTGGTACTCCTTCAATGATAAGACTCCCTTCCCAGGTGCCAAGGCTGTACTGACTCACTGTGTACCTGCTCATAGGTTTTTGTTTTGGGGTTTTTTTTTTTTTTGAAACCTTGAAGGACTGTATCCCTGACTTGTTTAATGTTTTGTTTTGACAAGATACAAAACAATGCTGGAAACCCTGCTTCCGAGCAGTTGCTCAGTTACCTAAGAGGCCGTCTCCCGTCTCCCAGGCTGTAGTCCTGTTTGGCTCAAATAAAATTTTTTTCTATCCCTATTATAGATTGTTAATTGGTTATTTCTGTCGACACAACTTAGATTTGTTTTGTTTTTATTTCAAATAGGAGCAACACTTCTGTTTTGTTTGTTTTACAGTATCTCACCAGTCTGCATCCTCCTTTATTAAATCATGTATTATTGAACGAGGTCAGCTGGCGCGCACAGGTTTGGGAACAAATACGAGTGGCTTTGGCAAGACTCCAGCTCATGTGATTGGAGCAGAAGCCTGGGTCCTCCCAGCGAGGAGCGTCAGCCTTTGGTGTCCGAGTTTCCTGGAGACCGTGAGGACTTTCCCTGAGGACCAGAGCCTCAGAGGAAGGGGGAGAGAGGTGTCCTGGGCGGAAACCGGAGGAGCTGCTCCACGGCCCCAGCTGTGCTCGCTGGTGGCCACTGTCGACAAAAATGAACCAATAGGTGGTTAAAAAGAGAAACAGGATTCTATTCAAGCCAACCTGAGGATTACAACCCAGGAGACAGCTTCTCAGAAATCTCTGAGGGGTGCTTCACTTCTTAGAAGTCGAAGGCACAGTTATATGTATTTTTGAGACGAAATGACACACGTTTTACAGAGTTCACCAACGGTACATAGTCCAGATCTGCACGTCGGAGGCAAGCAGCAGATCACCATGACCCCTGACAGGGTTAGGAAAGGAATGTTCTTAAGGAATTCATTGCTGGTGTCTGAAGAAAGGAAGAAAAGTTGATCTTTGTGGTTGAGTAGACATTCCTGCCTTTGAGGAGGTCTGGTTAACGCATACACTGCCCATTAGGGAGGGCCCAACCTGGGCAGGGAGTATGTTATGCCTACATTTTCTTGTGCTGCCTCAAAAACACAAATTTTACTCCATCACGGCTCTTGGTGGCGCTGCTGACCACAGGCCGGGTCAGAAACAAAGCAGCCACCTGCCTGGCAGTTCTGTTCAGAGGCCTACACAGTCTCTCTGTGAGCTGTAGGAACGCATAAATCACGTGTTCCTTAAGCAGCGGAGAGGCGTGGGAAGGAGCTGATGGTCCCCTGCCCCACCCCAGTTCAGGCCAAGACAACCTGTGGCCTGTGTGGGTCCTTGTGCACCGTTCTCCAGGCTCGGGCAGACACGCATGATACACATGTTGTTAGGTATGTGGTTTCCAGAGTTATCTCGGCATTCAAGGCCCTCCAGAGCCTGCGCCACCGGCTTTGTCAATCTGACCTCCTGGGTCAGCGCCTTTGTCCGCACGCAGACACCCTGCTCGGGCCATTCTGGTCAGCCCAGCCTGAGACACCCCACGTGTTCTCACTTAAGCAGAGCCCACCTGTCCTTTGAGACCAGCTCTGGTCCCAGCTGACAGTTTCCTCTCTCTGGCTCTTTAGTGCCAATTCTCTGTCCTACTCACCTGACCCATCTTGTGCCACCTGGGGCTGTCTGTCCTGCGCCTTTTCATGAGGTCCAGCTGCCCTGCATCTGGCCTCTCTTTCTCAAGACAGGATATGCCAGCCTCCTCGGGCTTATGGGGAAGACAGGTTTGCAGTGAGAGCCTTTGCCCCTTTCCTCCCACCGACACGAGAGAGGGCGTGGTACCCCAGGTGAATGCCCAGAGTTGGGGGGGGCGGCTGCTGGAAGCAGAAACCAACATCTCATCCCCAGCTGGGTGCTTGCTAAGCTGTAGACCCTGCCAGCCCATCCTGGTGCCGCCACCAGGATGTGGAGAGAGTCCTGGGAGAGGTTGACAGGTGTCCCCTGAAGGTGGGGTGTACTTGAGCACAGCCTGGTGCTGGCTCTCACCTGGGGAATTCCAGGACCAGAGGGTTCTGCAGTCACCCTTCGAGGCCAAAAGGGACAGGGGTATAGTGGCTTTGGGATGAAGAGGACAGTTACTGTGGTCAACTGAATAATGACCCCCAAAGATGTCCACACCCCAACCCCCAGAACCTGTGAATATGTCACTTTACAAGGCAAAAGGGGCTTTGCAGATGTGATGAAGTTAGGAAATCTGGGATGGAGGCCATCATGGACTAGCAGCGTGGGCCCAGGGTCATCACAAGCGTCCTTAACAGAGGGTCAGAGACAGAGAGGAGATGTGATGCTGAATTTGAAGGGGGTGGAAGGGGCCACGTGCCACGGAGTGTGGCAGCCTCTAGGAGCTGGAAAGGGCAAGGAAATGGCTTCTCCCCTGGAGCCTCCAGAGGGAACAGTCCTGTGGGCACCTAGATGTGTCATACTTAGCTCCAAGGGCATTTGGAAAGCGCAGGCTTTTACCTGGCTGTTCATGTTGGCGGAGTGGCAACTGGGAGAGGTCTCTGCTCGGTGCCTTGCAGGGCATTTGGAGAGCTTGCTGGGGGTTGGAAGACCCAGGCAGCAGCTGGCACTCAGGAAATGATGTTTGCTGAAGCAGCAGACCTGCTTCTCTGTGTCACTCTTTTCAAAGTGTCCCGTCTGAAGGCCGAGCACATCTATACCTGTAACAGGAACCTTGCAGACTGGCAGTGATTAACTGAATGTCGGGACCCTTTGCTTTGATTTAACAAACAACGTTATCATGCAGTGACATGGCTTGCAGAAATTATGATCCAGAGGAGGAAGGAAGCCTGGGAATGCTTGGCGTGCTGCCTGGTGGTTAGCTGGGTGATTTCCGCTCATCTTAACCAAATCTCTTTACCCTCTTTCAGTCCAGTGGTTCAGAGAGGCCCAGGAGAACCTGGCAAAGCCCTGTCACCCCTCTGATTGGCTCAGGAGTCAAGGGGCACGAGCAAGCCCAGGGTCCAGCAGACAAGGGCTTCCTTCCGTACCCACCAGGCAGGACACTTCCCCTTGGGGTCTGGGCAGTCCTGGAGTTTGAATGCCACCGTGTCCTGGGAAATGTGCACCTTTGTGCCTGACACTCCCAGCACACCCCCTTTTGGGGGAGGAGAGCGTCCTACCCTGGCTGTGAGAGCTGGACCTCAGCCCGCTGCTGCGTTCCCTCCCTCATCCGCGACATGGCAGGGGAGCACTTCCGACGTGGCAGGTTTCCTGTGCCCTGTCACATCTCCTCCCTGCGACAGTCATACGAAGCAGGGACCAGTACTGTCATCTCCATTTTGCAGATGAGAAACTGAGGCCTCGAGGTCAGGGAAACAGAGCTGGCAGGTGGCAGAGCCAGAACCTGACCCCTGAGTGGACGCTCTCTACTCTGCACACTCAAACCCTAAGCCCCGCTCCAGAGTAGTCCAGGCAGGGCTGCCGGATTTAGCAAATCAAAGAAGCTGGCCCAAGTTCAGTTTGAATTTCAGATAAACAAGGAATTTTTTTTTGAGTTTAAGTATGTCCTGAATAGTGTATGGGATATACTTATACTTTTAAAAAATTCTGTGTTGTTTATCTGAAATTCAGATTTAATCAGGTATTCCCTATTTTACCTGGCAACCCTAACTGCAAGGCAAAAGCCACCACGTAGCCCTGTGTGAGCCAGTGGCCATGGGACAGGGAAGGTACCGCCAGCATAACATCGATGTGCAGGGTGAGGGCCAGGATGTCGAGTCTCTGGGCGTGGGAACCCATTCTGGAGAACAGGTCTATCAGTCCCCGGGGCCAGCCCTAAGCTCTCCCCAAGCAAAGGCAGAGCAGCGTGTGGCCTGCAGCGCCTGAAGAATTGCTTGCACGTGCAGAGAGAAAGGTGGCCTTGGGGATACTCAGCGGGGAGGCAGAGGAGACCAGGTGTGTTGGATTAGAGTTTGCAGTGCCAGCTGGTCCACTGTGCAAGGTGGGCTTTGAAGAGCCGGCCTGGGGCCCTGCAGCTGTGGCAGCCGGCAGGACCCACCGAGGAGCCAGGGCCAGGACACGAGTCCCACTGTGGCCCTGATAGCTCTTGGTGGTGTTGGGCCCAGGTTGCAGCTGTGTCTACAGCTGTGCAGGCAGACGGCACGGCCCTCAGGAGCACCTGTGTAGGAGCCTCCTGCAAGTGTGTGGGCCAAAGCCCCGTTATCACCCTCACCCTCTGGTAATGGAAGCTACCTTGTCTTATGTGGTTACCACGGCTGGGAACTCTGACCACTTGACCTCATCGAATCCTCATAGAACCCAGGAGTCTCCTGCCATTAATAGTTTTACAGATGGAGACGTGCTCAGAGAGGTTAAGTAACTCTGCTGAGACCACAAAGCCAGTGAGTGGCAGAGCTGGGGCTTGAAGCCCCTATCTCTAAGCCCTTGCTTTTAACCACTGAACAACAGAGCACTCTTCATAAGGCTGGGGGCCCTGAGAGCAAAGGCTTTGAAGTGGTAGACAGAACATTCATCTGCACCGCATAAAATGTTCCTGCCTGGGTTTGAATAAGGCTCCCCCATCACGGACACACATCTCAGGATGTACTGAGGTGTGTAGCTGCTTAACCAGCCTCAGCTTATATTTTAGATCAACAAATGAAATTTAGGGACTTCCCTGGTGGTCCAGTGGTAAAAAATCCACCTTCCAGTGCAGGGGACGCAGGTTCAATCCCTAGTGGGAGAACGAAGATCCCTCATGCCGCGGGGCAACTAAGCCTGTGCACCGCAACTACTGAGCCCACGCGCTCTGGAGCCCGTGTGCCACAACTAGAGAGAGGCCCTCGCGACGCAGCGATAGATCCCGCGTGCCTCAACTAAGACGCCACGCAGCCAAAATTTTTTTTCAAAAAATAAAAATAAATATTAAAAAAAGTTTAAAAACAAATGACATTTACCAAGAGGGCCCCATCAGCCCACCAAACACTCTTCCTGGGAGCTCCTGACCTCCCCTCTCTGAGGGGAGAGGGTCTGTCTTCAGACCTGCAGGAGGGTTGCCAAAGCCATGCCTAGGAGCACCCTCTGCCCCGGTGTTGGTGGCAACCTTGGAGGAGGTTGCCTCAGAGCCACTTGGGAGAGGCAGTGTGACACTGCATGCAAGTGCCCATGTGCTGAACGGTTCACATCCCAGGCCCAGCTCTTTCTAATGAGATTTAAGTGAGGATTAACAAGTAAAGCATGTTGAAGGCACTAGAAGTACCAGCTCTCCTAGGGAGGTTGACAGAGCGACTTGGTAAGCTAGCTATTGCTTTTCACAGTTGAGAAAAGCCCTCATCATCAGGGGCTCATGTGACCTCCCTTCACCCTGCAGGAGGCCGCCTATAGCTTCTGGGATGGACTCTATTTATTTATTTATTGTTGGCTGTGTTGGGGTCTTTGTTGCTGTGCACTGGCTTTCTCTTTGCGGCGCGCGAGGGCTACTCTTCGTTGCAGTGCGCAGGCTTGTCATTGCGGTGGCTTCTCTTGCTGCAGAGCACGGGCTCTAGGCACGTGGGTTTCAGTAGTTGTAGCATGGGATAGACTCCTTTTGATTCCATGTGAGGCAGCCCTGTCCAATGGATATAATGTGAGCCACACCAGTAATTTTAGATTTTCGGTAGCCACATTAAAACAAGTAAAAAGAACCAGGTGAAATTAATTGTAATAATATATTTAACTTAATATACCGAAACTATTGTTTCAGTATACAGTATAAAAAATATTAGTGAGAGTACTTGTTTTTGGGGGATTTTTTTGCAGTATGCGGGCCTCTCACTGTTGTGGCCTCTCCCGTTGCGGAGCACAGGCTCCGGACACACAGGCTCAGCGGCCATGGCTCACGGGCCCAGCCGCTCCGCAGCATGTGGGATCTTCCCGGACCGGGGCACGAACCTGTGTCCCCTGCATCGGCAGGTGGACTCTCAACCACTGCGCCACCAGGGAAGCCCGAGTACTTGCTTTTTAAACTGCGTCTTCAAAATCCAGTGTGTATTTGACACTCACGGCTCATCTGGGTTTGCACCAGCCCCGCTGCAAGTGCTCAGTGGTCACGTGTGGCTGCCACCATGGAAGGTGCACCTCTAGGGCCTGTAGGATAGCCAAGCCCATGCCCTGATTCTTGGGGATGTACAGGGAGGGAGGGAGGGAGATTACACTGCGGAGGCTGGCCTTTCTGTCCGTGGTGTCATTTAATCTTCAGAGCAACCTCAGGAACTAGGTATTATTGTGCTTAATTTTTAGAGGCTCAGGCTTGCCTGAGGTCACTGGACAAATTGCTCCCCCTTCAGCCTTCTGGCTGGTCAGCTTGCTCAGGATTTTTGCTGCCAGGACATCTGGTCAGTTCCATTCAAGGCCAGCCTACCCTCCCAGACCATCTCCCCGGATGCTCTCCAGGGTGGGCTGCATGGGAGCCTGGGGAGCTTAGCCCTGGGCTCTCACTCGGCTGAAAACGTACCTGGAGGCTGAAAGCAGACTGGCTCCATCCCGCTTTTTTGTGAAAGGAGCCTCTGGGGACTGAGCCTCCCCCCATGTCCCCTGATTTAAGCCCTTGCTCCATGGCCCACCCACCTCGTGGTTACAAGCGTCCCAAGGACAGCTGGTGCGTCCCAAGGACAGCTGGTGCGTTACTATCCAACCTATGCATTTCTCGGGGCACTTGAAGGGCCTCTGTGATCACTGTCACTCTGCGGGGCGGCCTGAACCAATTTCCTGAGGATGATAGATTTCTTCTCATTTGCTGCTCTCAAGCTGCGGTTCCTTCTGTGTCTGGGAGCAAAACACTTTCAAAAGAGGTCATTTCCTGGGACGAACCCCCGGGGGAGGGGGCTTTGGAAGGGGAGTTGTCCCAGGCAGCACCCACTCGGCCCCTTCTGCCCGGTGGTAGGGATGACTGCCCCCACCCCCCAGGCTCAAGGGAAGCCAGGCTTGGGGAAGGGAGAGGAGAGAGGGGTGGGCTGGTGGGGGGTGGGTAGCGAGGCTGGGAGGGGATGTGGAGGGGATGGGAGTGGAGGGTGGGAGGGATAGGAGTGGAGGGATGGGAGGGGTGGGTGGCAGGGAGTGGACGGTGGGAGGGGAGGATTGTGATGGTGTGGGAGGGGCGGGGAGTGGAGGGGGGGCGGGGAGTGGTGGGAGGGCAGCCGCCCGTAGCTCCCGCTTGGATGTCCTCTGGGGGGTGGTTCTCAACTATGGCTGCATGTCAGAATCACCTGGAACTTTAAAGATCACCAGGCACCACCCACAGAGATACTGATTTTAAGGGTCCGGGGTGTGGCCTGGGATCCGGCTGTTTAGAAGTTCCCCGGGTCATTCTAATGCACTGGATGGAGGCACTCTCTGTCCTGCAGGTGTGGAGAGACAGAGACAGCCCCTTGTCTAGAGAAATTGTCCAAGACTTGAAAATGGGCAAAGTGATACTGGGCGTGCCGGGTGCAGCTCATGCCCAGGGGTTGCCTTGTCCTGGCCGAGCCTGGACCCTTGTCTTTCTCTTGACGAGGCTACCTTACAGCTCGATGGGGGAGAAGTTGAGCTGTAGAAAATGGAAATAATTCTTGTCCACAACAGTGCAAATGGATTTTGTCCCGCAGAGATACAGTTGGTTTCTGTCATCTGGAGAAGATGACCTCAAACATTACATTTTATTGCCCCATTGACCAGTTTTGCATCTCTTAGCAAATTCGTTCTGGCGTTCCTGATTGCCTCTATACATGGCTGATTTTCAAATTTTCCTTTCAACTGGTCTTAATATCTTATCGGTTCCCTCATTAATTAATGAGTTGGAAACAGTTACTTACATATGTCCATTTTATATGTGAAAGTCATGTTTTCAACTTTTTGAGCATTATAATTTAGCCCGCCTAAGGGTGAGTGGTGTGCCCCTCCCTTCCTGCTTCCTCAGCCCCTACACGCCATCCCGCCGTCTCCATCACCTTGTGCTGTCTGACCTGCCTGTCTGCCCAACTATACTCAAATGTATGCACATGAAGTTGTTCACAGTATTTATATATAATTTTTAAATCTCTCCTACATCTGGAGTTAGATCCCCTTTTCCATTCCTGATAGTGTTTGTCTTTTACGTTTTTTCTTGCTTTTTTTCTCGGCTAGACTTTTTCTTTTTTCAGAACTTTTTCAAAGAAAGCCCTTGTTTCATTGATGCCCTCTCTTTGTTTTCTATTGACAGTTCATGAATTTTTGCTTTCACCTTCGTTATGTCTTTTATCTCACTTTCTTCAGCGTTACTCTGCTGTCTTTTTTTTCTAGCTTCTTGAATTGCCTGCTTAGCCCATATTTTCCACCTTTCTTATTTTTAGGGGTTTCCGGCGCCCTTTAAGTACCATGTTAGCTGCATCTCCCATGTTCTGATGACCTAGTGGACACACCTCCTATGCACTTCTGTGGCCCCCCTTCCTTTTTTTAAAATTAATTAATTAATTTATTATTATTATTATTTTATCTATTATTTTTTGGTCGTGCGGCATGTGGGATCTCAGTTCCCTGACCAGGGATGGAACCCTCACCCCCTGCGTTGGAAG
The DNA here is from genome assembly GCF_963455315.2 of Globicephala melas. Taxonomy (NCBI): domain Eukaryota; kingdom Metazoa; phylum Chordata; class Mammalia; order Artiodactyla; family Delphinidae; genus Globicephala; species Globicephala melas. The sequence goes on along the minus strand of NC_083333.1, from coordinate 29,248,908 downwards.
CACGGAGTCTTAACCACTGGACCACAAGGGAAGTCCCCTGGTGGCCCCTCATCTTACTCCGGCTGCTGCCAGCACTTCTGCCCAGAGCGGGCATCCAAGTGGAGAATAAAGAAGCTGCAGACTCCTTAAGTACAGCCTTGGAGATCACAGTATCACTTCTGCAGCATCCTATTGTCAAAACAAGTCACGGGGCCAGCCCGGATCCTAGAGAGAGGGAAATAGACTCGACCTCTTGTCAGAGAGTGACAAAGAATTTTCCATCATCTTCCATCCACCACCACAGTGAAAATACTGCCCATCTAGTCTATTTATATAAAGTTCAAAACAGACAAAACAAATCTACAGGAATAAATAGGTGAATAGAGGTTGCTTCTGGGGGTTGGGGCTGGGGATGGACTGAAAAACTATACAAGGGGATTTTCCAGGGTGCTGGCAAGACTCTATAGTGAGTGGGGGGGTGTCAGTTACATGGGTGTATATGTATTTGTCAAAACTCATCAAACTGGACACTTAAAAGCTGGGCGTTTGGGCTTCCCTGGTGGCGCAGTGGTTGAGAGTCCGCCTGCCGATGCACGGGACGCGGGTTCGTGCCCCGGTCCGGGAAGATCCCACATGCCGCGGAGCGGCTGGGCCCGTGAGCCATGGCCGCTGAGCCTGCGCGTCCGGAGCCTGTGCTCCGCAACGGGAGAGGCCACAACAGTGAGAGGCCTGCATACCGCCAAAAAAAAAAAAAAAAAAGCTGTGCGTTTTACTGTATATAATTATACCTTAATAAATAAATAAACAAGCAACAACATACTGCACAGCTATCTTAGCCTTAGTTCCCCTCCCCCCTCAACACACACACACACACACACACACACTAACCAGAGAGCCAGAGACAAAGGTTTATTTATTTGAGAAGTAATTCCAGTTAGCAGGAGTGAGGGATATGGGGAGTGGAACACGGGAGGTGGGAAAATCAATATGAGACGCGTCATCAATTTGGTGCTGCCCGTGGTGACTGGAGCTTGATTTCACCAGGACCTTCTCAGGAGCCTTATGAAATGTATCTCAGAACTGTCTGCCTGGAAGGACAGAGGTGAAGCATTTTTCCATTGGCTCCTGCCCCCATGGTCCAAGTTGACTTTTTGGCATTAACTCCCTGGTACTGAAATGGAGCAGGACCCTAGGGTCCTTGCCTCCCATGTCCTCAGCCTGCCTTTTGTCTGTGGAAAAGCTTTGGCCGAAGAATAAGTTTAATCAGAGAAATGAGAAATTACAGAGGCAAAGGAAAACAGTCCAGTGAGACTAAATAATAATAGTTTAGTCACTAAGCAAACTCAAGGACCTTTAGTTCCTCCTCAAGGGCTGTAGATAACATTCTGAGCCATATCCTCTGAGCTGTCTTATAGATGCTGAAAGCCCCACCAGGTGGAAGAAGTTAACTACATGATGACCAGGCTGTAGCCATGACATGGCTACATGACATGACAGCCAAGCTGCCACAATTCTGAGAATTGTGGAACAATGGGAACAAACCAACCCTGGAACTGAAGATTGACTGTACTTAAAACAGTCAAGATGATGCTGGTCAGACCACCGATGAACAATTTCAAGATGCCTGTCAGAGCTGCCTGTGCTGTTTCTACATGTAGCCCCCTCCCTCCATCTATAAAAGCTCTTGCCCACTGACTGTCGGTTGGGGGGAGTTGGCCCTCCCCCATCCCAGTTGCTGGCCTTTGAAGTAAAGCAAACTTTCCGTTCCACCAGGCTTGCCTCTTCATTGGCTTTTGAGCGGTGAGCAGCCGGACCCCACTTTCAGTTACAGTACTTTTGGGTTGTTCCCAGCTGTGATAGCCAGCTCCGAGACGGCCCCCAATGATTCTCGCGCGTGCATTCACGGCTCTGTGTGGGGTCAGCGCCCTCTAGCACTTGTGGACACAGCACCATGTACTGGCCATCGATCTGGTGCATCCACCACATCCTGGAGGACAGCACACTTGTGCCGCAGGATGTTAACTCCTTCTTAGGTGCCTTCGATAAGCCTCTAACGAGCCATCCTACTGTTCTCTGAGTCCAGATGATGGAGTATCTGGTGAGACCAGTGGATCTGATAGTGGTCGCCTGTACATTATCACATCTTTGCCTCTGGGAGTTGGGAGTGGGGATTGATTGGGACAGAAGGGAACCTTCTGGGGGGATAGTAGTAACGCTCTATATAGTGATAGAGGTTTGGGTTACAGTGTATGAATTTGTCAAAACACAGCGAATATGCACTTCAGATCTGGGCATTTCATTGTGTGTAAATTTTACCTAAAATTTAAATTATTTACCTAAATTACATAAATTACCTAAAATTTAAAGTAAAAACTATAAATAAATAGCTCTAGCTAATGATAGGTGTGCTGACTTTAGGGGAAGTGTACAGATGACAGCAATTTACTTTGAAATGCATCAAAAATAAGGTGCATGGATAGATGGATGTGGGGATGGACAGATAAAGCAAGAGTAATAAAATGTTAGTGGTAAAACTAGGTGATAGATATATGTGTTCACTGTTTAATTTTCTCAACTTCGCTGTATATTTCAGAACATTCATAACAAAATGTTGGAAAAAAGAGTGGGAAGTAGCTAGTGGTGAGAACCCAGTGGGTTCACTTGCATCTAGTGAGTTCATCACCGTGACCCAAGGAGCAGAACAAATTGGGGATGGATTTGAGCTGGTTCTGATCTCCTCGAGGGTTTGATATGTAGGTGAGTCAGGGCTGCAGGGAGCCCATAACTGGGAGGAAGACTTTTTAATCTTGCCAAAAAATATTTTTTTGCAGCAACATAAATAGCCTAAATTATGTCCACTTGGGGGTAAGGTGTTTTAACCTGCTCTTTGGGGAGGCCATGTAATGAATGAAAAACACTGGTCTGGACTCAAACAAATCCAATTTTTAGCTTCAGCTCTATTACTTATGAGCTAGGCCGCCTCAGGCAAGTCACTGGACGTTGCTGTTTCAGTCTCAGTCTCTCCATGTATACTGGGGGGCAGAGTCATGCCCACCTCGGAGGTAAGGTTGAATCCTGTCCTTAAGACAGTTTGTGCCTGGTACAAGTACGTTCCCAATAAATAGTAGTTTTTATTCCTCTACGTAGGTAAGTAGAGACACTTGCCCAGAAGTATTTGATTTTGTCTGGAGCACAACTCAGAAGGATAATAAGCGTAGGGTTTTGAACCGAGAAGACATCTCATCAAGTACCATATTTCTGACCTGTGGTTATTCAAAGATCCTCTACATCCACTGTTTCTCAGCTTCTTCGATTCTCAGTGGAGCTTGAAAAGAAAATCCACCCCATCTCACCACGTTTTACAGCATGTCAGTGTCACCATATTATTCGCTATGTTTCTTCTCCCGTCTTTCTCTCAAAACAGCAGTCGCAGGACGAGTAGCCTGTACATGTGTCATAAATTCTTTCTCCCTCCTGTCGATTTCTTGGCAAGCGTCTGATTCCATTATGACATGGAGAATCAACTTCGGGCCGCAGGAGGCTCACTGAGTTGCTGTAACGCCGGGGCATTTATTCATCATCCTCTCCCATGCTGCTTCCAGCCTTGTCACTCAGCGCAACAAATACTTAATGGGTCCCAACTCCTGCGAGGCTTCGCATTCCACAACCAGGAGGCTCTGCCGTGCATCTGCTCTTTCCCGCTTTCGTGAAAAAACTAGCAGAGGGATAATCGGAAAGTTTTATTCACGCATCTCCTTCTTCTCATCTGGAAGGGCTTCCAGACACACATGACTTATTTATATTCTCACTCTGAGAGAAGCTTGCTCCACGAATGCCTGCTGGGTAATTGAAATGACGGTCTTCAGAATTTTTCCACTTCCTGTCATTACGTGTTCTGTTGTCAACAGTGGCATTCCTGAAGGGTATACTGCTCTTGCGAGCACTTGCTGAGGTTTTCCAAGGGTCTGCAGGAGCCATTTTGACTTTGTTTACCGTGGCTGTTACTCAGTAACAGCTCAGTTGAGTACTCAGTTGAGTAACTTCTGGTTACTCAACATGGTGATGTGCTAGATGGTACCCAGCGGTGCTCAGGAAGAGCCCTTGTGGACAGAGAACGATGGAAACATTGTAATGGGGAAGAACCTTTGTATTCTATTACAAGCTCATCACTAAAGGGATGTTGCCTATAAGCTTAAATTATACATAATGGCCCACCTCTGGGAACCCTGCCTCCCAGGTAACGAGCATTAAGCTAAAATACCTCTGTTTAGCTCACAAGAAACGCGCTGACCAAGCCCACCTGTGAATGACTGCCAGAAGGAAGAAATGAACACATCCCCTCCAGAGGCTGACCGGAACCAGGAAATGTTTGACTTTACTCCCTCCTCTTTTAGTATAAAAGAAGCCTGAATTCTAACTCAGGCAAGATGGTTCTTTGGGACACGAGTCCACGGTCTGCTGGCTTTCTGGATAAAGTTGCTACTCCTTTGCCCCAGCAATTTGTCTCTCAAGTTATTGGCCGGTGGGTAGTGAGCAGCTCGTTTGGACTCGGTAACAACAGCTTTCTGCGCACTTTTCTCCATGGTTTTTCTATTCTTTTTTTCTTTATTGCAGCTATGACGGTTTGCCAGAGACAGAGGTCAGTGTAGCAGAGGGATGAGCACACAGGCTCTTGAGTCAGACAGCCCTGAGTTCAAATCCTGGATCCCCAACTGTAGTCGAGAAGATCTTTGCTTCTAATTCTTTACTCACGCCCAGTATCAGAATTAGAAATTGTCGCCCTTTTGGCATGTGACTTTGCAGCCCCTCCTGCTAGAGTGGGCAGAGTACGTGGGATGTGGAAGCCTGGTCCAGCCGAGGGCTTCAGAGGTGCCGTCTGTCCTGCCTACGTGTCCTCCATCTACCCTGAGAAGAATATGCCCTGGGAGACTGTTGCATCCCAGAACGATGCAGATGGACCCCACCTGAACCCATCCTGCAGCCTGGAGATAATCCCAGCCAACGCAGAGAACTGTGAATAAGAAAAACAAATGTTGGGGACTTTCCTGGCAGTCCAGCGGTTAGGACTCGGTGCTCTCACTGCCAGGGGCCCTGGTCGGGGAACTAAGATCCCACAAGCCCTGCAACATGGCCAAAAACTAAAAGAGAAAGAAAAAGAAATGTTAGCAGGCTTGGTTCACTTTTCTTTACAGTCCCAGAGAGTAAATAGTTTGGGGTTTGCAGGCCATCAGTCTCTCATGCAGCTCCCCAGTCCTGCCATCGTGGTACGGGAGCAACCACAGACAATGTGTAAACAAATGAGTGAGGCGGGTCTAATAAAACTTTATTTATGGACACTGAAATTTAAATGTCATATAATTCTCTCATGTCACAAAGTATTCCTCTTCTGGGTTTTTGGGTTTTTTTAAACCGTTTAAAAATGTGAAAGCGATTCTTAGCTGTGGGCCATAGAAAGACAGGTGGTGGGCTAGACTTGGCCCACTGGCTACGGTGTGATTCCCCTCCCCGCCAATTTTCAATTTTTTCATCATCAGATGGAGGTCACAATAGAATACTTCCCTCTGGGGAAATGAAGTGATGTATAGGGATGGCTTTGATGATAAGCGTTTAATCTGTTGTGGTTGATCATGATTAACTATGAGGAATCGTTATGATTTTATTCTAGAGTTCCATCATCCTAGTAGAGGGCGGGGAGAAGTGCTCTTCCTTTCGACCCAAACCAAGAGACGGAGTCATTCCCTTGCAAGCAAATCCAACACGTGGGGCTCCGAGGGGCTGGCTCTTAGAGCTGGGGATCCTTAGAGGCAGAGGCCGCAGGCAGCTCACTCCCAGGTGGGCTTTTGCAGATCTGCAGTCTTCTCCGCTCCCTGCTCTCGGAACAGACTGCGGCACAGAGGAGGTGTACCCAGGGGAGCTTGGCCTGGGTCCTCTGGAGTATCATGTGTAAAAAACATAGAAACAGATGTCTGCTTCCACCTAGAATATTCTGAGGGCAGGAATGTGGCCGGAGCAGCTGGTGGAGGCTGGGCAAGTAGGGACTATGATGCAGTTGCAAAGGAAGAAAGGATATGGGGTCCCCCAACCCATATCTTCACAGTTCTTAGAAGGCACTGTAGAGGCCCTCATTGCCTCCTATGGTTCCATGCCAGTGACAGTGAAGAGGCGGGAGTCATAGACCGCCCAGGCTGCCCTCAAGTGGACCACTGGGGAAGGGCCTGGGGTGATACATGGGCGTTCCTTTCAGAGGGCGTCCTCAGCAATGGAGATGATGTCCAGCGTGAGCCTGAAGAGCCCCCTAGAAAACTCGGGGAGTGATGGTCTCCGTGGAGACCCCCTTGAAAGCAGACACTACCTGGGGCAGATGGACTAGACCAAGTCAGAGTAGATGGGCACTGAGTCCCTTCCACTCCTGTCTCAGAGCCACGGCTGGGCTGGGCTGGGAGACTGGGGCCCGAAAGCTTTGAACTGGATGTGAGGCGTTGATTTAAAGCCAGCAGGATTTGTAATGACTGAAAGTGCTCAAGAAACAGTGGGATCTGCCTGCCTATCGGTAGGAGAAGGAAAGCAGAATTTGACAGAGTGCGGCTAACAGGATTGATTAGAGAAAGTGTAAAACCAGTTTGTTTAGACCCCCGAGTCTGAGACCGCTCAGTGAACCAGCTACACAATTGATTACAATCTTCATATTTTCCCTTCACCCCAGCTCCCCAGCTCCCCTGCCTTTGGCGAAATGTTACAAGCCAGTTATACCTTTTTGCCAGAGGAGGGAAGGAAAAAGAAAGAACGGAGAGAGAGAAAGAAAGAAAAGCACCGTTGGAGGGCTATTTGCAAGGACACACTGAGGCCCAGGGCGCACCATTTATCATGGGAACTCCCCTGAGTTAGATGGAACCTCGGTTCCCTTTCCGCTCTAGTGATTCGACTTCAGATTATGATCCACGTGGCTTATAAAACCATGGAAACACAGCTAAAAAGAGAGTTTACACTTCTGAGCTCAAATGAACCAAATGTTTGCTTCCTTTTTGGGTCTCTTCCCTGCTTTTCCCCTTAAAAGTTCCCAGTTTGAACTTTATCTTCTCTACCAGCATGGTTTAAAGACTCATTTCCTGAGGTACAACCCTTAACTAATGGAGATCTGAGGTTCCCCCCAGCCTGAATGAAACGCAAATTAAGTCACAAAAAATAAAGACATATTCTTTATGTCTTAATGTGATGGTATAGTCTTTGTATGTCTTTTTTTCTTTTTTCTTTTATTTTTTTTGCAGTACATGGGCCTCTCACTGCTGTGGCCTCTCCTGTTGCGGAGCACAGGCTCTGGACACGCAGGCTCAGCGGCCATGGCTCACGGGCCCAGCCGCTCCGCGGCACGTGGGATCTTCCCGGACCGGGGCACGAACCCGTGTCCCCTGCATCGGCAGGTGGACTCCCAACCACGGCGCCACCAGGGAAGCCCCATGCTTTCATTTTTTACATTGATGTCTCTGATCCAAATTGGATGCATCTGTGTGTAAGGAGGGAGGTGAGAGGCATGGTTTAAACAAATGCGTGTTCCCCTGAATCATGTGATGCCGCAGTTCCCAGCTTCCCGCCTCCATTTCACACGTGACAGGTAATGTTCACTTGGGTGATCCCCAACCCCGTGAGCCTGTGCAGGGCTGAGCAGGTGGCTGGAGACTCAGGGGAGTGGACGGGACACAGACACGGAGGGAGGGCCCTTCTCACAAAGACAGTGGAGGAGGTAGGAGAGGGAGGCATTTCCCAAGGAAAGTAGCAGAAAGAGAAAAGCAGGTGCTGAGAACTGAACTCAGGGGCACTGCCTGGGCTGGGAAGTGCGAACAGGAAAGAGCACCCTCAGGGTAACAGGCTGGTTGGAGGGTTAAGGGAAGAATGGAGTAGGTTAATGTAGCAGCAGTCTGGCCAAATATCACACAGAAGGACAGCCCAACAGCTAGAATTGCTTCTGCTGCATCCAGGATCTCATCAACATTTTGGGGGTAGCTGGTTGCAGAAGCAGGAGCGTGGGCTTTGGGGTTTGACGTCCTGCCTCAGTCCTAGACTAGCTGAGCGACCTTGACCAGGTTAACTACCCTCCCTCAAAAGCCTCCACTTCCTCCTTTATGAACTAGAAACAATTCCTGTCTCTGGGGCTGTTCTGAGGGTTAGGTGGGAACATCTGTAAAGCTCGAAACACAGTGCTTTGTGCCTGGGAGAGACTGATACCTTCATTATTTTTTCTTCCCCTCCCTCTTCTTTTGATTCCACAAGAGGGAAGCAGTGGCTGAGGACCCAGCTACACGCATTTCTTCAGGTGGAAAAGGTTTAAAGGCCTCCGGGTGGTTGCTTTTGGGGTTGGAGATAGTGGTGAAATTGGCGGGGCTGGGTGCTTTGGCCGGTAAAGCAGGATTTCTTTATAACGTCCACTCTGGAGGGGAACAGAGCCCCAGCAATACACCTGCACCTCCTTTCTCAGGTTCCACATGTCTGTAGCTGGTATTTATTGTCTGCAGCTTCCAGATGGCCTGTGACTGGAGGGAACAACGATGGGGGGTCCCACATGGACCCATCTCTCAACTGTAAAATAGAAACACACCAGCGAAGCCGACTTGAAAAGGTTTACGAAGGAATCAGGCTTCCTGGAGCATCTCCTCAGCTCTCAAGTGGTACCCAGCGGTAAGATGTGGATCTGAGTCCCCACCACCAGCAGGTCAGTTTCCCACAGGTGTCCAAGTGGCAGGTCTTGAAAGCATCTTGTAGCTGCGAGAACCCAAGTCACCTCTTCTTCCATGTCGTTTTGTGATTACTGCTTGAGAGAGACAAAAGAGAGAGACTGACAGATGGGAGTGTGGGGACGAGAGAGACAGAGAAAGAGAGAGAGAGAATGCACTAAGGAAGGACTCTCAAGATAATAAAAGAATTCCGAGTCCAATTTTTGTCTCTAGAGGTTCTCATTTTGCAAGCTGCCACAAGGATGTGGGGGTTCACGTGCAAACACAATTCTCCATAATCCTGCAGCACCTGGGCCCAGTGACAGACTGAGTCTGGGGGACATGTCACCCATTTGTTCTTCTGACCAGGCTCCTGCCACGCACCATCCTTCAGTCATGGATGGAGGGAGCAGAACGTTTCCATGCTCCCCAGATGCACCGTCTCTCTCCACCTGCTGGAGATGCCTCTGTAGACAGGATGCAGTGGGACTGGCCCCAGGTGGGCCCCTTTGCCTCCTCTGACCCTTTTTTTTTTTGCTTTCTGGTCACGCCGCGCGGCATGTGGGATCTTAGTTCCCCGACCAGGGATCGAACCCGTGCCCCCCTGCAGTGGAAGCACAGAGTCTTATCCACTGGACCGCCAGGGAAGTCCCAGCCTCCTCTGTCCCTTTGCCTTGGGTGGTCTCCGAGGTCCCCGGAGCTCAGGCCATCCTGAGGCTGATTGCCTTAGAATGATCTCCCAGTGACACCCATCAAGTTGTTCTGGAAATCTCCTTTACTTCGGTTTGGGGGGCAGAGATGTGAAGAAAGGACGGGAACTTGAGCTTCCGGGCCCTCCAGTTCTGTGATTCAAGGGCTCAAAGGAAAAGGAACTTCCTAAGCGGAGTGGTCAGGCTGCCTTTGCAGTTATGTGGGTGATGGGGCGATGAAAACACAGGTGCAGCCCTGGCACTGAAGAGGCAGCGGTGCCTGAGGAGGGAGTTGGCCGCGCGGGGGCGCTTGTGGGCCAAGTACACTTGGGACCCTCAGCTCCCCCCGCCCCTTCCCTCTTGGCACCTCGCCTCTGTGCCTCCCGCCTGCTTCCTGCCAAACCTTGTTGGTCCCCCCACCAGCTCCCCACAATGGCCGTGACAGCTTGTGCTGGGGCCACGTGGTGGGATGGAAGGGGGTTTATCTGTCCTAAACACTCGTGCCGCTGGCATGTTTTATGGGATTCCAAAAGCGCGGCGAGTGGAGGGAAATTCTTCCCTCCGGAGAGAGAAAAAAAGAAAATGAGGAATGAGAGAGATGAAAAGGCTTTTTTTCTTCCCCAAATTGGAGCCACACTTCAGATGAAAATAATGCATCTTGTGCCCCTGCCTGTGGGGCGCGGTGTTTTCTGCAGACTGAAAAAAAACCCAGAATGTGGAACAAAAGCTGGTCTCTGAGACCATTAGCCCCTTGTTTAAAGTGTTTAATTTCAAGCCTTCGACACTTTTTTTTTTTTTTTTAACGAATCCATGAGGCAACTGTGGGGAGGAAACAAGAAGCTGCCAGGTAGCGCTGTGTCTTGCTTGCTGGTCCAACTGTTCCATCTTTTGTTAAAGCCATAAATGCAGTTTTCAAGCCACTTGGCTTCTCGGATGCTGTATATTTAATTTGCCTGGAACATTCCACAGACTGCGCGCTTTTCAACAGCATCTCATTAGAGCTGTGTGACTGCCCATCTCTTCACGGGCAGTGCAGTGCTCAGCTTAACGGGCAGCCTTCCCGGCGGACTTTCGTCAGAGAAAATGCGTGACTTGGGCTCATCGGTTGACTTGTGTCCCCTCCAAATTCATATGTTGAAGTCCTAACCCCTAGGACCTCAGCATGTGACCTTATTTGGAAGTAAGGTTGTTGCAGATGTAATTAGTTGAGGTCATTAGGGTGGGCCCTAGTCCAATATGACCAGTGTCCTTATAAAAAGGGGAGATTTGGTCACAGAGACGTGCACAGAGGAAAGACAGCCATCCAAAAGCCAAGGGGAGGCACCTGGAACAGATCCTCCCACCAGCCTCAGAAGGAGGCTGCCGACACCTTGATTGCAGACCTCTGGGCTCCAGAACAGGGAGAGAATAAATTTCCATTGTTCAAGCCACCGGTCTGCGGTGTTTTGTTACAACAGACACACGAATTCCTCAGACATCATAGCAAAAGCCCCTGCGTGGTCTAGAGGGTGAAGGAGGCAGCCTCACTTTCGCCGTGTTGCTGAGCAAGGACCTGGTTTAGGGGACGGTGTCAGCTTTATTCAGCCCTGTTTCTCAGGCCTCTCTTCGCTCGCCATCACCCACCTGACTCACACCTGGGACCACCAGTCCAGGAGGCCAGGTAGAGGTGAGAGTGGCCTGCCGTCTGGTACTGCTCCTTCAGCACCAGTTCCCGTGGGCCACTGGGTCCCGCTGTGGCCCCTAGAGGTGCTGGGTATCTCAAACCCCTTGCTCTGGCCGGCACATCCCTGACCTCCAGGCCATCCTCCTCTCCAAGGCTCTCGGGCCCACGTGGGTGAAACATTTCCTTAACATACTCAAAGGCTAACCGTTTGACCCAGGAGGCCTGGCTTTCTAGGACATGTTTTTACACAGAACAATTGTCTGGACACTTGTCCTTCAGAGGCCTGCCTGGACCAATAGGGCAGTGAGAACATCTTCTGAGCCCCTTCTGACCATGAGAAGCGGGCTGAGGGGCTGAATCCTAGAACATGCCCTACACGGCTGCCTGTGTCATTGCAGCTGGTGCCTGACTGCCTGCACGTGCCAGTGGGGGAAGGAGGGCTGGTGGGAGAGGGTGGAGCCTGGCAACTGATCTGGGGACACTTCACGGGGTAGGGACAACTCTGTAGCCTTTTAAAGATGGGAAATGATAGAGCTGATCATGGGAAGTGATTTCCACTGTGAACAAGGCCAGACATGACCAACGTTTTGAGGTGGGAGCCGGCAAACCCAGTGTGGAGGACCCGAAGTGAAACCGACCCCCTAAAACCAGGTTCCTCTGCTGAGTTGATGATTCCAACACCTGTCCCCCTCAAGATTGGGGAGTGTCAAAGAAAAAGGGGGATCGAAACCGAACAGGGCCCTCCCAAGTACAAAAGCCTTTCTGTGTCCCCTGTTGCTTGTTTGTAGGAAAAAAGCTTCAGTCTCCTTGACCTTCCCTGCGTTCCAAAGGTCAGATTCAAACAATTACTAATCAGGGAAGGGAGGGAATGCAGAAACGGGGGAGGAGCCGCCAAGAAGCAGTAATGCAGCCATAAAGCAGGGTCCTTAGCGACATACTCTGAGCTCTTCTACAGGAACTAAAGCCCCCACCCCAGTGGAGGATGGTAACTTCAGGCTGAGCACAAGCAGGGGACCCCAGACTGGTTGGAACCGGAAGGCTGATGATGAGATTCCTGGAGCACCGCCCTGTTACCTCCCAGCAACCAGTCAGAGGAAGGTCACACACCTGCAGCCTGTCTCCCAAATTTTGCCCATAAACGCTCTTCCCTGAAGACCAGCATAGAGTTCAGGCTTTCTGAGTGCGAGCTGACCGTTCCCCTTGCTCAGCCCCTTTCTGCTCTCCAAACGCGGACGTGCTGGTTGGTCTGGCCTCACGGCGTCAGGCACGTGAACTGGACAGCGCAGGGCTTAGGTGAGGGCTGGGGCAGAGGACACGAGTGGACCTATTCTCGACTCCAAGGTAAGAAGGGAACCCAGATAACGAGTGCTCTATCGCAGGGCTGCTGTGGGCGTAATCGTGTCCCCCCATTCAAGTCCTAACCCCTGGCACCTGTGAATGTGACCTTATTTGGAAATTGAGTCATTGCAGATATAATCAAGTTAAGATGAAGACATACTTTGTTTGTTTGTTTGGCCGTGCCACGCCGAGTGGCTTGCAGGATCTCAGTTCCCCGACCAGGGATTGAACCCAGGCCCCAGCAGTGAAAGCACCAAGTCCTAACCACTGGACCGCCAGGGAACTCCCGAGATGAAGATATACTTGATTAAGGTGGATAAGGGCCCTAAACCAATAGGACTTGGGTCCTTATAAGAAGAGAAGACACACAGACACATAGAGACAACACCCTGTGGAGACAGAGACTGTCTCGGGACAGACTCTCCCTCAGAGCCTCCGGAAGGAACCAACCCTTCTGACGCCTTGATTCTGGACTTTTGGCCTCCAGACCTGGGAGAGAATAATTTCTGTTGTTTTGAGCCACCCTGTGCGGTCATTTGTTACTGCAGCCCCAGGACACGAATACAAGAGCCTACAGTGTGCAGGGCTTCACGTACGTCTCCATCAGATGGGAACAGCCGGGACGTGGGAGGCGGCTGCATTTTCCGGAAACATGGTCCCAGTGAGCCGCAGGGGGAGCACCTGAACCCTGGCCACCCGAATGCTCAGAGGGCCCGCCGGGCAGGGGAGGAGACTACCCCTCTCCCTCCAGGATGTTTAACCCACTCGACTGTCTCCTGCTCCGGAAAATCTTCCTCCCCTGCTTCCTGGCCCAGGCAGGGCCAGCCCTGTGCCTTCCACACACTGCCCGTCGCACCCTCCAGCCTCTGGCGGGCAGAGGGGTGGAGCTGGATGCCAGAGGGAAGGCTGTACCCACCATCTGAGGTTGGAAAACCTTCTTCCACAGGCAGGACAGCAGGATGTCTGGCCGCAGACACCTGCTGCCCGATACGGGTCACCCCAGGGCCACGCCAAGCCTATGGCTTTCCAGAGGGCAGAGCCCTGGGTTTGCCCAGCAGAGGTCTGAGCCAGACCAAGCTACAGCCTCATTTTAAAGGCACAGAGGATTCTGATTGTCACGAGAACTTGAAACCCTGTCCACGGTTCTGGAACACTCCTGGCCACCGGGTCTGGGAAGCCACTAGATGGCAGTAGAGACCGGGCCTGGCCCCAGTCTAGCCGAGTGGGGCTGGAGGAGAGGAGGGAACCCAGAGGAACCCGGGAAGGGGGGCATTTGAGTCACCTGTGTCAGTGAGGGACCCAGGAGGGGAGACCAAATTGTCAACATGTGTGGAGTATGGGCTGGGAGCCCCATGGTTAGACCCACAGGAGCCTCCTGCTTGGAAGGACGTCCCTTGGGGAGTCCACCTGGGCCCTCCATTTTTTAATTAAAAAAAATTTTGGGGGGCCACACCACGTGGCATGCAGGATCTTAGTTCCCCAGCCAGGGATCGAACCCCTGCTCCCTGCATTGGAAGCGTGGAGTCTTAACCACTGGACGGCCAGGGAAGTCCCTGGGCCCTGCATTTTGAAGCAGGCTGCTTTCCAGAGCCCCAGGACTTCCTCACGGGGCTTCCAGGGCCAGAGACTGATGTCCAGACGGTGTCCACCTGTTTGTCAGGCCAGGGAGATCCAGGGAGATGGGGGGGCACAGCAGAGGCCGCTGGGAGAACACGGGCCTGGGGGAGAAGCCGGGTGCCAGTACCTGCCCGCTGGTGACCCCAGCCGGGTTACTTAACCTCTCCTCACCTGTGAATTGAGGGTACGGACAGTATCTACCTGGTAGGGTTACATGAGACGGTACCTGCCACCCAATCCAGCCCAGAGTACACGCCATCACCAGCATCACCAGCTCTGTCATCCTCGTTGTTCTTAATGGTATGTGGTGACCTTAGAAAGGTGGGGCAAGTGTAAAACAGACAAAACAAACCACACGTGACTCGTTCACGTGCATGGACAGTCTGGACACGAGAAGCCCAGCTCTGAATGGCATCGTGGTCCACCCAGCCTCCTCTTACACATCTTCCCAGGGTGACCCATTCCCATGGGTCACTTGGGGCGTCTGCAGGTGTATCCAGGCTCCCTGCTGACCGCCAAGGGGCGCCCTATTTGACATGTTCCTATTGGGCGGGGCCTCTATCTGCCATTATCTGTGATGGTCAAAGGCGGTAAAGGAGTTGTGTTCTGAAGGGGCCCCCAGGTCAAAGCCAAGGGAGCAAGCCCCAAACTGGACGTCAGTCTCAGGGCCAGGCTGAGAGTCGGAGCCACTGTGTGGAGTCTAATGAGAGAGGATTGAGGTGGGGCGGAAGGTCTGAGAGGCCACATGCGTGGAGGCTGGCAGGGAAGAAACTCCAGAGAGAAAGCAGGGGCGTGGCAGCCTTTCAGGTCCTTCTGCAGCACGTTTGGTTAATGATGCTGAGCAGTGCCGAGTGGGCAGTGTGCAGACTGCATCGCCCTTGCAGGCTCATGGGGGTATTCGTTTGGTTCTCTGGAGGGATGCGGGGGACGCTTATGGGTTAGAACAGGAGCCTGTGTGTCCCCGCCATGAGCCCCTCTATGCAGAGTGTTCACTCTCAGTAAACACTGAAAGAAAGTGTCAGTAAGTGAACTTCTCCTGGTCACTTTGAGCATCATGTCCTTTATTCACTTCATGTACATCAGACAGGATCCTTCTGGATCAGTTAGTTCATCCAGATCTTTGGGAACCTCTGGAGAAGCATCAATTACCGTTGGCCAGCAAGCCTGGGCACGTTCCGTGTCCCTGAGCCAAAATCACAACCATCCTGTAAGATGCTTCACAGGCTCTTTGGACCTGGCGTTGACAGTGATGAAAGGCACCAGGGAAGCTTAATGAAGACGTTCTTAGTTCTTCAAAAAATAAAAACGACAGTAATAGCTAACATCTGTGGAGTGCGTACGATGAACCAAGTATCTTGCATGTATTACCTAATTTAATTTGAAATGACCCTCTGAGATAGGAAATAAAATAATTCCTGTCTTACAGATGAGGAAACCGAGGCTCAGAGACCTACGCGTTGTCACCAGTCCAGAAAGTCTTGAAGCCAGGGTTCAAGGCAGGCTCTGGTGAGCCCACTCTGCAAGAGAGATGCTCAGCATGTGTGCAAAACTCAACGTCGGGACGAGAGGTGAGGAGTTAAAATTGTCGTGAGGAAGTGGTTAGAGGAAAGCCTTTGGGTTGCAAAGTGGCTTAAGGTCCAGTCCCACTTTCCTCCAAATATCTTTTGAGAACTTTACAAAAGATTACATGAAAAGAGACCTCCATGGATAAGACAGCTTAGGGAATGCTGGATTAAGTCAAGTGTGACAGGGTTCTTTGTGGCAGGGTTTCGCCGGGGTTCCATTAAAGCCAGTGTGGGTCTCTGAGAAAGGAGGGGAGGGAGGGACAACGGTTCTGAAAGCTGTTTGATCCAGAACTCTCTTCACCATCACGCATCTGATGGGACTAGGGTTCCAAAGGACACACTTTGGGAAACACTGCTCCATTCGAATCTGGAAGACTAATGTTCCCTGTGGTTGGCAGGATAATGGTCCCCAAAGATGTCCTCCCTCTCCTGGAGCCTGTGAATATGTTAGTTTCGTGGTGTGCAGTAAGGGGTAAACCTTGCCCAGAGAAAGGCTCCTGGGAGGTCTGAGCCCCGGGAAGGTCCTGCCTGATAAGAGTGTCTTTGTTTACCTGGGGGCCTTGGCCGGCCAGGTAGTCTGTGCTAATGATGTGACTTGGTGGTGGGGGGCAGAGGGGTAGAGAACTTGGGCTCGACTTCTGGAGGGGCTGCAGACTAAGGTCGGCCACGTGGACAGTCCGCTGTGTCTACATGACTGAAACCCAGTGCAGGCTCTGGGCACCAAGGCTCAGATGAGCATCTCTGGTTGGCAGTATTCCATGTGGTTTTTTTGTTTGTTTGTTTTTTGTTTT
Organism: Globicephala melas; assembly: GCF_963455315.2. Taxonomy (NCBI): domain Eukaryota; kingdom Metazoa; phylum Chordata; class Mammalia; order Artiodactyla; family Delphinidae; genus Globicephala; species Globicephala melas. The sequence goes on along the minus strand of NC_083333.1, from coordinate 29,232,561 downwards.
TGCGGTACGCGGGCCTCTCACTGTTGTGGCCTCTCCCGTTGCGGAGCACAGGCTCCAGACGTGCAGGCTCAGTGACCATGGCTCACGAGCCCAGCCGCTCCGCAGCATGTGGGATCTTCCCGGACCGGGGCACGAACCCGCGTCCCCTGCATCGGCAGGCGGACTCTCAACCACTGCGCCACCAGGGAAGCCCTCCATGTGTGTTTTTGCACATTGTTGCTGGGAGAATCAAGGGCTGTTCACACAACTCCCCCTTGGAGAGGACACCTGGAAACTTACATCTGGTGTCTCCTGGATGCTGCCCCAGGTACCTCTTCCCACTGCTGATTTTAATCAGTATCCTTTCGCTGCAATAAACCTTAACTGTGAATGTAACAGATTTTTTCTTTCCTGAGTTCTCTGAGTCTTTCTAGTGAATTATCAAAACTGAAGGTGGTCTTGGGGACTTCCAAACTTTGCACATGGCAAAAGGGACTTTGCAGGTATAATTAGAGATCTTAAAATAGGGAGATCATTTGGGATTATTGGTAAGGGGTGGGTGGCTGCAGAGGGTGTCATTATATGAGCCCTTAAAAGTAGAGAAGTTTTTCCAGCTGAAGACAGAAGAGGAAGCAGAGAGATTTGAACTGTGGTGGGCCCTCCACCTGCCACTGGTGCAGGGGACACGTGGAAAGCACGAGACAGAATGTCAGCATTATCTAGGAGCAAAGACTGGCCCCAGCTGACAGCCAGCAAGGAAGGGGGAACCTCAGTCCTTCAACTTCACAGAACTGAATTGGCAATTACCCGAATGACCTTGGAGACAGATTCTTCTCAGTATTTGCTGATCACAACCCAGCCTGGCTGACACCTTGATTTTGTCCTTGTAAAACCTGGAGCAGAGAAAGGAGCGGGCCAACTGGACTTCTACCCTGTGAGCTAATTAATTTGTGTTGTTGTAAGCTGCTAAATTTGTGGCAATTCGTTGCAGCTGCAACACGAAATTAGTGTACTCACCCTTTATGTGTTCTTTCTGTTCCTGTTTTCCAGACCAAATTGCATGATCTCTGGCCCCCTTGCAGCAATGTTCCATCCTGGGCATCCCCAGGGTCTGTCGCTCTCGACCCCGGCTCCAAGGGTGAGGCCTGAGTGCCAAAGCTCAGAGGTCCTTTTCAAATTTTCAGTATGAAATGGGGTCTTTGAAGCCTGGAGAGAGCGGCAGGGGAAATGTGTTTGGCCCCACAAAAGCTATTTTGAATTTCAACGCAAATATTCCAAATCTAGAAGCCTTCTCCAGCACACGGACTGCATGGAAAATTGAAGTTGCTTAAATATGATTATTTGGCTTTATGCTGAGTTAAAGAAACCGGACACAAAAGAGTCCATTCTCTGTGATTCCATTTCTGTGAAGTTCTAGAATAGGCAAAACTAATCTATGTGACAGAAATCAAAATACTGGTTGCCTCTACTGCGTGAGTGGTGGGTTGAGGGGGGGGTGGGTAGAGATTGACTGGGGAAGGACAGGAGGGAACTTTCTGGAGTGAGAGAAGTGTTCTAAATTTTGATAGGAGTGTGGAATACACTGGGATGTATATTGGTCAAAAATCCTCCAATTTGGGGCTTTCCTGGTGGCGCAGTGGTTAAGAATCCGCCTGCCAATGCAGGGGACACTGGTTCGAGCCCTGGTCCAGGAAGATCCCACATGCCGCGGAGCAGCTAAGCCCGTGCACCACAACTACAGAGCCTGCGCTCTAGAGCCCGTGAGCCACAACTACTGAGCCCACGTGCTGGAACTACTGAAGCCCACGTGCCTAGAGCCCGTGCTCCACAACAAGAGAAGCCACCGCAATGAGACGCCCGTGCACCGCAACGAAGAGCAGCCCCCTGCTCTGCTCACCGCAACTAGAGAAAGACTACGCAGCAACAGAGACCCAACGCAGCCAGAAATAAATAAATAAATTTATTTTTTAAAAAATCCTCCAATTTTGTACTTAAGATATATTCATTTCAATATATGTAAATTACCTTTGATTAGAAATTAGAAAAAAATTAGAATAATTGCTTAGAGAAAAAATAACAGAGTGATGCGAACAAGCCTTTGTCATTTAGAGGAAAGGAACTATAGCTTTACAGATAAAACAAATTTCTCTGTAGACCTTTGTGCGTTTGCCCCCATGCCCCATTTTTAATTTTGTTTTCATTTTTATTGTATTTTAATTGTTTTTTTTTAGCTGCGCCGCGTGGCACACAGGATCTTAGTTCCCCAACCAGGGATCTAACCCATGCCCCCTGCAGTGGAAGCACGAAGTCTTAACCACTGGGCCGCCAGGGAAGTCCCTTTATTTATTTATTTATTTATTTATATCAGGGTATAGTTGCTTTACAATGTTGCGTTAGTTTCTGCTGTACAGCGAAGTGAGTCAGCTATATGTATACATATATCCCCTCTTTTTTAGATTTCCTTCCCATTTAGGTCATCACAGAGCACTGAGCTCCCTGTGCCATACAGTAGGTTCTCATTAGTTATCTATTTTATACATAGTAGTGTATATATGTCAATCCCAATCTCCCAATTCATCATCCCATCCCCCTTGCCCCCCTTGGTGTCCATACATTTGTTCTCTACTTCTGTGTCTCTAGTTCTGCCTCGCAAACAGGTTCATCTGTACCATTTTTCTAGATTCCACATTTATGCGTTAATATACACTATTTGTTTTTCTCTTTCTGACTTACTTCACTCTGTATGACAGTCTCTAGGTCCACCCACATCTCTAAAAATGACCCAGTTTCGTTCCTTTTTATGGCTGAGTAACATTCCACTGTCTATATGCACCACATCTTCTTTATCCATTCATCCATCAGTGGACATTTAGGTTGCTTCCATGACCTGCTGCAATAAACATTCAGCACTGTAAATGGTGCTGCAATGAACATTCCTATTTTATTTTTAAATGCATTAAAAATCGTGCTAGTCTCCTTTGCTATATGGCCTTCAAACTGCATGAAGTGCAATAAATCTCATTTTAGATTAAATATATATATATACATATGTATATAAAACACACCCTTCAACAGGCATGCTTGGCTCTGGGGTTCGATGGTGATAGATGGACGTTGGTCTGTTTCTGCTGGTCTCCATCCCTGTGGGTCCTAACTGTAGGAAAGTCATCAATGTGTGATAGACTGGGAAAGGATGGGGATTCTGGTATTGGGTTTAGGGGCTGGGGCACAGGACCCTGAGGTGCGCATCAGATGGGTCTGGGGCACATCCCACAGCCCCACCTGCCTTTTGTAACCAGGAGAGGCTGCAAGGGTGTTAAGTGCTCAGAGAGTTAGCCGAGTGTGGAGAAAACGTTCCCTCAAGCACTGAGGTGTTACAGTCTTGAATGGTCCCTGATGAGATTAAGAGTTGGGTCTGAGTTGACCCTGCCTGCTTGCCTGGGTAGGAATCAGTGTCCCTCGGAGGAGGTGGGGAGCTGAGAGCTCTGGTGACCCTGCCTGCATCTCCTTTTGAGCATCTGAGGAAGCTCTTGATAAGGGTTGGTGTGTGGATGCCAGGGAGGTCTGGGTCAAGGCTGCAGGATGTGGTGCCTAGGGGAACACCAGAACCCGGGACAGACCAGGGAAACAGGGCTGTTCCCATCATCGGGCCTAAAAGATGGTTGGGCAGAATGCAGGATGAAGGCTCAAAGTGGAGGGATGGGGCTTCCCTGGTGGCGCAGTGGTTGAGAGTCTGCCTGCCGATGCAGGGGACGCGGGTTCGTGCCCCGGTCCGGGAGGATCCCACATGCCACGGAGCGGCTGCGCCCGTGAGCCATGGCCGCTGAGACTGCGCGTCCGGAGCCTGTTGCTCTGCAACGGGAGAGGCCACAACAGTGACAGGCCCGTGTACCACAAAAAAACCAAAAAAACAAAGTGGAGGGATGTACTGAAAAGAAAGACGGCAACAGGGAGTTGGGAGTCTGGACTGGTCCTGGGTCCATGGAGCCTTTTAGAGGTGTTGATGAGCAACCCATGGGTGGATGAGACCCTAGGAAACCCAGGGCAGGCGTTTGACTTTATTTTTTTAACCTTTGGATTTAGGGGCACATCGGTAAATTTTAACAACTGATTCTCTGAACCAAAAAAAAAAAAAAAAAAAAGCCATGATTTATAGTATTTAGCAATTTCTGTGGTGTAAACACTCTCCCACTGAGACTGATTTCAATCTATCAGCATGAACACAGGCTTAAGTTATACCATTATCTAGTATTCCCACCATGTAAATCCAATGGACATAAACAACCTCAAGAGCATAGATGACGTAAAGCATAGTAATTAGCAAGTGATGAGTTTGAGTATTCATCGTCTTTTTCTATAAAGTGTGTTGTACGTTTACATAATTTATTTTTTAAATCATGGCCGTGTTTAACAATTGGTTTGCCAAAGAGCTGAACATTTCCCAATCTTATGAGCCACTATGAGCTGGCTCTAGAATCCCACTGTGGAGACTGAATCTGAGAATAAAACAGCCTGAGTAGCTCCAAGCCGGGGATTTGGGCGGTAGCCAAGACATTGAAAAGTCCAGTTGGAAGAAGGAAGTTTTTCTAAGCAAGGCTCTCCGCTGAGATAACACAGTCCCTGGGAGTGTCATGAATAGAACAGGCCCTAGGTAAGCGCTGGTCCAGGAAATGGGCACTTACCTTTCCCTCAATTCTACCCCACTGTTTCTTTGTGTATGATTTTAATACCTTGTATTTTTATGCCCTCATGTACAGTTTTCTGTCGATTTTCATGCCCCTCTTGACAGCTTCCATTTGTTTTACGACATCCTCTACATGGATTTCAGTGTTTGGATGTTAGTAGGAGGTTTTTTCTCTCTCTTTTTTTTTTTTTTTTTGCGGTACGTGGGCCTCTCACTGTTGTGGCCTCTCCTGTTGCGGAGCACAGGCTCCGGACGCGCAGGCTCAGCGTCCATGGCTCACGGGCCCAGCCGCTCCGCGGCATGTGGGATCTTCCCGGACCGGGGCACGAACCCGCGTCCGCTGCATCGGCAGGCGGCCTCTCAACCACTGCGCCACCAGGGAAGCCCAGTCGGAGGTTTTAAGCTGCTAGATGTCCAGTTCTGTTTGTCGATGGTTCTCAGTCTCAGCTGAATATTGAGATCTCCTTGGAGGCTTTTGAAATTCTGAGGCCTGGGTTCCACCCCACCCCCTGATTTGGAATTAATTGCTCTTGGGTTCAGCCAACAGTGGGTGGTTTACAAACTCCCCTGGTGGTTCGAATGTGCAGCCATGCTTGAGATGTGATTCACATTAGTTAATTCATTCACCACATGCTGGCTAGGTTTCATTCATTCCTTAAACACTGACCTCCTCCTATGTGCCAAGTTCCTGATATGAGCCAGGCATTGGGGAAACAGGTGAAGAAGCCATCTTCCCAGCCCTCGAGGACCTCACAGTGAAAGTCCGGTGGGGAAAACGGCCACCAAGTAGAACAGTCTTGCTGTCATTCCCCAACACCCATTGCAAAATGTGGCCACAAGTTCCTTCCATCCCTGCGTGGGCATCCCTTTGCAATGTGACTTTGCCAGGCCTTCCATCCAAAGGTGAAGTCTACTCTACATTCCCTAGACTTGGTCTGGCCTTGAGATTTGCTTTGGCCAATAGAATGTGGTAGCAGTGGCATGTGATGAAGTTTAGGCAAACCATGAAGTGTAAGGGGACCATCCTCCAAAAAGACCTCCCTCTCCGATACCAGCCACAAGTTCTGGGGTCCCAGAACCATGCTCACTTCAGACCAGCTGGCTGTGAATTTGGGGGTCCCCAGAACCACCCTCAGGTTGGACAATTCACTTAGAATGACACAGGAGATGCAATATTTACTATAACAGTTTTATAACAGTGAACGGATGCAAATTAGAACCAGCCAAAGGGCAAGGTGAAGGGCAGGTAGGGGTTCAAACGCGAAGCGTCCAGTCATCCTCCCTGTGGAGTCCTGGCTGGTGTCACTGTCTCCTCGCTACGATACAGGACAATACTCGAGTCTTGCCAACCAGGGAAGCTCACCAAGCCTCGGTGTCCAGAGTTTTTACTGGGGCTCCATCACATACTGCCACACAGCTGCCCTTCAGTTTCCAGTTCCTTTAGAAGCTGCAACTGTTGTGGCATGTCCCGAGGCCCCATCACAAATCACATTGATTTTAAATTCCAGGAGCCAAAGCCCCCACAGGCAGGACATTGCAGCAGCCTAGAGATTGTGTTCCAGCAGCTGAGGGCAGAGGCCAAACCTCCCTTTGGTTAATGTTAATTCTTCCTTCAGGCATCATATAACTTGCAGCTTCCACTAGTACCCTCTCAGAATGTCCCTGTCACCCTATGAAAAAGCCCAGGCTAACCTCCCTGAGGGTGAGAGACCCCTTGGAGGAAGATGTCAGCCTGACAGCCTACACCAACCTCCAGACAGAGTGAATGAGGCTCTCAGGCTTTCCAGCCTCAGTCAAGCCACCGGATGACTGTAGTGACCCTAGGATAGGTTACCAGATAAGATACAGGAAGCCCAGTTAAATTTTAATTCCATATAAATGATAAATAATTTTGAGCATAAACTATTGCCTGGGACATATTTTTACTGAAAAATTATTTGTTGTTTCTTTGAAATTAAAATTTAACTGGTCATCATGTATTTTTATATGCCAGGTCTGACCATCCTACCATGAGCGAGACCATAAGAGACCTGCCCAGTGGTGCCCAGTCCGAATTGTTGATCCAGGGAGTTAGGAGCGAATAAAATAGTGTTCTTTTAAGACCTAAGTGTTGGGGTGCTTTGTTCCACAGCAACAGATAATGGACGCACCATCCCCAATGGTGAGTCTGGGGATGGTGCATCCGTTATCTATTGGAGCTCTCAAACTCCTCCATGCATGAGAGTCACACAGAGAGCCTGTCAACATGCAGTTTGAAAAAATCTAATAGCATTTCAGGCTTAACATAGATAAAGTGTATTTACATAAAATCGTGCTTTTCATTTTGTAAAATCTTAGATATTTTTATTTGGGAAATCTTTGTTTCCTTAGGGAATTACATTAGGTATTGTTAAGGTCATCTTCTGTTGAACAGTGGTTAAACCATGGTAATTACACTAGCTAATAGCATATAGTTTTTAAACCATATGCTATTAAAATGCAGTTTGCTGAGGCCTACCCCCAGAGTTTCGGATTCAGTGGTTCTGGGACGGCGTCCAGGGGTCAATTTGATCTGGGGAATAAATCGTTTCATGGCCAGTGATTGGTTCAGGAACGACCACGTGACTCCATTCTGACCAATGAGTGCCGAGAGGACGTCTGCTGAACTTCTAGGAAAGACATTCGTGGCTCTTTTCTTCCTTTGGATCCTGTTCTCTGGATTCGATGCCTGGACCCACCTCAGCCATCTGGCAGCCCTGAGGGGAGCCAGCCTGGGGCCATGGCCGACATCCAGGGGAAGGCAGAGAAGGGAGAGAGAGAAGCTGGGTCCTTGGGACGTTTTTGATCAGCGGGCAGCAGCCTGCTCCCTGCTCCTCCGCCACTGCTCCTGCTCTGGAGACGGCAAACCCCTTATTGATAAAGCCAAATTGATTCAGGGTCTCTGTCACTGCAACTAAAAGTACCTAAACCGATTTACCGATAAGCAGTCTCCAGACGCCATGACAGATGCTAGAATGGAAATAGACACAGAACCTACCTAACACAGCTCACTGAGGTGCTTCTTGAAGCTTTTCACGGACCGAGCTAGTGGTGACGTTGGGATGCAGATGGTGGGATGTGAGGATGGGCGAGCACACTAACCTTTATCCTTGTGCCCGAGTTTCAAGGTTAGAACGTCAAGGTGTAGGGACCACTTGACAGCTAATGTCAGGAGTGCCGTGTGTATCGGCAGTGCGGCACTCGACCCAATACTCAATACTCGACTGGATTTGAGGGGAGGGGACTGGCGAGGGGGACTCTCCAAGCTCTTCTAAACTTCCCTGGAGTGGGGTGGAGGAAGTGGGGCTGCTTCCTAACTACTTCCGCGTGGGGAGATTACTTTTCAGTCTTCGAGGAGAATTAAAAGGGATTTTCGCTACTGCGTTTGCCTTAAGGAGACAAACCCTTGGTTTATTGGATTAGCATCACTGAGGCAGCAACTCATCCAACTTTCCTTTGGGTGCTTCGTGAGCCGGACAGTAGAATCTCAGAAGTACTTGGCCACTGTCAGAACCTTGCCTTGGGGCTGCTAAGGCTTTTTGTTTCTTTGGGGCCATGGTCTAAAAATAAAAACTAAGGTCCAAAGTCCTGAGCACAAGCCATTCAGATGCCACGTCATGACTGACATCATTTTTCTGGCAAATTATCTGTCCCGGAACAAAGCGAAGGAAGAAGGGAGAACAGGATGACGGAGCTGGGTGCTTACAAGGCAACTTGAGGTTCAAGGTCAGAGCCTCTGCTGCGGGGCTCAGGGAAACGGGCAAAACAGGAAGTCATCTGTGACCATAAAGGTAATTTGTGTGGAAGCCAGGTGTGGAAGGAGTCATTCAAAAAAAAAATTGAGTTAAAATTCACATAACATAAAATAACCCTTTTAAAGTGAACAATTCAGTGGCATTTAATACATGCACAGTGATGTGCAACCATCACCCCTGTCTAGTTCCAAAACATTTGTATCACCCTGAAAAGAAACAATGTACCAATTAAGCGGTCACTCCACATTCCTCCCTCCCCCCACAACGGCCAAGCTTCTCTTTATGGGTTTACCCGTCCTGGACATTTCACATAAATGGAAACAGACAATATGTGGCCTTTTGTGGTTTCTGGTTTCTTTCACTTAGAACAACATTTTCAGGGTTCATTCGTCTAACATGCCTATGCTTCACTCCTTTTTACGACTGAATGCTATTGCATTTTACAGCTGCATCACATGTTGTAGCCTGTATCAGTGCTTCGTTCCTTTTTATGGCTGCGTAACATCCCATTGTATAGATGGACCACATTTTTTTAATCCATTCATCAGCTGATGGACATTTGGGTTGTTTCCACCTTTCAGCTACTCCGAATAATGCTGATGGAACATTCATATACGTGTATTTGTTTGAATACCTTTGTTTAATTCTTTTGAATGTATTCCTAGGAAGTATAACTCCTTATAGGGCAAGCCTAAGCAAGCGGGCACACACATATGTTCACAAATGTACCTGACACACACATGTAAACACACGTACATCCAAGAAACCCACAGATGGGGGGGTGGGAAAACGTGACTGCTCTGACACCCCCAAGTTGATATACAAGCAGCGTAACACAGGCTCCCACACTTAGTAAAAACAAAATCCCTGCCCCCTACAGTGGTCAGATAAACGATGGTACATTCAGAAGAAAGACTACAACGCAGCTCTTAAGACTCTATTTTGCAAGACTATGGGATTATGTTCAGTAGAACAGGCAGAAAGCAGCAGCGTAATATGTAGTATGATCACTATTAGGTTAAAAATCCATATGCACAGACGAAGGGCTGGAAGAAAATGCGTGATGAGACTACAGGCTTTGTTTTCCTTCCTTGTAATTTTGTATTTTACACATTTTCTGCATTGAAAATATTAGGAGGATTAAATGGGCTAATGTATCTCAAAGACTTAGAACAGGGCTTGTTGTATAGTACGTGCTATATAGGTATTTACTCTAATTATAATAATTTCTGCTTTTAATCAGACAATTTTTAAAGAAAAAATACTTCCTTATTTCTGTCTTTCCTCAGGATTGGAGCAAGTGCCGTGAGAGGGCGGGGAGGGTCTGGTGGGGAGGGCAGGCGCTGGCTCCATGGACATGGTGAGAAAGACAGCTTCCCATCCCTGGCGATTGTCCCTGGATGGGGCAAGAATCCACCCCCACCGCTGAGATCCCCATCCAATCTAGAAATTCTGCAAAGGGGCCTTCAATGTGCTCTCAACAGACTGTTGCTAGGAAAGGTATAAAATAGCATCTGACCGGAGCCAAGGTGACACCTGAGAATGGCGTTAGTCCCAGGGGAGCGGTAGTTTCCAGGTCTCCAGGGGGCCCTGCCCGATGCAAAGCACCCCATTACAGGTTTCTCCCCCCAACACCCAGGGCCCTGGGGGGAGGAGGAGGGTCAGCAGGGGACAAGATGTGGTGTGCCTGTACCCCCTGCCTCCCACCCCCTTTCAGGTATCAGGAAGGTACCTGGACGCCAGGTGTCCAGACGCTGTACCTGCGTGGATTTGCCACAAGGGGGAGCTCCGGGCACCACGAGAAACTTGGATGTGCCGCGTGTCAAAGAAAAGGAATATGATTATCATCTTTTTACGGCAAGGGGCAATGTTTTAGATGCAGCGGATCATTCCTAACGCGGGTGGTGCAAATTGGGCTAAGGAGGAGCTGGGGGGCAGTTGGCGCAATTTCTCTGCCTGGCCTCAGGACAGGGCCTGAAGGTGGAGGCCTGGCCTTTTGCAGAGACATTTGCTCTTCCCCAGAGAGGCCGGTCTGGGCAGGGTGCCGGAGGCTGAGAGGCAGAGACTTCGGGTGCCCAAAGGGGCCCCAGAGGGCCGAGGGGGCCAGAGCTGGTCCCTCCCAGGCAGGCTGCCTGTCTGCCTAGAGGCTTCCGGAGGGCAGGAGGGCGGCAACTTCTGGGGTTAGCAGAGGGCTTGGGCCCCGAGTGTCTGCTCAGCGTTGAGGCTTGTCTGCTGGGGCTTTCCAGAGCCTTCTGGCGCACAGCTGCTAAAGATCAAGGTGTTTGCGGCGTGTGTGGCCGTGCGCGCATGGCGTGCGCTCTGGCTACCCACAGCATGCTCGCTGGTGGCCAGAGAGCCATGTTTCTGCCTGGGGCTTTCTGAGGTGAAACTTGACCTCATCTCTGCTATCAAATACCCAGGCCTCCAGCCCAGAACACATACACACACGCATGCACACCTGTGCACGCATATGCACAGATACATACACACCTCTCCTGGTTGGAGATAAGGTGACAAGAAACTCCCAAGATGAACAGAAAATTTTAGAGGCTGGTGCAGGCCAAATCCCCAGGCTCCTGGTTACCTGTAATCAGCTCTATTGAGTCATGACTGAGGGAGAAACCCAGTGATTTTCCTGCGGGCTTCCCGTGGAAGTGCCCCCAATGTCATTTGCTTCTAAGTGGAGCTGGCTGTACTTTTCTGGAGACTCAGCAAGGGTGGGGGGAGCCGGGATCCTGGGAGGAAAGGAGCAGACCTGGGCTGGGCCAGGCTGAATTTGCTTGAGATTCCGGCACAGCGGGGTGTGGGGGGGTGGGGGGTGGGAGACAGGCCCACACCCAGGGAGGGGACAGAGAGGCAGGGTGAGAGCAGAAGATCCCCTTCTGCCGGGCTGCGTGCAGAGCTGTGACCTCAGCCTGGCTCTGCTCCGTGCGCGTGACCTTTTGACCTTGAAAGCAGAGCCGGGAGTTTTTCGTTTCTGTCCTGGGTGCTGTGGGCACCCCCTACCCCCGCTCCACAGGGGGGTGAGCTGCTGTGCTCACCGGCTGCTTGGCTGGGGGCTTGGAGAACAGCCTCCTCTAGCTTCTGGCTAAAGCGCTTCCCAACCTGGCTGCCCACCTGTCCCCTCGAATTCTGCCCCTGAACACACACACCCTGCACTGCCTGCCTCTCGGGCTTTCCTGCCCCTCCCCCACCCAAAGCCCTTCCCTCCTCTGATCCCTCAGTCCTGCCCTCATCCCCGCACACTTCTTCTTTTTAAAAAATGAGCCTTTTTCTTCCTCAGAAAATTGCCCTCTTTCCGCCCACCTCATCCGGGGAGGGCCTTTATGGTAAGGAGTGAGGAGAGGCTTCCTTTGTGTGATTCCTGCCTGAGCCTGTCTGCAGAGGTCTGTGGGAAGGAGGCCTCCTGCAGGATCTGACTCCAGAATGGAGCTGGGATCCTGGGCAGAGAAGGGAGTGGAGAAGGGGGAGGCTGGGAGATGGAAAAAGACCAGGGGATTGTGGGGCTGAAAGGGAGGGAGGCCAGGGAGAGAAGGGCCTCCTGGTGAGACGTGGGTGTGGGGGGGACGGCAGATGACCCCACTGGGGGGTGTTGAAGGGACATTTGCACTGCCCTCTGGGCACTGTGAGCACAGGACAGGCCACGACAAGACCTCCTCTACTCGAAGTGTCTTCACACCGCACCATCCCAAGGCTGCAGGGACAGCCTGGGGGATACGTGCAGGCAACAGAGATGCTGCTGGACCCAGTCTGGGGATCTGAGGCCCCAATCCCAGACCACTGTCTAGATTCGCTAGGTTCCCCCATCCCAGGGTAGGGGGAGAGGGTGCAGAGGGAGGCATCACACCATTTGCAGGGACCAGGGTGGGCAGAAAAGGAGGAATGGTGGACGGAGCCAGGCCTGGGCGGGCAGGATGGTCCAGCCTCCAGAGCTGTCCACTCCAGGCAGCCAACTGGAGGGTGAGATGGTGCCCCAGCCGTTCAGCCTGGACCCGTCCTGCAGACACCCTTAAGCCCTCCTCGCCGAGGTTCCCCCTTGGCCCTCAAGGTGAAGCCTGGACTCCCTGAAGCCCTGCCTGGTCCCGAGACAGCCCTCCCTGTGAGGCTGCTGCCTGAGCAGGCCCCGCGTTCAGTCCTGCAGCCAGAGTGACGCAATCAGAATGAGCACAGGCGGGGTTCGAATGCGGCCCTCTCCGTCTCTGAAGCCTGGGCTCCGCTGCACTGGGATCCACCCATGACCACGTCAGTGGTGGTGGCAGCTGAGGGCTCCGGGGGCCCAGCTGGTGCCAGACTGTACTCGGTGCTCGCTCCGTCTTGCTCCGCCGGCCCTCACAGCCAGTAAGCCAGCGGCTCTTTGTATCACTGTTTTATGGCCAAGGAAACGGAGTCCTAGTTCCAGATGGAGGGCTGGAGAACGGGAATTTCAGGTGGAGGGAAGAGGAAGGAGAAACAGGGATGGTGGGGCAGGGAGACAGCCCACGGCCCTGTCTGCGAGGCTCCAACTTCCGTTCAGCTCACAGGGGACGTGGGGAGGTGGAGGAGGCCAGATCTGGGCTTCTGTCGCTGCCTTTTAGATAAGCTTGCTCTTGACGTGGGCCGACATGAGAGCACAACTGAGGGAGTTTTCTGTTTGCATAGTTTTTGATTTATCCTTTGCTAGTTTCTTCCTAATGCTTTGAGGAGGTTTCAAGTGCCTATCAGTAATACTTTCCAAATGTTCTTGGATGTGTTAGCTCACGGACTGGGGCTGGCATCAGGGCATGAAGGAGGCAGGAAGGAGGAGGGTGCGTGAGTACCATCCTTCGTGTGGCCAGGCATGCACTAGCCTCTCCTCCATCCTGCCACAGTGGGGTTAACCAGGGACAGAGCTGGGGTCCCTGGCAGGGTAGCCTAAACACCTGTTTGTCTACTCTTGGTTGCCTTTTTTTTTTTTTAAGTTCTCTTTCCCACCTTATTTTTAGATGAAATCCAATGTTAATTTTCATTTGCCTATAGTTGAAAACACCAAATAATAAAAAATTGCAGCCCCACTCCCACCCTGGCCCAATTCCCAGTCCTGGGACAGACACTTACAACATTTTCGTCTTTTTCTTCTGGGTTTCGCCTCCATGATTCTAAATACTGTGCTTACACTGTTATTTTCTTGATATACTAAGTTTAGGTATTATCTGTTTCTTTTCTATTCTGGTAGGTGAGGATTTAGCTCTCTTATACTCTAACTTTACCTCCTGTTCTTTCCAGCAATCCTCCCGGTATGCTTATATTTCATTTTTCTGGTTAATTACACAGTCAGTGTTTAGATTATTATACCTGTGTAAATACTGCCCATTCCTTTCTTCTGTAGCTCTTTGCTTTTCCTGGTGTTAATCATTGCCTCAATGTTTTCTTTGTAGAGTTCTCAGGTTAGCTTTTGATAATGTCTTCCCAAATGCTTTGAAAATGTTTCAGATGCCCATCAATTATATTTCTAAATGTTCATTAGGCATTAAGTAATATACCTGTTTCATTGTTTTCTTGGTGACCTCTCTTTTCACTCCGATCTGGAGCCATTCTTTCCATCATCCTTCCCTTCTCCATCATTCTGGGACTTCCTCTCACTATTTTCCTGTGGTTGGCTCTCCTGTTCCTTGGATCCTGTGTTTTTGTCTAATTTGATTTATGTCCTTGTTTTGCTGGAGCACATCCTCCAATAACTTCCACAGAGGGGTAAGTGGGAGGTGACTCTGAAATCCTTCTGTCTAGAGGGTTCTACTCTGCTCAGTGCTCATACTGGCCCCGTCCATGATCCAAAGAGACAAAATCAACCAGAACCAAATCCCAGGCCAGAGCCAGGTGAGTTCCAGGTGTCATAAGAGGAGGACACGCTGTGGGTCATCAGCCTCTAGAGGATCCTGCCTCCTGCATCTGCCCAGGGCTCACCCCAGCTGGTCTGGCCTTTCCCAACCATCTTGCCCAAGCCTGCTAAAGCCTGGCCTCACGGTATGTAACCTCTGCAGGACCACCCGAAGGGGCTCCTGCCTTGGGTACCAGCCTGGGGGCCCAGCCTTGGGTAAGCTTCACACACTCAGTGGCCACACGTTTTCCCCAAACCCCGATATTCTTTTTTTTTTTTTTTCCCAGAAAAGAACACTACCCCCAGCCCCCAGGTAGCCTACTTCCTTCTCCAGACCTGTCTCTAGTGTGTGTCATAAGGCAGTTCAGGTGGGAAGGCCCTGAGCTCCGAGTCAGAAGCCTGGATTTGAACCTCCAACCCAGCCACCATGAGCGAGTCACTCAGCTCCGTTTTACAGTTGAGGAAACGGAAGGTCAAAGAGCCAGAACTACTTTCCCAGGGTCACGTTCAAATGAGAGCGTATATGGAAGGGTTTATACGGTGTTTACACGCCACACTCAGAGTTTGGGATTGTTATTACTCTTGAAGGAAATAAAGTCATTCCTGGGGATCCAGTCTATTGGTTGAGTTGCCAGGTTGCTGAGATGTTCAGGGTCCGTTTTACCCGTGTGCAGATGCTATGCAGAATTGAGTGACTATCTTAAAGCCAGAGGGATGCAGAGTTTCCAGGGGCTCATTTTAAAGCAGAAGGAATAAAAGTGTTTAGAGCAGCGGTTCACCCTTTGCTGAGCATTAGACTTACCTGGGGAGCTTTAAAAAAAACCTTGCTGCCCAGGCTGTACCCCGGGCCCATTAAATCAGGATCTCTGAAGCGAGGTCCTGCCATCGGTATTGTTTAAAGCTCCCAGAGAATTCCAGTTGTAGCCAGAGTTGAGAAACTCTTGCCTCCAAGATTCCCATGAGGGGGTGATTTTCAACTCCGGCTTGGCATTCAGATCCCTCACTTGGGGGTGTGTTAAAACCCTGATGCCAGACCTCACCAAAGAGGACTGGATTGACTAGTTTTGGGACAAAAGCAGCCCAAGTGATTCAAATGTGCAGGCAGGTCGAGAGATTTTGCTCTAAAGCCATCATCATCCTTCTCTGGGCCCCCAGGAATTAGAAGGCAGGGGCTGGGAGTGGGTATCTTGTGATCCATGGAGCTTCAGGATGTAAAATTGGCTTTGCCTGGAGGAGCCAAAGGGAGCTGGTATTGCCTCTCAACTGCTTGTCCTGCCTTCGCAGTCGGTGCCGGCATTTCTTTCCAAACCATTGCCCCCATCCTTTTCTCCGCCAGTGCAGCAGAGACTCTACAAAACTGGGGGTGATGGAAGGCAGCCTTTCTACTCAGCTGGAAAACTCCATTGGTGAAGTGGGCGGGGCCAGGGCTGGAGGGTGCACTTCCTGAACGCGCGGCTGCAGAAGAAGCTTGGGGTAGTTCCTTTGCCCACCACAGTCGAGAGGTCTGCCTGGAATCTGGGGACACTCAGACTGCACACAGAATGTCTCACCCTTAGGAATATACCATGATGGGTGGGGGGGGTGGGGTGGATAACTATTGGGAGTGGTATATACCTTTTCCCTTGGAGAGAGATGAAAGAATCTGGGTTTGTCCTTCTGTAGAGAACTTGCTCTCTGTCTGAGACATGGCTTGCTTACTGCCTCTGGGTATACGGAGCACCCTCGTGAGGGGGGTGTAAACCCAGTCACTTCCTGGCCCACAGAGGAGAGAGGCTTGCCAAAAAGCAGCAGGATTTGGGTTTCACTTCCTGACCATCAAGACAACAATACCCTGCACTAGTCCTCTTCGTGAACTGTGGATTCACCCTGATGAATGAACAGCATAATCGCCAGGCACTGTTGAGCTGCCAGAATTCCTGGATGAAGACTGCAGTCCTTGCCTTTAGGAATCTCCCCCTGGTGCCACGCCGGCGGGAGCCGGAATCAGGCTCAGCATGGAGGCAGGTGGATTCTAGGTCGGCATTTTCACCCACCCATCCTTGACCTGGACTTTGGATGGAGGTTTTCTCACCTGTCAGGATAATTGCTTTACTTTACAGGATTTTCTGAGGCTCCAACATGATAATGCTAGTGAATTGGCTTTGAAAAGCATTTCCAAGGCATATAAACACAAGGGATTATAGGGCGAGGTCCCTCTGGCTCGGCGGTGCTATGAAGCTGTGTGCACAGCCCATGATCCCCCGGGGAACTGGGGACTGCAGAATTCATTGCCTTTGGAGTCTCAATTTGCTGTGTGTGCACAGTGAAGGGGAACGGGGGAGCCTGGCCTTTGCCTTTTATGTCAGTCTGGGAACTTGAAACAAACCCATCATTCTCAAAATGCCTTTTATAGTCCTTCAGAAGTTTTATGTCTCCTTCAGAAGCGTATGTCTCAGCAGATCCACACATCACAGGTATGCGGCTGGACGGGCTCATTAAATCATGAGCTAATGCAGGGGCTAATTAAATGCTTCTGACACTTGTTACCATCTGCTGAGGTTGGAGCCTGAAAGTTCTGTGGGTTTTATTGAAGCCTTCCAGTCCCCACCACCCCTTGGGGTGAGCTCCTGTGTTTTCAGCTCCAGAACTAAGCAAACACTATCAGAAGATGGATTCGATCCTTCGCTGATTTCCATCTTAAGACACAAGCTTTGGGGATTATTACAAAATTACTCTTCAGTTAATTAAAAAAGAGAAAAGCTCTGAAGTAATTTACTAGTGTTTATGCATTCAGTCCCAGAGTGGTCTCCGCAGATATACTAAATTCTGGGACTGTGTGGCTTTCCCTGTCACTGACGGCAACAAGGAGAATCTGTGAGATTAATTATTGACATTGATTTTCTTGGTCATCCGATGAATGAATCCCTCAGTAACTCTGAAGAATCTTGGTCAGCTGGGCTTGGAAAACTGATTGACTGGTTTCTTCGAAGTGGCCTTCTTCTCCTGCAGTAAACATGTGAAGAGGGGCTTCCCTGGTGGTGCAGTGGTTGAGAGTCCGCCTGCCGATGCAGGGGACGCGGGTTCGTGCCCCGGTCCGGGAAGATCCCACATGCCGCGGAGCGGCTGGGCCCGTGCGCCATGGCCGCTGAGCCTGCGCCTCCGGAGCCTGTGCTCCGCAACGGGAGAGGCCGCAACAGTGAGAGGCCCGCGTACCGCAAAAAAAAAAAAAAAAAAACATGTGAAGAGATCATTTCCATGGTTAAAGGGAGGTTGATGATGTCAACCCCCGGCCCCCCACATTTCCCCTCTCCCCAGACACAGTCTAAGCCTCCTTTTAATTGATTTTCATGTTTACATTTGGTTCTAGGAGAAAAGAATTAGAAAACTTTTATTCAAAAAGAGTGGTTTGTCACCTATGGTGCAGTGTCTACTTTGTGCTTAATGATTCGTAAGGGCTCTTAATATATTCCAGACATGACTCCTTTGTCAAGTATATGTATTGCCTATATCTCCTTCCACTCTGTGGGTTGTGAGTCCCTAATAGCGATCAACACCTGCCAAGAGAGAACCCGGCGTTATGGACTGCTGATAAACACTACTTACCAAGTAGTCTAGCCAACACGTCAAACCTGGATGTGACCAAGCTGCTTGGTCTAACTACCAGCTCACAAGAAATATGGGGGATGGAGGAATACGGTAAACCAGACCACAGGGTGTAAGACTCAGCTCATAGGAGTCTCCACAGGACAAGTGAGCCTCCTTTTCAACACATAAGATGCAAGGAAAATCGGTAGATCAGAAGACACTGAAGAACCATGCCAGCCAATTACAATGTTTGAAACATATGCATCCTGATTCTTATAAAATTGTACAATAATTAAGACACTTAGAGACATTTGAACACTGACTGGATATTTGATGTAGTGAATGAATTAAGCTTATTTCTTTAAAGTGTGATAATGGTATTGTGCTTTTAAGAGTACTTCCCGGGCTTCCCTGGTGGCGCAGTGGTTGAGAGTCCGCCTGCCGATGCAGGGGACACGGGTTCGTGCCCCGGTCCGGGAAGATCCCACATGCCGCGGAGCGGCTGGGCCCGTGAGCCATGGCAGCTGAGCCTGCGTGTCCGGGGCCCGTGCTCCGCAACGGGAGAGGCCACAACAGTGAGAGGCCCGCGTACCTCAAAAAAAAAAAAAAAAGAGTACTTCCCTTTCAGAGATGCCTACAGAAATACCTATGGATAATGTTAAGACTTTGCTTACATATAATATGGTGGGGGAGGGTAGGCTGAAACTGAATTCACCAAGGGTTGATAATTATTGAAGCTGGGTGATGGGTCCGTGGATATTCATTATAGTATCTCTCTGTGTAAATATTTGAAATTTTCTACAATGAAAAGGAAATTTATTTTTATTTATTTTATTTATTTATTTTGGTTGCACCGGGTCTTAGTTGTGGCAGGTGTGCTCCTTATTTGCAGCTCACAGGCTCTTTAGTTGCGGCTTGCTGGCTCCTTAGTTGTGGCATGCATGTGGGATCTAGTTCCCTGACCAGGGATCAAACCCACGTCCCCTGCATTGGAAGGCGGATTCTTAACCACTGCATCACCAGGGAAGTCCTGAAAAAGATTTTTAAACGGGGGTTTGCTCCAAGCCATGCTGTCAGAGGAAAGCATTTACTAACGTCTCAAAAGCAGCAAGTCCCTCTGCTCCCTGTGATTTGGTTTCCTGGCTTCACATGCCACTGATCCTTGAGAACCAGCCTCACGGTGCTGTTCCACAGTTCATAGTTCCTTTTGTTTCATGAGGATGGTGTGAAAGCTTCCAGTTGCCTAGCAATGGTTGGCAGCAAATCGATCCTCCGCTCTGTAGCGCAGTAGTTGAATATTGATTACCTGGGTGATTTGGAGATTTGACTTTCTGGATGAACAAATTTTTTTCCTGGGTAATTGATCAGGGCTGTGGCAGGGGTGAGCAAGAGATATTCAAGAGAGGGGCTGGGATCAGGTAAAGAGACTGGCAAGGAAAAAGAGAGTGTTCAGGGACGGGGTGGAGAGCAGCCGACTGATGGCAGTGACGTCTGAATACTCAGCCCTTGAGTCTGCTCTCCAAGACCTTCCAGAGGCCCCGCACCCCCAGCCCCCGACCCTGCTCTCAATTCAGCACCTCTGCAGCTGGACAGCGCCTTGGGAGACCAGGTTTTCTGAGGGTGGGCTTCTACCAAGCACATTCCCTCATGTGCTGGGGTGGTCCCTATTACAGCTGGCTAGTTCAGCGGCTCAGCACACGTTGTTAAGGAGGCCAAGGCCCCAGCCAGGAGCCTGATACTGACCAACTGGCTTGACGAGCTGACCTAGCTTTGCTCTACTTATAAGCATATTGATAAGTATTAGGGGGTGGGGTTTTTGTTGGGCAGCCTGGGTAGATAATGGGTCTGACTCCACGTAAGGAGACCCTCACTCCTGGAAAAGCTACTCTAAGTTCATGCTCTTCTTTGCGGATGACCAGCAATGCCAATATCATATTCAAAAGAATAGCTAGTAAAAAAAAAAAAAAAAAGAATAGCTAGTGGGAATGTGGAAGGAAAGGAAGCCTGCACCCTTGAATTGATTAACTATTCTTGCTTACCAACCAATTGCAAAACTCAATGGCACACAACAATAAGCAATTACTTCCCATTCATGTGTCTGTAGGTCAGTGTTTGGGCTCAGCTGGAATCGGCTCCTCAGGATGAGTGGGGTCCAGACCCACTGCATGTGCTCTCATAAAACTCATTGGACTTGGAGTTATTCGGGGCACATTCTAGTCATAGGTGAAGGCAGGTGGGCAAGAGGACGAGCCTATTCACATATATATACGTCAACCCACTGCTTATATTATGTCTGCTAACACTTCGTGGGTCAAAGCAAGTCCCAAGGTCAGGCTCAGTGTCAGTGGGGCAGGGAAGTATGCTCTGCCTGTAGTGTACACAGTGAGTATTTGCTGAACAGTCATTTAATTTATCACATCCCACACCTGAAAGGTGGTCTGTATTCTAGCTTGACTAGTCCTGAGAGAGACATTGGTGGGAGGGGAAATATTAACAGTGCACACTGCAGTTAGCAATTGCATGTGCAGGGTCTGGCTCTCGCCCACCTGCCCTCCATGGGTCCCTGAATGTGATAAGAAGTAGGGAAATGATGCAGGAACCTGGAAGCTGCCAGCTGCCATCACGGGGCTAAGAGAACCCCTGGAGGCTGGGAAAAGTCTGCAGCTTTTTTGAGCTGAGCAGTTTTGCAGCATGAGAAGTTCTCCTCTGTGTGTGTGTGTGTGTGTGTGCGCGCGTGCATCTCTCCCTCTATTTATAGACTCCTGAGGGGGGCAGGGATAAGTAAGGCCTCCATCACCACCAGGCAGAGAAGGCAAAGCGACTGTCAAGTCTGCCAAAGATGCTTCGAAGATGCAGTCTTGTTTGCACAGAAATCCCTGGTGCACAATAAAGGCTGGGAAGAGCAAAGAGACTGAAATTAAAACACAGCCTGGCTAGTTACTAAATACAGTGTTTTCTGGGAGGTGTTAGCAGCTGTTTAAATTCCAGAGCATGGGATAACATGTAACTCTGTCTTACTTAGTAGCAACTACACAGTACTCTGGCTGGAAACTGACACAGAGTAACTGGAAATGCAAATGCATCAGCAATCCCACAGATTCCTAGACTGGTACAAAGAGCAGGTAGACCCAGAGAGCCCCTAGCTGGTTCCCATGGCAGAACCTCAGCAGGAGATGCTCCCCTTTCTCCTTCCTGGAAGAAAGTGACTATAAATTACCTCAGCCCTGGCACACAGGAGAACCCTTTCTCTGCCTCCTACCTGCCACCATGTTTGTTTGTTTGTTTTTTCCCTTCAAATGCAGGATCAGAGAGAAAATAGCACCATTTCTGGAAATGGTAGGGGAGGCTCCCTGCAGAATTAAGTCTTGAAATACATTTAGGCCAAGAGGAGTGTATAAGGGCATTCTAGACTAAGGAAAAAGCAAGAGGAGGCAAGAAGTCAAAACCCAAAAACAACAGTATCGAGTCTGTATCGGTCAACTATTGCTGCAATAATGCTGCATAACAAACATCCTAAAGAGTGACTGAGGGTGGGCTGGAGTGACTGTATTCCATGTATATTCATCTGGGGACCCAGACACAGCAGCTACCACAGGAAGCCCTTCTCCCAGCAATGGAAGAAGTGCAAGAGGCAAGCTCCAATGCACCTCCACTTACATCCTGCCTGCTCCATCCCATTGATCAAAGCAAGTCACATGGCCAAGACTTGCCTTTGGTGGGAAGAACTGTGAATGCACATCATAAAAGGTCACGATACAGGGAGGGATGATGAATTGGGACCAATACTAACATCTCCCACAGTATCTGAGGGGCATCCACAAACAGTCAAACAATTTGTTGGAGTATTGCATGCAAGATAGAGTGGGGAGGAGAAGGCATTTAAGAGACAGGTGAAGAGGAACAACTAGAGCCTTTGGGTGCTGTGCAAGGAGCTTGGGCTTTTCCAATGGGCAACAGGGGGACCTGTCTTAGCTCTCACTGCTATAACAAAATAGCATAGACTGGGGTGTTTCAATAACAGACATTTGGGACTTCCCTGGTGGTCCAGTGGGTAAGATTCCACGCTCCCAATGCAGGGGGCCCGGGTTCAATCCCTGGTCAGGGAACTAGATCTCACATGCATGCCGCAACTAAGAGTTCATGTGCCACAACTGAAGATCCCACCTGCTGCAACTGGGACCCAGTGCAGCCAAAATAAATAAATAATTTTTTTAAAAAAACAGACATTTATTTCTCACAGTTCTGGAAGCTTGGATCTAAGATAAAGTTGCTGGCTGATTATTTTCTGGTAAGAGCCCTCCTCCAGTCTTGCAGATGGCTACCTTCTCACTGCGTCCTCACGAGGTAGAGAGAGAGAGAGCAAGCTCTCTGGTGTCACTTCTTTAAAGGGCCCTAATCCCATCATGAGAGCCCCACCCTTATGACCTCATCTAAACCCAGTCACCTCCCCAGAGCTTCATCTCCAAATACCATCACATTGGGGGTTAGGGTTTCAACATATGAACTGGGGGGAATGGGGTGCAATTCAGTCCTAGAAGAGCCTGTGGTGGATTTTGAGCTGCAGTGTGATGTGACCAGGTTTGTGTTTTGAAACGTTGCCCTAATGACTGTGCAGGAGAAATTTGAAGTGTTAAGACTGGTTATGATATATATATATATATATTTGTGTGTGTGTGTGTGTGCATCTCTCCCTCTATTGGAACAGGTTTGAAATAGCCTGTGGTCATAAGAAAGGATCAAAAGGCAGAGGACACAGTTTTGAGAAATGTGTTGGCAAGAATGGCACCTGGCAGGGCGAGGTAGATCAGGTGATGTGAGCAACCAGGGCAGAACACCTGGGCTTCCTGCTTGGGGACTGTGGGCACTAAACCCCTCCTGAGACTTCAGCATGAGATGCTGGCCTGCAGAGGAGTAACAGGAATGTGCATTCTAGTGTGAACCTGCTCAGTCATCACAAACATCCTCCTGGGGAGCCATTGGAAGAGAGGAACCATGGGGACAGGACCTTCTCTGCTTTATTCACTGCTGGACCCTCGGTGTCTCAAACTGTGCCTGGTACCTCAGGAAATGAATAGCTGGTTAATATCTGCCTGGGCATTTGAGTCTGGAATTCAGAGAGAACTCTGGCCTGGGATCACGATCTGGGGGGCCGTCCAGATCCAGGCGGTCACTGCAACATCTGGGGACCAACTTCTCTGTAATTGTCCTGAGCAGTCTGGTGGATCATATGGCCATTATAGCTGGTTATTGTTTTCCCCCTGAGTCTTTCCCCCTCCATGCTGAAGAATTCCCATTCCTCCAGCGTGGCCCTCCCCAGTCTGTCCCCACCCCCCTCAACCCCCTCACTCCCACCCCCTCACTGCACTTTACAGCCTTTCCTTACTGTGTGTGCCCCATCCCTCTTTCAAGCCTTGTATTGTCCTGCCTCTTCCACGCCTTTACTCCTATAGTTCTTCCAGCTTTGCATGGACCTCTCTCTCTCTCTCTCAAGAGAGCCACCCTCTCTCTCTTTTTCATGTCCTGAAATGCTACTCATCCTTCAAGGCGAACCTTAAATATCACCTGCTCCATGAAGCCCCAGCACCTCACCGCTCCAAAGGAAGTGCTGCCACCTCACGGGCCCCTGCTGTGGTGTAGGCCTGAAATTAACATGTGATACTAAATGCTGCCTTGAACTTGGAGCCTCACGAGATCCCAAAGGCGTAACTGAGTTCTGCTACTCTCACCAGGTATCCACCCACAGTGGGAAGGCTCCCCGCCTGGCTAGTTCCCCCACCAGCCAGACCAGCCACACCTGACTTGGTCCCCAACCTCATGGGTCTCACCTCCCTGCCAGCCTGCAAAATTATTCAGACAAGCCAACTGCATCCTCCATGGGAACCAAGGGTCACCTCACCCTCTTGGTACTACAAAGCCTGCTTGCCACAGTCCCTGGTTTTTCACTCTGCTCCGAGCACAGCCCCCATGTGGCCCTGCATGACCTATGATGTCTTCCTCCCCCAGCTGTGAGTATCTGTCTGTGAGTATCTGTATTAGTAAGCTGCTGACAGTCTCATCTGTCCAGTGTCTGGTGTGTGTTCCACCATCTCGTACTATTTAGTGTGGGCTTCCCTCCATCACCAGAGGAGTGAATAGGACAAGGGCAGAACCCCTCCCCTCCTGCCTTGGGTTGTTAGGCATTTCTGTGCCCTTTCCTCTCTTCCCCTCAAGGTCAGGGACAATGTGGCCACATCTTGGTAGCCCCAGCATCTTGCTTGGCCCAGGAAATGTGTATGAACTAGAAGTTTCCTTCACCTTCGCTGCCCCACCCCCTCCCTCATCCCCAGCTCTCCCAATGCCCTCCTCAAGTCCTCCATCCCCCCAAGACACATGGTACCCAATAAATGCTTTTAACTCGGGGCCATATCTTGCTTTCTAAGTCTTCTTTGTCCACACCTAAGCTGAGTTAGGGAATTCCGGACAAGCAATTATAGACCACCCTGAGTCCTTGCAAAGATTTCTTCCAGAATCGATACCCAAGACCATTTAAATACTGTCTGATACCAGGCCAGTCCCCCTGCTCTTCCCCCCTGCTCAGCTCTGAATGATGTTTAATTTTTCTCTAAATTAACTTGCACAGCATCACACCACATTACCACACCTTGGAACATTCCTATTTCGATATGTGAGCAGCTGACATGCCGAGTGATGCCATGATTTTCTCCGGGGACATTTTCCCATAATGTAGCTGATTAAAATACAGCTGACTGTAGGAGAAGCAGTGTCGCTCCAGCCGGCCTCGGGTGAGCCAGTGAAACCCAGCGATAATGAATAATGGTTTGTGGCAAAACTGATCCTGCGCCCGCGATTATACTGACCGGGGCTTCGGTTTCAGTTAATCGTTCGAAATGGCTAGACTGGACCTCTGTTCGGCTGGAGGCCTGGCTGCTACCGTGCTGTTCTGAAAATGTCCGTTTGTCTGAAGTTGGGTCCCTGTCTCTTCCTCCTGTAACTCCATTCAAATGAGAGGGCTATTTTTGCTGGCGGCTGCCTGTGGGAGTGTGAGTTTGGAATATGCATGAAAGCTACGAACTCCATCTGCCAGCCTGTGTGCACACCTTCCTATTGGGGCGTATATCATGGGCGCTGGACCCTGGGTGCCATGCCCTCCAGACGCGTGCTGTCCAGGGAAGGAGACAGACACCCCACCCGTTGTTTCTGTGCTGCCTGTTAAGGGCTATGTGTGGGGCTCTGCAGTCCGTCTGGGAGGGGGTTCGAATCCTGCCTTCCCCACTTTCTAGCCACGGAAATTGAGCCTCAGCCCCTTGTCTATGAGGTGCCCACTTCAGAGTGTCGTGGCATTAAACGGGCCACGGAAGTAGACTGTTTAGCACTGTGCTTGGTATAACGTGAGCTCCTGCCAAACGGGCCTTGTGGTCATAACCGAGGCCTGTGCAAAGGGCCACAGGGTACAGAGGAAGGAGTGACCGGCTACCGGGAAGGTCAGGACAGTTTCACAGAGGAGGTGACTGGGAGTCCAGTTTGTAGGAGAACAGAGGCAGAAGGAGTGCTTGTGCAAAGGCGTGGCGTGGCCGGAGAGGGCAGGGCGAGGCCCGTCCCTCCGATCTCGGCCATGGCTGGGGGGCGGCCCTGCCTCGTCTCCTGCATCAACCCCTGCTTGGAGCAGCCCCGAAATACCCGGGCGCCGATGGCCCCGGAGACAACCCTCCGCCACTGTCCTGGAGTCTTGGCCTCCTGCCCTGTGGTGGGTAAGTCTGGGGCACAGTCCTCATGGCTCCTAGGGGCCCCCAGAGGCTGGGCTCCCAACACATCCTTCACCAGCTTGTCCTTCCCTCCTGCTTCCTGGGGTCACCCCCTAACAAACCATCCACATCCACATCCTTGCCTCAGGTTCTGCTTTCGGGGAGCCCAGCCGAGGGAGACGAGCACACCCCTCACCATCACACTCCCACCGAGTCCACGCTTCCCTGGACGAATCTTGAGAAGAGGAAACGTGGACACACCCACCCCACATCCATCCTGGCCAGTGATATACCCGCAGCGGGCAGGTCATTGGGACATAAGGGTGGGGAAAGGCCACCCCAAAGAGAAGCCTGGCTGGGGGCTGCGTGCTGCCTGGAGGGATAACTGGGGCCTCCCCCCAGCTGCGGCCCACCCTCTGTCTCACTACAGTCCTCAGCAGGGAGTGGAGGGGCCACTGGCCCTTGGTGTCCAGGGCCCTTCCTCAGCTCCAAACCCACCAGAAGGTGCCCCAGGTGCCAGAGCCGCCCACGTGCAGCTAGACTGGCTGACTTGCCCGATGCGGATTCTGGTTCAAATTCAAGTGTGTCAGTTGTCAAGTGCCACAGAAATGGTGCCTGACAACTCAGCCCTCTCTGGCATCCCACACGGAACAATTGCTTTGGCTCCCAAGGCATCTACGGCTGGCGGGGCCATTCTGCAGCTCTGGGCTGGGCTCGGCCAACCTCAGGCCCTCGCAGGCATCTGCTGTCAGTCAGCGGGTTGGCTGGGGTCCACATCACTGCCATCCTCCCCAGGCCAGCCTGGGCTGGTGCTCACCCTGGTGAGGGCGTCTCAGGAGAAAGGGGAGGCTGCGGCTTGGAGCTGGTGGACCCACACTTCTGTCCCAACCTGGTGGCCGAAGAAAGTCACATGGCCAGTTCAGATTCAAGGGGTGGGGAGTAGACTCTGCATCATCTGAAAGAGTGTGGGTAGAGGGGAGGGCAAAGGATTGGGGCCATTTTTGCAATCAGTTCAGAGGCGGCCTGTTGTGGGGAAAGAACCAGGTCCAAGCCCTGCTCTGCTCCTCCGTGCTGTGTGAACTTGGGCTGGTGCTGAGCTCCTAGTCTCAGTTGTATCATCTGCAAAAGGAGATTAAACCCACCAGGAGGCTTCTTGTGTGGATTAGAGGCAATTCATCTAACCTGTTTACTGAGTGTATACTATGTGCTAAGCGTTCTCTAGGAACTGAGATAACCAGCGAATTAGAGCCTGTTCTAGTGTTGTTTATATTCCAGCAGCAGGAGACAGACCATGAACAAGAGGCATGGTCAGTAAATGAAAGAGAATTTAGGAGGTTCTAAGTGCGGTGGCAAAGTAAGGCAGAGAGGAGATGGGGGGAGTCTGGGGTGTGGGAGTAAGGATGCAATCAGAGCAGGCTTCGCTGAGGAGGTGACATTTGATCCCAGGCATCAAGGTGATGAGGAAGTTAGCTACAAAGGTATCTGGGGAAGGAGCATTCCAGGCAGAGGGAGCAGTGCAAAGGCCCTGAGGCAGGGGTGTGGCTGGTGTTTTTTTTTTATTTAAATTTATTTATTTATTTATTTATTTATTTTGGCTGCATTGGGTCTTTGTTGCTGCACGCAGGGGTTACTCTTCCTTGTGGTGCGCAGGCTTCTCATTGCGGTGTCTTCTGTTGTGGAACACGGGCTCCAGGCGTGTGGGCTTCAGCAGTTGTGGCACGCAGGCTCAGTAGTTGTGGCACACGGGCTTAGTTGCTACACGGTATGTGGGATCTTCCCGGACCAGGGCTCGAACCCATGTTCCCCTGCATTGGCAGGAGGATTCTCAACCACTGCACCACCAGGGAAGCCCTGGCTGGTGGTTTTGAAGAAGAATAAGGAGGCCAGCGTGGCCGGAGCCACGGAGGCAATGGGGCCAGATCGGGTTGCACTTGGAAGCCCCTGCTAGGACATTTACTTGGTGAAACAGGAACCCGTGGAGAACCCCAAGCATCTGATTGCCATGTGTGAGAAGCTTCCCGTGCTTCCCCATGGAGAATGCTCTATGGGGGCGGTGCTGCTAAGAACCAAGGAAGCAAGACCTGTTCGGGGGAACATCATGATCCATGTGGTGGGAGCTGGGTGGGAGCAGCAGGGAGAGATGGGGGGCGTGGTGGTCCCACTCTGGGTCTGCTCTGAAGGTGGAGCCATGGGATTTCCTATGGATTTCTGATGAGGTGCAGGAGGGGAAAGGAGCCAAGAGAGACTCCACGCCACGTACAAGAGGTGCCTGGAACAGGGTCGTGCAAGGGGAGAGGAAATAGAAGACGTATGTGAAAGGCCTCAGGACAGGAGCGGGAGGTGACTGCGAGCACAGGCTCCCGAGTCCTACGGGCCCAGGTTCGAGTCCCACCTCTGCTGTTTACAAGCTGTGTGGCCTTAGTCAAGTTGCTGCCTTCTCTGTGCCTCTTTATAAAATGAGGGGTTAATAATGCCATCTTCGGGACTTCCCTGGTGACACCGTGGTTAAGAATTTGCCTGCCAATGCAGGGGACATGGGTTCAAGCCCTGGTCCGGGAAGATCCCACATGCCATGGCGCAACTAAGCCTGTGCGCCACAACTACTGAGCCTGTGTGCCACAACTACTGAAGCCCGTGTGCCTAGAGCCCGTGCTCTGCAACAAGAGAAGCCACCGCAATGAGAAGCCCGCGCACCGCAACGGAAAGTAGACCCTGCTCGCCGCAACTAGAGAAAGCCCACGCGCAGCCACGAAGACCCAACAATGAAGACCCAATGTGGCCAAAAATAAATAAATAAATAAATGATTTTTTTTTTTTTAAATAAATAACGACATCTTCCTCAGGGGGTGCCATGCGTACAAAAGCAGCTGAAGTCTGAAGCACCATCTGGTGGGATTCGGGACAAAGATGATAACGCTGTGACGCGTGGGGCTGAGGCCCCCGGTGGGGTGCCCACTGACCCCCTCCCGGCCTCTGCTGCCTCCCCCTCTGCCCCGGCACAGGGAAAAGGAGGCCCAGACCCGGTTTCCAGACAGGGCCTCGTGCAGGGGTCGCCCCTTCGAGCTCTGCGGTGGGCTCCCCATCAGTATTCTCTCAGGTCCGCGTCCTGGGTGAGGGCGCGGAGTGAAAGAGCAGCTGCTGGGCTGCAGCGATTTCCCCCGAGTCTTTGGAATTATTTATCGCCTTCACAGCCCAGAGTGATTCATTCTGCACAGCCGGCTCTGCACTCCGGTGTGCAAATCGCAGTCCTGAACTTCCTGACCTCAGGGCTAGTGGGCATACTCCCTCCAGGCTTGGAAGCCCCCCACCCTCTCCTCCCCGCCCTCTCCCCCGTGCAGGCCAGATAATGTCCCCCAGTGGTCGAGGCTTCACCCTGCGCTTTAAAGGCGATTCATTAAATGGACAATCATATGCGAATTGGCGTGCACGCTTTTGGTGAGGCTTTTTATATAAGTAAATGGCTAAATCAGGAAAACATCTTTGGGCAGACCATCTGTCTCAATTTGAGCTTTGAAAAATATGGTCACCTAGCAATGTTCCCATGTCAGACTCTAAAAACGAAAACTGGGCAGGCAGGCGAACATCACTCATGCTGTCAAAGTGGACTGTCGGCCTCGGCTCCATGAATCACTGAAGACTTCCTTCCAGCCACAGCTGACTGGGTCTGGGGCTGTGCAGAGGAGGGGCCCGCTGCAGGAGGGACTGGGGCTCTTTTGGAGGAGGGGAGGTGAGCAGCCCCACATCTGCCTCTGGGGCCTCAGTCCGACCACACTGAGAGGGGCACACACAGCTTTATCAGTGTTCTCCTGTTTTATTTTCTACATCTCTGTGGCTTTCACTGTGCCCAAACCGAGCTGACCTTTGGGGCACCCCACCTCCCCACCTGCCTATCCCTCGTGAAATCAGATGCAGCAGCTAGGCATCCTTTAGGGAAGCTGAGGCAGCTCAGGACTGAAAGATATTGAGGGATGTGAGAGAGATGGGGTGGGTATGGAGGTATGAAAACATACAAAGACGGCCCCTCAGTTGAGAACACAGGAGAGGAGATTCAAGGATGGAGCTTGGATTGGACCAAATACTCTTTGATAATTTTTTCACTTCCATGACCTTTTCCTTTTTCTTATTATATTATCTGAATATCAATGAGGGCCCAAACAGGAAATAGATAACACTCCAGGTATTAAAACTGGAGTGCATTTAATGTAGGGAAGGTTGGGAAAGGCAGTCACAGTTTGCCGTCTTTCCCCCTGCACCGTCGCATACGAACAGGACTTGAGCCTGGAACGTGTCCTCACAGAGAGATGAAGAGCCTGTGAGGGCAGCTCCCTTTGGGAATATCTTTCTCTGCTCTGGTTGTACTTCTTTGTTCTGCTTAAGCGGGTCTGCCATATGGCACGTGGCCAACCCCACTGTTAGATCTGCTCCTGGCGGGGAGGGGTTTGGTCCCTCACCTGCAGCATGAGAGGGGTGCTTGCAGACCATCGCCCTGCGCCGGCTGTGGGGCGAGACCCACTGGCCATGGGGGACCGACACACTTGAAGCTGATCTTGCCTTCTCATCTCCGTGCACCTGGTGCCCGCGTAAGTCGCGCCTTTCTTGGCGACCCTGACAGTTGCCAACCCTGGGGCTGCTGCCCTTGGCGGCAGATCCCCCAGCAGTGAGCTCCCTCCCCTGCAAGTGCCACAGGCACCACGTGCTCCGGAGTCAATATTTGCACAGATGTCAGAAGATCTGAGGATCTAACCGGGGCAGTGAGGCAACCTAGAAGTTGGCATTGATAGGAAGCTGCTACCACCCTTAGGGCTGCAGGGACGAAGGGCAGACGTGGAGCTACGGGACGTCAGGACTGGGATCACTGGTGGGGCCACTGGGAGAAGACACAGCCCCTGTGGAGGCGCCACCCAGGGCAGAGGAAGAGGGAGGAACCCTCAGGTATTCCCATCCTCCTGTTTCCCTCCAGTGTCCCCCATGGCCTGAAATCAGTCAGAAGCCCACGGACATGGAAGCCCAGGAAACAGCCTGCAGGGCTCAGACCCCCGGACCTCAGCCACAGAAGGCGAGGAATGGATCTGAGTGCACACAGGTCCGGGACTGACCAGGTCATACATACATACTCAGGACAAAACTCAAAAGGTATCAGTACAAGGATAGTTTCCTTTGGCTGTTGTAACGAATTACACAAACCTGGTGGCTTAACTCAACACAGAGTTCCGGAGATCAGAAATCCAAGATCGGTTTCACTGAGCTGGAATCAGGGAGCTGGCAGGGCTGCACTCCCTCCGGAGCCTCTAGAGGAGACTGTTTCCTTGGCTTTGCTGGCTTCTAGAGCTGCATCCCTTGGCTTGCATCTTCTCCATCTTTAAAGTCAGCAGAGTAGCATCTTCAAATTTTTCTCGCTGAGGTTCTCACATCACCTTCTCTTTTCCTTATGGTCAAATCTCCCTCTGCCTGCCTCTTATAAGGATGCTTATGATTACATTTAAATCCCAACGAGAGAATCCAGGATAATCTTCCCTTCGTAAGACCCTTAACTTAATCACAGCAGCCAAATCGCCTTTGCTATATAAGGTCACATCCGTAGGATCCAGGAAAGAGGAGCAGGACATCTTTGGGGGCCATTATTCAGCCGTTCACAGATACAAAATTGTACAGCCTCCACAATACTTATCTGTTTCTGTGTAACAAATTATGTCCAAATTCAGCAGCTCAAAACGATGAACATTTATCCTCTCACACGATTTCTGTGGGTCCGATATTTTGGAGTAGCTTAGCTGGGTGCCTCTGGCTCAGGGTCTCTCGTGAAGTTGTGGTCAAGCTTTCAGCCAGGGCTGCAGTCATCTGAAGGCTTCACCGGGCTGGAGAATCCACTCCAGGGTGGCTCACTCGTGTGGCTTTTGGCAGGAGACCTCAGGTCCTCACCATGCTGGCCTCGGCATAAGGCTGCTTGAGTGTCCTCACAACATGGCGGCTGGCTGGCTCCCCCAGACTGAGTGTTCTGAGTGAGAAAATGGGCTGGACACCAAGGTGCCTTCATGACCTAGCCTGTATCAGTTTGCCAGGGTTGCCATGACAAAGCACCACAGATTGGGTGCCGTGAACCACAGAAATATTATTTTCACAACTCTGGAGGCTAGATATCTGAGGGGAGCATATCAGCAGGGTTAGTTCCTCATGAGGGTTCTCTCCTTGGGTGGCCAACAGCCATCTTCTGTGCGTGTCTGTGTCCAGATTTCCTCTTCTTATAAGGACGCCAGTCCTATTGGATCAGGGCCCACCCATGTGGCCTCATAGGACCTTAATTGCCACTTTAAAGGCTCTCACTCCAAATACAGTCACATTCTGAGACAGTTTGGACTTCAACATATGCATTTGAGAGGGGACACAATTCAGCCCACAGCACAGCCTCAGAAGTGATATACTTCTGCTGTATCCTCTTGGTCACACAGACAATCCTGCTACAGTGAGGGAGGTGGGAGACACTAGGAGGTGGGGCTCATTGGGGGCTGTCTTGGAGGCCTCTCCCTTCACTCCAAGGGGAATTCTTGTTATTTGTTTATTTATTTAGGCTGCACTGGGTCTTAGTTGAGGTATGCAGGATCTTTGCTGAGTCATGTTTAGTTGCTGCACGCGGGCTTCTCAGTTGTGGCATGCAAACCCCCAGTTACGGCACGCGTGTGGGATCTAGTTCCCCGACCAGGGATCGAAGCCGGGGCCCTGCATTGGGAGCAGAGTCTTACCTACTGGACCACCAGGGAAGTCCCCTTATTTGTTCTTGTATGTGTCTCTAGGGATACCCTACATATGTATAGCTGTGTGTGTGTATATGTATGTACATATACATATAAACACACAAGTGTTTATATATATAAATATATATGTATACATACGGACACACATATATGTATATAAACAAACGAAGCGCGTGAACCTGTTGCCCTGCCGCCCGCTTTCTTCACTTCGCCAGTCCGCGGGGAGCTGCCTGATGCCTCGCTATATTCACTGTGTGAACTGCTGCCACTTATTAAACCAGTGCCCCGGATGCTTATGTTGTTTCCAATATTTTGCCACAGCACATGATGCTACAACAAATATTCATGGACTTGTGTCGCTCCTGGCGTGCGCCAGCGTGTTTACAGGATAAATGCCTGTTGTGGAATCACTGGGTCAAAGGCCACGAGCCTGGGATAGATGTTGTCTGGTCACCGAGTCGCTTTCTTGGAGCTGTTCCCATTTATACTCCTGTGAACAATGTACAGGGGGCCTGATTCCCCAAAGCCTGGCTGACTGACACGGCTGCCATCAACCCTGTTCCTCTTGCCAGTCTGATGGGTACAAAATAGTATCCTGGTGTAGCTTTTTTTTTACACAATTGAGGTAAAATTCACATAACATAAAATTAACCATTAAAGGGACTCCCTGGTTGTCCAGTGGTCAGGACTCCACGCTTCCACTGTAGGGGGCACAGGTTCGATCCCTGGTCGGGGAACTAGGATCCCGCAAGCCACACGGCACGACCAAAAGGAAATTAACCGTTAAAAATAAATACTTTATTTTTTAGAGTAGTTTTAGGTTCACAGCAAAATAGAGCAGAAGGTCCAGATATTTCCCATAAACGCTCTGCCTTGACTCACACACAGCCTCCCCCATTATCAACCTCCCCCATCAGAGTGGCACATTCATGACAATGAATGAACTTCCACTGACACACCATAATCACCCAGAGTCCATCGTTCACATTACGGTTCCCTTTTGGTATTGTATATTCTATGGGTTTGGACAAATGTTTACCAATATTTTCCTATCCCATCACGGCTATTGCAGAGATCTTGAAATATCACTTACACTTATCACTATTAAAAATTACAGTGGTTATTAGGACTTTCACTGGCTCATGCTTCAATGTGCTAGTAAAAAAAAGTACATAGCTTTCTACTGTTTTTTTAATATTTTGATGAGTAGATTTCAATACAGTTGGAAGTTGCCTGCTTCATGGGGCATTGGTAGTCAATAGTTCATTTCTACTATCCCTCATTGTGGGTCCAGGTGCCCATCTACCTACCAGCACACCCTCTCCCTCTGTGGGCATGATGCCCAAGAAACTCAATTCACCTTCCACCACCCTCACCCCTTGACTCACCCACTCCATTTTCCCCTTACCTTTCCCCCTTGCCTACCAGAAAACTCCTACTCATCCTTCAAAACCCAGCTCACATATGACTGATGATCCCCCCCAAATAGTGTTGGTTACTCCCATGACTCCTCTGTGGGCACACCGTCCAACACCTACAGAATAAATGTTATAAACGTATAGAGTTAGTTGTATAGAAAATTAACATAATACAGCGTGCAGTAGGCAAATAATCTGCTCTTCCCCTTTCCCAAATAAATGTGCCCTCTTTGATTCATTCAACTCATTTGGAATTTGGAGGAAATAGGAGAAGGCTAGACAGGCTCCTTTAGCACTGTCCATAATAAATGACTTAACCTTTCTAATCTCCATGTGTAAAATCAGGGTCATAACCCTCTGCACAGAGGTGGTGTGAGGATTAAAAGGGATAAAGTGTTCAGAGTGCCTGGTACCTAGTAAGTGCTCAGTAAACAGGAGTTGTTATTAATCCTACAAGACAGCAAGAAGTCATTGGCAAAAAAGTGAAATAAATGAGTTATGAGGGAGTTCACAGGAGGGAGAAATAGCCTCCAACAGAGGGATAGGAAGATATGGGAACAGAGGTTTGGGTTTGGAAGGTGCCTGGTGGAAACCGCAAGGCTGTTTCCTGTGAAAGCGCTCTGCAGGGTCTGGGCTGGTGCATAGGGTACCACCGAGTGGAAGCAGAATTAACTTTCCATCCTTCTCTCATACATGATGGAAATGCTGATTGCAAATTGTCTCTTCCCGTTCACTCCAGCAAGAAATTTGACTAGGCAAATTCTATTTTGTGAGTTACGTTGCTGTGTGTATTTTAGAAGTTTCTGAAAAATCATCCAAAAATCTATAATTCAGTCTTTTCCCATGATAAGACAGAGCTTGACCCCAGTTAGTCTAAATTAGAGCTGGTTTTGGAGGACAGAAGCCAGCAGCCACCTATAGGGACCACCTGCTGTCCCTGTTCTGTCCTCGGAGATTATCTGGAGAACACGTGGGGTGATGTCAACCTCCCTCCAAGTGTGGATGCTACGACTCCGTGCAAAGCACCGGTTTCTCCAGATTAATGGCTGTTCCTAAGGCTTAATGAATTGTTTTCATTCCTTTTACAAATTTCTGCCAGCCACGATTACCAGGTACAGGGATGTAAAGGTGTTGGCGGTTTGGACCTTGCTTCCTGGGTTGGTGGTCTGTGACTGGATCAGTCCCCAGTCTGAGCATCCTTCCCCCTCCACCTCTCCTGCCTACTGCCTACCCCTGCATTTCCTACCCCCGCTCCAAGGGGTGGGAAGCTGCAGCAATCCTGGGGCTCATTGGGCAGAGGAAAGTGGTGCTTGAGAGCACCAATCAGCAGCCTGCTTCTAGTCCTGGCCTCTGCCCCGTGCCTCAGTTTCCCCATCTGTAAAATGGAGACAAGGTAGTTGTGAGCATTTCATGAATTAAAAATTATAAAGTTCTAAGAGCTGTGTCCTGCCCAGAGGAAGCTCTCCCTAAATGTTTTCAAAATTATATTCATTCAGTCATCATTTATCTATTATGACCCCATTCTTTTTTTTTTTTTCTTTTTTTTTTAATCATCTTTATTGGGGTATAATTGCTTTACAATGGTGTGTTAGTTTCTGCTTTATAACAAAGTGAATCAGTTATACATATACATATGTTCCCATATCTCTTCCCTCTTGCGTCTCCCTCCCTCCCACCCTCCCTATCCCACCCCTCCAGGCGGTCACAAGGCACGGAGCTGATCTCCCTGTGCTATGCGGCTGCTTCCCACTAGCTATCTACCTTACGTTTGGTAGTGTGTATATGTCCATGCCTCTCTCTCACCTTGTCACAGCTCACACTTACCCCTCCCCATATCCTCAAGTCCGTTCTCTAGTAGGTCTGTGTCTTTATTCCTGTCTTACCCCTAGGTTCTTCATGACATTTTTTTTCCTTAAATTCCATATATATGTGTTAGCATACGGTATTTGTCTTTCTCTTTCTGACTTACTTCACTCTGTATGACAGACTCTAGGTCTATCCACCTCATTACAAATAGCTCAATTTCGTTTCTTTTTATGGCTGAGTAATATTCCATTGTATATATGTGCCACATCTTCTTTATCCATTCATCCGATGATGGGCACTTAGGTTGTTTCCATCTCCGGGCTATTGTAAATAGAGCTGCAATGAACATTGGGGTGCATGTGTCTTTTTGAATTAAGGTTTTCTCTGGGTATATGCCCAGTAGTGGGATTGCTGGGTCATAAGGTAATCCTATTTTTAGTTTTTTAAGGAACCTCCATACTGTTCTCCATAGTGGCTGTACCAATTCCCATTCCCACCAGCAGTGCAAGAGGGTTCCCTTTTCTCCACACCCTCTCCAGCATTTATTGTTTGTAGATTTTTTGATGATGGCCGTTCTGACCGGTGTGAGATGATATCTCATTGTAGTTTTGATTTGCATTTCTCTAATGATTAATGATGTTGAGCATTCTTTCATGTGTTTGTTGGCAGTCTGTATATCTTCTTTGGAGAAATGTCTATTTAGGCCTTCTGCCCATTTTTGGATTGGGTTGTTTGTTTTTTTGTTATTGAGCTGCATGAGCTGCTTGTAAATTTTGGAAATTAATCCTTTGTCGACCCCATTCTTTCATTATTACTTTTTCTATTATTCATTCAGTTATTCTTCTTCATTCAGCCCACAGGCCCTGAGCGCTTGCCAAAGCCAAGGCCCTGACTTCAATACTGGGGACACGAGGATGAACAGGGTGGATGTGGCTCCTGTCTGGGAGCATGACAGAGGCCACTCCAGACCCTTTCCATCTTCCCCTTCCTGAACCCTGGGGAATGCCAGGCCTGGCTGAGGTTAAGTGACAGCCCAGGTTTCACAGCCGGCAGATGGCAGGGGAGGATCTGATCCTTGGCGTGCCCACCATGTTAGGCCCCCAGACCCCTGCAGCCGCACACCCAGCACCTCCTGGGTTTTGGCAGGAGGCCTCTGAGTGCATCTGACACATTCCTGGCAAGTGGCAGCAGGAGGGAGCTGCCCTCTGACAGGTGGCACGCAGCCCAGCGCCTGGGCGCCTCCCAGCCCACCTGTGGGACTCCGAGATGTCCTAGGCCCCATCTGGGATGCTTATGGGGCATGGAACCCTGGGAAGGAACACGGTCACAGGGAGGCTGGCCCGGCCCGGCTCCTGGAGTCTGTCCTCGGCTCCTGGTTCCAGAGATGCGCTGGGAAAGTTACCCACAGGCACACTTCTGGAGCAGCCCCGCTGGGCTGGCGTTGATGACAGAAACACTTGACGGTGTTGGGAAGATTAGCCACCCTCCCTTTGGTATTCAGCACTGTAACTGCCTTGCAGAATCTTCCCTCCATGGAGAGCAGGGGAGCCAACATCCATCAGAATCCCCCAAATCCCCAACAAGCGGCAGTCCTCATGGGGGTCCCTTGCTCCCAAATCCCTCCCCCACCGAGCTCGCTGAAGCCCCAGGTTTCCTGCAGACCCTCGTCCTGGGTGGATGGGAATGCTCTGGGCAGGCGAAACTGCTCAGGTTCTGAGGCGTGTGGGTGGGGAGCATGTTCGGGCCCTTCCTGGGAGTCCAGTTTGAGGGCAAGGAGGGGAGAGCCTGCAGGCCCTGGGGCTCCGAAGTAGAAGGGTGAAAATGTCAAGGTCGCAGACTGTGGGTCTGGTGGTCAGGCCTGCTGGCCCTGGCCTGTCCTTAGTGTGGGAGCCTCTGAGTCTTGGCTGCATTTTGGGGGCCTGAGGAACACCCATCACCTGGAATGTCAAGGGTTTGAGCACTATCTTACTTCTCTTCGTACTGACCTGGGGAGGCAGACAATCTAATGATCCCATTTTACAGATGGGGAAAATGAGGCTTAGAAAGGAAGCAGTCATCCCAAAGTGACACAGCTGGAATGCAGCAGGGGCAGGGCCGGACCCGTGCTCTGCTCCCTCACCCCCAACGCCCTGTCAATGGGCTGTGCTGGGCCCACAGGGGCTCAGAAGAAACAGGGAGTGTTCTTCGCTCCCCAGAAGCTTCCGCTCATGTGTTCAGCTTGGGACAAGCATTACGTTTCCTGTAGCAGCTCAGAGGAGGGCAGCTCCCAGGAAGGGGGAACTTGAGTTGGCCTTGACAGCTGGGCAGAAGTCAGGAAGACAGAACTAGAAGGACGTGGAGTGTTGAGGGGCCGTTTGAAGAATAAAGGGTTCAGATCTGGGAGCTGAGGGGGACAAAGGGACATAAAGTCAGAGGGGTGCGCTGGGGACTCGCTGGGACAATTATATCCAGATTTCAAGCCTGGGCCCTGGTCAGGCAGAGCTGGGGGCCTCAGGCAGAGGCTGGACTCGGGAACGGGGAGGGGGTGGAAGACAGGGTCCTCGGTCCCCTCCACCCCTGTAGAGGGTTGAATAGTGAGTGTCCCTCTAAAATTTGTGTTCACTCGGAACCTCAGAAAGTGACTGGTATGAAATGAATTGCATCCCCTCGAAATTCCTATGTTGGGGCCATAACCCCCAATGTGACTGTTTTGGAGATGGGGCATTTAGGCAGGTAATTAAGGTATTCTGGTATTCTGTTATGGCACCCCGAGCTGACTAGTACAGTGATCTTATTTGGAAACAGAGTCTTTGCAGATGTAATTAAGTTTCAGATGAGGCTCACCTGGATTAAAGTGGGCCCTAATCCAATATGACTGATGTCTTTATAACAAGAGGAGAGGGCACAGACAGACGGACAGAGGTAGAAGGTCACGTGACAACAGAGGCAGAGATTGGAGTGATGCTGCCACAAGCTAAGGATGCCACGAAGTGCTGGCCACCACCAGAAGCTAGGAGAGGAATGGGGCAGATTCTCCACCAGCCCCGAAAGGAACCAACTCTGATGACGCCTTGAAGTCAGACCTCTGGCCTCCAGAACTGTGAGAGTGTAGATTTCTACTGTGTTAAGTCCCCCAGTTCATGGCGCTCTGTAACGGCAGCCCCAGGAAATGAATACAGCCTCCTTATCCGTATTGTATGTCACAGCATGAAGCTTTTGCCAGCAGTGTTGGCTAAAAGAGGGGTCTGTTTGTCCCATGGACACTCTGCTCTGAAGAATGAGCCCATCCAGGGCAAACTGGACTCGCAGCTCAGAGTACAGGGCATCTGTGGGGTGGAGTGGGGTGCACTGGGGTGGGGACAGGAGGCCTCCCCTGGGTGCTGGCAGGGATGGCTTGTTCCCCTGGCCATGCAGAGTCTCTGCCCTCTGAACATGGCTCTCCTAAGCTCAGGTACCAGTCTTGAGAGCCATTGGAGATGAGACTGTTGATTCTGGAAGAGGGGTCAGCGGGAGCTGTAGATCTGGGAGCCACCCACATACAGGCAGAATGTAGGATTCTGTCCCCCTACAGGGCCTCAATTCCTGGGGAAAGGATTTCTGTTTTGAGATCCAGTAAAAATGAGAGCCGTCTCAGATCTTTTTTGGCCTGTGACGCTCCTAGCCCTGGGTACATGTTTCCGTACATTTTCATTAAGAAATGTAGGAACTTAATCAGCACTGATTTCAACATGGTTTAAAGCGCTCCAGATTCTTGCAATTTTGATTGATGTGCATTTGTATATGTTAAAAATTAGCGAGATCCGTCGTTGCACATTCCTGGCGTGTAAATAAAAGCAGAATATACATTATTTTATCTAAATTTCTGTTTGTGGACTCGGTCTGCATATTTTGATTTTTGATCTCTGTACCTCCTTCCAAGATGCTAAAATTCCAGAATTCGTTTAGCTGTAGCCCAAGTTTGGGTGAATGCTTTTATTCAGGGGCCTTTCTGAGGCCACTGCTCAGAACATTGATTCTGGAAGAATACACCCAATGACAGTAGGACATGCAACGCCCCAGGCAAAGACTGGCCTGGGTCTGTGTTAACCAGTTAGTACCCAGAAAACAGTTCCGATGAGAAATGGCAAACCAGATTTCCGGACAAACGTTGGCATACAATAGCTTCATAATACAAAGCACTCTGATTTAATCAGCGTACGTTTTCACAGTTACTTCTGCCCAGTACGTCACCTCAGCTTCTTTGGACGTAGCCTACTCCAGCCCATCACCTTGCATACGGGCGCTTGATGACAAGCGGTCAGTGATGGGCAGGAAATAATTAATGGGGACTAAGCAGCTGGCTGGGGCCTCTGCCATCAGAACACCTGAGGGTCCCCCTCCCCCCCATCGAGGAATAAAGACCACTAGCTAGGACAGGACAGACCCCAATAAAGTACCTAAATGCCACTGTTGGTGGGGTAGGTAAGTATGGTCCCAGGGAGGGAGCCTGGGGCCAGGAGGAACAATATGAAGGTCAGAAAAGGTCTTTGGGGGTTTTCTGAGCAACCCAATAACCCAGTTGCTAGAATAGACCAGGCCTGGTGAATCTGGTGACATGGACCCCTTGCTATAAACATCAGCTACCTGGCTTCTGGATGGTTCCATCTCCCCTTAGTCCAGCTGGCCAACGGCACCCAACCCAGCCTCCTTCCCAGGCCAGCTTCACGGGGGGACCCTGTGCTGGGTTGGATGCTCTACGGTCACCAACTTGAAATACTTAATAATTTTTTTTTTTTTTTTTTTTTTTGCGGTATGCGGGCCTCTCACTGTCGTGGCCTCTCCCGTTGCGGAGCACAGGCTACGGACACGCAGGCCCAGCGGCCATGGCTCACGGGTCCAGCCGCTCCGCGGCATGTGGGATCCTCCCGGACCGGGGCACGAACCCGGGTCCCCTGCATCGGCAGGCAGACTCTCAGCCACTGCGCCACCAGGGAAGCCCAATACTTAATAATTTTTGAACAAGGAGCCCCACGTTTTGATTTTGCACAGGGGGCCAGAAATTATGTAGCTGGCCCTGCTCCTTCTATATCGGAAATTTCTGCTGTCTTGTCTGTCTCTTCTTCTGGACTACAGACACATATCCCTCAGTCTGTTGTATTGACACCTGCGTCCCCAGAAAGGACCTGCTCTATAAGAGAGACCTATAAGTGTGGTTGGATGCATAAGGCTTCTAAGCAGCAGAGTGTGACCAGAGGACTGGTCAGGTGGGCCCAAAGCCAGTGGTCTCCCCGCATTCGGGGCCCGAGAAGAACCCCAATTCTAGCTGCAGGTCAGCCCCTCTCCCAGTGGCTGCTGGCAGGCAGCACAACCCATTAGCTGATCTAGGGGGGCTGCATTTCATGGGCTGCGAGTGAGTCTCTGCTTCTGAAGTTCACTCCTGGGGAAGAACTTAACAGCTGGGGTTGCATTTAAATATCCTATAATCACTGCTAGGAGTTGAGCCTAGGGTAGATTTTCATGCATGCAAATGAAATGTGTCTTTGCTTATGTAGAGAGCTTGGCAGGAAAATATCTGGGGAGCAAACTGGGGCGGGCGTGTGGGCAAGTAGCGGAGCAGATCCAAATAGAAGGGGCTGCTGTGTGTCCCTTCCTTTGGCAGATGGGAAGGGTCTTTTCTTTTCAGACAAAGCAGGTGAAGGTAATAAAGCTGTACGCTGCTGGGCCTTGTGTGCCAGGTGCCAACAATAAGGTACACGCAAGAATAAATTTTTAATTTTGGCACTTTAATTTCATCCTTTCCTCCCGAAGCTCCAGACCGAGCAGCTGTTTAGCAGGAAAGAAAATTCAGAGCAGGGTAATAAAGAAGATTCGGGGACGGGAGCAGCTACCAGCGTGTAACTGTATTAACCATGTTTCTAGTTTCTGTAAATTCGGTGACTTCACACGCATATGCTGGTCCCATCTTGTTCTGGACAACTCAACCATATGCCCGGGTCACGTTACCTTGGCCTCCTTCTCCCTCACCGGCTTCCACCCCACCCCCCTTCTTACTCTCCACCCTGCACCTCCTCCCACATCACAGGGAGTCCTCCGCCCTGAGGGCCACGCTTTTGCAATTCAAACCAACCAGTCCAAGAGTCCACATCGAAAACACCTTCCTTAACAGGCGCTCAACACTCCCAGCTTAATTACCCCATCGACCCCTATGACCCAGGCCCAGCTGAAATTACTCAAAGTAGCCAATCCTAAGCCTGCTCACCCTGCCTGGCCCCCTCCTCTCCGTGGAAACCACAATAAAGACTCTTGTTCACAGTTCCCTCCTCTGGATCTGCCTCCTGACTGACTGTGGTTCTTTCCCACGTGACCCCTGGGGAATGCTGTGTACCGCTCTCTTGGGAACCGTGAGTAATTAACTATCTTTTCAGTGTCAGTCATCTCCTGATCTCTTGTCCTTACCATACCTCAGATTTTCTATTAATACACTCTTTTATTTGTTTAATTTTATTTTTTCACAGTCCAAGATCAGCCCTCAGAGGTTTACTTGAAGGATGATTATTTCTTTTTTTAAAATTTTTATTGGAGTATAGTTTATTTACAATGTTGTGTTGGTTTCAGGTGTACAGCAAAGTGAATCAGTTATACATATACATATATCCACTCCTTTTTAGATTCTTTTCCTGTATAGGCCATTACAGAGTACTGAGAGTTCCCTGTGCTATGTCCTTATTAATTATCTATTTTCTATACAGTAGTGTGTATATGTC
Organism: Globicephala melas; assembly: GCF_963455315.2. Taxonomy (NCBI): domain Eukaryota; kingdom Metazoa; phylum Chordata; class Mammalia; order Artiodactyla; family Delphinidae; genus Globicephala; species Globicephala melas. Next base: position 29,190,291 of record NC_083333.1, on the reverse strand, counting down.
AATCCCAATCTCCCAATTTATCCCTCCCCCTCTTACCCCCGGTAACCAGAAGTTTGTTTTCTACATCTGTGACTCTGTTTCCGCTTTGTAAATAAGTTCATTTGTACCCCTTTTTAGATTCCACATATAAGCGATATCATATGGCATTTGTCTTTCTCAGACTTACTTCACTCAGTATGACAATCTCTAAGTCCATTCATGTTGCTGCAAATGGCATTAGTTTGTTCTTTTTTATGGGTAATATTCCACTGCATATATGTACCACATCTTCTTTATCCATTCCTCTGTTGATGGACATTTAGGTTGCTTCCATGTTCTGGCTATTGTAAATAGTGCTGCAATGAAATTACACTCTATTTTATTTTTGGCTGCATTGGGTCTTCGTTGCTTTCTCTGGTTGCGGCGATTGGGGGCTACTCTTCGTGGCGGTGCACGGGCGGTGGCTTCTCCTGTTGCGGAGCACAGGCTCTAGGTGCGCGGTCTTCAGTAGTTGTGGCACACAGGCTCAGTAGTTGTGGCTCGCGGGCTCTAGAGCACAGGCTCAGTAGTTGTGGTGCACGGGCTTAGTTGCTCTGCGGCATATGGGATCTTCCCAGACCAGGGCTTGAACCCGTGTCCCCTGCACTGGCAGGCGGATTCTTAACCGCTGTGCCACCAGGGAAGCCCTACACTCTATTTTAAACAGTAACAAACATTCAGGCTTCTTACCCATTTCCAGAATAGGCAGAAGAATTAATAAACGATTGCTTCTCTTTTCACCCACTCATCCTTTCATCCATCTGTCCATCCATCCATCCATCCATCCATCCAGTATTTATTGAGCAACATGGTGGTTTTAAAACATCTCCCAGAATGGAACTTGTGTTTTTACTTTGTTACATCATCTTTTTAGTTTAAGAGCTTTCATTTTTACTGCAGTCAAATATAATTATCTTATTCTGTATAACTTGTGCTTTTTGGATCCTAAGAAGCTCTTCTCTATGTTAAAAAAGAAAAGATGTTCTATATTTTCTCCTAAAAGATTTAAAGTTTTCTTTTTCACATCTAGGACTTTAATTCATCTGGAATTGATTTTCATGCATAACATATGGTAATCACAAATTTTATGTTTTTCTTTACGGATAGCCAGGTATCCTAATACCATTTATTACATAACTCAGTCTTCCCACCACTGACTTGTACTGATACCTTTGACATTTGCCAAATTTCCACAAACTGATCATCAGTTTCTGGTTTCCCTATTTTATCTCATTGGTTTATTTGTCTTAGATCCAAACCACACTGTTTTATTTCTTTTTTATTTTAACATCTTTATTGGAGTATAATTGCTTTACGTTGTTGTGTTAGTTGCTGCTGTATAACAAAGTGAATCAGCTATACGTATACATATATCCCCATATCCCCTCCTTCTTGAGTCTCCCTCCCACCCTCCCTACGCTGTTTTATTTCTACATATCACTTTATAGTATTTACATGTGGAAGGACAAATCTCTTATCCTTCTGCTTCAAAATTGTCTTGGTGACTGTTGGACTTTTACACGTGGAGATGGTGGCAGGTGTGGTGGACCTTGGGATGAAGACACTATGCTAGGGATGGTAAAACAACAAGATAGATGGAGTCTGGGTTCCTGGACAACCTCATGAACCACAAACATCAGCCCTGGACCACATCCAGATACTCATGTGAGGAACAAACACCCATTTTGCTTAAGTCACTATCAATTTGCATGGATATCAATTAAGTGCAGGCAAATATTTATCTTAAGTAATAATATTTTTCTTATTTATTAACTCAGCTGAAGATCCTGGTAAAATACTGAATTGAAATGGTGGAGAAGGCAACCTTACCTTGTTCTTGGCTTTAGGGAAGATAATTCTAATGTTTTACCATTGAGTATGATGTTTTTTTGGTAGATGTTTCTTATTGGTTTAAGAAAACTCCCGGGGCTTCCCTGGTGGCACAGTGGTTGAGAATCTGCTTGCTAATGCAGGGGACACAGGTTCAAGCCCTGGTCTGGGAGGATCCCACATGCCGCGGAGCAGCTAGGCCCGTGAGCCACAACTACTGAGCCTGCGCGTCTGGAGCCTGTGCTCCACAACGAGAGGCCACGATAGTGAGAGGCCCGCGCACCGCTATGAAGAGTGGCCCCCGCTTGCCACAACTAGAAAAAGCCCTCGCACAGAAACAAAGACCCAACACAGCAAAAGTAAATAAATTAATTAATAAACTCCTACCCCCAACATCTTAAAAAAAAGAAAAACTTCTATCTATTCTGTTTGCTGAGAATTTTCTTTAAAGAATTATGAGTGTATATTACATTTTACCGAATGCCTTCCCTGCGTCTAAGAAGATGATTATATATGGACTTTCTCCTTTAATCTTTTTTTTTTAAATAAATAAATTTATTTATTTTGGGCCGCTTTGGGTCTTCGTTGCTGTGCACAGGCTTTCTCTAGTTGCGACGAGTGGGGGCTACTCTTCCCTGCAGTGCACGGGCTTCTCATTGCGGTGGCGTCTCTTGTTGTGGAGCACGGGCTCTAGGCACGCGGGCTTCAGTAGTTGTGGCATGCAGGCTCAGTAGTTGTGGCTCACGGGCTCTGGAGCGCAGTGTCAGTAGTTGTGTCACACAGGCTTAGTTGCTCCGCGGCATGTGGGATCTTCCTGGACCAGGGTTCAAACCTGTGTCCCCTGCATTGGCAGGCGGATTCTTAACCACTGCACCACCAGGGAAGCCCTCTTTAATCTTTTAATGTGGTAAATGACTTTAACAGCTATTATAGTGTTAAGTTGTCTTTATATTCCCGAGTTAAAGACTCTGTGCTCGTGATGAAGTATTTATATATAGATTGCTGGATTTGTTTTGCTAATTTTGATACAGGATTTGTGCATCTGTGTTCCTATGTTTCTTGTAGGTACTGTTCTTGTCTACTTTTGGGATCAAAGTTCTGCTACCCTTATAAAAGGAGTCGTGGTGGGGTCCGTTCCTCCTGCCCTCATCCCAGGAAATTTCTATGGAACAATTTGTATCTGATAAGGGTTAAATACTCCTTGAAGGTTTGGTAAAACTTGTCTTGGTGTTACTATACAAAACTTACAAGTATAAAACTTACTTGGTACTACTGTCCAGTTTGGTGCTTTAATATTTTTGCAAATAGATTTGTGACTATTGGTTTAATAGTCAATGCTTACAGGGTTTCTATTACTTTTTGAGATAGTTTTGATTATTTCTACTTTTTCTATGCATTTGTCTGTTTCATCTGTTTTTAAACATTTTGACATAAAGTTGCACTAGGAAATGCTCTCTTTATTTTTCTAAAGAACTCTACTGTGTAGTTATATCTTCCTTTGCATTCCTGATAATATTCATTCATGATTTCCCTTTTTTTCTTTCATGATCTTTACTTCTAAGAGTTTATCTACTTTGTCTTCTTGAAGAATCAATTTCGCATTGGTTAATTATTTCTTTTGCAGATTTTATTTCACTAATTTCTGTAGTTAACTTTATTATTTCCTTCCATTCTTTTAAAAGTTTCCCTGGTATTTTAACTTCTTCTGTTGAATGCTTAATTAATTTTCACTCTTACTCGTTAACGAGTTTTTAAAATTACTCATTACTGCTTCAGCTATCTCCCCTGTTTGGAAATGTAGTCCTTTCATTGACATTCAGTTCTAAATATTTGATACTTTTTATTATGCTTTATCTTTTGAATGATTTAGAAGTATGCTTTTCAGTTTCCAAACACTTGTGATTTCTCATTTCTTTATTTAGTGTCAGGAAGTGATCTAGATGATATCAATTCTCTGGTATTTGTTGAAACTTCCTTTTTGAGCCTAATATCTGATTAAATTTGTTAAGTGTCAGATGCATGTTTGAAAAGAATATTTAGTTCCTGTGTATGTCTAGATCAAGCTTTTATTAATTATGTGGTTCAGATCTTCTATAGTCTTACTAATTAAGCTATAATTTTTCTGACAGAGATATGTTAAAATTTTCCACTGTGATGGGTTTCTCCTGAAGTTTGGGGTTTTTTTGCCACGCCGAGTGGCTTGCAGGATCTTAGTTCCCTGACTAGGGATTGAACCCGGGGCCACGACAGTGAAAGTGCCAAGTCCTAACCACTGGACCACCAGGGAATTCCCAGTTTTCCTTTCTATATTTGACGCTAAATAGTTAGAGGCACAGAGGCTCAGGTGTGGCATATTTTCTTGAAGAATTATGTCTTTCATTATTGAGTAAAGACTTGCTTTCTGTCTTAATGACTCCTTTGTGTGGCAGTAGTACTGCTATACCAGCTTATTTTTTTTTCAAGCTTTATTTGTTTTCAACCTTTCTGTGCTGTTTGGGGTCAGTTGTATCTTAAAACATGTTGTACAGGTAGATTTTTTTTCATCCAATCCAGTTAGTCTGGATTTTTTTCATCCAGTTAATCTGAGTCAATTAACAGGTAAATGCAATACATTTACTACTATTGTAATTATGGGTATATTTGGATTTACATCTGTTATCTTATTTATCATGTCTCTACCCTAATTTTTCCCTCCTATCTTGCATGTTATTCTCGGCTGGCATTGTAGTTTCAGTTTGTTTTTAACCCCCTTGATTCATCATTATTTTTATTAATATTATGGTTAATTATAGTCAGTGTGCATTGGGTTGATTATCATTTAAATCATTCTGGATTTAATTTCCACTCCAAACCTCTTAGTAGTTCATTCAGTGAGGATCCATGAATAGCAAACTTTTTGTCTCTTTCTGAAAATGTCTCTATTTGTAATAGAGACATTTTGGATGATAGTTTAGCTGGGCATAAAATTCTAGTTAACAGATACATTCTCTCACTACTTTGCAAACACAGCTTTGTCTTCTGGCATCTATTGTTGATGTTGAGAATTCTGTTGATCAAATTGTCATTTCTTTTTAGGTAGTGAGTCTTATCTCTTTGGTTGCTTTTAAGATCGCTATGTCTTTGATGCTCTCTTGTTTCTCCACCATGTGTCTAGATGCCTATTTATTTTTATTTGTCCTGTTTGAATAATGTGACTCTTCACTCTGATGACTCATTCTTTCAATTATGGAAAAACCCTATAATTTTTTCATTTTAAATTTCCTTCCCCCCATTGTCTTTATTCTCTTATTCTAGACCATCTATAAGATGTGTCTTCAACCTACTCATTCCATCTTCCACATTTATGTATTGTGTTTTCATATTTTTGATCTCTTTATATCTCATATTGCATTTGGGATGATTTCTTTCTATTTATCTTCTACTTCTCTAATTCTTTCTTTAGCATTGTAAACTTTGCTATTAATCTCACAAATTTAATTTATACTTTCAATGAATTTTTTTTAAAATTTAGGTCTGTTTGATTTTTTTCATGTCTGCTTATTCTCTTTTCAAAATGTCCTATTCTTTCTTTATGACTCTGATTCCTTCTTTTACTTCCCATGTCATTTAAAATATACTTTAAATGTATTTCAGATGTTCTATTAAGTTTAGTTATAGGGGAGCTAATTCTCCTTTTATTATTTCCTTTTCTTTTTTACTTTATTTTTATTTTATTTTTCAGTTTTTGGCTGCGTTAGGCCTTCGTTGTTGCATGCGGGCTTGCTCTAGTTGCTAGGAGTGGGGGGGGCTACTCTTTGTTGCGGTGCGCGGGCTTCTCATTGCGGTGGCTTCTTTTGTTGCAGAGCACAGGCTCTAGGCACGCAGGCTTCAGTAGTTGTCGCACACAGGCTCAGTAGTTGTGGCTCGTGGGCTTAGTTGCTCCACGGCATGTGGGATCTGCCCGGAACAGGGATCAAACCCGTGTCTCCTGCATTGGCAGGCAGATTCTTAACCTCTGTGCCACTAGGGAAGCCCTCCTTTTATTATTTCTAATGTCTCTTTTTTATGGTGGTCTGTTTACATACAAGTTTTGTAATTTTTCTATCGTGGGTCCGTATTAAGAGTGTTCGCCCCTGCCCCATGGGAGTCCAGTATGCTCTGGGTTGTGAATTGTCCTTGCAGAGAAGTTTCATATTTGCTTCTGCCAGAGTGCAAGTGTTTAAATGGTTCTAGACCAGTTTTTATGTTATTCTCGTGACTTAGGTTTCCTCCACGTCTCGGATTTCATAAAATTATAACTTTCCCCCATTTTTGGCAGAGGCCTGGGGTTTTGACTTCTGACAGGTGGATTTTTTTTTTTTTTTTCTATCCAGGTCCCTAAGTAACTGGCCCAATAGGTGGAGTTTTCTAGCCCCCTTCGCACCAGCTTCAGGGCAGTAATGGGCAGCTCTTAAAGACTCTAGGCTTCAAACTGGGCTTCCATTCCAGCTACATCACCTCAAGTAAGCTCCAAACGTCACCTCTTCTTGACACATTAGAACCTCAGCCCCCATCCCCAAACCTGGGGAGTATTGGGGTCTGCCTCTGCTATCCTGCCCCAGCCTTTAATGATCTATTTTCCACCCTGGGAATTTTTCTCTCTCTCTTTTGAGTATGAATACTCATTTAAAAAACCTTTTGGTAGTGGAATTATATTCTGTTCTGCTTATCCTTGCGCTAGAAGAGAGGAGAGAAAAGCCCCCATCCACTTGGTCTGCCATGTTGCTAGAAGCCCTTCTCGCCTTCCATTCACCTGCCCTCCACCTGCTTTTAACATAGACACAGGCATGTTTCCAAAGCCCCTTAGATAGAGGAGGTAGCGGGGAGGGACATGGACCAGCAAGGGAGAGGAGGATAAATAATAATGGAGGGATGCATGACCTGAGTGACCACAGGGCCAGTCTCTACAAGGATGGATTTGGGGAGACCTGGTTTGGGGTCAGGGATGGGCCTATTTAAATAGTCAACTCGGTAGGGTGGTTGGAAAGAGTCCTCCAGAGTAGATGTCCTGTGTCTCACTCTATTATCTTTGCAATGGTAACATGACCTCGTGGGCATTAACCCCATGGTTGCCCTAGGTCAGGGCCGTGGTCCGGCCACTTCCCTCTAGCAGAGGTCCAGCCTGCAGACCGTCTCAGCCCTTGAGCGCCCTGAGACCCGTGGCTCTAGAATGCAGGACGGAAAGAGGACACTGGAGGGAAAGCTTCACAGAGAGCCAAAAAAACGCTGGGGAAGCGGCATCAATCTCTCATAAAATAGAAGTCTGCTCATTTCTGATCTCCAATCAAGCAGAGGAGACAGAAGGGGCAGCTGTCATCGAGCGGCCGCAGCTCCAGAATCACTGCTGAGTAATTGCTTGGAAATTCAAGTCTGGGTTGGAGGCTCTTCAAGCCATAATTTATGGGAGAGATACTAAGCCCTCACCGGGAGGAAGAAATATGGTCGTTAAATGACAGCTAATGGTCCATTATTCATCTGGGGGCAAATCAGTGAGGTTCATTAAGCTGACCAGCCCAGCCTTGGAAGAGGGATGTAAAATTAGCTGGAGGATGGAAGAGGTAAGAAAGACACTGGAGGGAAGTCGTGTAGAGGAAGCTGGTCTTCCAGGTGGTGACTCTGGAACATGAAAGGGAGGGAGGTGAGGTTTGTTTTCTTCCCTGCTCCTTGCAAGGAATGTTTTGACTCTGCGGCACAGACTTCTGAAAAGAATGCCCAGTCCATGCCTCTGACTGGCCAGCCCCCCTCCAAGATCACCAACTTCTACTGTTAAATTCCCACCCCACGCCACTCCCAAAACGTTTCCACAAAAGGCTGCACCGTCAACCCGACCTCTGAGTAATCAGAAAATGGAGAACAAACTCCCCTCCCAGGGAAAAAGCTGGAACCTACCTGCCCAGGAAAATCTATATGTAAATTCAGACAGTCTGCAGTCTTCCTGGTGCAACACTTTGGTCTCCAGCCAGGTCGCGAGCAAAGATAAAACAGGCTGGCAGCAGATTTCTGGTCAGAGTTGGAACTGCCAGGATGAGGGGTTACTGTCTGGGCAGGGACCAGGGGAGGGGGTGTCCATGTCCCAAAACCATGTCAAAAGTTCTCTGCTTTGTCCCAGAGAGCCCCAACCGATAGCTTACTTTCAACTCTTAACATTGTAACTGATGCACTTGAAAAAAATAGAAGAACACAGGTGGAAGAAAATTAAGTAGTTTCAGATATCACGAAGCAAAGCTTTCTGAAAGCATGACACGCGGCAGGCTGTGCCTCCCGTCACTGTCCAAGTCGGCCTGGTCACTGGCCACACCTGCCTTCCATGCTTCGAGGCTCATGACCTCCTCACCTGGTGTTACCTAATGTTTAGCATCACTCAGCACAGGCCACGTGGTGCCGTGGTGCAAAGGCAAACAAGCCCCGAGTCTCAGGGGCTCCCTGTGAATAGTGTCCATTGTGGGTCATCTATGGCCCTGCCCCCAGTGATGACAGAGGCAGAGGTTGGAGTGATATGGCCACAAGTCCAGGAACACTGGGGGCCACCAGAAGCTGGAGGGGGCAAGGGCAAATTCTCCCCTAGAGGCTTGGGAGGGAGCACAGTCCTATGATACCATGATTTCTGACCTTTGCCCTCCAGAACCCTGAGAGCATCCTTTTCTGTTGTTTCAAGTTCATGGTACTTTCTTACAGCAACCATAAGAAACTGATACAAGTTATATCTTCACTCCGGGACCCAGGCTGACCGAGCAGCTTCTACCCAGACCACTGGAGGTTTTCCTGGAAGCAAAATAAAGCAAGGCACAAAGTATGAGCTGGTTCTCAAAGCTTCTGCACAAAAGTGACCCAGTCACTCTGCTGACATTTCATTGGTTGGAGAGGATCACCTGGACACCCCTGAGTTCAAAAAGCAGGGGGATCTAATCCTCCATCGCAGAGGCTGACAGACTTCTTCTATGAAGGGCCTCGTAGTAAATATTTTAGACTGTGGGCTGCATGGTCTCTGCTACAGCCCCTAAGAGAGCCTTGAAATGTGTCCCTTATAGTTGAGAGATGCAAAGGACAGACACCCAGCCCAGCCTGAAGAAGCTTGCATGAATAGGGATGGGGTCTGCACCCCCAGAGTCAACACAACAGGGAAACGGGCTTCAGCTGTTCAGATGGCAGAGCCGGGAGAGGGCTTAGGAGATGTTAATTGCGGTGCCAGGGGATGTGCAAAGCACACTCCTCCACCATGGCCAGGGCAACTTCCCCAACACTCCTTAATTAATAGATGTCCTTTTCTGCAGTGGTTTCTGGGTCTCTCATCAGCCAATTGAACTGTTCTCCTGGAAACAAAGACCTGTTTGGAGGTGCTGGACTTTCCGGTAATTTCTTTCTTCCATCTCTTTGTCTGGAGAAGAGTGCACTGAATGGCAGGTCCGATGAATTCCATTTCCCAGTGACAAAAGCCCTGGGGTGGGGGAGGGCGGTTGCTATAGTGACTGGGGGTGGGCCACTCTATTAATCTTCAGAGGAACCATGAGGAAGTCGCTGACCCTCAGCAGGAAGTCTGAGCTTGAAATGACCATTGTCTCATTGGGAGAAGTGGACCCACAGGGTTAGCGCAAGCGCAGGATAAGAAAATTGCCTAAGATGTCTGGGGGCCCTGGATGGCGATGTCTCCGCTCCCAGTTCTTTCCTGATATGTTTTGCATGATGCATCCCCGTGCAGCTCCCCTGGGAGGTGGTTCACAAGTGTAGGTTGTGCATTTGAACAGATAAACATCCACCACCCCAAAGAACAAATTGGGAGAAACAGCTTCTCAGGGCAAGGGCTGGGAGGAGGGTGGGATGGGAGGAATTTCCTGGTATCGTGAGCTGCCTTCACAGTCAGGCAGAACTTGTGCTGAGTTTTCTTTTATCTGAGGATGAGGCAAAGCAGAAAGAGAAACTGCTGAGGAAGCCTGGGAAGGACCCCACCTCTGCTGGTCCTGATGTAGGACTGTGGTCATCGTACCCAAATGGCCTTCACCTCTCTAGCCCTCCCCATCCTAGGTCCTGGAGCTTGGGGCTCAGCCTTCCAGCAGGACTGGGGGTGCATGGGCATGCCCTCCATCCACAGAGCCCACAACATTTGGAAGGCAGCTATGCGCACCACTATACCAGCAACACTGCACTCAAAATTGGAATCAGATTTCACTCCCAATTCAGGAAAGGCCTGAGAGCCAGTCACAGAGTGTTCTCAGCAGAATAATGGCTCGCGGAGTCGTCCGCATCCTAATCCAGGGAACCTGGGAATCTATCACCTTACATGGTGTGGAATGATAAAATACATACTTCGTTTTTGTCCCAGGTCCTAGGCGCAGAGCTCCTAAGACCCTTGGAATTTCCTGAGTGTCAGGAGTGTCCTCTGTCATTCAGAAGGAGCCCTCCCTTTTTGAAAATTGAAATACAGCTGATTTACAATGTTTCCGGTGTACAGCAGATTCAGATATACATATATATATATATATATTCTTTTTCAGATTCTTTTCCGTTATAGGTTATTACAAGATCTTGAATATAGTTCCCTGTGCTATACAGTAGGTCCTTGCTGTTTATCTATTTTATGTATAGTAGGATGTATCTGTTAACCCCAAATTCCTAAGTTATCCCTCCCCCCCCATAAGAAGCACTTTTTGATCTCACCTGAGTTTATCCTGATGAGGTGACTTAGGGTGCCCCCTCCAAGATGGCCTCTGGATGGGGCTGGTCTCCAGAAAGACCAAGCGATTGGAGAGTTGGAACTTTTAGCCCCACCCACTGGCCTCCAGGGAAGGAGAGTGCCCGGAGATTCAGCTCAGTGAAAACTCTTGAAGATCTGATGAACTTCCGGCTGGTGAGGTTGGCTCATCCCACAGGGACAGAAGATCCTGCTCTCAGGGCACTTCTGGCCCTGGCCCTGTGGGGACTTCCTCATCTGGCCGTTCATCTGTATCCTTTATAACCACCTGGTAAACGTCAGTAAATGTTTCCCTGAGCTTTGTGAGCCATTCTAGCAAATGATCAAACCTGAGGAGGTGGTGGTGAGAGTCCTGAGTTATAACCAGTAGGTCAGAAGTACTGGTGACAATCTCTGTGTGTTGCGGGGAGCCCGGTGGGACTGAGCCCTTAACCCGTGGGGTCGGAGGCTATCTCCAGATAGATAGCGTCAGAACCGAGTTGAGTTATAGGACAGCCAGCTGGTGTCTGCTGAGAACTGGAGAATTTCTTGATGTAGAAAACACCTCCCCGCTCCACACACGCACATCTGGTATCCGAAGTATTGAGAAAGAAGAGAAAAAAAGTTTTCCCTTCACATGACAAAAAAGACTTTGCAGATGTGATTGAAGACCTCGAGATGGGGAGATTATCGTGGATTATGCAGGTGGGGCTAACCTAATCACAGGGCTCTTATCCTTTTTTTTTTTAAATTTATTTATTTTTGGCTGTGTTAGGTCTTCGTTGCTGCGTGCGGGCTTTCTCTAGTTGCGGCGAGCAGGGTCTACTCTTCGTTGCGGTGCGCTGGCTTCTCATTGCGGTGGCTTCTCTTGTTGCGGAGCATGGGCTGTAGGCGCGCGGGCTTCAGTACTTGTGGCTCGCGGGCTCAGTAGTTGTGACTCGCGGGCTCTAGAGTACAGGCTCAGTAGTTGTGGTGCACGGTCTTAGTTGCTCCGTGGCATGTGGGATCTTCCCGGACCAGGGCTCGAACTCGTGTCCCCTGCATTGGCAGGCGGATTCTTAACCACTGCGCCACCAGGGAAGTCCCCCACAGGGCTCCTAAAATGGTTTCTGGGAAGAGGGAGGCTGAAATTGGAAGCAGAGAGAAAGACTTGACTGGCCATTGCTGGCTTTGGTGGTGGAGGAGGGGGGCCGTGAGCCAAGGGATGCGAGTGGCCTCTAGAAGCTGGAAAAGGGAAAGACACAGACTGCCCCCCACCCCAGAGCCTCCAGAAGGAACTCAGCCCCGCTGACACCTGATCGAGTCCAGTAAGACCCATGTTGGACTTCTAACCCATAGAACCGTCAGAGGATAAACACCTGCTGTGTTAACCCACTCAGTCTGTGGTCATTTGTTACAGTGACAGCAGGAAACTCAGACACAGGGCACACTTCTGGAGACTTTGCGGATCTCAGCTAAATCTCCAGTCCCTTCAAAGAAAGAGAAGTAAGACAAGGAAAGAACCGAGCCACAGTTCGTAGGAGAGTAGACGGGCACCTGCTCTCTGAGTTCCAGCCTCCAGAACCATGAGAAAGGCATGTCTGTTGTCGATAATCCTCTCAGTCTATGGTAATTGGTTACAGCAGCCTGAACTAAGAGACAGCGTCAGTCCACAGGAGTGGGAGGGGGGCCACTCTCAGGATGAAGGCGGATGAAAGGAAAGAAGGTTCCCGGGAGGAGGGTTTGGCCTCCATCCTGTGCAAAGAATCCCAGACACGCAGAGGCTACCTGAGAGCACACAGCAGGTGGGACTCCCTCTGAGCAGACCGTCTGGGTCCCCAGAACGCGTGTCACATGGTATACACGGGTGTGTGTTCCCGGTGAGCAAGGAATGTGTTCACACACACGGGCTGGGTGGGGTGCAGGGGCTGGAGCAAACACCCACCCATGTCCACTGGGGAGAAGCCAGCCCGAGCTGAGAGAGAAGTCACTGCTCAGAGGGCAGCAGGGGAAGCCAGACCCGCTTCAGAGGGTGATTCTCAACTTGGGTCGGGGAGGGAAGAGCCCTTACGCACGTAAACTTTGACGTGTGCTCACAGCCAAGCGGTCAGAAAAGGTTGTTTTCTTGAACAGCTCATGTTAAAGAAGCACCAGGCAGGCTTTCGTGAACAGCCAAGACCTTCCTGAGGAGGCAGGGAAAGACGGCCCGCCCTGCAGTGAGAGTCAGAGCCCTCAGGGGCAATAGTACCTTGGGGCCCAGACGGGCAGGACTGATTCGTTCCCTGCTGGGGCGGCTATAAAGAGAAGGCGAGTCCATCTCGGGAAGGCAGAGAACAGGCCGGAAAAATAACTAAAGAACTTCTATATTTTCTGAGCCAAAAATGATGCCTGGATTCCCCCTCTTCACCTCGAGAATGCATTTCAATAAAAAAGATGACGAGGGCTTCCCTGGTGGCGCAGGGGCTGAGAGGCCGCCTGCCGATGCAGGGGACACGGGTTCGTGCCCCGGTCTGGGAAGATCCCACATGCCGCGGAGCGGCTGGGCCTGTGAGCCATGGCCGCTGAGCCTGCGCTCCGCAACGAGAGAGGCCACAACAGTGAGAGGCCTGCGTACCGCAAAAAAACACACACAAAAAAGATGACAATAGCCAGTTCTATTCCCTGTGGGCAGCCCTAGTGCAGCCCTCCCCAGCCCGGAGCTTCAGCTGTTCCTGGTTCCCCTGCATGTCATTCCTTCCAATAACCCCGTGACTCCAGGTAACCACAGTGCATCTGGAGCATCGACAAAACAGCCATAAACATTAAGTCACATTCTGTTATACATTGAGCAACTCTCTTTTACGGAAAACAATAAAATTCGTGAGCAGAAACAGAAAATCCTGCAAAAATATATACCCGTTAATATAGTGAAATTGCAAGGGTTTTTGGAAACCGGGGAAGAATGACGTCTGTCATCTTGGGGACCCTCCCCAGGGTGCTGTCTCATGGGTAAGACGCAAACATCTTCCGCCGTCACCCCCACTCACCACAAATCATCTTTGGAGTCCAGCTCCACTTCGCCAGGCCAGTAGGTGGGGTCCCTGAAACCTGGGAGTGAGTCAGGATTTTGTGAGTTGAATTCTATTTCCAGCGCCCCAGGTGTGCTTGCTATCTGAAAGGGAAACTTTAGGCAGAGTAAAAAAAAGAAAAAATTATTATAAGGCACATCAGCCCTATCTATTCTATCCTTTTTTGGTAAAACTGATTTTTGACTTCCGTGTTTAGATCTGGGAAGAGTGTCCGTGAGGGAAAGGACTGGGTGGCACAGGAGCTTGTCAGTAATGGTCCAGCTGAAATTCTAGGGCAACAGGAGGTTCTCAGGGCATGGATGTAGTGAGAACTTGGCTCTTTTTGCGCTTCCGCGGGGAAGGAGCTGCAAGGACTTTGAGCCCTAAAGCCTCAGGTCAAGGGAACCAGCTGGCTGCTCTGTGGAAGTGGCCTTTTTTTGTTTTTTCAGTACGCGGGCCCCTCACTGTTGTGGCCTCTCCTGTTGCGGAGCACAGGCTCCAGACGTGCAGGCTCAGCGGCCATGGCTCACGGGCCCAGCCGCTCCGCGGCATGCGGGATCTTCCCGGACCGGGGCACGAACCCGCGTCCCCTGCATCGGCAGGCGGACTCTCAACCACTGCGCCACCAGGGAAGCCCTGGAAGTGGCCTTTTGCCTGTGACCCCAGGTGACCCCATGTGATAGTTTAGCAGAGCCCTGGTGCTCCCCTTGGCATTCCCTCATCTCTATTCTCAGTGTCAGGGCTATTACAGATGAAGCTGCTATGACTATTTCTGTGCAAGTCTTTCCTGAGTAAACACATTTTCACTGGGGAATGGAATGATGGGTCACATGGTAGGAGTACGTTTCACTTTTTAAGAAACGAACCAGGTGTTTTCCGAAGTGGTTGTTCCATTTTTCATTCCCACCAGCAGCATCTGAGCGTTCAGGTTCCCTCACATCCTCTCCAACAGTTATCTTGAAAGGCAGGCGGTGCTCTCTCGTGATGGTTTTAATTTACTTGCATTTCCCTGATGGCTGACGATGGTGAGCATCTCTGCACGAGCTTCTTTGGCATCTGCGTATCTTCTTCAGTGACGTGTGTGTTCAAATCTTTTGTCCATTAAAAAAAATTGGGGGCTTCCCTGGTGGCGCAGTGGTTGGGAGTCCGCCTGCCGATGCAGGGGACGCGGGTTTGTGCCCCGGTCCGGGAAGATCCCACATGCCGCGGAGCGGCTGGGCCCGTGAGCCATGGCCGCTGAGCCTGCGCGTCCGGAGCCTGTGCTCCGCAACGGGAGAGGCCACAACAGTGAGGGGCCCACGTACCGCAAAAAAAAAAAAAAAAAAAAAATTGGGTTGTTTGCCTTATTATCTCATGGCAACAGTACTTTATACATTTTGTCTTGGGAGTGGGTGGGACACGGTGGCTGGCTCTTCATCTTTTCACACCGATCCATCAACTTTATGTCCTACGTCCTTCAAAGCTGACTTTTGAAATTCAAAATCCCAGGTCCTTGCCAATCAGAAGCAGACTCACCTCTGCTCTCCTGCTCTATCCTGCTGCCTTCCCTCCATCTCGATGGCCTGGCGAGGGTGGCAATGCCTCTTCCCAGGGTCAGCTGGATGGCTCATTTCCAAGCAATTTTGTCTTTGCCCCCCCCAGGGTCTACGCCTGCTTCCCGAGAGCCACTAACTACCCCACGACGTGCTCTATGAGCAGAACCTCCCCACATGTCCAGTTGATAACAGGAGCGGTTTCAACACAGGAAGCTTTTAATGTTCAAACTTAGGAATTCTGGGCTGTGAAATTTGGGGCCGGGGTGGGGTGGGGGAACTGCTGACCCACTATTGGACCCTATGATTCATCTGGAATCCTGTAATTCTTGCCTTTGCACAAAGCAAGCACCTTTCTGGGTCCCCTGTCAGCCCGGAAATGGGCAAGTAGGATCCTGTTTATGGGCACCTTGACGCCCACCTCCAAGATGGAGCTGCGTTATTACTTCAAAGCAAACTCGTGCTTCTCCCAGTTGCCAGTACACAGAGCTACTGTTTCTTTTTTCCATAACATCTTCCAGCACTATTTATTATGCATGTGCTGTGTCTGTGGTAGCTTGTCTGGTTCCCCCACGAGGATGTAAGCGCCTCCAGGGCAGGAATCCTTGTCATACATGTCCATCCCCACATCTCCAGAAGAGCGCCTGGCGAAAAGCAGCAGCAGAATGACTATTGGTTGAGTGAGGATGATCCCAGGAGGCCGAACTCCTTGGGGTTCAGCCTCGGGGCCTCTCCCTCCTGATGCCCAGCCTCCCCGACAGGGAGGGGTCTCTAAGGGGGGCGAAGCTGCTGTATCTCCCCATCCTGAACAGGGAGAGAGGCTGAAATTATACCAAGCTGCCTCCCCGCCCCCCATCACTGCCTTTCTACCTAGCACGATCCCCCAGTTCCCTTACTTTGCCAGCAAATGGTACATGATGCCCTCCAATACCTCCCTAGTCAGCCTAGGAGACACTGGTGAGGTCTAAAGTTGTTTCTATGACAACAGGATCAGAGATTCGATGCTGCAGGACTTGGTACAAGGGGGCTGCCTCCCGCCCTCCTGGTGAGGGGGTGTATGAATTGGGGGTGGGTGGGGCCCTTGGGGTGGGACCACATCGTGAGGTAGAAATCACTGAGGCATCGATGCACCTAGATTCTTCTTCCAAATGTGTCACCTTCTTACCTTCCCTGACCCTCAGTGCCCCAACCCTAGAATTGCCACTGGGTCAGCAGATGTGAGGTGCCCAGCACGGGCCTTGCACATAGCAGGAGCCAGTAGATGTCACCAAGAGCCCTGGCATGGCATCAGGGAGGGGATGTCTGGGCAGGCCGTGGGGGCACCACTGAGCGTCAGGGGCTCAGAACCAGTGCGAAGGACGTTGGTTATGGACAGTTCACCCTGACTCTATCCATATCCCGTCCCAAACTCCCAGCTTGCAGGGTCCTCACTCAACGACCCTTTCTTGTCCCAATCTCAGCCTTGGCAGCCCAATTCCCCAGAGATATTTTATGCTCTTTCTACTCCCATCATGACAAAACTGCCCAGGGTTGCGTTCCTCTAGGGCCTGCTTTCAGCTGGAGAAAGTGCACATGGGGATTAGTCAAGGCAGCGAGGTCCCTGCCAGGGAGTCCCTTAGATGACATCTTGCCCTTCCCAGGGGACAGCAGGCTGGAATCTGTGTAGCATGTGTTTTCACCCCAGATCTGAGGAGTGGCTCTAAGGTCAGGGAGTCCAGACTCCCAACGGGCCAAGGGGCAGACTCTGCACAGGTTGGGGACAGACCTTGGGAGTAAGCCAGCCAGAACATTATTATAAATGTGAATGACACTAGTCTCGTAGGGCTATCTTTAATCCCTCTCAAGTGGCACGATTAGCCATAGAAAACATTAGTACCAGAAAGGCCCGAAGAAACCACCAGATCTGAGTTCACAGACTCATACGGCTACAGAGCCAGTCAGGTGATGGGAATGGTCAGGGAACACTGTAGGGCATGGTGCAACCTGTGGAAAACTGGAGAGCGTGTGACCCCTCTAGAGGGGGGCTGCTACCCAGCTCACGAGGGGGTCACCACATGGGCGCCTCCTAGCTGGGTGACCTCAGGCAAGTTACTTAACCTCTCTGAACCACTGTGTCTGCATCTGTAAAATGGGGCAGATGAGAGAACCTGCTGTGTCTCGGAGGATCCAATGAGACAGTGGGTACAAATGGACTGTCCAGTGTCAATACCTAGCAGCTGTCGCTGTGACTGCCCCTGATGACCTGTCCCATCCTCACCCCTCCCTCGGGCCTCTTCTGTGTTTTGCTTGCTTGACAAGTATATATTGAGCACCTGTGTGGTGGGTGCTGGAGCTGCCCAGATCCCTAGTCAGCAAGGAAGGACTGGGGGCCTGAGTCACCGACACTCAGCCCTCAGCTGGCAGCTCCTTTTGGGGACTGCCTCAACTGAAGACTTGCTTGGATGACACCCCTTCTCAGGGTGACCCGTGTCAAAGGACTAATCAACACAGGGATTTAAAGTCCGGGCCTCTCCTCCCGCCTTGGGATGGCTCTGGGGGTCACCCATCTTTGCAGATCCCTGTGGGGTCAGCCGGGGCTTCTGTTGAGACTACATCACATCCCAGCTCTTCCCCCGGCCCAATCTGTTTCCTTCCCTTCCCTTCCTTTCTTCCCTTCCACAGGCATGATTCCAAGAGCACGCCGATCAACCTTGTGATGCTAATCTCTGACTCAGCGTCTGCCCCCCTGGAGAATCCAGCCTGGGGTGTCAGAAGGGTCCAAAACACCCACATGGAGTTGGATTTTGGAGCTGGGTCATCTGCCATCTGGTTGGCAACGAGGACCCCAGCAGTGGTCAGGGGAGCATGGATCTTCACACAGGTAGCCAACGTTGTGAAAATTTTCCCCATGGTGACCTGGCATTTTGGGGGAGGAGAATGCACCAGCCAGCGTGGTATATCTGGCATTCGATAAATACGGAGGAAACACTTATCAAATGAGGACCGCGATGCTTTGGGAAAAGATAATGTAAAGCTGAGAGTGATTAGCGGGCAATTATAGGCCAGGTGTGAAGGATGGAGGGCCTTCCTGGGAAAAACATAAGAGGCTCTCATGTCTTGGGGTGAGACCCCAGTTTTGGCCCAAGACCTGACCCCAACAGTAGCAGAACTCCATAGAAGGCTAAACTCCTAATCCAGGAAGGTCTGCAAAGCCAAGGGCAGAGTCCTGGTTGGGAAGAATGGGACCCTGGTACGTGGGATAGGAACTTACGGGACGATATTCCCCAAATCTTGAATCTCAAGATTTCTCCAACTCTCAGCTTTACGTTATCTGCAGAGAGGCCCACGACTACATGTAGCACCCTCCTGCTTGGTGACCAACCTGGAGGCCTCTCCCCTGCAAAACAACACGCATCCTTTTCAGAAACTGCTCCCTCCCCCACCCCCACCCCCACCCCAGCGGCCAGGGCAAGTTGGCAACATAGCTCAGCTGGGGACACTCTGGGCCTGATGGAAGAGGAAGACCACACTGCAGAGTAGCTTGGGAAGCAGCCGGCTGGTTCCTGCAGAAGGCAGACGAGTCCGCATGGAACCGGTGCCGGACGCGCTTGACCAAGTAGGTGGAACACGGGGCCGGCCGGGGGAACAGTCTTCTGGGCAGGGACCCCCGGAGGTGATGCGAACACCCCGCTAGGACAGCCCCCAGCAGCATAGGAAGGTGATGGCCCCCACCAAGAGAGGTCGAAATGCCCGAATTCCATGGGGTCAAAAGGCCAGAGAAGTGGGTGGGTTCAAGGAGATCTACCAGGGAAGGCCAGAAAGCCACCAGATGAGCAGGCATCACGGGAAGTCCCAGAGGACACACCATTTACCAAAGCGTATGGAACGTGCTGGGGAGAGGGCGCCAGCATCGCTAGAGGGTGCACTGGTGCCTCCTCTGTAAGTCCAGGCTGATGGTGGGAGGTACGGTTGCCCAAAGGGCAGAGCTGAGAGCAGTGGGAGGAAGAGGACCCCACCCCGCTCTCTACCTCCTCCCCTCCCCGAAACAACAGAGGCCACGTGGCGACACCTGACCATCAGCACCCCAACGGACGCAGTTATCACAATGAACAGCAGGATTGGAAGCCACCATATAGGTACCACTCCATGGGGTCTCCATGGCCATATCTATGGAAATTACAAATGCATGTACCCTTGGACCCAGCAAGTCTACTGGGAATGTATCCCACAGCTGCCCCATGTTAAGAAAAATAATCCTAAGCTGGTGGCTGCTTGTCCCTTCAGTGTCCTTGAGGGTATTGTCTACCAGACCCGCACAAGGATCATCTAGTTTTATAGACATTTGCACCTTGGTTTGACCTACTTTTTGCTCTGGGTTAGGGTATTTTACAACGCTGAAGGGCAGATGTCAGCTTGTAGAAAACTGTTAGCTATGCAAATGGTGCTTGTCTAATAACAATTCAAATGAATTTTGTCTGGAAGAGATGCAAATAATTTCTATCCTGTAGAAGCACTAAGCCCGAAGGTGACAGTTTCACTGCCCTGGAGTTTATACATGAACCAGTTTTCTATGTAACACAGCTGCCTGATTCCAGATTTCTTTCAGTGCCTCTATGTATCCAGCCTCTTGAATTCTCTTTGAACCAATTTTGCCATCCTGCTGGTTCCTCCCTTAATGAGTTCAAGGTCTTTGACACACAGTCACTTTATAGTGGTGCAAGAATCATGCTTTTCACTTCTTGGAAGTAAAACTTTGACCCCTGGCACCTATACAAATAAAAGCATTTGTGGCATTGTTTCTTGTAAGAGAAAAGTATTGGAAACTAATGTCAATCAGTAAGGAACA
The DNA here is from genome assembly GCF_963455315.2 of Globicephala melas. Classification (NCBI taxonomy): domain Eukaryota; kingdom Metazoa; phylum Chordata; class Mammalia; order Artiodactyla; family Delphinidae; genus Globicephala; species Globicephala melas. Next base: position 29,170,377 of record NC_083333.1, on the reverse strand, counting down.
GGTTAAGTTAATTATGGTGTATAGACACAAAGGCATATTGTACAGCTCGTAACAAAGGATGAGGCAACTGTGGATGTATTTATATGGAAGAATCTCTGAGATTTAACGTTAAATTAAAAAATAGCAAGGTAGGGGCTTCCCTGGTGGCGCAGTGGTTGAGAGTCCGCCTGCCGATGCAGGGGACACGGGTTCGTGCCCCGGCCAGGGAAGATCCCACATGCTGCGGAGCAGCTGGGCCCGTGAGCCATGGCCGCTGAGCCTGTGCGTCCGGAGCCTGTGCTCCGCAATGGGAGAGGCCACAACAGTGAGAGGCCCGCGTACTGCAAAAAAAAAAAAAAAAAGCAAGGTAGGGGCTTCCCTGGTGGCGCAGTGGTTAAGAATCCGCCTGCCAATGCAGGGGACACGGGTTCTAGCCCTGGTCCAGGAAGATCCCACATGCTGCGGAGCAACCTAGCCCGTGCGCCACAACTATTGAGCCTGTGCTCTAGAGCCTGCGAGCCACAACTACTGAGCCCGTGCACCACAACTACTGAAACCCAGGTGCCTAGAGCCCGTGCTCCGCAAAGAGAAGCCACCACAACGAGAGGCCCGCGCACCGCAATGAAGAGTAGCCCAGCGCAGGCAGAGGACACGGGAAGGGGTGTTCTGTCCTGGGAAGGCCTCACAGGGTCCTGCTTGGTTACTCTAGGAGTGGGATGCTGGGTTTGCTTAACTTTGTAAGAAACCGCCAGATATTTTCCAGAGCTGCTGTCCCATTTTGCCTTCCTAACAACAGTGTACAAAAGTTCCTGTTGCTCTGTATCCTCGCCAAAACTGGGTATGGTCAGGACTTTTTCCCCTGAGCTTTAGCCATTCTAATAGGTGTGTAATGGTATCTAGTTGTGGCTTTTGAATTTCTGTGAAGACTTATGACGTTGAACATCTTTCCATGTACTTATTGGCCATCTGCCTCTCTTCTCCGGTGAAGCGTCTGTTCAAATGTTTTGCCCGTTTTTGATTGGCCAATTGTTTGTTTTCATATTAAGTTATGAGAGTTCTTCACGTATATTCTGGATACAAGTTCTTTATCAGCTATGTGCTTCACAAATGTTTTCTCCAAGTCTGTATCATGACTTTTTAAAAACGTTATTGGCTTCCTGCTGTAAGCATGAGGGTTTAGCTCACTTCTTTCTCTTCCCCTCTCTGCCTCTCAAAGTTTGAAAGTTGTTGTTATTTTGTTCTCTTGAGTACCTTTTAACTCTAACATATGAACCTCTATTTCATGTTGCCATCAACTTTTTTTTTTTTTTTTTTTTGCGGTACGTGGGCCTCTCACTGTTGTGGCCTCTCCCGTTGCAGCGGAGCACAGGCTCCGGACGCACAGGCTCAGCGACCATGGCTCACGGGCCCAGCGCTCCTTGGCATGTGGGATCTTCCCGGACCAGGGCACGAACCCGTGTCGCCTGCATCGGCAGGCAGACTCTCAACAACTGCGCCACCAGGGAAGCCCTGCCATCAACTTTTGACAGTATCTCCTGACTCCGACTTTGTAACAAGGATATATGCACGCCCACCCTTTTCCCTAACAATCTTTTCCACTCCTTCTGACAACCACATTTGAATCCTTACATCGTCAAACTTCTTCACATCTATAATCTGTCTCTGAACTACAACCAAGTCTTGTCTACTTTATCCATAGTTTGACTTTAATCATATGTCTACCATACTGTAAATTCTATGGATACCCCTGCCCCCAGCCAACCTTGCTCTTAGAATCTTTATCCCTCCTGCTCCACTCTTGACTGGCTGGTCTCGAGGCCTGGGGTGAACAACCATCCTGGTTTCCCAGCACGTAAATAAGCCTATTAGTGCTAAAAAAGAAAACATCCTGGAATGAGTGGGTCACTCGATCCTGAAACTTCCATTGACTCCTAGGTTGACTCCAGCTTTCTGGATACTCTATCATCCTCTTTCTTTATTTCCTGACTTCTCTGATATCCTCCAGCAATTTTTAGAGAAAGGGTGTGTTAAAGATAAACTGTGTCCTTCCATGTCTGAAATGTCTTTAATTCTTCCCTGAGGTTTATTGATGGATAGTTTAGCTAGATATAGAATTCTAGGTTGGAAATAATTTTTCCTTGTAACTTGGAAGGAGTGTTTCATTTTCTTCAAGCATCCAGTTTTACTGATAGGTAGTGTGGCGCTAGCCTGACTCTCCTTTCTTTATTGAGCCTGCTTCTCTTTTCTCCTATGTTTCCCATCTCTGTTTCCTTTAGTTCACTTGTTTTTTGGTGTGTCTATTGGACTTTCAATCGTGGCAAGCATGTTTTTAAAATTAAGAGCTCGTTAGTTGTTCTGATTTTACTCCCCCGACCAAACTGAGTTCTTGTTTTATAGACGGAACATCATCTCTAATCTCTGAATATATTCAGCAGAGGTTTTTAAAAATTATTTTTAAAATTTTTATTGGAGTATAGTTGATTTACAATGTTGTGTTAGTTTTTGCTGTACAGAAAAGTGAATCGGTTATACATATATCCACTCTTTTTTTAGATTCTTTCCCCATATAGGTCATTACAGAGTATTGAGTAGCGTTCCCTGTGCTCAGCAGAGATTTTAAATGCTATCTTCTGTTCGTGACTCATCTCTGCTTCCTCAGGGCCAGTGTTTCTGTTGTTTTCCTGAATCTTCTCCTTCACACTAGTGACCTTCCTCAAATGCCTGGTGACCCTTTGTGGCTCATTCACGTATAAGAGACAAGGACTGGGTGACAGGTTGGTGTTTCCTCTGCCATTGTGTCGCTAGGCCTCTCCATCCTCTCTGGAGAGAGAATTCTATATGAGCCTGGTAAGGGCAGGCCTTATTTCAGAGAGAGCTACCCCAGCTCCCCAACCACCTCCCATTGCCAGAGGGGTAGGGCTTTACAGTGTCCTCCTGGGTACCACAGTCCTAATTGGTGGCCTTGCAGCTCAGTGGCCTTAGCTCTCCCTAACAGTCGTTTCAGCCTCTTTAGCAAGGGAGCCTGCTGGAGTTTGGTTGGGTGAGAAGCACAGGGACTGGGAGGGGTGAGCTGCCCTTGGTGCCGTTGTCTTATAAACAGACCCTCCATCCCTCCCCTGTCCTCAGCAACCCCTCTTCGCACTTGGGTTCTGCAGTGTCTCTTGACCTGAGCGCAGAGCCTCAGGACTGGATCAGTCCTCCCTCACCTGCATGGCCTTGCCCTCTCTCTGCAGCTCTGTCACAGCCTATTCTGGGCTGAAGTATGCTCCCCCTATGTAGCCCCACAGTAGCCTCTTACCACTGTCTGTTCCAGGGATCGGTGAGCCCCCCACCCAGGGCTATCTTTGCTGTTGTGGCCATTCCTTTCCTGCTTGTACACTTGCCTTTCACTGGGGACTTGGAAGATGCTCATGTGCACAGCGCTCAAAATAGAAGCCTCACCCCAAGATTGAATTGGGGCTCAGTAGGAAATAGAAGTTCTCACAACACGAATGAAATTGGACATTGATCCGCACTTGTAACACACCAGGCACAGCGCTTCACGTGCTTCTCTCATTTATTTCTTGTTATTATTCTTTCCCCATTTTACAGTTTAAAACCGAGACAGAGAAATTAACTCACTCCAAATTGGGGGGAACCAGAATTCCAACCCCAGCGCATTTGCCACGAAGGTCCAGATGGCTCTGCAGCCTCCCTGTGGCCCCACTGGACCATCGTCCATGGGCAAGACAGCTCCAGCCTTCAGGAATCAGCAAAGTCCACGCCAAGCACTGGGGGAGATGTTCCCGCACACCCAGGCCCTCGCATCCGGTATCCTCACCCACACTTGTGTTCCAGGAGCACTGCCAACACTAGATTTCTCCAGGGCCCTTGCTGCCCCTTGCGGCTTCTTTCTCTCTTCCAGGTTATTAATGCACCTCGATGAGAGCCCCACCTGGGCCCACCTCCTGTTCTGACGGCAGCTGTCCGAGGAAGGAGATGAGATGCCTGATGGGGCGGGGATACCTGAGCCTAAGGCAGAGCTGTTCCCCATCATCCCCCACCTGGTCTGCAGGTAACACCACCTGAGGAGTTTCAGAGTAATAGCTACCGTCTATTGAAGGCCTCCCACAGTCACGTGCGTTAGTACGTCATCTCTAATTTTCCGCTAACCCTTTCAGGTAGGGATGACCATCCCCATTCTTCTGATGAGGAAGCTGAGGCTCAGAGGTTAAGAAACTTGTCGAAGAGCAGCAGCTGGTAAGTGACATAGACATTAACCTATATCTGAAAGTTACTCACGGCCGTGTGCCCCGTACATGGTGACAGGATTCCCACCTCTGCCACAGGCTGGAGTGGCCTGAAGGAGCGGTCAGTCCCAGAGGCTGACCCCAAGAGGTCCCTGGCCTGGGTGTCCCCAAGGCCACTGGGTTGGGAATTTTGGAGGTTGAATCCTGCGCGCCCCCCTCCCCATGGTCCTGGAGAAACAGCCACGTTGTTGTTGGTCAAGATTCTGGATCAGTCCTCCCTCGCCTGCGCGGCCTTGCTGGCCACCCGACCCCGCTCGGCCGCCCACAGCCTTCAAGCCTTGCAGAACTTGATTCCGCCTTTCATCACCTGTGCAGAGCAGGAGGTGGCAGCCCTTACAGAAGGTGGAAAAAACCCAAGGAAGCACGCGGTGAAGGGGGTGTGATGGGAACGAAAGGAAAGGAGAATCGGAAGTGAAATCTAACTTTTAAAGGGGAACTGTCCCCCAAATTGGTAGCTGGAGAGAAACCTTTTGAAAAGCATCTGGTTCAGTCCCCGCCCCCTCCACTTTCCCAGCAGTAGGTACCAGGGCCCACGGTGGGGGCCTGGTGTCTTGGCTCAGAGTAGGCACCGGAGGGGCTGGCGAGAATGGAGGGGGCCTGGGGGCAGCAGCCTTCTGGGCGGGGCGGGCTCGCACTGAGCCCCCTGGCAGGTGGGGTAGCAGGACAGAAAGGAGCTCCTGCTTCGTGCCAGGCGCCCGCATGCTGAGCTCCTTAAATTCCCCCTCCCCCTCCCTTACCCCCACCCCCACCCGCCAGCCTCAGGACGAGGTCTCACAGAAGAGGAGGAACAGGCTTCCCTCGGGAAATTTCCATTCTCACCCTCAAGGGCTGGCCTTGGGCTTTGGCAATCGATCCTGCCCTCCAGGAACCCTCGCCCTGACCCCTCTCCTCCTTCCCCATCCGGGAGGCAGAGAAAGAAAGGGTGAGGGAGCTGCCGGCCGCTGGGGTCTCCCGCATCCCCAGGCACAGCTCCTCGTACATAAAACAGGAGGAACCTTTTCCTCCGCAGTTAATCAAAACCTCTGGGCAGAGATTGCAAATGAAGGGCCCCTGTCATTTCCCTTGCAAATGAAGCCACTGCTCCCGTGTCTTTTCCTCTAAAACCTCATCAACTCAGCGGTCGACCCAGGAGCCCAGGGCTGCTCAGCTCACCGGTCCCCAGGCAGGTAGCTGGCACATTTCAATTAGCTTGACGCGTCCCTATTAAGCATACGGGGCACCTTCGATCCCTGACCACCACCACCCCCGCCCCGACCCCGGCCCTGGCTGAAGCCCAGGGAGCTGGGGCTCCCGCCTTCAGTGGTAATTAGTGGATTTTCAAGGCTGGTGCCACAAAGCCAGGCCCAGCTGGAGGGGTCTGCGCGCAGGTCAGGCTGGACCTGTCACCATGCCTCTCAGAAGTCTGAGAATTTAGACTTTGAGGTGGAGGTGGGGAGGTGGGGTCGGGGAGCCCAGGGACACACACACCAGATCTTAAGGGAGACCCCCGATGGGGCTCTGGTGGAGGGACCTCAGCTTGCAGAGCTTAGCCCCAGATAAACCAAGAGATGAAGACTCATTGCTCACTCTCTGGGTGCCTGGAGTCCCCCTATCTGTAAAATGCGATAATACGATTATCTGCCTCGTAGGGCCGCTGTGAGGAGTAAATGAGATGGCCTGGGTATAGCCCATGGCACAGTGTCTGGAACTTAGAAAGCATTTCATAAATGTTAGCCACGATTTGTATCAATGCAGTATTCTATCAGCCCCAACATCAGACCACCCCTACTGTGGACAGCTGCCATATTGTATTGATAGAATCAGCCATTCACTAAAGGAGGGGGAGCTTAGATATGTTACTTAACCTCTCTGTGCTTTCCTGTTCTCATTCCACAAATAATGTACCTATTTTGTGGGGTTAATGAGGGATTTACTCAGATAAAAAAGCTCGAGGACTCTCAGAGGCACGCAGACTCTAGAGCCAGATTCCTGGGTCCACATCCCAGCTCCACTTAGCTGTGTGACCTTGGGCAAACTACTTTACCTCTCTGTGCCTCGAGGTCTTCCTCTGTAACATGGGGGATGACAACAGTACCCATGTCAAGGACCGTGAGACATAGCTGAGGGATATTTCTTATGAGGGTAAAATCGTGGCTCAAATGGAAAATGAACATGTTTCAAAGATTTTCTTGAACTCATTAATTGCTGAGGGAACCAAGATGTCACAACCAGTTCAAAGGAGAATTCAAAGAACACACACATGTGGTTAACTGGGAATGCTGAAATAAATTTACGAAGCGATGCAAACCTGGCCCCAGGACGATAATCAATTGCTTTCCATCAACTCAGCTCCTACGCATTCCTATGGACAAAAATTACGTACATTATTATCAGTTTTCTACAACTTAAAGTTGTAGCTCAAAGACAACAAAAAGTGGAGATAACCCCAAAGGTGTGTGAGACAGGACACACAGTAAGAGGTTTGGGTTTTTTGCCCGTGTCAGGGTCTTTTTCAGCATAAATGAATCACTACACACAGTGCCCAGTATATAGTAAGTGCTATACAAGTTTCTGTAAAAAATAATATGGAAATATTGGTACATAAATGAAGCCCAACCAGATGAGAATAGGCAAAGACCATTTATTCAAGGTTGCTGTAGCCCCCATCACTTTTCTTTCAGCAGAAACTCAAAGGCAGGCAAGGGAGTGGGAAGGCTTTCTAGGGGTGCGAAGAGGAGACCTCAGGTATGCGCCGATTGGTGGCTGGCAGCCTGTGCAAGCCGGTGGGGGTCTGCTAGCAGCAGGGCATCCCATTGGTTAGGGGTGCATGTTTGGCACTCTCTGGTTGGTCCTGATTTGGAAGTGGGGACAGAAATTAGGGATGCTGCCGGTTATGAATCAAGTCCTAGCTGTTTGGGGCCAGTTGTTACAGGGCTGGTTGTTAGGCTTCCAGGATGTTTGCTAGAGATAGTGGTCTGAATTCCTCCAAGTCTGACTTACAGCCAGCAGGCCGGCTTCCTGGACTGGTTACTGTAGATAATGGGTTTGTTTCCTGGGCTGGTTGCTGCAGGTTGTGGGTCAGCGTTCTATTTTTATATACAGTCTGGCCTATCCATTTGTATATTGAGTCTCTCAATAACCCCAGTGCCTGACACCTTGGACCCGCCAACAGTTGCAATTAACATCAGCTGATACTCACTGATTACACAAGATAGCCAATTCTGACTGGTTTAAGCAGAATCAGGAGTTTATTGCCTTGGGAGCTCAGAACATATGGGGAGAGCCAGGCCTGGGAGGACAGGAGCCAGAATGGCTCCAGCCCCATGCCTGATGCAACCCGTTTCTGCCCTGAGTCACTCTTGGAGATAAGGTCCTGGGGGAGGGTGGGGTCCTGTTGATCTGCCTTGGGTCATGTGCCATCAAGGAAGAGAGGTGACTATTCCCTCAAGGAAAACCGAGGTGCCGATACCATAAAAACGAGGCTTGGGGGACTTCCCTTGTGGCGCAGTGGTTAAGAATCCGCCTGCCAATGCAGGGGACATGAGTTCGAGCCCTGGTCCAGGAAGATCCCACATGCCGCGGAGCAACTAAACCTGTGCACCACAAGTACTTAACCTGCACTCTAGATTCCGCGAGCCACAACTACTGAAGCCGGCGCGCCTAGAGCCTGCGCTCCGCAACAAGAGAAGCCTGCGCACCACAACAAAGAGTAGACCCCGCTCGCCGCAACTAGAGGAAGCCCGCGTGCAGCAACGAAGACCCAACGCAGCCAAAAATTAATTAATTAATTAAAAAAACAAAACAAAGCTTGGTTACCGGATCACCAGAAAAACACCAGCATCCAATCAACAACCCCAGGACATGGGTGCCATGGATGGCCATGGAAACATCCACGTTTCCAGCTGGGGATACTGAGGCACACAGAAGGTCAGTCATTTGTGGGATTCAAACTCAGGGTCTGCTCTCTTCAAAGCCCAGGCTCTTCCCTCTGTGTCCCTTTGCCTTGGTGTGTGGTGAACTTGGTGTCCCCTGACCCTCAGGTACATCTGAGCTCCCACCTGCCCTGCCCAGCACAGTGCACGGAGCCCTCTCCCTCCTCTGAACTTGGGTCCTTCTCTGCATGAACACCCTTTGGCCCATTCACATCACTAATTGCTGTGTGTGTGGCCTCCTTCCCCAGCGGGGCACAAGATCCTGGAGGTCACCTGTCTGTAAACACAGAAAAAACTTTAAAAGGAAACCTTGAAATCCAAGGGTCTCTGAGAGAGGAACCATCAGAGCAGAGGAGAGTGAGCCAGCTATCTGGAGTTGTTCATTTTCTTACTGTTGAGTTTTAAGAATTTCTTGTACATTTTGGATAACAGTCCTTTATCAGATGTGTCTTTTGCAAATATTTTCTCCCAGTCTGTGGCTTGTCTTCTCATTCTCTTGAAATAGATAACACTTGGCTAACTCCAGTTAAATCTTACTCCAAATCCTGCTACTGAGAGAGGCAAGAAGTTTGGAGTCAGTCATGTTTTCCGCCCCCCACCCCACCCTCTCAAAGGTCATACAAGAATGGGGAAGCCCCCATCTTTATCCCTGCATGGTCCCCGTGGCGATGCTCTTCATCCAGATGCTGGTGTCCGTTCAAAGATGGGCAGCTCCATCCCTGGGGCAAGCTTGGGTTTGCGGACTCCTTTGCCAGGGCTCCCGAGCCCAGAGCTCTTGGGGTCTGTCTACATCTGTGCATCATCCTTTCTGAAGACCTGTCTCCTGGTAAGGATCCTCATGGGCCTGGGACACAGGTTTCCCCACCCTCAGAATCATCCACCCTCAAAGCTCTGATCTTCCTTCCTGGGGAAGCCACCTCCCAGCCAGTGTCCCCATTCTGAAAGCCCCGGAACTGTCCGCCCCCAGTAATTCAGTCATCTGGACTCAAAGCCCACCCCATCTTGTTCTTTGGGGTGGACAAGAAAAAAGAGCTCTCTGAAGTCAGATTCTTTTACAGGAAGGACAAATTAGACATGCCACATGGGAAATTATCCTGCCTCAAGTGGTCACCAGGAGCTCAGAATGGTGCCTTTGTTCAAAGGGGGGGGGTTTCTGAGTTCTGGAATTCTGCCAGGAGTTACCGCCTCCGGGAAGCCCTTCCTTTCCCCTCCTCCCAGCCATCCCTTGCCGGCTGAGCCGCATCCTCTGTGTTGCCATAACACCGTCTTCCTGATGGGCTGTGAGGTCCCTGAGGGCGGGGCTGTCTTATTTGTCTCCCCAGAATCTGGCACAGATGGCGCCAACCCATTCCCCGTGCCCGCCCCCAAATGAAGGTGCGAACGCCAAGTGTTGGGTGCAGGAGGCTCCCCACCCTCGGGCAGCTCCTAGGCTGATGGGGTTGGGGATAGATGCTGGAGTCCTTGGCCTTTGGGTTCACCCTACTTTCCTAGACTCCTCTTTTTTTTTTTTTTTTTGTGGTACGCGGGCCTCTCACTGTTGTGGCCTCTCCCGGAGCACAGGCTCCGGACGCGCAGGCCCAGCAGCCATGGCTCACGGGCCCAGCCACTCCGTGGCACGTGGGATCCTCCCGGACCGGGACACGAACTCGCGTCCCCTGCATCGGCAGGTGGACCCTCAACCACTGCGCCACCAGGGAAGCCCTAGACTCCTCTTTATGCAACTTTCCTCGCCCATACCCACCACAGCTGGTGAGAGCGGCTCCTTTGAGATTCCTTTTGCATTTTCATTAATTTCTGCTGAATAATTGAAACCAGAAAATTAGTACTTTCAACCTACACCTGAATTGCAGTGTGTGTGCTTTTTATAATTATAATTCCACTGCAGTCTGAAACATTTGAGTGAGCCCACCTTCTCCAGGGATGGATGGAACAAATCTGAGTCTGGAGAGCTTAAAACACAGTGCTTGGCTCAGACAGCGCACCTGGACATTGCTTTTTTTTTTTTTTTTGCACGGGCCTCTCACCATCGCGGCCTCTCCCACTGTGGAGCACAGGCTCCAGACGCACTGGCTCAGTAGCCGTGGCCCACGGGTCCAGCTGCTCCGCGGCATGTGGCATCTTCCCAGACCGGGGCACAAACCCGTGTCCCCTGCATTGGCAGGCGGATTCCCAACCACTGCGCCACCAGGGAAGCCCTGGACATTACTTTTTTTTTTTTTTTTTTTTGGTGGACATTGCTTTTTAATTAATGGATGAATGGATGGAAACAAGAACCCCAAAGGTCAATCATCAAGCCAGCTGTATAGAAGCTTCCAAAATTAGGGATGGTTCTCCTTACTTTCTGAGCTAAAACCAATTTTGTTTCTTTTACCAAAATGAAATGGAGGGACTCCCCTGGTGGTCCAGTGGCTAAGACTCCACACTCCCAATGCAGGGGGCCCAGGTTCAATCCCTGGTCGGGGAACTAGATTCCATATGCCACAACTAAAAATCCCATACGCGGCAAGAAAGACCCTGTGTGCCGCAACTAAGACCTGGTGCAGCCGAATAAATAAATATTTTTTTAAAAATGAAATGGAAATTGCAGGACACCAAGGGGCTGAGAACCTGGCCAAAAAATTCTGCTTTTCCTTTCTGCCCTATCCGATGCCAGCCCACCTCACATTCTAGATGTGACCTGCTTCCAGCCTTCTCCTAGAGGCAGGATTTCTAAAGCATTGGCACCATCCTGGGCCTGGAGTGTGCTTACTGATGAGAGGGGAGCAGAGAGCTTTGGTCTGCAGCCCTCAGCATGGCCCCCTTTGGGGACAGCCAGGTGACCACTCTAGCAGGCAGGGACACCTTTCTAATACCTTTTACTCTTCTCCCACTCCTGGCAGGAATCGGGGGTCCTCGGGGTCACCTCAGTGCAGTTCCCATTAGCCTTACTTGGGATACAAAGGGATAAGCATCTCTGATTTTAGAGAAACGTAAAGAGCAAGTGAGCAGGGCAACCGCAGATGGTCCACGTTCATGTGACCGCTGATCTCTGGGAGGGGCCCTGGCGCCCTGATGCGTCCTGTTAATTCCGTTCTTTCCCCAGGAGAAGGGGAAGTCAGCATCCAGAGTCAGCAGTGACTCATGGCCTCCCGGAGGCGGTTTTCCCAAGGGGGTCTCAATAGGAAAAGAATAAGGCTGATGCGGCCAGGGAAGCCAGGAGAGGACCCGGCTGGAGCGAGATGGAAAGCTGAGTGGGAGGCAATCCCCAGGGGAAGCTACCTCCCAGGCTCCACCCATCCTTGTTCAAGGCTGGGATGCCCGGGCTCTTAGGGTGGGGTCCCCCACCTGGCTGGTCATCACAAGCCCTGGCAGGTTAGGGTTCTATTGCTATATTTTTCACTGCCATCTAAATACCTCTCCATTTGGGGGTTCAACCACAGTACCTTGAGGGTCTAGCCCAGGGCCAGGCACAGAACTAGAGTTTAGGACTCTCTGTAAAGAGCATGGAGTCTGATCGCCACTGTCCCCATCTCTGTGTTTGTTCCACCCACACTAGCCTTTTTTCCACCTTGTACCTGCCTCAGGGCCTTTGCACAGGCTGTTCCCTCTGCCTGGGATGCTCTTCCTTTTGACTCACTTCCTCCAGCTTCCTGGCCAAATGCCATCTCAGCAAGTGTCTTCTTATAAACCAATAGCCACCTTCCCACCTTCCATACTCCGTCTCCTTCTTGCTGTAATTTTCTCATTTTTGTTTATTGTCTATCTTCCACCAGCTGCAATATATGCTCGATGAGAACAGGCGTCCTTTGTGCACAGATCTCCTGAACAGTACTTACCACATAGTAGGGTCTCAATAAACACTTGCTGCCTGAATGAGTGAATCACAGTTGCTGTCTAGGGAAGGAGCACAGGGTGTTGGGTCTAAAAAGACAAAGTCTTAACTTTGGGCTCAGCTGGCACAGAGGCCATGTGGTCCAAGCTTGGCACACAGGCTGTGTCTTGCCCTTTCATGGAGGGCAGCCACCTGCTTCTAGGCCATCTGCTTCCCTCCCCACGCGTGGCCACAGCTGCACCAGCCCTCATAGACTTGAGGGCACACCCTGATCTTTGGGGCCCCACTCCCCAGGGCCCTTCCCATGCTTTCTGGCTGCACCTTTATACCCATGACCAGACCCCTCACTCCCGCCTTCTCAGGCCCCATCTGCAAAGTTGGGATCCAGAGAGGTGTGGCGGCACTCATGCTGGGCAACAGAGCCAAGCTTTCCGTTGCAAATCAAAGTTTAAAAGATGCCACTTTTAATTATGTTTGACTGCAACGTACCCTGAGGCTTTTGTGGTAAATGGCTCTCAATAAACAGTTTCTTTGTTAATTATTATTCATTATTGAGCAGTGGCAAGGGGGAGGCAGGACCCTGCTCAGCCCACAGCCACATGTCAGCTGTCAAACCCTCGGATGAGTGGGGCTCTGAGCAGCTGCCCCGTCGGCTCCATCAGGCTCGCCTGGGCCCAGGGTGGGCAAGGGAGCAGCCTGAGTGGCGCCAGAGCCAGAGCTGGGAGCTCGAAACTCTGGGAGGAAAGAAGGCAGGGGAGAGGGAGAGGGCTGTACTGGCGAAAACACCCCTTCCACCCGGGAGACACCTCGCCTCTGGAGATCCCCTCCATGGGGTAGTGAGGACTTTTGTCTTCAGCAGAGCAGGAAAGAGAAGAGAATCACCACTTACTGAACGATGACTGAGGCACCTTATACATGGGATAAACCTACTTTCTGAAAACAAAATGCAAACGAGACCTTCAAAGCCCTGATCTGCAGCACATGCCAATTTCCAAGGTGTAAACACTCCCACCACGGCCAGTTTCAAGATACCAACAAGTTAACAGTTGGCTTGTAAAATTCCTGAAAATTTAACAACCATTTCTGCACGTTAGTGGGAGCCAGCCCCAGCACCACAGTGTGTGTGATGGTATTCAAAACTTCCCTGCAAGAAGGTGTCATGGTTAGTTAATTTCATGTGCCAGCTTGACTAGGCCATGTGTACCCAGATATTTGGTCAAACATTAACCTGGGTGTGTCTTTGAGGGTGTTTTGGATGACATTAACTGTTGAGTGAGTAGACTGAATAAAACAGATTGCCCTCCCCAGAGTGGATGGGCCTTGTCTAATCAGTTGAGGACCAGAATAGGACAAAAAGACTAATGCTTCCCTGAGTAAGGCCTGACTGTCTTGAGCTGGGAAACTGATTTTTTTTCCTGCCTTTGGACTCAAACTGAAACACTGGTTCTTCTGGGTCTTGAGCCTCTGATTTTTGGACTGGAACATACTCTCTTGGCTCACCAGATCCTTAGGCTTTGGACTCAGACTGGAATTACACTGTTAGCCCCCCTGGGTCTCCAGCTTGCCAGATGAAGATGGTGAGAGTTGCCAGCCTCCATTTTACATATAGATAGATAGATAGATAGATAATCTCCTGTTGGTTCTGTTTCTCTGGAGAACCCTAATACAGGGGTAGTGGTGGTCACCAGAATAATGCCCCCCACCTACACAAAGATGTCCATGTTCTAATCCCCAGAACCTATGAATAGGTTATGTTACATCATGTGCTGATTAGTTTTACGCGTCACCTTCACGGGGCCACAGTGCCCAGATGCGGTCAAACGTTATTTTTGGATGCGCTTATCATTTAAGTAGCTGGACTTTGAGTAAAGCAGATTGCCCTCCCTAATGTGGGGGGCCTTATTCAATCAGTTGAAGGCCTGAATGGAACAAAAGACTGAGCTCCCCTAAGAGAAAATTCTGCCTTCAGACATGAACTGCAGCGTCAGCTCTTCCCTGGGTCTCCAGCCAGATGGTCCACTCTTCAGATTTTGTACTATCCCAGCTCCATAATCACATGAGCCAATTTCTTAAACTAAATCTCTCCCCATATATGTACATATCCTGTATATACACATACATACACATCTGTTTCTCTGGAGGACCCTGACTAATACACATGGCAAGGGAGAAAACAGGGAAGAATTAAGGTTGCAGATGGAATTAAGGTTGTTCATCAGCTGACTTTGAAATAGGGAGACTGTCCTGGATAATCCACAAGGGCGCTGTGGAATCACAAGAGCGGGCAGGAGGGTCGGTGTCCAAGCGATGAGATGCGACAGACCTGGCCAGCCATGTCATGGGGCCACAAAGCAAGGAATGTGGGCAACCTCTAGAAGGAGGAAAAGGCAAGGACACAGATTCTTCCCCAGAGCCTCTAGGAGGAACACAGCTTTGCTGACACCTTGATTTTAGCTATGAGACCCATCTCGGACTTTGACCTCCAGAACTGTAAACTAATACATTTGTATTGTTTTATGCCACTTAAGTTTGTGGTCATCTGTTACAGCAGCCATAGGAAACTAATATCGATATGTATTGTCCGCAGTTAACTAGATGAGCCTAAAACTCAGAGAAGCAGGCTGCCCAGGTTGCCATAGCGATGAGGGTCAATGGGGTTTGAGCCTAGGGCTGTCTGATTCCAAGGGCCAAGTTCTTTGTTCTGTCCCATGAGAAAAGCCATTCTTTAAATGTAAACGCCCTTAGGAAGGTTACCAACTTGGTCCTATTTCAGCCTAGGTAACTGGAAAGTTTTCTTTAAGAGCAACGTCTAGGTGAAGGCTCAGCTGAGCTTGCTGGAGGAGGGACCTCGCCCCCTCCGCGGGGTAGGTGTGGCCCAAATGAAGCTGGAGATGAAAACTACCAGGTGGTCAGTGTATGAGCCTGGCCTTTAAGCCTATGAGGCCGAGAGGCGATTCCAAACCCTGCACCAAGGGGCTTGGATGTCAGCCTCTCCCTGGAGGCGGGAGACGGGGCCTGGGGATTGAGGTGGGGAAAAGCAACCTCTTAAGGACCACAGCTTCAGTGAAAGGGTAGAGCAGAAAATACCTGTCCCAGTGCAGGGAGACGAGGAGGCTGTTCTGTTTTCGTGGAAGAGGCGAAATACGAGGAGATGCTGGCTGAGCAC
The DNA here is from genome assembly GCF_963455315.2 of Globicephala melas. Classification (NCBI taxonomy): domain Eukaryota; kingdom Metazoa; phylum Chordata; class Mammalia; order Artiodactyla; family Delphinidae; genus Globicephala; species Globicephala melas. The sequence continues at coordinate 29,155,221 of NC_083333.1, read as the reverse complement.
TTTCCAGAATGGATGAAAACCAAGCGTCAGCAGATTCAGGAAGCCCGGTGAGTCCCACTCCCCCAGGCCCCGGATGCTGGTGCCCAAAACACGGGCACTGTAGAGGGGAGACTTTGTATCTTCTGGGCCAAACGCTGTAACAAGCGCCCGTGCTGGGCCAGTGTTTGCTGGATGAATGAGTGACGGGAAATGAGGATGCCAGCTTTAGACAAGGCTGGGAATTCACAATCTCTACCCACCCCTCCATCCCCACCTTCTTAGGACCCCAGAATGGGGTGGACAGAGAGGGGTTCTGGTGGACCGAGGTGGGGAGCTAGGGAAAGGGTATCAAGTGTCCAGGGATATCTCACATGGGTCCAAGATGCCCTCACATGACCTAGCCCCCAGCCTGAAACTCCAAAAGCCAAATGGCCAACCCTACCCAAGCCCTGGGGATCCCTGCTGGAGAAGACGCCCCCGAAAGGGTCTTGATAGGAAGACGTGGCCGATGGTCAAGCCTGGGAAGCCAGGGACAGAGGAGGTAGCTGAGAGTTGAATTACCCAACTCAGGGGATTCAGCTGCACCGTTTCTCCAGAATCACGCGTCTCTGGAGCCCAGTATTCAAATATATGCAGAAGCCGAGGCTGGGCTATATTTAGCAGAGTCAGGGGGAGATGATCTAAGGCTGATTGAACAGAGCCAACCTGGGAAGTCAGGCTGGAGGGACCGCCCCCCTCCTGCTGGAAGTGCCTGGATGCTCCTCCCAGGTGCCCTGAGAGCCTGTATTTGGGGGTTTTGGCGGCGAGGAGAACGGGCATGGTCCACAGCCTGCCTAGAGCCCTGGGCACAAGCGTTGTTTTTCCTTTGGGGGCTTTTATTGAGCCAGCACCACGCTTTTATGAGAAAAGATGGACTGGGCTGTGTGCTGGGGCCGACAGCCTGGCCGGGGGGCCATTGGGCTCATGACTGAGGGCACTCAGTCTGGTTACCTCTCTCCTGCTATTATCTTTAAAAGCAGCAGAAATCTGACCCCCGTCTGTGTTAGTTTCCTGTGGCTGCTGTAATCACTTATCACAAACTGCATGGCTTTAACAACAGAAATGTATTCTCTCATAGTTCTGGGGGTTAGAGGTCTGAGATCAAGGTGTTGGCAGGGCCGCCTTCACTCTGAAGCCTTGAGGGAAGAATCTTCCCTCGCCTCCTCCAGCTTCTGGCGTTGCAGGCAGTCCTTGGCGTTCCTTGGTTTGTAGCTACATCGCTCTAATCTCTGCTCCGTCTCCAAATCGCCTTCTCCCCTGTGTATGTGTGTGTCCAAATTTCCCTCTGTTATAAGGACTCAGGGCCCATCCTAATCCAGTATGACCTCGTCTTAACTACGCCTATGCAGACTCTTTCCAAATAAGTCACATTCACAGGCACTGGGGTTAGGACTTCAACACAGCTTTGGGGGGGGATGGGGAGCGGTGCTCAATTCAATCACGACACCTTGCATCTCGTTCTACCCAAGGACAGCCATCCCCCACCCCCAGCAGCTGTGGCTAGAAGAAGCCCCTCCAGGTTGGAGGTTCAGAATATCTGGTGCAGCAGCAGGCTGGGAGCAGCATTTCCCGCAAGCCTTACTGGTCTCACCTGCCAGGAAGGGGTGGTCAGCCCCTCTTACCTGGAAGCACCTGGAGGCGGCTCTGGGCCTTCACAGCCCACTTGCTCAACACCCGCCTCATCCCACACATCGCAACCCGGCTCGTACCTGCCTGGCCTTGTTTCATCTTCAACCCCCGTGTGTGCCGGGATCATTTTCCTCGTTTCACACAGGAGAAAAAAAAGGGCAAAATGAGGTGAGCCCCACGGCAGCAGGTTGGGTGCCCGGATGCCAGCTCGGGCCTGACTCAGCTCTTGTAAGAGCTGGAACAGGGGCTTCCACACCTGTCTTCCCTTCCGAGCTGGGGGCAGGGCTGCACAAGCAGAGGCCACGGGGAACAGGGGGAACCTCTCCCTAGCACCGTCCTGAAAAGACCCCCCCAATTAAGGAAATGTTGTGACCACTTTAAAGGTTACTAGGATAAGATACTGGAGGAACCAGCGTGACGCCATGGGCCACCGGGACTTCCCTGGCAGTCCAGTGGTTAAGACTCTGTGCTCCCAACGCAGGGGGCGTGGGTGGGCCTTTTTTCTTGAGACCTCACCCCTGCCCTGGCCTCATTCCCCCAGACATGGCAGGAGGAACACATGGGGTTTCAGGGGACTTTGAGTCAGCTAAAGGGAGGGGCTGCAGCTGCGGTGCCAGGACATGGGGGAGGCATATCTGCCAGGCCCAGCCCCGGCTAAGAGGGTCCTTGGTGACCGGGAGAAGAAACTGGAGTTGGGAATGCCTTTCAGCGCTCTGCAGAGACTAGAGGAAACCCTGCCCCTCGGCAGCCCTCCCCCTCCCTGGTTCTGGGCAAGCAAAGCTGGTCAGCAGCTTCCCTGCGCTCTCTCTCCGGCCCTTGATCTCAGGATTCTGTCTTGGAGCCTGTGTGTGCTCTTGGCTCCAGGCCCAGGCCGGACGCAGCCTCTTCCCTCTTCATTCCCAGGCTTGGCAGCCTCCCGAGCCCTGGGCTGTAGGGAGGAGCTGTTTTTGGCCTGAGGGCTGCAGGTGGGGACTGGGGGGGCTAAGCCTTCAAAGGAGGCCTCCTCCAGCGCCCTCAACCTGATCACAGTCTGTGAGACCAAAACCGGGAGGTGAGGGAGCAGGGAGGAGCCATCCAGGCATGACGGGGAAACCGGTGGTTCATGCTGGACGCACATTAGAAACCCCGGAGTGTTGTTTTTTTGTTGTTGGTTTTTTAAATTCTGTTGCCTGGCCCCCGCCCAGAGATTTCAGTTTAATTAGCCTGCGTGCAGCCTTGGACATGGGTTGGCTAACGCTCCCCAGGTGACTGCAAAGGCTAGGGCGGGGCCTCATCACACCTGCTTCCTCACCTGTAAGTGGAGAGAATGGAGTCGCCTTGCAGGGTGGGGATGAGGCCGGTCCATGCCTATTTCAGCAGTGGTTGGGGTGAAGCAGGGGGTGGTCAGCTTCAGTTTTAGGGAGGAAGGGCCTCCTGGCACCAGCATCTGGTCTTGTATCCGGGCTGCAGTTTCTTCCCAGCGCCTGACTTTTCTCTTGCCTGCCCCTCCAGCTTCACCGGCCCCCCACCCACTCATCCACCTCATTAACATTTTAAGAGAATTCAAATGTAGTCTCCTATACAAAAAGCCTCAAAACTCAACAATAAGAAAGCAAACAACTCGATTAAAAAATGGGCAAAAGACCTGAAGATACACAGCTTCTCACCAAGAAGATACACAGCTGTCCAGTGGGCATATGAAAAGATGCTCCACATCCTATGTCATCAGGGAGTTGCAAACTAAAATTCTATTAAAAATAAGTAAACTAGCTACTGGTACCCACTTGATCTAGACCACTGGTGTGCAACGTGTGGGGCTTGGCCCCGCAGCAGCAGCGCTGCCTTGGTAAGAACTCAAATTCCCAGCGCCCACCCCAGACCGACTGAATCAGAAACTCTGGGGGTGAGAGCAGCCTGGGTTTTAATAAGCTCAGACTCAGGTGATTTGATGTCCGCCAAAGTTTGAGAACAGCTGGCCTAGAACAGGGTTTCTCCCCCTCGGCACTGCTGATGCTTTGGGCCAGATAGTTCATGTTGGTGCCGGCCGGCCTGTGCACTGTGGGGAGGTTGACCCACATCCCTGGCCTCTACCCACTGAGTGCCAGAAGTAGGCTACTCCCCTGCCCCTATCATGACAGTCAAACATCTCCAGATCATGCTGTGGGACTCGAGGGACATTGTTCCAGCTAATGATTAAGAACTCTCCAGACAATAGGGGCTTCTTAGACAATGGGTGAATTTCCAGGATGTCCGGCCTCCTTCCGAGAAGGAGGGAGATAACAAAATGTAAAAAAGGTGTCTGTCAAAGACCAATCAGGCAGCTGGGGACAAGTTCCCTCTCTGGTCCGAGCCTAAGCCGGGACCAATCAGCAGGAGAACACAACCAAATCTATAATTTACATACGGGGAAGTGGGAACCTATAAAACTGACATATTCGCGCCCAAAAGGGTTTCTTCTTCGACCTCCTGCATGAGGACCAAGGAACCCCGGTGCACCGGCCTTCAATAAACCTCTTGCGTTTTGCATCGACTTCCGACTCTTGTTGTTTCCTGGGCGAGTCGAAACTCCTAGGAGACCGCGCAGGTCTAACAATGCCAGTTGTCCTCTGGGGAGCTAACTGCCCCCGTTGAGAACCCCTGGCTAGGGGAGCGTCTCAAACATAGGATTATGTAAAACCATGAACATATACTGTGGCTTGGGCACCATGCTGGGCTGTCCCTCTATTGGGTCATTTGATCCTCACTTTATAGCAAATCCCGTCTCACTGCTTAGAAGCTCTGTGACCTTGGGCAAGTTACTTAAACTTTGTGCCTCAGTTTTCTCAACTGTAAAATGGGGATAGAATAGTACCTACCTGGTAGGATGGCTAAGCACATAAAATGACAAATCGTGGTGTATCAGACTCAGCATGGTGTCTGAAGTACAGTAAATGCTCAGGAAATACGTCTTTTTTTTAAACTGAAGTATAGTTGATTTACAATATTAGTTTCAGGTGTTCAGAAAAGTGATTCAGTTATATATATATGTATACATATTTTTCAGATTCTTTTCCATCATAGGTTATTACAGATATTAAATATAATTCTCTGTGCTACACAGTAAATCCTTATTGCTTATCTATTTTATGTATAGTAGTGTGTATCTGTTAATCCCATACTCCTAATTTTCCCTCCTCCACCTTTCCCCTTGGTAACCATAAGTTCGTTTTCTACGTCTGTGAGTCTGTTTCTGTTTTGTAAATAAATTCATTTGTTATTTTTTAGATTCCACATATAAGGGATATAATATTTGTCTTTCTTTGTCTGACTTACTTCACTTAGTATGATAATTTCTATGTCCATCCATGTTGCTCCAAATGGCAAGGTATTATTCCAATATACCTCTTCTTAAGCCAGTTGTCTGTCGATGGGTACTTGGATTGTTCCCATATCTTGGCTATTGTAAATAATGCTGCTATGAACATTGCGGTGCATGTATCATTTCGAATTAGGGTTTTCATCTTTTCTGGATATATGCCCAGAGTGGGATTGCTGGATCATACGGAAACTCTATTTTTACTTTTTTAAGGAACCTCCATACTGTTTTCCACAGTGGCTGCACCAGTTTACATTCTCACCAGCAGTGTAAGAGGGTTCCCTTCTCTCCACACCCTCTCCAGCATTTATTATTTGTAGACTTTTTGATGATGGCCATTCTGACTGGTATGAGCTGGTACCTCATTGTAGTTTTAATTTGCATTTCTCTAATGATTAGCAATGTTGAGCATCTTTTCATGTGCCTGTCGGCCATCTGTATGTCTTCTTTGCAGAAATGTCTATGTAGGTCTACTACCCATTTTTTGACTGGGTTGTTTCTTTGATATAGAGTTGTATGAGCTGTTTGTATATTTTGGAAATTAACCCCCTGTCGGTTGCATTGTTTGCAAATTTGTTCTCCCCATATCGGTTGCCTTGTTTGCAAATTTTTTCTCCCAGTCCATAGGTTTTTTCATTTTGTTTATGGTTTCCTTTGCTGTGCAAAATCTTTTAAGTTTGATTAGGTCCCATTTGTTTATTTTTGCTTTTATTTATTTTGCCTTGGGAAACTGATCTAAGAAATATAGCTACGATTTTTGTCAGAACGTTTTGCTATTTTCTCTTCTAGGACTTTTATGGTATCATGTATTATATTTAGGTCAAACCATTTTAAGTTTGTGTATGGTGTGAGGGGGTCTTCTAACTTCATTGATTTACGTGAGGCTGTCAGCTTTCCCAACACCATTTGCCGAAGAGACCATCTTTTCTCCATTGCATAGTTTTTCCTCCTTTGTCGAAGATTGACTGTAGGTGTGTGAGTTTATTTCTGGGCTCTCTATTCTGTTCCATTGATCCATATGTCTGTTTTGATGCCAATACCATGCTATTTTGATTACTGTAGCTTTGTAGTATTGTCTGAAATCTGGGAGGGTTATGTCTCCAGCTTTGTTCTTCTTCCTCAGGATTGCTCAGCAGCTTTTGTGGTTCTGTACAAATTTTAGGATTATTTGTTCTAGTTCTTTGAAAAATGTCATGGGTGATTTGATAGGATCGCATTGAATCTGTAGATTGCTTTGGGTAGTAAGGCCATTTTAACAATATTAATTCTTCCAATCCAAGAGCATGAGCTAACATTCCATTTCTTTGAATCATCTTCAATTTCCTGAATCAATGTTTTATAGTTCTCAGCACATAGATCTTCCACCTCCTTGGTTAGGTTTATTCCTGGGTACTTTTTTTTCTTTTTTATGTGATTTTAAATGGGATTTTTTTTTTAAGTTTCTCATATTTCATTTTTAGTGTAAAGAAATGCAACTGGGACTTCCCTGGTGGTCCAGTGGTAAAGAATCCGCCTTCTAATGCAGGGGATGCGGGTTTCATCCCTAGTCAGGGAACTAAGATCCCACATGCTGCGGGGCAACTAAGCCCGCAGGCCGTGACTACTGGGCTCACGTGCCTCAACTAGAGAGCCCACATGCTGCAAACTACAGAGCCCATGCACTCTGGAGCCTGCACGCCACGACTACAGAGCCCATGTTCTCTGGAGCCCGTGTGCCACACGGAGAGAAGCCCACATGTCACAACTAGAGAGAAGCCCGCATGTCGCAATGAATAGCCCACGCACTGCAACGAAAGATCCTGCATGCCACAACAAAGATCCCTCGTGCCACAACTAACAGTGCAGCCAAAATATAAAATAAATTAATTAATTTAAAAAAATAATCTGCCTTCCAATGTAGGAGATGTGGATTCGATCCCTGGTCAGGGAACTAATATCCCACATGCCACAGGGCAACTAAGCCCATGTGCCACAACTACTGAGCTCGCGCATCTCAACTAGAGAACCCGTGTGCCACAAACTACAGAGCCTGTGTGCTCTGGAGCCCGCGCCACAACTAGAGAAGAGAAAACCTGCACGCCACAACTAGAGAGAAGCCCGTGCACCACAGCAAAGAGCCTGTGTGCTGCAACAAGTGCTGCAATGAAGATCCCGCGTGCTACAATGAAGATCCCGCGTGCTACAACGAAGACCTGATGCAGCCAAATAAATAAATAAATGTTTAAGATAAAAGAAATGCAACAGATTTCTGTATATTAATCTTGTATCCTGCTACCTTGCTGAATTCATTTATTAGGTCTAATAGTTTTTTTGTAGAGTCTTTAGGGTTTTCTATATAGAGTATATCATGCCATCTGCATATAATGACAATTTTACCTCTTCCCTTCCAATCTGGATATGTTTTATTTCTTTTTCTTGTCTGATTGCTGAGGCTAGGACTTTGGATATTATGTTGAATAAAAGTGGTGAGTGTGGGCATCCTTGTCTTGTTCCAGAATTTAGTGGGAAGGCTTTCAGCTTTTCACTGTTGAGTATTATGTTGGCCGTGGGTTTGTCATTAATGGCTTTTATTATGTTGAGGTATGTTCCCTCTATACCCACTTTGATAAGAGTTTTTATCATGAATGGATGTTGAATTTTATCAAATGCTTTTTCTGCCTCTATTGAGATAATGTGGTTTGTGTATTTTGTTGGTGGGGCATATCACATTGATTTGCATATGTTGAATCATCCTGGTGACTCTGGAATGAATCCAACTTGATCATGGTGTATGATCCTTTTTATATACTGTTGGATTGGTTTGCTAATATTTTGTTGAGTTTTGTTTGCATCTATATTCATCAAAGATATTGGCCTATAATCATAGTGCTGTGGTCAGAAAAGATGCTTGAAATAATTTCTATCCTCTTAAATTTGTTGCGGCTTATTTTTTATCCTACTTTGTGGTCTATCCTAGAGAATGTTCCATGTGCACTTGAAAAAAATGTGTATTTTTTTTAATATAGAGTATCCTGTAGATATCAATTAAGTCCAACTGTTGTATTGTGTAATTTAGGACCTCTGTTACCTTATTGATTTTCTGTCTGGAATATATGTCCATTAATGTCAGTGGGGTATTAAGGTCTCCTAATATTGTTGTATTCCTGTAAATTTCTCCCTTTATGTCTGTTAGTATTTGTTTCATATATTTAGGTGCTCCTATATTGGCTGCCTATGTTAACGAGTGCAATATCCTCTTCTTGTATTGATCCTTTTATCGTTAAATAGTGTCCTTCTTTGTCTTTCTTTACGGACTTCATTTTAAAGTCTATTTTATCTGATATGATTATTGTTATCCCTGTTTTCTTGTCATTTCCATTTGCATGAAATATCTTTTCCCATCCCCTCACTTTCTGTCTACATCTTTCACCCTAAAGTGAATCTCTTGTAGGCAGCATATTGTAGGTTCTTGTTTTTTTATTCGATCTGCCACTCCATGTCTTTTGATCAGAGCATTTAGTCCATTGATATTTAAAGTAATTATTGATAAGTATGTATTTATTGCCATTTTAAACCTGGTTTTCCATTTGACTTTGCAGTTCTTCTTTGTTCTTTTCTTCTTTTGTTTTTCCTTTAGTGTTCTGATGGTTTTCTTGTATTGTGCTTGAGTTCCTTTCTTTTTGGTTTTTTGTGATTCTATTGTATGATTTTGGTCCGTGGTTACCCTGGTTTTCAAGTATGTTAACCCATAACTATATATGCTTGCTGTAGACTTATAGTCGTATTAGTTCAAATACATTCTACAAGATCTACATTTTTTTACTTCTCTCCCCCACATTTTGTAATTTTGATGTCCTATTTTACATCCACATGTTTATCCTTTGCTATTAATTATAGTTATAATCACTTTTACAAAAATATTTTGATTATTTTTTAATCTATGTACTGGCTTATTTAAGTGATCTTCAGTCCTTTGATATATTTGCCTTTCCTATTGTGTTTTTCCCTTTCCTATTGATTCTTCTTTTCTATTTAGAGAAGGTCTTTCAATATTTCTTTTAGGTTAGGTTTAGTATTGCTGTATGCTTTTAGTTTTTGCTTGTCTGAGAAATTCTTAGTGTCTCCTTCTATTCTAAATGATAATCTTGCTGGGTAGAGTATCCTAGGTTGCAGATTTTTCCTTTTCAGTACTTTGAATATATTATCCCTGCTGGCCTGCAAAGTTTCTGTAGAGAAATCAGCTGATAGCCTTATGAGGGTTCGTTTGTAACTGACACTTTTTCTCTTGCTGCCTTTAGAATCCTATCTTTAACTTTTACCATTTTAATTATGACATGTCTTGGTGTGGGTCTGTTTGGGTTCATCTGTTTGGGATCCTCTGTGCTTCCTGTACCTGGATAAGTGTTTCTTACTCTAGGTTTGGGACGTTTTCAGCCATAAGTTCTTCAAATACATTTTAAATCCCCTTTTCTTCTCCTTCTGGAACCCCTATTATGTGTAGGTTGGCACATTTTATATTATTCCATAGATCTCGTATATCGCCTTCATTTTTTTTTTAATTTGTCTTTCCATCTGCTGTTCTGATTGGGTGATTTCCATTATTCTATCTTCCAGATCACTTATTTGTTCTTCTGCATTATTTAGTCTGCTATTCATTGCCTTTAGCTCAGTTTTTATCTTGGCAATTGAGTTGTCTAATTTTGACTGGTTCCTCTTTATAGTTTCTAGTCCCTTGTTACAGTGATCTATATTTCTATCAATCTTCCTTCACTCCTTTAACATTTTTATTACCTCCTTTTGGAATTTGGGGTCTGGTCAACTGAAGAGGTCTGTTTCATTGTTTTTTCAGGGGATTTCTCTTGTTCTTTTAATTGGGAGTAGTTCTTCCACTTTTTCATTTTACTTAAATTCTCTGTCTCTGAATTTAGGAGAAACAGTTTTCTACTGTGGTCCCAAAGGGCTGCTTTTACGTGGGAGTGACCCGGTATAGACGGTGTGAGTCCAATATTTTTGGTGTGAGGGCTGTTTTGGGTATGGATGTCTGCCACGTCTTTCCTCAGGCTGTTGTCCCTTTGATAGGGGGCGTGTTTGGTGTTGTGGTGACCAGAGCCTGCACTGGATGTTGGGTGGGTCCTCCTCTTTGCTCTGTGGTTGTCACAGCTATGTTGGGGGCAGGGTCTGCTCCCCAGCTGTTGGAGTAGAAGCTCCCAGATCTGGCTCTAAACTGCAGTGTGAGGTAGGTGGGACTGGAGCACTTCCACTGGGAAAAGAACACTTGTGTATTCCTCCCCAGGGGTTGCCCACTGGGGACATGCAATTCTGTGATGCTGCCTGACACTCAGTGTGCCTACCAACAAAGTCAGCTGCTGCTGGACCTGCCCCTGCTGAGGGAGTGCTGATAATAGGCTCAGATGTCAGCCCTGCCCCCGCAGTGTATGCACTCACAGAGCCCATGGCCACTGTAGCCACGCCCCACCTGAGCATGCTGACAGCAGGGGTCTTATATGGCAGACTCGCGCCCCGTCTCGCACGTGTTAACAATGGTGCCCAGACCATACTCCAGGCCCTTTGGGCTGTTTCCACACAGCTAAATCAAGTCTTCTCCCTGGGTCTGTCTGCTGAAGCCCCAGCCACTGTGCATACTAGCAGTAGCATGTTTTGGGCTGAGAAGTGTGGAGACGTGGCCGCTGTCGGTGCTGGTCTCTCTCTACCCTGCCTGGCAGCAAGTCAGCACCCACACACACCTCCCGAGCAAAGTCCAGGCCACTCCAGCTCCCTGTCTGCCCCAGCGGGGCTCCCAAATGGCAAAGAGGGCTCCCAAGATGAGGGAACCTTTCCTCTTTCAGAGCTCCCTCCCAGGGGCCCAGTTTCCATCCTGCTTTGTTTTTTTTCTTCTGTCCAACCTGGTTACAAAGAGATCTTTCTTACAGCTTTGGTTGTGAAAGATCTTCTGCCAGCTTTCAGTTGGCTTTCTGGGAGAACTCTTCCACCTATAGATGTATTTTTTTTTTAATTTATTTATTTTTGGCTGTGTTGGGTCTTCGTTTCTGTGCGAGGGCTTTCTCTAGTTGCGGCGAGCGGGGGCCACTCTTCATCGCGGTGTGCGGGCCTCTCACTGTCATGGCCTCTCTTGTTGCAGAGCACAGGCTCCAGACGCGCAGGCTCAGTAGTTGTGGCTCATGGGCCTAGTTGCTCAGCGGCATGTGGGATCTTCCCAGACCAGGGCTTGAACCCATGTCCCCTGCATTGGCAGGCAGATTCTCAACCACTGCGCCACCAGGGAAACCCTATAGATGTATTTTTTGTTGTTGTTGTTGCAGTACGCGGGCCTCTCACTGTTGTGGCTTCTTCCGTAGCACAGGCTCCGGATGCGCAGGCTCAGCGGCCGTGGCTCACGGGCCCCGTCGCTCCGCGGCATGTGGGATCTTCCCAGACCAGGGCATGAACCCGTGTCCCCTGCATCGGCAGGCGGACTCTCAACCAGTGCGCCACCAGGGAAGTCCCTACTCTGCCATCTTGATCTCCCTCCCCTAGTTAGTCTTCTTATCACGACCTGGCTCAGGCTCTCATCAAAATGCATTTATGTTCTCTGACCTCACAGCAACCACAGCCAGCAGAGGCCAGCCCCAGGTGAACAGAACTGGATCCAGCCCTGCTGGTCAAGCGGGGTCCCTGGAGTCACAGTGCTGGAGTGGTGGGAGGGGCCGTGGACTTCTGGCGCACGCAGGGACTTCCTTTAGGCAGCCTGACACAGCCCCAACTTTGTAGATGGAGTGACAATGTGGAGGAGGGGCCCGGGAGCCCCAGATATTCACCCCCGCCCCCACCCACCCAGGGTGTTCACACTGCCTCACTCCTCCAGGCCTGGGCATCCCAGGAAAAGATGAGAAATAGCACAGCTCCTCCTCTGCACCTCACATCCCAATAAAATATTTATTATTTCAAGAAATCTTTAAAAAAAAAAAGAGAGAAAAGAGTATCTCTATTGCTTTCCGCCAACAGGTCAGGTCCTTGGTGACTGTTGAGTTTCTGTGACCACAGGAGCTGCCCAGGCCGAGAGGGCTCTCTGATGGGAGGTATCCACCTTCAGGCCCCGCCCTCTAGACGCAGGGCCCTGCGGCTGCCTCCCTGGAAGGGAGGAGGGGCAGGCCTAGGTGGGTGGGGCGGGTTGCCTGGAAGGGAGTGGGATTAAAGACGGGGTTGGGGTGGCAGTGTTTCTGACGGCCCGATCTGTTTCCTCAGGTGAAGGGGAAGGCATGCCACACGGATGGACGGCTGGATCCAGAGGCGGTTGGAGGCTGGAGGAAGCTGGACGTTAGGGACACGGACACAGCATTGATGGGGCAGGGGTGGCTACGTGGGGGTAGCAGGCCTGGGCATCCAGGAACTGGGCCACGGGTGCCATGGGGCTGAAGCTTCATCCCAAGCCGACAAAAGATGCTAGGAGGTGGGGGCAGGGTAGATTCTAGAGCCTGTGCTCAGAGGCTGGGGTGGGGACTGAGGCTTTGGAAACAAATCCACGGTCTGGAATCGCAGTCATGCTGGGACAGGTTTCAGGAAATGCCCAAAGTGAAGAAAGTTGGAATAAGCAAGAGGGAAACAATTCAACCCAGGGTCTAAGTGGTCCCTGCAACCCTAACTGTGGTGCCCAAGTGTGGAAAGGAGGGGAATCTGGGAAAACAGGAGGGGTGGGGGGGCTGAGGAGGCATGAACAGGGTCCCCCAGCCTGGCCTTCCCCCAGTCCCTGGCCCTTTCTGTCCACACCCCAAACAATTCCACAGGGACAAGGCTGACCCCTCACACATCACTCCCCACTCTGTGGACCCTCCAGTGGGCCACTGGGCAAGCATCACCCCGCTTCCTCTATCGTATGCCCAGAGGCCCCATCCTTGGGCCCAAGAAGGACAAAGGCCCTCACTCCACCTGGTCCAGATCTGGTCTTGCACAAAGCAAGGGGCCTCCGACCATCTGCTCCTGGGCCAGTGGGACCCTCTGACCAACCCCCAGCTGCTTGGCCACAACGCCGCCACGAGCCCTTGGGGTGAGAGCAAGGAGCCTGCCTAGGGCGGGCACCAGGCACTCGGCAGACTTGCCTCCCTCCCCAGACCTGCGCACCTATCGGCTCGGCCCACGTCCCGGCCAAGAAAGGAGGCTCCAGCCTGCGGGCGTGGGGGGGGGGGGGGCGTGGGTAGGGCGGGTCGCTGGAGCTCAGAATCTGCTGGTGCTTTCTCCTGCGGCAGGGAGGGCCAGCCGGGTGGGCGCCCTCACAGACAGTCCTGGCACAAGGCCACCTGGCCCTTGCGGAAGTCTCGGCAGGGGCAGAGCCGGCGGTACTTGCTGCTGGAGCCGGCGCAGCTGAAGAGCAGAGGCTCCTTCTGCAGGAAGCACTCCTGGCCCGGCTGGGCAAAGGCCGGGTACAGGTGGTTCATCTCCGACTCAGTGCCATCACAGGGCACCTGCAGCCTGGGTGGGCACCAACGGAGGTGGTCACTCAGCGTGCGGGGCGGGGGCTGCCCCAGCCTGGCACTGCCCACTCCCTCTCCCTGGCCCATCCCATTCCAGACCCAGGGAGACGTCTCTAGGAGGCGCCAGGACAAACGCTGGGCTGCAGCTCCTTCTCACCCCTGCTGTGAGAGAGGAGAGTGGGCAGGAGGGCGGGGGGCCCAGGCTCACCCATCAGGGGGAACCTGGGGCAGCTTCTGTGGCCTGGACCTAGAAGGTGCCCAGACAGGCTGGGCAGGGGCTGAGCAGGGAGCTTCCCCTGGTGGTTTGGGGCAGAGGCTTTGCCAAGAGTGGGCAGCTGTGCTGTGGATACCTGCCCGGAGGGTCCCTTCTGGATCCTTCCTGACTCACTGGAAAGCACCGCATGCCCCCACTGCTGGCAGGGCCGGGGGCAAGGCGGCCACGGGAGCAAAGGAGCTACAGGTGAGGTCAGCTGGGCCGGGTCGGGCCGGGGCTCACTCACGTCTGGAAGGCGTCCTGGCTGTTGAGGAAGGGGAAGAAGGAGGGCTCGCAGATCAGCCCGTGGTCCAGGCAGGCGTCCGTGCAGGCCCTCCCAGCGGCGGCCAGCCAGGCCCGGAGGGAGTGCGCTGGGGGCCAGGCCCCGGGGGCCAAGCTGGCGTTGCGGGCCCACTTGAGGTGAGTGGCGTTGGGGGCCAGGATGAAGGGGCTCTCCGGGGCTCGGGCCCCTGCGGGGGCAGGGCCTGGGGCCGCACAGAAGTCCTGCCCAGAGGAAAGCATTGTCAAGAGGGGAAATGGAATACCTCACTCCCAACTCATCCTTTGGGTAGGGGGTGCAGGGGGAGGGTCTTCCCTACTCCCCACTCACTCACTAAACTTCTAAACAACTGTGTAATAAAAATGAAAAATGAGTCCTTGCATTTCTGTGCTGTGATATGGGGGTTGAGACTCGAGCTGGGGGCCCAGGGCAGGGGTGTCCCAGGCCTGGTCTCTGAGCAGTACTGCTCGGCCCCGCCCATCTCCAACCCCCGCGCGGAAGCAAACAGATTGGAGAAGGACCTGGAGGTTAAAGCACGCTGCACCCTGGGCAGAGGTGGGGCCTCAGACACTGGAGCCAGCTCGGCCCCTGGAGACAGAGAGTGGGGGACCCACCTACCTGGTGCTGGATGTAGGCATGGACCCGCTCCAGCATCCCCTCACACGTGTACTCGTAGGGCAGGTAGGGGTCCACCTGTGCGAGAGACAGGCAGACACATGGGGCAGGAGCAGCCCTGGGCCTCCCCAGACCTGGCTGCTCGGCCCTGGGAGCAGCCAGATCTGGGGGCTCTCACGGCCTGCACCCAGGGAGCCGACCACCCTATCCATGCAGATGCCCCGCTCCCCGGTGCACCCTTCAGTGGCCCTCGGGGGCCTCACGACAGCTCATCCCTCCCTGACCCCCTCCCACTTCTGCTGAGCTTCTCCTCTTTCCCTAAAGCTCGGCATTCCATCCCCTCCTCGGCCGTGATGCCTGCTCTTCCCCAGCCAACCACCGGATGCACCCTCCCCTCTTAGACGTCACCTCCTCCAGGAAGCAGACCCAGACCTCCACTCCCCCCCCTCCTGTTAAAGGACCACTTTCCTTTGCACACACTCCAGACTTTCCCAGTAGAGAATTAGTGCCTGTGTCATCATCTCTGATTTATCCCTTGTCTCCCTCAGGTCATAAGCCCCATGGGCTGTGGGACCACAACCTGTTCGCCACTGAATCCCCGGGGCCTGGCATAATGCTTGGTACCCAGGAGTCCCTGAGGAACTAGTCACGGAATGAAAAAGCATCCCCAGCTCTGCCTGTGTTCTGCCCAAGATGTGGAAGTTTCACGCAAAGCAACACAGGGCATCTCCCAGCCTGGTGGAATGAGATGACATTTGTAAAGCTTCCTGCCCGGACCAGGCACCCGGGAGCTACATGAACTAGGTGCCCCCAAAGGGAGGCCACATACCGTCAGTCTAAATATCAGAGTTACAGAACAGCGCACGCTGGGGCCGACGGGACCAGGTGGATTTGGTAGCTGGGGCGCAAGGAGCAAGGGGAACGGAAGAGGTGATGAGGCCGCCTCCCCAGCGCGGGTACCCCCACCTCCTCTCCAGTCTTCTTACCTGGCCACCCCCTCCCTGTTTACAGCAACCCTCGGTGGCTCAGCACACACAGCCTCCTTGGAGGAGACTGTCGGCCAGGTGGGCGGGAGGCGAGATGGCGGTGACCTGGGAGATGTTCGTCTCAGACTCAGAGGAAGGTCTCTTTTAGCCTTTGGCCCCACCCCCCACTCCCCACCATGTGTGTTGGCACCATACCCAGCCCAGCTGCCTCCTGATGATGCCGTTTCCCTGCCAGCAGCTCCAGAAATCAGGCAGTTTCAGCCCAGGTAGTGAAATGTTGCTGGTCTGCCCAAGTCCTTTCTCCGCATCAGAGATGGGTGTGTCAGAACCCAATCAGGCTGCGCTGGGTCCTGCCTCCTGTAGACCCCACCTCGAAGGGCTGGAGGCCCATCATGGGCCCTCTGGCCCAGGGGACATCCCCGACTTCAAGCTGAGGAGGGTCTCAGGGAAGCAGCAGATACCACCAGGACTGATTCTCGGGACCAGGCCCCACCCATCTGACCGCGCCGCGGTTCTGACTTCACCTGCCCTGTGAGTCGGTGTCCTTAATCCTGGGGCAGATCCGGGATCCCAGAGAATCCCCAGGTCCACATCCAGCCACCACTTCACAGCCCATCAGCCAGCACAGCCTTTCCAGCCCTGAGCTCCACACAGCCAATCCCAACCCCAGCTGATGGCCACGGAGGCCCCGGCCGCCAGCTGCTGCCCCAGGGGATCCCCAGTCGCCTCGGATCCAAGACTTCAAGTCCTGGTTATAAATAAACCCACCAGAGAGGAGATTTCCCCTCCAAATATCACCCTGCCTGCTCCTGGCGGCAGCCACCGAGTCATCCCCCGGGGTGGTTTGAAGCCCGTCACGTGGTGATTCTAAGCCCCCCTCCACCCGTGCGAGGGAGGGGACCATTCGCAGCAGCCACGTCCCGCCTGCCGTGAATCTCCCACCGGAGGAGCCAGCCTGCCTGGAAATTACCCCCATTAGGTCTAATTACAGGTGTGCGCGGTGATCCGTCTGGACAGAACGGCAGGTGCTGGTCCTGCCGGGATTGCTGCCCTGTGATGATGAGGGGGGAAGGGGGCGGGAGCAAACCAGCAAGATTTCAATAAAAAATTTTAAAAACCCGCAAACTCCAAGGCTGCACCGGTCCTTTTAAATCAGAAGCTGGGGATAGGCCCAGGAATCTGCATTTTAAACACCTCTCAGGCAATTCTCGGGTAAAGGGTTAACTGCCCAAGAGTCAGGGTGGGGGTGGGATGGCTAAAGGCAGGGGGGCCACGGGCTGGTTTGGGGTCCAGCTGCAAGTCAGCCTGACGAATTTGCAGTACCTTGGTTCCTGGACCCTTTTGTTACTGATTTTTTTTTTTTTTTTTTTGCGGTAAGCGGGCCTCTCACTGTCGTGGCCCCTCCCACTGCGGAGCACAGGCTCCGGACGCGCAGGCTCAGCGGCCATGGCTCACGGGCGCAGCCACTCCGCAGCACGAACCCGCATCCCCTGCACTGGCAGCCGGACTCCCAACCACTGCGCCACCAGGGAAGCCCTGATTTTTAATTAACTAACAATTAAACAGATGTTCATGTTTTAAAAAATCAAGAGAAAACAAGGCAAAGCAAGTTCTCCTATGACCCCAGATGCCCAGCCCCTTCCCCAGGGCAGGCACTGTTATCAATTTCTTGTGTCCAGCCAGAAATAACGCGTGAATAGATGAGCATGCTCACACGCACAGACGCCCCCCAACATACACCCCTGTTTAGGTCTGCGGCTGGGAACATGGCTCTCCACAGGGCTGGGATCTCACTCACTCAGTCACCAGGGATCTTGAAGGTGGAGCCCGACCTGAGGCCTGGGGGTGGACAAAAGCCTTCCTGGTCCCCTTCCCACCCCGCCCCTGCTCCCCTAGGGTGGAAGTCCCAGAGGGTTGCTTTTGCAAGGGGGTGCAGAGAGGGAGCAGGGACAGAGTGCAGGATGGGGGTCCCCTGCAGGGCAGGTTCTCACAGCGCCCTCCCCCACCGTCTGTCGGGGGGTGGGCGGCTTTCTCTAGCTTGCTCAGCTCAGTGTTGAGAGCTGACACCTGCCCTCCCGGTTCAGTCTCAGCCAGCAGTGGATGCAGCTGTGGGAAAAACACCCCAGTCTCCTCATTTCTCAGGACAATCCGGGATGCGAGTACCCCACCTCTCGGAGGTCCCCGCCGGCACTGAGCACCAGGTGGCTGGAGGCAGGGGTAACCTTCTTGATGACACACCCTGACTCACCGGCACTCCAGGACCTTCCTTCCTGGAATCACCCCCCAGACAAACTACTTGTGCTCAAATCCCTGCCTGGGGTCAGCTCCGGGAAGAGCCCAACCTCAGTCCAGGACCTGGAGGAACTTCCAGCAGAGGAGGATTTGTTTAAGCGGTTGCTTAAGAGGGGGCGGAGGGCTCTCCCTGCACCACTGGTGGAGGTCCAGGGGTTCAGCCACTTCGCGGGTCAACCTGGCCACATCTGCCACGACCAGAGATGCACCTAGGCTGTGACACAGCAGTTTCCTTGGTACTTTCACTAGAGAAACACTCACACCCAGACAGGAGGGAAGGACGAGAGTGGGGTGGGTAGAAGAAGGGGGTGGGCAGGGTGGGCATGGATTTTCTGGGGTCATTTGCTGAGGGGGTGGGCTAAGACCGAGAGTGCCGAATGGGAGGGACTGATCCACGGGATGCAGGAGGGTGTTAAAAAGAAAAACAATGCAGGGACTTCCCTGGTGGCGCAGTGGTTAAGACTCTGAGCTCCCAGTGCAGGGGGCCCGGGCTCAGTCCCTGGTCAGGGAACTACGTCCCACATGCCTCAACTAAGAGTTCGCATGCCACAACTAAGGAGTCGGCGAGCCTCAACTAAGGACCCCACCTGCCGCAACTAAGACCTGGTGCAACCAAATAAATAAATAAGTAAAATTTTTAAAAAAAGGGCTTCCCTGGTGGCGCGGTGGGTGAGAGTCCGCCTGCCGATGCAGGGGACGCGGGTTCGTGCCCTGGTCCAGGAAGATCCCACGTGCCGCGGAGCGGCTGGGCCCGTGAGCCATGGCTGCTGAGCCTGCGTGTCCGGAGCCTGTGCTCCGCAGCGGGAGAGGCCACAGCAGTGAGAGGCCCGCGTACCGCAAAAAAAAAAAAAAAAAACCTGGCAGTCCAGTAGTTAGGACTTGGCACTTTCACTGCCAGGGCCTGGATTCAATCCCTGATCAGGAAACTAAGATCCTGCAAGTTGTATGGCACAGCCAAAAGAAAATTTAAAAAAATATGCAGCCCTGCCTCACGGTCAGGACAACCAAGCAGGGCTCTGGACCCGAAGTTAAGCCCTTAAGACCGTATGGGGCATCGATGCGCGCTGGCCTCTGCCCAAAGCCCGGCAGTGTCCCCAGCTCCCCAGACAGCTGTGTGTCCTCCCGGGCAGGGCTCTCCCTTGCGGTGGCCCCTGCCCCAGCAGCCTAATGCTCTCTGATTCTGCCACAGGTCCGCCCAGAGCAGCACAACCAACCCCAGCCCCCCGCCAGGGAGGGCACGCTCGGTGACCTTGGTGATGGGCAGAGAAGGGGACCTGACAGAAGTGGGGTTTTTTGCTCAGCCTGGTGTCCGAGCTACAGCAAGAAATGGGTCCAGAGGGATCACGGAGAGCAGGGCTGCCCCTCCCCCATGTGCTCACACAGTCTGCCCGCTTCTCAAAATGAAGGGACCGCGAGAGCGCACACGCACAGGGAGCCATCAGAAGCCACAGAGGTGCCCACCGGGGAGAGGAGCTGCACGAGCCCCTCCTCGCCCTCCGCCCACACCCACCAACACTTACTTGCTGGAGGAAACGCAGAACTGCTCTACCCACTTGCTACGCAAAGGCGGCACCACCCAGACCTGGTTTGAAATGCAGGGCTTCAGCCCCACCCAACCTGCTGACTCCAAACCTGCGCTTTAACAAGACCCCCAGGTGATCTGTATGCACGTTATAGTCTGAGATGTGCTGCTGAAAGACCACAGAGACAGCAGAGTTCAAAGAACCTTCACGCTTTCATCCCGAAAACATTTCCTCAGCACTTAACCTGTGCCAGGAGTGCTCACAGGACCCGGCCCCCAGAGACACGCGATAAATGATTCTGGATCCAGGGCTGCCCTGTACAGTTGTGCGGGTTGCTCACAGCACAGAGGCAGGTTTGCCCCCCACTCCCTCAACAAACACACACGCATCCAAGTTGCCAGCCCAGGCCTGCAAGTCTGAATTCACCAAGAGGAGCATCTTCTTCTAATTATAGCAAAGACGCAAAGTTTAGGAATATTGGTGGCCTGACTGGATCTGAGCCTCACCTGGGTTCTCACGATGGTCTTGATGGCTGCTTCGAGCTCCTCTGAGTTGTTGTAGTCGACAGTCCACACGTGGGGCTTGCCAATGAAGCTCTCTGCGTAGGGATGCTGGGAGAACACCTAGCCAGGGCACAGAGATGGGAGGCTTCTCCCTCTGCCTGCCAAGCTGGGCTGCGTGAAGAGCAAAAGCCCCCCACCCATCTGTCCTATCTCTCCCTTCACCCCGTGTCTCAGTCTCCCCCTTCCAGGAACTGCAGGGGTCCCATCTCGGACCCTCCCGATGTGGGACCAGGCCCTTCCCACTCACCTCTCTGGAGGTGGGTTTGCCCCGGAAGAACTCATGGTTGAGCGAGCTGTGGGGCGGGCTGAAGCGGGACTGCAGGAAGACACAGCCGTTGGCGATGGCCTCCAGCGGGGCAGGGCCCTCGTAGGGGAAGCCAAACCCTATGAAGAGCTGCAGAACCGAGGTGGCACGATGGTCAGGGAAGGTTGGGTATCACAGCCCAGGAGCCCCAGGAAGCTGGGAGTGAGGCTGGGGTTGGGACATTCACAGGAGGCAGCTGGGGCAGCAGAGAGCCCAGAGCAGCTGTGTGCCTCAGCCATTGTGAAATCAGGACGTCTAGTTAGGTCATATCAATGGCCTCCTCCTGCTCTAAAGGCTATGATTCTGGAGGGGAAAAGAACAAGGGTTCCCAAGCTTAGAAGGCTTCAGGCCACTCCTACAGCTGACCTCAAAGGACCTTTACTCATTCACCCAAAAAACATTCATTCAGTACCTGACTTGTACTAGGAGTGCTCATAGGGTTGGCCCCTGGAAGGTGATCAATAAGTGATTCTGAATCTGGGGTTGCCATGTAGGGTTGTTCAGGTTGCTCACTGCACAAAGATACCCTCTCTCCACCCTGACACACACACACACACACACACACACACACACACACACACACACGAGGCCTGAAGAAATAAGTTATGGTGAGAACAGGAGAGGACCTGGCAGCTGGCTAGAGACTCTCCAGCCTTCGCTGACACTTCAGGGCCCAACAGCAGGATCACGCTTCAGGGACACAGCTCAGGGAATTCCAGAAGCAGTTCGTCAGAACTACTGGCCCGATGGAACTCCAGCCAGGCTGCGCCCCGTCCCTTTGCCCCCAGCCTGCCCTTCCACCCTCTCAGTGGCTCTGAAAGCCAGGTCCAGGAGTCAGCTGGGCTGGACTGGTGTTGGGGCGGGGGGGCAGGTGGGCAGCCCAACTCCTCTTCACCATCACTGAGCCCCACTCAGATCCGTTTCACTGTGGGGCCTCCCCTGCCTGATGACCATCCCCATCTCTGCCCCCAGCTCTGACCAGCCCCTAAGAGGCCCAGACACGAGGCTCAGGGCAGCAGAGTGTGCTGGGCATGTCCACACGTAGAGGGGGCCACAAGTGATGGTGGCAGGCATGGCAGGCACGTATGGGCACCTCCTGGACATCTATGGCCGGGCTGGGGTGAGGACGGAGGACGGGGTGGGGCTCACTTTGGCCTTGCGCAGCAGCTGCTGGAACTCAGGCTGCGGCAAGAGGCCGTGGTTCTTCACGAAGGCCGGGACTTCAGGGGGCCGCTGGCTCTCGTAGTACACGGTGCCGTGGATCTCCATGTACTTGTTCAGGATGCTCAGGAACTTCTCCTTCCCCTGGAAGAGGAGATGGAGGGGATGGGAGCCTTGCTCCAACCTCAGACGGCAGAGCCAGCTGAAGAGACGCCCCCGGTCAGGAAGTCGGAAAACATGGGGCCAGTCTCAGGTCGGCCCCTAACCAGCTGTGTGACCCTGAGGAGGCCCCTGCCCTCTCTGGTCCTCAATTTCTTTATCGATGAGTTACAGAGGTTGGATTAGACCAGAGGCCTCCAGACTATTTTTAGCCACCGACCTGTTTTCTTTCCAAAGGTCTCCCATAGAGACCAACATTTAATTGTATCCAGCTGGAGCTACATGGCCTCCCCTGAATCCCTGATGACCTCCAAGGACCTCTGAGGAGGCACGGAGCATAGGTGAATACATAACCTCTCAGCGTCCGGGCACCCATCTGACGCTACGGCCAGGGCCCTGAGCTGGGAACGAGCTGCGGTCCGTGTAGGACCTCGACGGGAACAAGCATGGGATCGGCTGCTGGGTTCTATTTTTTAGAGGTTTTCTGAGGCTCGCAGAAGAGAGGGAGGGGAATTAGCTTCGAGATCACGGAGAAGGGTGGGGCGTGGGGCTCTCTTCAGGGAGGATTAGTTCCCAACAGGCCAATGGGTCAGAGGAAAAGAACTCATGGTTCCCCACGTCCCGCCAGCCAGCGTGAGATCAGACCACCATGAGCTCCAGCCCAGGTTCACTTTATTAACCACAGCTCTTGTAGAATATTATCAATGGACGTCAGAATAATTGTTAACAATTAACATTTTGAAACTCAAACTGTATACATTTTTCACAAGGAGGCCTTCCACTTTGGGTAATGCAGATCAGCCCTGCCTCTGAGAATGACCAGGAAAAACGGGAAAATGTAAAATACATCTATGAAGGCCCTGGAAAATCTAACAAAGAATGAAGAATGACAAGGCCAAGACCAGGGAGAAGGAGGAAAAGAGATTGCTGAGGCCAGCGTTGGGGTTGGTTTTCCTCCTGGGGGCACCTGCTGATTCCAGGGGCAGCATCTAGGCAGCTAAGCAGACCTGGAAGACAAAAGTCAGAGTTTGGGGCCTGCCAAAGATGGGGAGCCCTGATGGAAATCCACACTTTGGGCTGGAACTCTGAGGAGTTACAGCCTGGAAGAAAGGAGGGACCAGAACTAGAGCAGCTCTGGCAGGGGCTGAATCCTTTTAAAATTGTCTCAATCACTATCATTGGTTGAGGTGACCTGGGACTGCTAGGGCCCCAGCTGTAATCCAAGGATAAAAGTAAATCCTCTCTGGAAGAAGAGAGTATCATCCTTGACCTCAAATTATTTCTACAGTTTTTCATATTCATTTTCCAGAACTACCTAGAGGTAGCTTTCCTCAAAAAGAAAAGGGAACCAGTAAAATCCCAATCAAAATCCCAGCAGGCTTTTTAAAATAGGAATTGACAAGCTAATTCTAAAACTCATTTGGAAATGCAAGGACCTAGAAGAGACAAAATGACTTTGAAAAAGAAGAAGAAATTGGGCAGAGTTATATTACCTGATTTCAAGACTTATTGTAGAGTTACAGGAATCAAGACAGTGTGATATTGGCATCGAGAGAGACAGATCAACAGAACAGAACAGAGAGTCCAGAAATAGACCTACACATGTAGGGTCAATTGAATCCTGGCAAAGATGCAAAGACATTTCAGTAGAGGAAGGATAATCTTTTCAACATACAGTCATGGATCACTCTATATGCCAAAAAAAAAAAAAAAAAAAGGAAAGGGAAGGGAAAAAAGGACTTCAACCCATACTTCATATCATATATAAAAGTTAATTCAAACTGGATCACAGACTTAAATGTGAACCTAAAACTATAAAACTCATAGGAGAAAAATCTTTGTGACCTGGGGTTAGACAAAGATTTCCTGGATACACCAAAAGCACAATCCGTAAAAGAAAACACTGGACTTCATTAAAATTAAAAACTTTTGCTCTTTGAAAGATGCTGTTAAGAGAAAGACAAGCCACAGCCTGGGAGAAAATTTTTGCAAAGCATCTATTTGTTAAAGAACCTATATCCAGAATATGTAAAGAACTCTAACCACTCAATAATAAGAAAATAAACAACCCAATCTTTTAAATGGGCAACCTTTTTGAAGGTATTTCACCAAAAAAGATGAACGGAAGACAAATAAGCACAGAGAAACATAGTCAACATCCTTAGTCATTAGAGAATTACAAATTAAACCCACAATAAGATAATACCTCACACCTGTTAAAATGGCTAAAATTAGAAAGACTGACCATGCCAAGTATTGATGAATTTGTAAAGGAATTGGAACTCTCATACATTGCTGGCAGGATTGTAAAATGGCAAAACCACTTTTCTTAAAACGTTAAACACAGTTCTACAATATGACCCAGCCATTCCACTCCTAGGTATTTACCCACAAGGAATGAAAGCATATGTGTGTACAAAGATATGTATGCGAATGTTCATAACAGCTTTATTTGTAATAGCCAAATACTGGAAACAACCCAAATGTCCACTAACAGGTAAATGGATAAAGTGTAGTCCATCCACGCAATGGAATACTACTCAGCAATAAAAAGGAATGAACTATCGTTACATGCAACAGGATGAAGGAATCTCAAAATAATTATACTCAGAGAGAAAATCCAGACAAAAATGAATATATACCATATGATTCCATTTATATAAAATTATATCAATAGAAGATGAGAACTAATCCATAGCGACAGAAAGCAGACCACTGGTTGCCTGGAGATGAGGAGAGGAGAGATGGGAGGAAGAGATGCCAAAGGGAAGAAGGGAATTTCAGGGGTGGTGGAGAGAGGAAAAGAAAAATATTACTAAACTTGTGTTTAGTAATATTAGTTAGCACTCGATTCTCTCTCATGATTGTGGTGATGGTTTTACGTAAGTCAGAAGCCATAAAATTATACACTTTAAACAAGTTTAGTGTATTGCATGTCAATTTTCCCCAATAAAGCTATTAAAATAGATTTTTAAATTTAAAAATTTAAATACCTTGATTTTTTTAAAAAAAATCACGTACATAAAGAGACAAGACTATATGATCAACACCCAAGAGACACGACAATAAAAACAGATTCATAGGAGATCTATATGCTGGAGTTACCAGGCACAGACTTTAAGATAAATATGCTGAATATAGTCTAGGAAATAGAAGATAAAATTTGAAACCAAATGGAAAAAAAAAACCCCACAGTGGCAGAAACTAAAGACTAAATGGATGGATTTAACAGCAGATTAAACACAGCTGAAGAGAAACTTCACTTACTGAAAGAACAAAAGAAAACATCCAGAATGAAGCATAGAGAAACTAAAGGATGGAAACTGCAGAAAAGAATGCTGGAGACAAGGGTTTATAATGAAGATTTAATGTCTGTGTAAATGGAGTCCCAGAAGTACAGGAGAGAGATTGGGGCAGAAGCAACATTTAAAGAGAGAGTAGCTGAGAATTTCCTAAAATTAGTGAAAGGTCAAACCACAGATCCAAAGAGATCTACAAACTCCATGTAGGATAAAAACAAAACAAAACAAACAAACAAGCAAAAAACCATACAGGCTTTTCATAGTAAAACTTCTGAAAACCAAACGGAAGCCTTCAAACCAGGCAAAGGAAAACACAAAAAAGAAATTACCTTTAAAGGAACAATCAGACCTACACTGACTTCTCAACAGAAATGACAGAAGGCAGAGGACAAGCTAGAATTTGTACATAATGAATATATCCTCCGAGACATTCTTAGAAAATCAAAAACAGCAGTCCCAGACTAAGTTGGTTTCTTCTGGAGACGGACAATGATTCCAGATGGAATCTCAGAGATGTAAGAAGGAACAGAGAACAATACAAAGGGTAAATGTGGGTAAACGTAAATGAATATTGACTTTGCAAAACAACAGCAGCAATAACAACAACAATGATAATAATATATCGTGGGATATAAAATATTTGGAGAGTATTAAAATACCATGAAACATATAAGTTGGGGCCGGATAGAAATAAAACATTTTAAAGTTCTTTTATAACCCAATGAAACGTAAAAGTATTGGCTTAGACTTTGATAAGTCAAAGGTGCGTGTTATAACCTTTAGGGTATAAAAATATTAAGAAGATCGGGACCAAAAGAATATGAGAGTACAATTAGCTAAAGGGAGGTGGATTTTTTAAAATATATCAATGTAAAAGGATAAGAAATGAACGGAAAAGGAACATAGAACAGGTAAAAAAAAAAAAAGAAACCAACTAATAAAATGGTAGATTCAGAGCCAAATCACATCAGTAATCACACCAAAAATGTAAAAGGATTACTTATTATAAAACTGAATTATGGCCCTAGAAAAGAATCAAATCAAGGACATAAAGTGTTTAGAAAATGTCTCCAAAGCCCCCATTCAACTTCCTGATCCCATTACCAGAGCAGCTATTATTAACAGTTTCTTATGTGCCTTCCTCAGATCTTTTATGCATTATAAGCAGGTGTACATTTCCTTTAAAACACACACATACGGGCTTCCCTGGTGGCGCAGTGGTTGAGAGTCTGCCTGCCGATGCGGGGGAACACGGGTTCGTGCCCCGGTCAGGGAAGATCCCAGCGGAGCGGCTGGGCCCGTGAGCCATGACCACTGAGCCTGCGTGTCCGGAGCCTGTGCTCCGCAACGGGAGAGGCCACAGCAGTGAGAGGCCCGCGTACCGCAAAAAAAAAAAAAACAAAAAAAACACCACACACATACATGCACAAATAGGTTCACATTACATGCACTGTTGAGCAACTTTTTTTCACCTAATCATACACGTGTGTGTATTTATGTATGAAAACTTAAAGTTTTACAAAACAATAATTACTCTTAATACATATAAAGTTCTCTGATATCCTTTTATTCTATTGTTTCTAAGTTATTCTGCTTCATTTTAAAGGCTAATCAAGGCTCTCTGAGTTAAAAAAAGACAAATACTGCATGATCTCACTAATATGCAGAATTGAAAAGAGTCAAACTCATAGAAACAGTAGAATGGTGTGTGTCAAGGGCTGGGTGGGGGGGGATGGGGACATATGAGTCAAAGGAGACATACTTTCAGTTTTAAGATAAATAAATTCAGGAAGTTGATGTCCAGCATGGTGATTATAGTTAATAAACCTATATTGTATACTTGAAATTTGCTAAGGCAGTCCATCTTAAATGTTCTCACCACACACACATGATAACTGAGGTGGTGGATGTGTTAATTAGCTTGACTGTGGCACTCGTTTCACAATATAAATGTTTATCAAGCCATCATGTTGTACACGTTAAATACATACAATTTCTCTTTGTCAATTATACCTCAGTAAACCAGAGGAGGAAAACAACCAGAGCTAAGCTGCAGTTTGAAAAGTCCACCTTAGCTCCCCCAGAAGCACTTCTGAGGTCTGGAATGTTTCCTCCAACAGCAAGGCTGGGTTTGCCCTGCATCCGGACGAGCAGCCTCTCTCCCATCCCTCAGTCCTGCTCCCTGGGACAGGCTCTCCTAAAACAGCAGCATCTAAGCCTTAGCCTCCAGCTCTGGGGACCCAGGATAAGACAAGCCTCCTCCAAAGCCCTCTTCCTGACCCCGGCTGCCGCTCCCCTAAGGATGTCATGACCTCATACCCTCCTCCCTCCTCCGCTTCTCGCCACCTGGTCCCCTGAACTCTAGATGGCACTTGTCCCAGGATACTGCTGTCATTCCTTTCTTCAGCCGGCCACCTCTGCCTTCCCTGGGTCACAAAGACCAGAGCAGAGATGTCTTTTTTTGGAAGCAGCTGCTTTGAGGTCTCTTGCTGCACAGCGTTGCTCCTGGCTAACCCAGAGGCTCCTGAGCTAGAGAGAAAACTGTTCTCTTCCCAGGCCTCATAACCTCTCATTCTCTTGGAGCAGTTTCTTAACAGTATTTTCTGGTCCAAGCAGACACCGTCTGTGCTCGCTCCCAGCACCCCGGGCATCCTGGCAGCCAGCTTGTTTGGCCTCAAATGAGGATGAGTCCTCGCCCCTCTCCCCACACCTGGCAGTGGGCACTGATGTCTCAGCCCGGGCTTGGACCCATAGTCCAGCTTAATCCAGAGCGTCTCTCTGCCTCTATCCAAGGCGTCATAACGGGGAGGCTACGTAAAGTCGGAGTTAAGTGTTCTGGCTCTTAGAGTTAGATGTGGCTTCAAATCCCAGCCCCACCACTTAACTAGCTTGTCACTCTAACCTCGTAGTTGATGGTCAAGTGAGAAAATATATGCGAGCACCTGGCAACAGTAAGCTCTGGATGGACCAATATTAGCCACGGCTATGGGCTCATAGGGTTGTTGTGGCACAGACCATGAGATGAACCATAATATCGCTTTCCTCCCCCTTCCTCAGTCACAGGACTCCAGGGCTGAGCTGGGCACCTGGTTGCCGGGGGCACAGCCACTTCCAGCATCCCGAGACCAGGCATGGCCACGGGACGGAGACCTAGCCACAGGGCCATATGGGGAAGAGATGCGCGTAACGGTCAGGCGACGTCCCTAAACCTGACCTTCCCCCACCCCTCCTCCTTCCTCCTCTTCCTCTCCCCCCACCCCCCAGCTGGAGGGCAGATGTAATGACTGTGCACTGTCTGTGGTCATCTTAAATGATGAGGCAAGACCAGGGTGGGAACTAAACAGGGCGGGTCAACCAGGGAAGAAGAGCCCCAGGGGTCAGGCCAGGACTGACACCTCCAGAGTTTGTCAACAGAAAAGAAGACATACTTGCATCTTGCCTCCATCACTATTATTCAGGGCTTTTCTGTGACAGCTGGACTTAATCCTAATCAACACAGCATGAGAATCAGTAACTAAGATGGTCACGTGACAGGCTTGACATGGGGTACGGGGGCTGCTCAACGTTCCCCACGATCGGCATCTTTATTATTAACCTGTAGCCTCATGCCGCCTGCCTTAGGTCAATGGCCCATCCTAGGAGCTGCCCCGCGCCACGCGGAGCTGGACCCTGACCTCCAGGGCCTGCCTCCCCTCAGAGGGCCCCGGGAAGAGCCTGAGACCCTGCTGTCCCCGTCACCCTCCTCCCACCTTGGTCTGGTCCATCCACAGGAGCCACAAACCCCGGGGAGCCCGCCTCGGGAGCACCCCCAGGGGAGACCCTATAGAGTAGAGGGGGGCGGGAGGCGAAGGGAACACGTGGCATACCTGGAGCTGCCTCGTTGCCAGGGGGGCAGAGAGAAAAGAGGAGAGAGGACAAGTCAGTGGCGGGGTGAGTGGGTACCCTCCCATGCTGGTGGTGCTTCTTGTGGGACCCCGCCCTGAAGACGGGGTTCCAGTTCCTAGGCCTCTCCTGCTCCTCCACGGCCTCCCATCCCACAGAATCCCCACGTCTAGCCTAAACCCCCTTTGCGGGGTGAGAGTGTCTGTTGATCCATCTGAGGGAGGGTGGAAGGTTAAGCCATTTGAATTTGTTGCAAAGCGTGGGAGCAGGGAGAGGGGTGAGGCATGAGTCCCCGGGTGGTACTTCCAAAGGCAGTTCGAGGCCTCTTTTCTGACCCATTGGTGGGGCTGTTTCCCACCGTCGTCCGGTGCCGGGGGCGGCAGATGGGAGCCGAATCCTGGGGCTGGGAGCCCCTGGGGGCCGAGGGCTGGTGCTTGCGTTCAGCGGGGCTCACCTTCCAGATACTCGCCTCCTTGCCGTACACCACGGCCATGTTGCTGGCCTTGCCGCCTTTGATGAGCTGCTTCTCCGTCTCGTTGAGCTCCTCGGACACGAAGCCCATGAAGGAGTTGTCCGGGGTGTGAGCTGCAGCCAGACCACGAGGTCAGGAAGAGGGTTACCAGGCAGCCAAGGGCACACCCTGGGTCTACCCGGCCCAGCCCCATCAGAGGGCTCCCTGTTTGGCGAGGATGGGGAAGGGGGCTGGGAGGGAAGGGGTCCTGTTTGGGGCGGGGAGAGCATCAGTGCCCTGGCCCCCTTCCATGGCATCTCTTACCACCTACCCAGCCCTCTCTCCACGCAGCCCGTTGCTCACAAGTCCCTGCTGAGAGGTCTCTCCTGACCCCAATCCCACTCTGTCTCCTTTCCCTGCTTTATTTTTTGTCCCAGCACTCACTGACCAGATGTGATAGTATATATTGATTTGGTTGTGTATTATCATCAGAATCTAAGCCCCACGAGAGCAAAAGCTCTGTCTGTGTCCCCAGCACACGGGAGCGCCCGGCCGGCTGGCTCACAAATGCATGGACATCTTCCCTTTCACACCTGCCAACTCCTGCCCTGCCCTTCCCTCTGCCTGGAGCGCCCACCACCCTTTTCCAGGATGAGAAAATCCTATTCCCCTTCAGGGCCCCACTCACACATCACCTCCTCTCCTCCCAGAAGCCTTCTCTGGGGTCCACGTGCCCTCCCTTGTGGCCCCATCCACTGTGGTTAGGTCTCCGGCAAAGCGCGGATCGCACCCTGCCTCACCTCCCAGAACCGAGCACACCAGGGGCAAGGAATGCGTTTCAGCTAGGGCTCCAATTCCTCGGCCACGCTGCAGGAATGTCACTGATTAGCCCTGTCTGCCGTGGCAGGGTAGAGGTGTAGGCACAAGTGCCAGCCGTTTGCAAGTCACGTGATCCCTCCGTCCCACGTAGAGGACCTTGAATAGAGCGCTTATGGAACCCGATTAAACCTACTCTACCTTCCCAGGTGGGAGAGGCTGCGGGGAGTAGGTTGGTAACAGCCAAACACCCTTGATTCCCCAGAACAGCCCCGATGCCAAATACCCTATTCTTCATTTCAGATGCACGTTTTTTCACATTTTAGCAGTTCTGAAATTGGGATGCATACTTTAATCAAACGTGTAGATTTAACACAATATGTCTACCCACCCCTCTCCATACCCACAAAGTTTATAATCAGTATCTGGTGTACCTTAGAAGAGGTGGTGGTTTTCTGTCGAAATGCCCCAGAAAGCTCACGGGTTCTTGAGTCTGAAAATCCGACCACTATAAGGACGGGCTGCAGAACAAAATGATCTCTCCTCTAGGGCTTCAGAGGCATAAGGGGGGCCCTGGAGGCCTGGAATTGTTTCTGTGATGGTCAGAGCTCAGGCAGCTCTCCTGTCTCAGGAGGCTCTGCCAGGCCAGGGAAAGGCCCCAGGAGGGCAGACCAGACCCTCCATGACTCAGTTTGCCTGCCCAGCCCCACCCTGGCCTCTGTCCCTACCCTCTGGCTCTAGCTGGGGCTGCACCCAGATCTCTCTCCCGTTTGCCATTTCCTCCCTATTCTCAGAGATGAAGAAAATCTCATTCCACCAACTCCACCAGAAGGGACAGGTTTAGAACAATTAGCTAAACTAGTGGGCGTGGGACAAGGAAGTATTGCAACCAACTAAAATATCAGGGACCATTAAGCAAAGAGCTCCTGGGGGCAGGGCAAGGCAGGGAGAGGCAGCCAGAGCAAAGAGCAAAGGCAGTTAGCTCTTTGGGGAAATCAACCAGCTATCAATAGATGGGGAAAGAGGTCTGCTCATGAATTCCTTCCTGGACTTGGTATATCATTAAGACCGGCAAGTCTGTTTTTTGTTCTCTCTTTCTTTAATTGATTCAGTCAATTAACATTTTTCTGAGGACCTTGATAGGCTCCAGGGAAATAAAGATAAATCAGTCAGTGGCTCCTTTTTGAGTGATTCATACATAATCTATCAGTGGATATAAATGTATAAGCAAATAACTCTATTTCAATATATGCTTTAACACAATTAGGTTGAAGAGTTATAAAAACATTCTGCCTGGAATAGATAAGGTGATCAGTGAAAGTGACAGTAAAAAGAAGAGACATTTGACATGGGGTTTTGGAGGATGAGTAGGAGTTTGCCAGCTTTGGAACTCTAGATCCAGTAGGTTTTACCCCAGGGCAAGTTCTCATTTTCTCAGTGTAGATTATCACAGAGGGCTCTTAACCCATCTCCTGCTTCCCCGTCCTCTACCACTGTCCCTTTGGCCATCTGCAGTCTGCCAGAATAATGTATCTCAAAAAATTTGGGGGGCGGAATTCCCTGGAGGTCCAGTGGTTAGGACTCCGTGCTTTCACTGCCAAGGGCCTGGGTTCAATCTCTGGTCATGGAACTAAAATCCCACAAACTGCCTGGCGTGACCAAAAAAAAAAAAAAAAATTTCTCCATGATATTCCCTAGCTCAAGAACCTACAGTGAACCTCGAATTACCATATCCAATGTAAACTCTGGAATCTTTGCTAAAAGACCCCACCCCTCTGCTCCCAGATCCTCAATGGTATTTTCCACAGCCTACAGCATCACCTCCACTACCCACCCCCACTTCCTTTCCCTCCAGAAATCTCCTCAGGACCCATCCCACTTCAATCACTCTGCTGGGAGCACAATGCCACCAGATGACCTGTTAGGACAGTCACTCTTCTCTTGGAGAAGCCTCATACAACCTTGCAATGGGCTATGGGGAGGGAGTCTGGTCCCCACAGAGCCATGTGACCTCAGACAGGACATTCCACCTTTCTGGGCCTCAGTTTCCTCATCTGGGCTCCAAGGAAACTTCCCACCTTCCCAACCTTCTGGGATCCAATCAAGCCATTACTCCTGTATTATTCAGAAATCTTGTCTGCCTCTAATACAGCCTAGAACCTGCAGAGTAATACAAAAGGAGTCCCTAAGCACCCAAAAGGGAGGCATTCATTTGACAGGCTCAGCAGAGATCAGCTACTTTACTTACGAGCAAGTTCCTCGGGACCCTGCTTGGAACCAAGCTCACTCTTAATTTAGAGACAATCCTAACGAGGGCGCTTATCCGGCTTTCTGACCCACAGCCTTCAAAGAGCTGCCAATTAGACGTCCAAGATGCTGCTGGATGCAGATAGCTTGACGACGATTAAAAGTGACAGCTGACAGTCTCCCAAGTAGGAGAAAAGGCGCCACACCAAACAGCGACAGGAGAAGGGGCCACTCAGCAGGGGACGTGGCTCCACACACCTCTGCCGGCCCCGCAGGGCAGGCCCCACACCAGAGAGATAGAGCATTGGCCCCGAGTTGTCAAGAAAAGGTTAAATTATTTTCAGCGTGCTGCATGTAAGAGGGGAGGTCAGTGTGTATATATTTTAAAGTCTCATTAAAAATCACGAAAGCAGGCTTCCCTGGTGGCCCAGTGGTTAAGAATCCGCCTGCCAATTCAGGGCACACGGGTTCGAGCCCTGGTCTGGGAAGATCCCACATGCCGCAGAGCAACTAAGCCCGTGCGCCACAACTACTGAGCCTGCACTCTAGAGCCCGCAATCCACAACTACTGAAGCCCACGCGCCTAGAGCCCGTGCTCCACAACAAGAGAAGCCACCGCAATGAGAAGCCCGCACACGAGAGTAGCCCCCGCTCACCGCAACTCGAGAAAAGCCCGCGCGCAGCAACGAAGACCCAAAGCAGCCAAAAATAAATAAATAATTTTTTTTAAAAATCACGAAAGCTCAGCTCGAATGGCATCCCTTGCCCGAAGTCCGTCACCCACAGGGGCCCCAGCCACCCCACCCCCCAGCCTTACTTCCCATTATCCCCAACGCTGGAGCCTCCCGGAGCATTTGCATTTCCAGAACCTTCCATTCTTTCCATATCCATCTTCACTACGTCTGTTCCCTCTGCTTAGAAAGCCTCCCTCTGCTGCCCCCTCGCCACTCACTTAAGTCTTCCTCCACGTTGGAATGTCTCTCTTTCTCAAAGGCCATGGAACCCTCTTTGTTCTGGAACCCTCTGCTGAGCCGCTCTCGAGAGCAAGACAGCAACGTGTGCTCCAGGAGGACAAAGGCTGCGTCCTCTGGGTGTTGGAAAGGTCACCATGCTTCCCCCCCGCCCGGCACCCAGGCTGCCCCCTCCCTACACAGCCCAGAGGCTTCCTCTGTGGCTCACACATTTGCAGAGAGGGGAACAAGGCTTTCCCGTCCAAGGGGACACACCAAGGGGGTGTGTTCCCCCCCTCCCCGCACAGGCCCCAAAAGGAAGGAGAGGAAGGAATGGGGCCTGCCTCCTCCCGGGCCACCTCGGAGAGGCCCCCACCGCCTCCCAGAGCCGGACACTCACGGAACATGGTCATGAACTGCTTAGGGTTGAGGTTCCAGTAGCCCCAGTTTGTCCGGTAGCCGTGCAGGGTGGCGTACTCCTCGTGGTTGTATGCAGGTTCCGTCCCAAAGGTGTCGATGACCCGGATGCGGCACCTGTCCACCCCCCCGGGATCAGGAACCAGGGTCACCAACCTCCCTGTGTCTCCCTGGGCTAGGATTGTGCCAGCCATGGGCTCTGTAACCCAAAGGTGGCTGGTCAGGATAGTGTGATGTGTGGTCAGGGCTTGGGCTCAGACACTAGCTGGCTGTGTGACCACAGGCAAGTGCCTTAACCTCTCTGGGTCAGCTTCCCCATTGGTGAAATGGGGATAACTGTCTCAGGGTCTCAATGATACACCTGAACCAGGGACCACTAACTCAGAAACTGTTAGTTTTTACAGCTGCCCCAAGGGAGCCTAGAAGGGGAGGCCCAGCCTGGAATGGGATCCCTCCCCACTGCCCCAGGGGTCACTTGTACGATTTCTACTTTCCTGGGCAGGGGGTCCACAGTCCCTCTGCCCAGGAGCCTGACACCCGCAGGATGTGCCGGGGTTATCTGGGCTGACGTGCAGAAGATCAGGGCCTCAGAGGGACCAGCCACTGCCACGGGCCCATCGTGTCCATCGTGCCTCAAAGTCTCCTGCAAGTGTGGCCACTTCAGGTGGGCCTCCCAGCCGGTGGAGGTTCTGTCCCACCCTTTGGCCCATTGAGGCTGCTGTCAATGGGCCAAAGCCCAGAACCTCTCCCTCCATCTGGGCCACCCTGGAGTGGGCACCTGAAGAAAACCACTGAGACTCAGACGCCCCTACAAGGAGTTCCCTCACCCAGAGTCCTTGCCGGTGACCCAGAATTGACCAGACTGCTGAGGTCGGCACTCCTCCCCCGGAAGAGGCAGGAATGGCAGGAAGAGGCCCCCAGTGCACGGAGAACATGCATTAATAATAAAAGCAATAATGCTGCCTGTCACTTTTTTTTCCCTAATAAAATCATGTGGGATAGTCAATGAGACTAGAGCAAACGTAATAAACAGCAGGGCTCTCTGTGCTAAATTAAACCCCGTACCCGGCTGGCTGCAGAGAGACAGAGCTATGGCATCGGCCTTCCTCCTGCCCTGGAGGGGGTAGGGTGGAGGAGGGAGTCGGGGTGGGGGGCTGCTGGGTCCCCACCCACAGAGGTCACGCCCCGTTACCTGCCTTGTTCCCCTCCACCACTCCCTGAAATTCCTCTGCCCCCTCCATCTGGATCAGCTCTGACCCTGCCCCCTAGCCTGTCCAGCAGCGCAGGGGCCTGGATCGCCTGGCTGTGGTTTATTAATTGTCATCTGAGTCAGCCTTAGTCAGGAGGCAGAGCTGTCAGAGAAGGAAGGCAGTGGGGGAGGGGAGCCTTCTCTCCACCGCGGAACCTGGGAAAGTGCAATCCCCCACCTTGGGGACCAGCCGGCAGCCAGACCCCGGGGGCTGCCATGGGCCATCACCACAGTCCCACTGCCCTCTCACCGGTACTTCTTGAAGGAGAGTCCCATGTGCTGCTTCATCTGCTGCAGGCCGTGGTAGTCGGTGTAGATGAGGTCGAAAGGCAGGGGCATGGTGAGCGGGCAGTTCCCCCGGCCTGGCGGCACCCCTAAGTTACTGAGAGAAGAACCCTTCAGAGTCTGAGCCCCGAGAGGGACCCACAGACAGCAAAAAGCCCTCTTCCCAAACAGGCTTGCCTTGGGGGAACCTGGAGCCCACCCTTGTTCCTATAGCCCAGAATAAGTGGCAGGGAGAACACTGTAAAGGAAAGTGAGGTCAGTGCATGAATCCTGGCGAACTCTTGGAGAGGAAGCAAACAGGGCAGCCATGTACGGTTGTATAGGTTTTTCACTGCACAAGAGACTCCAACGAGGGGCAAATGGGACTGAGATCCAGCCCCGGCTAGCTTGCCAAGACTGTTCCTGGCCTGGGCTACCTGCCAGAAGGAAAGAGCACCTTCTGTTAATTTGCACAAACTTGATCCCTGCAGGGCTGTGTCCACCCAGAGGGGGCACCTGTACCCAATGTTCACAAGGTGCCATAAACACCTGCCGAGGTCCCCAGCGCAGCTTCAGCATCTGTTAGCAGCTGAAGGGTCCCCAAACCTGTGCCCTGCACTGCTGACTGGCTCCTGGCCCACGGAGATGCCTAGCCCTGCCCCACAGGCAGACCCTGCCTGCTGGGTCACTTACTCGCAGGCTTTCATACGGGAACAGGGCTGCCACTGGTGACCCAGGTGGAGACTTTGGAGCATCTCACTGGAGCCTGAAGGACACGGCCTCCCATCTGCCCAGTCCACCTCCCTGGAGACGGGCTCAAAGCCCCCTGCCTGGCCCCCACAGTGCCAGCGTGAACTTTGTCCTGGATGTCCCTGCCCACCATCCGGGAGCCTTTGCTAAGCCTGACTACACACCCCCTGCAGAGATGATGCGGCTTTCAGATGAATGACTCAGTCAGTCTGTACTGAGCGGCTGAGCCAGGCAGAGAGTAGTGTCGGCCCCCAGGGAAGCCCCCCAGCAGCTGCCCACCTCCCCCATTCCCGCCTCCCTCGGATTCGTGGTCCAGATGCTGGAAGGCATCCGTGAGACCTCCCAGTGAGCCCCTTCAGGGATCCACATGGCAAAAGGCCACAGTTATCATCAGTTCCCTGGGTCGCATCTCCGGCTCCTTGAGACAATTCAAGCCATGTGGAAAAGTAGCACCTGGACGCCTCTGCACCATCTAGCGCACATTCAGCAAGACACCCACAGAGGCTCGGTAAACACCGTCCGCTGAGCAAACTGCCCTAACGCGGCCTTTTCAGCGATGTTGATGATAACCTGATGACAAGGCCATGATGGAAAGATGTCACGGGGAGCTTCGGGCGACGGGGATCAAGGCATCAGGGGTTGGTCTGTGGCCGGCAGAGAAGGGCATGCCCTCCCCCCGCCAGCTCACCCAGCCTCACGCAGCTCCCCCACGCTGGCTCCCCCAGTGGTAGAACCTTTGCTGCTAAGTGGGGAGAGAGGAATGCAAAAATCTTATAACCATTTTCTCCCCGTTTCTTATCTATAAACTTAAAAATGGCCAAGCACCCCCCCACCCCTGTCTCCACCCGTCCAACCCTCCAATGAGTCCCTCTTTCCAACCAGACGGCCACACAGGATTCTCAAACCCAGGGCTTCTCAGGCAGGACGTGCTTCTTCAGGTTTTTGCTGAATTACTCAGAAAGCAAAGGGGAATAAGCCCAGGACCCCAGGGGTCTGGAGCCATCAGAGGAAACAGTTCCCACAGCCTGGAGACTGCATGAACTATTTGGTGGTATTTTTAAGTGGTGAGCAGGCTTTACATTCTCCTCTGTAGGATCCCTGTTTTCTTTCCAGTGTGGCTGCCTCTCACACCCCAAAGCCCTCCAGTCAGACGGAGCATCATTTCTGTCCTGGGCTACAGAAGCTCCGGGTTTAGGACAGACCCTGGTCCCCCTCCCCACTTCCTCCACTCAATTGAGAACCACAAATAGAAAGACAAGGTGATGATTTCTCTTGCAGAAGTGAGGAAGCGGGTGGCTGCTCCTCCCTCATGGAATCTGGGTCTGGGAAAATTAAGACGATTCTGAAAATATAAACCGTAGGTGGGTCTAGTTGCTGCTACCTGCACCAGTCACATGCTTGATTTTCCCACACTGCCTTTCTGGCTGGTTACCAGGCAACGTGTTGTCCCTCTGTGGCCATGGGTGGTACCAACAGAGTCATGGGTGCTTCCTCTGGTTGCCTCAACCCTGACCGCACCCCTGGCCCCAGCCCCAGACACCAGGGCCACTGAGAGGCCAGATAAGCAAGTCACAGCCCTCTCCTGGGAAAATGACCGCACACTGACTTCCTAGAGCCTGTGTGGTCTTCCTCACCTTCATGGCTACCATTTTGAACACAGGCACCATTCTACGTGCTTTCAACTCATCGATTCTTCAATTCCTTTCATCTGGGCAACTACCCTATGAGATCAGACCCATTCCCATCCTGCTCTCCTCTTTACAGATTAGGAAACAGAGAGGTTTAGTCATTTACCCAGGATCATACAGCCAGGAAGCCGTGGAGCTGGGATTGGAGCCCAGGCAGTGGGCTCCAGCGCCCACACTCCCACCCACTGAGCTCTCCTTCCTCCCCAGGGCCACCGGGCATCAGACAGCACAATGGTGGGTCACTGGACCACAGTGACATCCTGAAATTGGAGCCCCGGGCTGCCAGCAGAGATTGGGCCCAGTTTTGTTGCTAACTTTGGAGGGGCCACTAGCCTCTAGGGATTTCATTTTTCTCATCAGCAAAAGACAAATAGAAATGCCTACCTTGGGCTTCCCTGGTGGCGCAGTGGTTGAGAGTCTGCCTGCCGAGGCAGGGGACGCAGGTTTGTGCCCCGGACCGGGGGGATCCCGCGTGCCGCGGAGCGGCTGGGCCCGTGAGCCATGGCCGCTGAGTCTGCGTTTCCGGAGCCTGTGCTCCGCAACAGGAGAGGCCACAGCAGTGAGCGGCCCGTGTAACGCAAAAAAAAAAAAAAAAAAAAACCTACCTCACGGGGTTCCTGGTAGGATCAAGTGGGGCAAGGACAGTGAAAGTTCCGTTGATTATTATTACTTTAGTCATCAGGTTCACCTTCTGAATTTCCAAATCTGGCAACTCCTTACCCCATCCCCACGCCCAACACACACACCCCTCACTTAAGGTCACGGTCATTTTTCAGCTGGAATCTTGAGATAATTTCCTCTCCATTCTGCCTCCCTCCTGTCTTGCCTGACTCTTTTCTAGAGAGATCTTTCCATGATGTCAACCTGGTCAGTCATCCCTGGCTCCATCTGATTCTTTCCAGAGACTTCTCACCTCCTGTTCCTGGACTCAAACCATGCCTCCTCCTCCAGGAACCCTCCTTGGACCTCTGGTCAGAGTGAGACGCCCTTCTCCCTCGATCCCCCTGCCCCAGCATCCCACTCCCCTCCCCACCATCCCTCTGCACTGCCCTGAGTCACCTCCTCACAACCGGGGCCCCTCCAGGGCAGGGCCAGGTTATCTTTGAAAGCCCAGAGCTGGGACAGGATCTGACCCAATAAGTACTGTTGTGTTCATGAACGAATTCACAAGGTAATGAACCATGGGAACCCGCCATCCCCCCACCCCTGGAAGAACTGGTTTAAAGGCTGAAAATATGGTCAAGAAAAGCATGTTAGGAGAGAGGGGGTGGGTGAGTGAGAGGGGCCCAGGGCTGATGGGCGTTGCCGAGGGTTATTAGCTGAGTAGCCTCCTGGCCTGGACTGGACACAAGTGGCCCCACGGGTCCCAAAAGGACATCACAGCAGGAAGAAGAGGAGGAGAGACAAATTGGTCCAGAGACAGCAGGTCCTCTTCCCAGGAGGAGTTAACGAAGAGACCCACAGTCCCCCCAGCCCTAGAAAACAAAGATTTTCAATTCACGGTGACTTCACTGGAAATGTGTCTGAAGCTTCCTCATTACTCTTGTCACAAGGAATCTGAGCTCGTCCCAAGGACAGCACAGAGGGTCAGCCGAGGGGAGAGGGGGCTGTGGTTTTATCACTTGTAATTTAAGTTCACTTTTATGGGCAATTTTACTCTAAGTGGTTGGTTGGAGCAGTGACATGAATTGAAAAACGCTGTCTCTTGACAACCTTCAGACAAAGGTGCCCAGGGAGGCTCAGCTGTACAATTCCACCTTCCGTGCTGACTCCTCAAAAGGCCCCTGTCCAGACATTTTCCTAATTCCAATGTCAAGTTCACTTCTCTTCCGACTCTTAGCCCAGGGCTGTGTCGGGAGGGGCTCACAGAGCCTCCCCACCCCCATGGCCCTGGTGAGAGGGGGTCAAGCAGCCTCTCAGCATGAAGGGGCTTCAGATGCACCCGCTTAGCCTCCCCTGCCCGCCCACTACCACCCACAATGCTTGGGAAGTTTCCGTGGAATTGCCAAATTGGATGGTTGGAATGGATTTCCAAATGTCCCCAGGCCACCTGAGTGGGAGTCTAAATACAGATGAAGGGGCTGGGGGAAGGAGTGATCTAGGGAAAAAGAGCCTTTCTGCAGGTCACCTGGTCATCTGGTCCCGGTGCCCAACCCAGATTAATCCACCCTTGAAAGCCAACCTGTCAGGGGCAGTGGGGGATGGGGACTTAGGGTTTAATGGGGACCGTTTCAGTCTGGGGAGGGGAAAAGGCTCGAGATGGATGGTGGGGATGGCTGTACAACCATGTGAATGGACCTAACGTCACTGAACCGCACATGGTTAAGATGGTAAATTTTACATTGTACGTACTTTACTACAATTTTTTTTAAGAGCCAAAACCAAACTGTCCACACTCACGGTTCCGTGCCCAGACGCACAAGTGCACGCCCAGCACTCTGTCTCCCAAAGGCACCCGTGTCCCCATTTCTCCAGGGCCCCCCACGATGTAGGGGCTCAGCAAAGAGCCAAAGCAGGGTGACTGTTACTCTTTGCTAAAAGATCAGAAGGTGAATGAGCAAATGGGACAAGGCAGAGAAAAAAATATAATCTACGCCCAAAAGAAAAGAAAAAAACGAACCTCAGCTAGGAATCAAAATGCTGAGTTCCACACGGTGAAGAGCAGCCCTGGGCGTACAGCTGCAGCACGAGCTCGCTGGGTGGCCTCGCGCAGACACGGAATCGCTCTGGTGTCCACCTCCGCTCCCATTCCATGACACGTGGACAAACCTCCACGGCTCCTTCTAGGCTAAAAATTCTCCGGTTTTATTTCTCCCTGTGCCTTTGGTCTGTGGCTAGAAATAATCTCTCCAGGTAGTGCTCAAATTCTGGAACAAACTATTCTCTCTCCCTCTCTGTCTTCTCTGTGTGGGATGGACCTAATTAAAAAGAATCCTACAAAGCCTCAAAGATCTTTGCCTCCAGGCGCTAAGGGCCCATGGGGAACTTCAGCTTCCCTGGATCCATCTCCTCATTACTGGGAGCACCCCGCCTGGGCAGCCCAGGACCCTTGTCTCCTCTGGGGCCTGCTAGCCCTCTGACCCCGTCCGGTGCCCACCCCCTGAGCACTAAGACATTGACCCCGTCTCTCTCTCACGGCCATTGTTAGAGCGGCTGCCGCCCCTTCCCCAGAGCGTGAGGACCACAGAGAAATAAATCCAGAAAGTTAACTGGCCTTCTAACGAGCTGCTTTAGCAGGTAGGATCACTAACAAGGAAGGAATTAAATTCTCCTGCAGGGTTTTCTTCTCTTGCCCAGCCTGAGCTGACCTTCCTGAGCCAACGAAAGCAGCCTTGCGAAGCCCTCACGATGGGCTCACCCGCAGCTTCCGTCTCCTGAAAAGGCAGGTGTCCCAGTGCCCTCGGAGGGTCAGGGATCACAGCTAAAGAGAACGGTCAGGTCCCCAGTGGAGTCAGGGCTCAGAGGAAAAGGGAGTTCAAAGGAAAAGCCACTCCTCAGCCAAAGCCCAAAGGAAACACAGGCAGGAGGATTCGGAAATGGCACTGGGCGGCCGGCACTGGGAGGCCGGCACTGGGCCTGTGGTCCAAAGCCGACACTTTCTTCCCCAGCGTTCCCTCCTCGTAAGCAAACTCAGGGCTAAAAATATGGCTGCTGCTCCCAGGAGAGCAGGGTGAAATGACAGACTCATTCTTCCAGCTCGCTGGGGGCCGCCGGGCAGGGAACACGTCCCTCTGGCTGTCCCCTGCCTCCTTCCCCCATTTATGTAACAATGCACGTGAATGCTGCGAATGAAACAAGGCTTCTCTCGTCCAAGCCAGGATTTCAGTGAAGGTGGCTCTCAGGCCCGGGTGCAGGTGAGGGTCACTGAAGCCCGTGTCGGCTCTTGATGGCCAGGTTGGTCCCAGAGGTGCCACCTCTTCGCTCTGGGGTGGGGCCTGCCACTGGGATGTTGGTTTTCAGTTCTTCTGGGGATTCTCAGGTCCTAGGGGCCCTCGCTGTTCTATCCAGTTCCACAAACCTTTGTGAGGAACCAACCCATGGAGGAAACAAAGATGGGTGAGACTCTGCTCTCAGTCCCACTGGAACAAGCCCCGTGGGGGACTCGGGTTAAAGAAAAGACACAGCCCTGGAGTGCCGCCACGAACCGTAGGGTAATCTGGGTCCGTTCCAGAACAGTCTGGCTCCCAAGATAAATCCTCTCTTGCCCAGGGGCCCTTTTATGATTTCGGGGAAGTCAGAAGGAGTGCTAGGGGTTATTTGTACCATCCTATGCTTCTGCCAGCTTCATTAGGAATGAAAAGAGTCCCAGGCCGGCCCTGCCCCTGCTCTGAGCGCAGAGCAGTGGAGTTTTATCCCTCCTGTGGGGGGTACTTCAGTCTCCAGGAAGTTCATCCCACTGTCCGCCTTCCACCTCTCCAGCCGCCATGGGACAAGACCTCCCCTTGCTCAGGACCCCACCTCTGTTTACAAGAACACATGGCTCCTCAGATTTGAAGATGTACTGATGCCTCCCTCCTGCCGCCCCCCGGAAGGAATCCCACCTCCTTAGCAACTTCCTTCAAAAGCCTTCAGAAGCCACTCCTCCTCTTCATTTCTTCTCTGACTCCCCCCAAGTTCTCCCCACCCCACTTGGGTTGCGTGGACCTTTCCTGAGGGCCTGTGATTTCTTTTAAATCACTCTTCCTTTACGACCTCCCAGCCCCAGTGTGGACCAGGCCGGAGCTGGAAAAGGCGCCTCGGCCACTACATCCGTGAGGTCACACTTACGGGCCAAGGTCAAGGCTTAGGGGCCTTGATTTGCAAGAGACAGACTCCCACTCTTTGTGGCTCAGAGCAGCGTGGAGGGGCAGGTGCAGGGAATCATCCCTCTTGGATCCCGGGGAAGGATGAAGGGCAGGGACCAGCGAGGCTCCTTGGAACCCAAGGAGGAAGAAGGAAAAGAAGGGAGAGGCGGGAATTCCCTGGCAGTCCAGTGGTTAGGACTTCACGCTTCCATTGCAGGAGGCACGGGTTCGATCCCTGGTCAGGGAACTAAGATCCTGCAAGCCACGTGGCACAGCCAAAAAAACAAATAAACAAACAAACCAGAAGGGAGAGGGGATGCAGTGTTTTAGTGTAAATTAGTCATTTGCCTCTCATGCCTCCTCTGGGAATAGGTGGGGGAGAAAGAACCACTGTGTTCAGGGTCTGCTAAGCGCCAAGCAGATGCTGGATGCAGCTCTTCCCCCTCTGTTCGGATTGAACAACAAAATATTTTGAGCATCCAGAAAGTTATAGAAAATAATACAATGATATAATGAGTATCTGTGCTCCCACTTCCCAGCCTTGTCAAGTCATAAGATTTTGCCATATTTGGTTGAAATCTCTTTGTTAAGGGCTAACACAGCACAAATCCAGGGCAGCCTTCAGGGTGTTCTGGTCTCGTCCACTCTCCTCACACCTCCCACCCCCTCCACCTCACTCCCAGCAGATGTTCATCCCTCCTACAACAAAGATAAAATAAAAAGCATCAGTGGGCACGCTGCAACCCCTGCCTCCATCCCTGTAGCCCCTTCGGTGCCCCCACCACATCCTGCCTCTTCTTCCTCCTGGGGGCCATCCTCTTGGGCCACCATGCATGATACTATCTTCCCTCCTGTGGCTTCAACTCCTCCTTCTCCTCCTCCTTCACACCAGCATTTAAACATGCTTACAACTCTCCCATCTTGAAAAATAAACATGCAAAACTCTGTTATGGGTTGAACTGTATTCTCCCCAAAAGATGTTGAAGTCCTAACCCCAGTATCTGGGATGTGACTCATTTGGAAATGGTCTTTGCAGATGGTCAAGTTAAGGTGAGGTCATTAGTGCCCTCACAAGAAGGGGAAATTGGACACAGAGACAGACACGATAGAAGGAAGATGGTGTGAAGACACTGGGAGAAGACAGACATCTAGAAGCTGAGGAAAGCTTGAGGCTCCCAGCATCTAGAAGAGGCATGGAACAGTCTTCCACCAGCCTCAGGAGGAACCAACCCTGCCGACACCTTGATTTCGGACTTCTGGCCTCCAGAACTGGAAGACAATAATCCCCCAGTTTGTGGTACTTTGTTTCAGCAGCCCCAAGAAACTCACACACCATCTACGACTCCACTGTCCCCGCGCTTCTCTTTCTCTCTCCTCCCGCTCACAGCTCAACTCCTTGGAGAAGCTAACTCGCTGCTGGTTTCCTCAACAGCCCCCTCATTCCACGACCCACAAATTTCTGGCTTCTGTCCCCACAACTCAACCAAAATGGCTCTTTCTAGGGTTGACAATGACGTCCATGTGACCAAATGCCGGGGACATTTTTCAGTCTCCTTCTTAGTTTTTGTGAGCATGTGACATCATTGGCCACACCCTCCTTCTAGAAGCATCTTCTCCATGGGTGCCCACTCCTTCTCAGTCCCTCTGCCAGCACCTCTCTCCCCAAGAAGCCTTTCAGTGTTGCTCTTTCTTAAGGTTTTGCTCTCAGGCCTCTTCCCCTATCACTTGGCAATTTTATTCACGCGTGTGTTCAGTTACCAGCGGCCTCCGAGATGCTGTCTCCATTCTGAGCCCCCGCGGCCCATCACTCAGCTGCCTCCACGTGGGCACCTCTAATTCGACGTGTCTAAACCCAGATTCAAGGTCTTCCCCATGTGCCCCCCAAAATCAGTGCTCTTCTCTTCTCTCCCCTCCCCCCACTCCAGAGAATGGTAGCACCATCCCCCCAGTGGCTGCCTTAAGCTGGCTAGTTCAGGCCAGTTTGAGCCAGTCACAGACAGATCTGAATGGGTTCAAACCCTGAGGCCTGCCTGGACTGGCTCCTCAGAGGGTTTACTGGCTGCAGCTTG
Organism: Globicephala melas; assembly: GCF_963455315.2. Lineage (NCBI taxonomy): Eukaryota > Metazoa > Chordata > Mammalia > Artiodactyla > Delphinidae > Globicephala > Globicephala melas. The sequence continues at coordinate 29,110,791 of NC_083333.1, read as the reverse complement.
GTCAAGCTGGGCTGAGCACGAGGGACAGGATGCGGTCCCAGCCTCTGTCATTCTCCGGGGACCCTCCCCAGTATTTCCCTTGAACAAACACTGAACAAACAAAAATGCCAGGAGACCGATTTCCACAGGGGCCGGGGCTACACAGCCGAGCTTCCCGTCCTCGTCCTCCTTATTTAAACATTCTCCTCTCAAACTTTCATTATTTTCCAGTTAAGTCAACTAATTTTCTACTAAACCCAATTTCACTCATGGAGGGAGGAAGAGCTTGGTAATTCTTCCTCATGCCAATGTACTATTAATGACGCTTGAAATTACGCAGATAAAATGGGTGAGCACAGCCGATTCTGGGCAGGCAGGGAGGGAAAGGCTTCACTTTAAAATGCCCGCCGTGGACCCGGGCATCCACGAGGATGTCTCAGATGCAGCTGACGGGAGCTCTGGCTTCATCTCTCCTCCCGTCTCACGCGCAAGGCCCGGGCGGGACTGTCTGACATGCCCAAGCTGCAGTCTGATCAGGGCCCATTGTCCCCGCACGCCACCGCTCTCACCCCGGAAACAACTAGCAGCAGCAAAGCCAGATGTGGGTTCTGTGCATTGCCCCAAACATCCCTCCAGTGAGTCAGTTAATTAAAACACCAAAACACGAGGAGCAGAGAAAAGCGGCTCATCCGTCCGGCCTCGTCTTTGAGTCAGTGGCCAAGACATCTGCCATGAACACCTGTGAATAAACTGCACAAATGTACAGGCGGCATCTTGGTCCTGCGGTTTTCCCCACGAGGGGCATTTTGCCAGCCCAGGGAGACGCTCTATGGCAGGACCCAAGCTGCGACCCTCAGAATTCGGATTACCTTCACATCCCGTTGACCTGTTTTCACGTTACCCTGGTGCCAGCTGCATGCAACAGCTCCACAAGGCTGGGAGATGGGGTCCCCAGATGATCCCACCTCCCGCAGAACCCATGGCAGTGCCATGCCTGTATTCATTGCTATCTCTGCCCACAAACCCTTTCTAGGTTCAAATGGTCACCTCGCCAAACCCCCAAAACCCCAGAATGTGACCTTATTTGGAGGTAGAGCATTTACAGAGGTGACCAAGTTGAAATAAGGTTATTAGTGTAGGTCCTGATCTGATATGACTGGTGTTCTTATAAGGGGAAAATTGGACCCAGACACATACACAGAGAGAATGCCATGTGCAGATAAAGGCGAAGATGGAGGTGATGCTTCCACGGGCCAACCAACGCCAAAGATCACCAACAACCGCCAGAAGCTATGGGAGAGGCCTGAGACAGGTCCCCCTTCACACCCTCAGAACCAAGCAACCCTGCCAACACCTTAATCTCGGACTTCCGGCCTCCAGAACTAGGAGACAATACACTTCTGTTGTTTAAACCCCCCCAGTCTGTGGTACTTTGTTATGGCAACTTTAGCAAACTAAATCACATCTGTATTTTAATCTCCACTCGAGGAAAGGCCTGCATTTACGCAGCGTCCGGGTGGTCCCAGCAAAGAATCAGTTTGAGGAGCTCATAGCCCCAGCTGACAGCTGTCACCAGGAAAAAGTACATCCAGGAAAGGGCGTGGCATGAAGTACACTCCAGGGCAGAGGTTCGCACGGATGTCCTGGGTGGGCTGCGAGAGGCCCCGCTACCTGGGCCACCTCCAAGGAGTACCTGCCTGGCCTGCCCCTCCACTTGACCCCGACCCTGCAACCAAGGGCAACATTGGTGCTTTTGAGTGTGCAAATGCAGGCTCGGGAGGAATCCACACATCTTTAAGGCGCTGAGCCCTTACCCCAGGCCCTAATCCTACTTCTCAGGACCGTGCACACATTCTGCAATGTCCTAACCCCACAGCTATCCTGCTACCCAGACTTGGGGCGGGGGGGGGGGGCATTGAAAAGCCACAGCCTCAACTTTCCTACTTCCCAACCGTCACTGCTCATTAGATCGTACATTGCCTGGGGGAGCTTTGAAGACTTGATACCCGGCGCCAGCCCAGATCAATTAAATCAGAGACGCCAAGAGTGGGCCCAAAGGTCGGTATATTTCTAAGGCAGCTTGGCTACAGCCAGGGTTAAGAATTCGCACCTGAAACGAATTCCAGCACAGCGGGCGTGGCTAATTTTATAGATACAAGCATGCTGTCTCCTGCGGAAGGTGGCTTTCTTTTTTTTAATTTTTATTCGTTTAGTTGTTTTAAATTGTACCTGCTAACAGATTTAGAAAGGGTCTTCCTGAGACTGTTTCCTGAGGTGACTGAGCTGTTTACACAGTTCTGCCCTGTCTGGGCAAGTCTTTGCTTGCACCTACACCCCGCAGGGAGCCAAGGGCAGAGCTGTCTGGGCACAGCCTTGGGCCTCTGCCCCTTTAACACACTGCCAAGCGGAGGTGGGGCGACCTCTCCCTAGAGCCCCTGCTTCTGGGAATTTCAGATCCGTACAGGCTTGGCAGGAAGTGACACACTGGTGGAAAGATATGGATTCTCTGTGGGGTGTGTGCGTGTGTGCATTGGGGGTGTGCGTGTGTGCATGTGTGTGCCATGGGCTGCATGTCATGCACGGGGTATGTGCGTGTCCATGTGCAAGGGTGTGTGTTTGCGTGTGTGTGGAGGCGTGCGCCCGTGTGCAGGGGTGTGCATGCGTGGGGTGTGCACATACAGGGTGTGCATGTGTGGTTGTGTACAGGGGCGTGCATGCACGCACGTGGGTGCATGTGTGGAGTGAAAGAAATGGCAGCAGGGGCATATTTCAGATTCTGGCACTTTTCACCAGGGCCTCACTTTCAGGGCCTCCCAAGTGCAGTGACCCCCATCTTCACCGCTCGGGCCCTGTGATGGGCAAAAGCAACCTCACTGACCACAGGCTCAGCTCCAGCCGGGCCAGGGTGGCCAGAGGAAGAGGAAGTACTCTGGGCAGGTAAAGACTCAGGGCCCAGGTTGCAAGAGGAGACACCCCAGCACGGGCTGAGAAGCAGAACAGCTGAGTTAAATTCCTGCCTCTTAGGGAGACTTGCCATAACCTGCTCTCTCTCACGGAAGGACAGAAGGACGGTTCTCTAAGTGTGATGCTGGGCTGTCACAAATGCACGGGAGCCTTCCCGTTCCCTGAGGGAGCAGTAAAGGAAGGAAGTTCTCGCCTCTCTGGCCTCAGAAGATGCACGGTCAGAAGGGAGGAATCCAGCTCAGCGCTGTTTGATAAACGTGAGTTCATCTAACGCTTGAGGTGGAGCTGGGTCCGTGGTGTTGACAGAAGGATGCTTCACACTGACAGAGGACTTGTACGTGGCAGAGTCTGGGATGAGGGCTCTGAACAGTCCCCACCCCCAGGATTCTTCCCACTGCATCTTGGGGTCTCTGGTGACCCAGGGGACAAGGGTCCCCCAACCCTTGCCTGCTGTTCTGCCTGAGGCAGGTCTGGCTTCCCACGGCACTGGTTGTACCATCCCAAGTGGCCTAAGACCTCTTTGGTGTCCCACACCTCGGGTCCCTTTTCTCCTCCCTCCCCCTCCCCCCACCCCACCCCATCTGAGTTTCCCCGTAGGAAGCTTTGAGGCCAGGGAGAGATGCCTCTTTTCATTATTCGCAAATGTTAGCTGCCTCTGCAGTGCTCTGCTCCACACACAGTGTAGACACATCTCCTGAGCCCTCGGGTCAGGGGAAGCAGGGCCGGGCACAGCTCAGCGAGCAGCAGTGCGCTCTGGTGGGCAGCGAGAGGGCACACTGCTCTGAAATGGCCCGCACAATGGCAACAGCTTGTCTGACAACGAAATGCCACAGGGATGTGCCGGTTCCCTCTCCCGGCACCGGGTAGCTAGTTTGACGGTTCAGCACCGGCATACGGGGACAGCTCCCAGCCTAGTTCCTTCCCACTCTGGTGACATTCGAACAGATGGGGCAGAGGTGCCGTTTCAAGGCGGCACCTCCTTCCCCAGAACCTGCTGCCCCCCCCCCCGCCGACCTGGGATGGGCTTCGCAACGCTGCCACAACCATGCAGCCCCTTCGTCGGTCCCTGTCGCCTTCTCCCCCTTCAAAGCAGACCCTCTTCCACATGCACACTTACATGTTCCGTTCCCCTCTGAAGACACTTTCCATCTTTACTAGGCCTACTGGAGACAAGCGCATCAACTTAAAAGGATGACTCCAGAGGGGTGAATTTCAAGCCATGGGGATGTAAACCTTCAAAGCACACCCCAGTCTCAGCCTCCCTCTCCCCCTACGCTCTCTCCGACTGAGGTCACAAGAAGTTCTACCTGAGTCACTGGCAGACTTTAAGCCTCAGGGGAAAACTGCAGAGGCTGATTAGCTGCCCGAGACCAGCGCCCCCTGGGCCCTGTCGACCTAGGAGTGTCGATGGCTCTGTCCCCATCAGCATCCTCCTCTCTCCAACACTTCCACGCTACATAGCACCAGCACTCGTGGTCGGGACAAAATGCCAATCAGAAAAAGAGAAAGACTTCTAGAACCAACAGACCATCCGGCTGGTGGGAGGGCTCTGGAGAGGAATCACATTCTAGCTTGAAAACCACCTGAGAGTAAGTTGATGGGCTGATGGAGAAAAGTTCATTTGCAGGCGAACAACTCAGAGGCCTTCCTTAGTTATGCCCTGGCACAAAGTGAAGACAATCTTATCCCAATGCCAGTGAAAGGAACAGACATTCACCAAGCACAAAATCCCAAGCCGTAAAGGAAATATTTGATAACTTTGATTACATTAAAATTAAGACCTTCTGTTCCTTAAAACAAAACAAAACAAAAGACCATAAAGCAATTACAAAGACAAGCCACAAATTAGCCTTCGAGGATTTTAAAACACATATCATATACACAGGATTTATACCCATAATATATAAAGAACTCCTCCAACTCAATATGGAAAAGACAAACACGGCAGAAAAGTGAGCAAATGACGTGAAGTGGCATTTCATCAAGAGGAAACAAGGAGGGCCAAAAATATAACCAACTGCTCAGCCTCATCAGCTGTCAGGGATACAAGTTAAGACCATAACAAGATACTACACAAGATACTAACAAGATACTCCACAGCCTTAACGAGAAAGTCCGATAACACTAAATGCAGGTAACAACGTATCCCACTGGGAACCTACACACACTAGGACTGGACTGGTACAGTCACTTAGGAAAACAGTTCGCATTTCCTTGTCAAGCTGAATTTTCAGACACCCTAAGTCCCAGCAACTGTGCACCAAAGTCTATACCAAAGAAAAAACTCAGTCTATACCCAAGAGAAACTCTGACCCAGGGACGCCAGGTGACATGTACAAAATGTCCACCACAGCATCATTCAAAATAACTTGTAAAGGACTCCCCTGGGGGCGCAGTGGTTAAGAATCCGCCTGCCAATGCAGGGGACACGGGTTCGATCCCTGGTCTGGGAAGATCCCACATGAAGCGGAGCAACTAAGCCCGTGCACCACAACTACTGAGCCTGCACTCTAGAGCCCGCATGCTGCAACTACTGAGCCCGTGGGCTGCTGCTACTGAAGCCCACATGCCTAGAGCCTGTGCTCCACAACAAGAGAAGCCACCGTAGTGAGAAGCCCGCACACCACAATGAAGAGTAGCCCCCGCTCGCCACAACTAGAGAAAGCCCACACAATGAAAGACCCAATGCAGCCAAAAAATATATATAATTAAAAAAAATAATAACTCGTAAAAACAGGGGAAAATGTCCACAGACAGGAAAAAGTGATAATTATGGTACATTCGCACAATGGAATATCATACAGCACTGAACATGAATGAAATAGGGCTACAGGCAGCAATGTGGAGAAATCTTTAAAACCTAATAATAGGTGGAGAAAACAAGTCTTGGAGGCTACAGACAGCAGATGTCATTTTTACAGAGCTCAAACCAAACGAAAATAAGGGCTTCCCTGGTGGCGTAGTGGTTGAGAGTCCGCCTGCCGATGCAGGGGACACGGGTTCGTGCCCCGGTCTGGGAAGATCCCACATGCCGCGGAGCGGCTAGGCCCGTGAGCCATGGCCGCTGAGCCTGTGCGTCCAGAGCCTGTGCTCTGCAGCGGGAGAGGCCACAACAGTGAAAGGCCCATGTACCGCAAAAAAAGAAAAAAGAAAAGAAAAAGAAAAGAAAACTAAACAATATATTATTTATTGATACATGAATTTGTAAAAAAAACAACTAATTTTTTTTTAAAAAAGCAAAAGAGGGACTTCCCTGGCAGTCCAGGTGTTAGGACTCTGAGCTGCCACTGCAAGGGGCAGGGGTTTGATCCCTGGTCAGGGAACTAAGATCCCACATGCCGCACGGCCAGCCAAAATAAATAAATAAATAAATAATAAAAAGCAAAAGAATGATAAACACAAAATCCAAGTTCCAGGTTTCCTCCAGGGCCGGGGCGGGGGTGGGGGTGGGGGGTGGCGGGCAGGACAGAGGGATGGGCAAGAGGAGTCCCAGGCGAACATGAGAGCCCTGGTAACATTCTCATTCTAAAGGTGGATGGCAGAACCATGGGCGATCACTCCATTCTTGTACTTCATGACATACGGTACATATATTTTTGTATGTATCAAATATCATATAATAAATATTATTAAATAAAAGAAGAAAAATCTTACGTATTTCTACATCCCACAGATACAGTTGTTAAAATAAACCTCATCACACACACACACACACACACACACACACACACAATCCTACCCACTCTAACCACTAGTCTCCCACCTCCAACAATACCAGAGGGACCCTGGAAAGGCAAGCACTGGAAGGGGTAGGCATCGCCGGCCCACCTCACCACCCTCCAGGTCTTCCTGGCCCCCAACCCCCAGAACAGGCCCAGGAAGGAGCCCCGTTCCAGAAGAGGACCCCTGAGGCTGTACCAAGTCCACCAGGACAGCAGGCAGAGGGGACCCCATCTGCGTGACATGGCTCAACTCCACAAGCCAGTAGTGGTCAGTCCCTGAGCACAAACAGTAGCCCCGAGATGGAGACCAGGACCCTGTTTGAACAGCACTACGCAAATACACTCCCTTGGTGCAATCCCCAAAATGACTAGGCATCAGCGATGAGGACGGAAGGGCAGGAGGCAGACTGAGCAGCCGGAGGAGGGAATTAGGAATGTCTCCATCCGACAAGCTCTCGGGCGACGAGGGACTCCCCTTCCTCCCCTCCGCTCCCCCGGCACTCACCTCTGCAGCTCCTTCAGGGACACCGTGACCCGGAGGCCGTGGCCCAGGACGTAGAGAGCAGCCAGGATGTCTGCCCACTGCACCATCTCCCCCAGAGGCCCGCCCTTCAGCACCCGTGGGCTGAACACGTCCCCAGACTCCTCTGTCAGGAAGCCAATGTGGACAAGGACCTGGTTGGGGGGGGCGGGGGGGCACAAAGGATCAGCACAGAGAAGCAGCAGCCCTCAGCCCTGCCGCCCCAGGGAGACCCGGCCAGCGGAAGACACTGTGTCCAGGCTGTGCCTGGAAGGGCGCTTTCTGGCACCAGAGCACAGCAGAGGGGCCAAGGGCCAGAGTGACCTCGCTGGAGACACAGGTGAACAAGACAGTCACATCCTGCCCTCTAGGCGCTTACGTTCCAGATGGAAGAGGTAGACAACAGTAAACACAGATAAGAGATAATTTCATGAAATGATAAGGACTCTGAAAGAAATAAACAGGGTGATGAGAGAGTCAGGTAAATATTTATTGCATGGATGGATGGATGGACAGACAGATGGACGAACCAATGAACGAAGGAACTTCCCCCAAACAGGCTACATTATTCCCAACATTCCAGGCAAATGCCATGACTCTTCTGCCTGACAAGAACAAGATGTCTACAGACTGCAGGACTCCTAAGGTGGAGGGGGTGTCACTTTGCCCCAAACATGAAAAGGGCCAGGGCTACCGCATGCATCCATCCAGACTCTGCCTCCCCCTGCCCGCGGCTCAAATTCCAACAAATGCAGTAAAACTTTTGTAAGGGTAGACCCCGTGTCTACTTGGCAGCCTGAGGCCCTGAGCTCCCTTCCTAAGCTCTCTGAGCTCAGCTCCTTCAATGCACATAGAGGATAAGGTACCTGCTTCTGGTCCCGCCGGGCGCCCCCCAGCTTCTGCGCCAGGCGCTGGGCAGCCAGTGCCCACTGGGCCGTGAGCCGCTTGGTACGTTTCTTCATGAAGATCAGAGACTCCTTCCCGCTGCCCATCAGCTCCAGGAGGTGGGATAGATTGCTCCGGAAAACTGCCTGGAGGAGGGTCCAGACCTCAGTTCTCTAATCCTCCACCCAGCAGCCACGACACCGCCATTACCCACTGCCCTGGGCACAGGGGCTGGCACCTTCCCCGTGAGGCTGGGCCTGTTCTAGCTTCTCCACCTTTTTCTGTTTTCTTGTTTTTTGTTTTTATTTTTTGGCTGCGACCGCCCGGCCTGTGGGATCTTAGTTCCCTGACCAGGGATCAAACCCGCACCCCCTGCATTGGAAGCGCGGAGACTTAACCACTGGACCGTCAGGGAAGTCCCTCCCACTTTTTCTGAGAGGCCCACCAGTCCCCACAGTCAGGGAGCCCAGCTCTCCTCCCCCCAACACTCACTCCCCAGCCACATTGGTCTGTCCCAGCCCAGCTCCAATCAGCCACCCGTCCCGAGCCCTTCGTGAGCGGGTCAGCTATGACAGTTCCCAGGATCCCAGCCGCGACAAGGAAGCAGTAGGTAGTGGTCGGAGCCGGGGCTCCAAGGGCAGGGAAGCCAGGCCGCCTTTCAGTGGAGCCAGAGTAACTATATGCCTTGAAGAAGTTAACTCAGCTCTCCAGACCTCAGATCCGTCATTTATGAAATGCGATTGCATAAGGACAAATAAAGTGGCACACAGGAAGTCCTCGATGAGTGACAGCTATTATTACCATTATTCCAGTCCATTAAGGGGGCACCTCCAGGGCCCCAGCCTGCCCCTTAAGCAGCCTCAGCTTGCAGCATCCTGCAGAAGTCGGGACGGGCACCCGCAGGCTGGCGGGCTGGGAGCAGCCCACCCACCTGGCAGAGCTGGCTGGCAGCCCCGTGCCGGCCCACTCACCTCCCACACCTACCTGGACTTTGGGGAGGGGCTTGCGGGCTCTCTGGGTGGCCGTCCGGTTCCTCCAGGGCAGCGGGGGACAGAACCACTCGACCTCACTGAGGTAGACGAGGAAGGAGCACTCGGTGCCGTCCACCCCGAAGAAGGCGTAGCAGGGGTCAGAGGTCCAGCGGGCACGCATCCACTGTGGAGAGGGCCAGCCTGGGCCAAGGAGCCAGCGCCAGCCCCGTGCGCACCCTCGGTGAGCCCCTGCATGCATGTCCCTGGGGACCCCGAGGTCCCCCAGGACAGGGTCTCCGGGGCCCACCCTAAAGACGCAGCAAGGCTAGAAGCAGAGAAGAGAGACTAGACCGGGGCCCTAGGACCCAGCCCTGTGTCCTGGCTGCTGAGAGCCTCAGGGAAGGCCAGACAGGACCACCATCGCCCAGGCCCAGAAAGAGAAGGACCCTGGGGGAATGAGGCCAGTCCAGGACACATGCGGCCAAGGTTCCAGGGGCAACAGTGGAGGTGCAGCAGCTCAGGGCCTGGCTGGTCCCTCTTCCTTTGTCCTCCGCCCGTAACCAAGAGCAGGGTTCAGCTGAAGCCAAGGTCAGGGAGCAGCCTCTGAGGGGGGCCAGGGCTGCGGCCAGGGCAGGACTCATCCACAGTGACCCCCACCTGGTCCCCAAGGAAGGGGTCTGCAGTGCCAACACCCCACGCTCTTAGGGATTTCAGCACCAGTGAGGGGGCTGGTTTTTATGCCTGTGGACTGGCTCCCCGGATGGACAGACTTCATGCAGCCAGAGGTGGGACCCTGGAGGCGGGGACAGGGAGGGGGTCTCTCCCTCCAGCTGGTCAGCTGGGCCGGGAGGGAGGGGGAGAGAGAATGAGGTCCACATCGTGTCTGAATTTGTTGGGAATCAGGCTGCTGGTGGTACCATACGTATACTCAATAGTTCGCCTGCTGTAAGAAAGTACTGAAAACCCTGCAACGTGAGCCATCCTGGCACATTTGGGTTGGTGCCCCAGGCAGATGGCCCAAGCAGAGAAGTGGTTTCCCTGAGGCGGGCCTCTGCCAGCTAGTGCCAGGTTCTGAGTCCAGAGGTCAGGCAGAGAGGCCCTTGATGGGGGATATCCCTGCCAGGAGCAGAACCGCAGAGCTAATCTGGCGTATGGCCCCCGCGGAGGAGGCGCCCCCGGTCATCCCCAGCCCCAGGCCCAGGCCTCACCTCTACCTTCCCTGAGCAGTCAGGGAACTTGGGGTCGCTGGGTGCCTCACACTGGTCCCGCCGGCCTTCAGACACTGCAGGGAGAGAAGGTCACCTTGCTGAGGACCTGGGTCCAACGAGGAGCGCGGTAGAGAAAGCGTGAGGCAGGTGGGCTGGTCTGGGGTGGGGCAGTGCAGGAGCCCACTCTGCCCTTGGCCTGAGTTTTCTCCACTGAAAGGCCACCGCCAGGGGGGTCCCTGTGCCGGGGGTTCCCCCTCTTCCAACGCTCCCACCCTCCTGAGGGGGTTCAGAACCAGTGCGGAGCTGGTCTGAATGGCTACGAACCAGCTTTCTGGACAGGCAGACCTCGGGCATCCACCCAAATGTACTCCTGACTTTTTGACGGGGGCAGAGGTAGGGCCTCCCAGCCTGATGCCCCCACATCAAGAGGAATGGAAGGGGCCGCCCAGGGACGGTGGGGTGAACCCTGAGGCACCCCGCTGAGAGCCAGACACAGGGCCCCCGGGAGCCTGGGCAGCTGCCGTGGGGAGAAATCAGGGCCCCACCCCGGACGTCCCACCCTGTACTCTGGCCTCCTGGGAGTAGAGGGGTGCCCCCGGCCCCCACCCTTGCCGTGCAGGAGCAGGCTGTGGCGCAGGATCTGGTCCACCTTCACGGCGATGTCCGAGACGTTCTGGGCTATGGCCTGGATCCGCTCCATGAGGCCGGCCCCGGGGGGTAGCCTAAGTGGGAGAAGCCAGGGTGAGCCTGCCGCGATCTCCTTCCCGGGCAGGGCAGGCCTCAGCCTGCCAGCAAAGGCAGCAGGACTGCAGGGCCCCCGGCACCCAGACACCGCCCTGCCCCAAACGGAAAGGTAGCGATGGGTAAAGTCAGGCCAGGAAATGGAGCCGCTGCTGCCCCAGCCCGGGCTGGAGGGGCTCGCTAACCATCAACGGACCCACGTGGCATTCATCTGGGAAAGCCCACATCTGCCGGTGCCAGGCGTGTCTGCACACGTGTGAAGGGCAGTGCCTGAGGCTGACATGGGCAGAGGAATTCCATTCAAGAGCCTGGACGAGATCTGTCTAGGGATCTCCAGGTGGTGGAGGCCCTTTTCCTGAGCACAGCCGGCTGCCCTGAGTCTGTTTTCTCTATTTTCTCCCAGAGGAATTGTATCTTGCCAAAGTAAATTCCACCCAGAGCAGCCTGGGGACTTGCCAACTATTAAACCTCTAGTAAACTACTGTTGGGTTCCCAAGAATGAATTCTTCCCAGGATCTTAAATGAGTTTACTGCCATAAACATCACGGCCCTCCACCTCATCAATACTCGTGCTGCCTTTATTTTTGGAGAATTTATTTCCTGGTGTTGATTACTACTCCTCTCTCAGAGAAGTTTATTAGACATCAGATGCAGTATTTATCTCATTGCCGAAACTTCTATTGAGACAGATCCCACTTGGCTGGCACGTGGGTCTCGGAGCAAGGAAGGCTCTGGAGGCCCTTCTCCAAGAAGCTGCTCACTTTTTCTGAAGACGATAATTCCAATTCCTTTGATTTTCCCCACGTCCTCTGGCTCCGCAGGCCCCGTTTAAGCTCCATTTATCCCTTTACAAGGACTTTATTGTAAGGTCTTTATTGCCACACATAATGAGAATTATACGAAGGAGGATTTTTCCAACCTGGGCTCCTCTGGGGTCTGTAAACCCCATCTCTCACCAGAGGAGGCAGAGTGGTGCCCCTCCTTGGCCACCTGGCCCCTCGGGCCGCCCCCCGCCCCCCCTACCTCTACCTTCTGTAAGGCGAGGAAGGGCGTGGCCCCATCCACAGAGAAAGGCAACTGGTATGGGAGACACGGAGGTGGGGGTGGGGACACAAGGCAGAGGTGACAGGAAGGGGGTGACAGACGAGCCCTCCACACACATATACACATGTACACACACACATACACACATGTGCACACACAGTCCAGTCCACTCTCTCCAAACTATAATGGAAAATGGCATTGCCTTTTATTCACTTCCTGCTGTAACAAATGACCATGTACTGGGGGGGCTTAAAGCAACACAAACGTCTTCTCTCACACTTCTGGAGGCCAGAAGTCTGAAATCAAGCTGTCGACAGGGTTGGTTCCTCCCGGAGGCCCTGAGGGAGCATCTGTCCCAGCTTCTGGCTGGGACCAGCGGTCCTCCGCGTTCCTGGGCTAGTAGACACATTACTCCAGTCTCCTCCGCCTCTGTTTTCACTGTCTTCACTTGGCCTTCTTCTGTGTGTATCCGAATTTCCTCTCCTTATAGGGACACCAGTCATTGGATCAGGGCCTACCCTGATCCAGTATGACCTCCTCTTAATTTGATTACATCTGCCAAGACCCCATTTCCAAATAAGATCATATTCATAGGTACCGGGGGTTAGAAGGTCAACGTATCCCTTTGGAAGATACAATTCAACCTTCAACAACCTTCTATGAAATTACAAATAAGAATGAGCAAAGACATATAAGATGATGTTTCTTTTGCTCAAGAAAGTCCTCAGGCAGGAAGTAGCAATATTTCTCCTTGGTCTTCAGATTGTCAAGGAATGCTATAGGGAAGAGAACAGTCAGTTCATCTCCAATTTACAGTGACACACAAGGAGATGAGCTGAAGCTCTGCCTCTTATGAGCTGTGTGACCCTGGGCAAGTCACTTAGCCTCTCTGTGCCTCCGGCTCTCGTCTTTTAAAATGGAGGAGAAAGGAACTTCCCTGGTGGTCCAGTGGTTAGGACTCTGCACTTTCACTGCAGGGGGCCCGGGTTCGATCTCTGGTCAGGGAACTAAGATCCTGCAAGCTGTGCACACGGTCAAAATTAAAAATAAATAAAAATTTTAAAATAAATAAAAAATCAAATAAAATGGAGGAGATAGTGGCACCTCCCTCATAGCACTGGGGGGACTCAGTGAGGAAAGGAGTAAGGCACACAGGACAGCAATGCCTGCGTGAAAGCAGCCCTGTCTGTGTTAGCGATCATTATTGTGCAGGTGGGGTTGGAGCTGCAGCAGAAGGGATTTGGGCTGGACCATTGTTTCCCAACCTTTTCTCATTATCACCCCCTTAAGGAGTCTTTTTAGACATTGTTTCCCCTTCTCACCCTCCCCCCTTGAAATGTCAACTCCACGGTATTCTGCAGATCTGTTTACACACTATAGCCTGTGGAGGGCCACAAACCATCGTAGTAGCGAAAATTACAAGAGCCAATTTTCACCCTTCAGGGGGTGATACGCACCCATTGACAATGCCTGGGCTACAGCAGAGAAGGAACGTGATGACTGTGATGACCTTGGTGTCCATTGGGCTCTGAAATAAATTCTGAATGAGGGTCGTGGAATGCTTTCCCCACTGACCTCCAGGGACAGGATGGACAGTGCACTGCCTGGAAGGAGCATTTTGGTGATGGAGGGAGGCGGCCACAGGGTAGAAGGCCAGACCTGACAGCTGCTGGGTCAGGGCTGGCCCAGAGCACGGGCAGCTGAGGCCCAACAGGAGGGGCTCCCAGGTGGAGAAGGACTGGGTGCCCTCCAGCTTCTAACCAGGGACCTTAGGGCACAAGTTACCCCTGTGTGGGACCAGTGGGGGTCCTGCCAGGTCCCTGGAAACTTTGGAAGGGATCCCACCTCACTTCAAGCCTTCCTGAAGTCACCTCTCCGTCCAGGCTCTGCTCCATCCACCTCTCTGGGCACCACCATGCCTGGGGGTGGCTATGAGTGGCTGGTTTAAAACCCCCAAAGGAGTCCTGCGCCTTCAAGAACAGGGATTTGCTTTCATAAGTGGAGCCTGGTACTGCCCCACATGGGCCACATGCCCAGAGCTCCATCACTATGCTGGGTTGAATAGTGTCCCCCCAAAATTCACATCTACCTGGAACCTCAGGATGTGACCTTATTTGGAAATAGGGTCACTGCAGAGGTAATTAGTTAAGATGAGGTCACACTGGAGGAGGGTGGCCCTAAGTTCAGTTACTGGTGCCCTTATAAGAAGGCCGTGTGGAGACACCCAGGGAGAAGGAAGCCATGTGACGATGGAAGCAGAGACTGGAGTGATGTGTCTACAAGCCAGGGACACGTGAAGCCACCAGAAGCTGGAAGAGGCAAGGAAGGATCCTCCCCGGAGACTTCAGAAGGAGTGAGGCCCTACGGATACCTAGATTGCGGACTTCCAGCCTCCAGAATGGAGAGAAAATAAGTCTCTGTTGTTTTAAGACGCCTGGTTTGTGGTCAGTTTTTACGGCAGCCCTAGGAAACGAAACACAATCACCGTCTGCAGAATTGAGGGAAAACGGCTTTTAATCCACTACAGAAAAAGAGCCCAGGTTCTCCTGCCACCCTGCTGTCAGGAACGTCTTATCTCCCACCCATCCTCCTCTTGCAGTAGTCCAGCCTCCATCCTGCTGCTCCTTTCATGGGAGATGAAGAGCCACGGGGGGCGGGGGAGCCCTTGACTCCTCACACTTCTAGGTCCATGACTCTCCACATTATTCGGAGACTTATTGGACCAAGAAAGGGCCCCAGAGTCTGAGGTCTTGGATTCAAGTCCTGGTTCCACTGGAGAGCTGTGTGACCTTGGGCAAGTTATCTAACCTCTCTGAACCCCTTTGATTTATAACCCTTTATGTGAGGGTTAGCTCATATAAAATCTGAATAATCTCAACTACCTCACAGAGTGATTAACTGCAAGGATTAAACATGAGGCTGACTGTCAGGTGCTCAGCATACAGTAAATGCTCAAAAAATGCTTGAGATGCTTTTCTTTTTCTCCCTACCTATAGTGGTCACCCCATCCCTGAGAGGAAGTCTCATAAGTCTAACTACGGAGCAAAGCAATTTACTTTTGGGGAGATTCAGCAATTTTCATCTGATAAGCATTTTTTGCATAAAACGTATCACCAGCCCTGGCTTTAAAACAGTGCAGATGGCATCTGTCTGATTTAACAAGTTCAACTTGTTCAAAACAGAATTACTTGGCGTCACTATTATTATACTGGACTTAGCATTTGCACAGCACTTTCTGTTTTCAAATAATATAGGATTAGGCTTCTCTCCCTGGGAAGCTTTTTTTAAAATGACAATCAAAGAAGATGTCCCGCAGCACATCTATGACTTGGGAAATGCTTCCATGGAAAAGAAAAAGGGGGGATGGATTGGGGAGACGGTGTGCAGCTGCCTGCAGCTAACAGTGTTGTCACCATGGGGTCAGGGTGGTGGCGGGGCTGGCTTCCCCATCAGGCCCAGGCAGTTCAGTACCAGGGCCCATAGTGCTTTTAGGGGTCCACGAAAGTGTTTCCATTTCTTTAAACATCGGGAAACAATTGCAGGTCAAAGAAAAGGTTTTAATATGTAATGTCACTATATTCATCTTTCTGCCAATGCAGTCATAAAATATTATTTTGCTATTGGTTAAACTGTGTCCCCCCCGGTCCCACCCAAGTTTGCCCAGGGCATCAGCCTTGCGCTGTCCCCTTCCAGGCCCGGGACTCTGTAGGTGCCTGGGCTCCAGGCTGAGGCAGGTTTGGCCCAGGCCTTGCACTTCCTCCAGCAGCAAAAGGTTCTTCCTGAACCAGTGTGGGAGGGGCCCCACAAGCACCCCAGCAAGAGGAGTGAGGTTCTCTGGCCCCAACCTATAATCTGTAGGTGTCAGGCCGGGGCAGAAAAGCTGGGGACATTCTGCATTATCACGCCAGCCCTAAGGGTCCAGCCATCCTCTCAGCCTGGCGAAGATTCCACCTCGCACCCCTCCCCCACCAATGTGATAGTCACGTGGTTGCCTGGCTCTCAGCACCAAGGGGCAGTGCAGACAAGGCAGGCAGGCTAGGCCCCCTCCAACCCTAAGACCTGGGCCAGTCCTTTTCCTGTCTGAGCCCAGTTCCCTCAGATCTGTCAAATGCAAACCTGAACAGGATCTTCCTCATTGGGCCGCTGGCCAAGGTCAAAGTTCATAATATGTACCCAGTAGGGGGTAGCCGCTTTTACTATTCTCATCATTAATCATTATTACTGCTACTTCAGTTAGCTCTGAAACTGGCCCAGAGAAGGTAAAATGATTTCCCAACGTTGCACTGCAGGCGAGACTGAGACACTGGTGCTCTGGACCAGCCCTGCTCCCTCCCACTGTATTTGCAAAATAACTAAACCTGCTCGGACTGTGAGCCCTGGGCCTCTGCGCACACATACTAAGTATCAGGCATTCCACCAAAATGATCAATTCTTACTTGGAAAGTAAAAGAAGGCCAAGACAGGCCCTGGTCACCCGCCCAGCCACTCCTCAGCCCCAGGGAGCCTCCCTGGGGTATTCGAAGCGTTCATGGTTCTCTAAATCCTCAAACACCTATCTGAGCATTCCTCACTCGCAATGACAGATGGGCCACCAGCCCCTCCTACTCAGGCGTAAGTGGCTTCCTAGAGCCAGCCGGCCTCCAAGGTGCAGCCAGCCTCTGAGCACTGGCCCATCACTGAACCAACACCACAGGCCACCCACTGGCCTCAGGACACCCTGCTCCCTCCACCACCCAGGGCCAGGTGCCAGGGGTCAGAGCCAAGCCGGGAACTCTGGCTCCCCCCAGGACACCAGCTCCAGGCATCACCTCCCAACAGGCCAGGCCCCCTTGAGGCTCAGCCCCCTCCTCCCAGCCCCACGAGGCCATCGCTGATTCCAGCCCTCAGTCCCCTGGCCCTGAGCGCCAACTCTCCAGGAAGCCACGGGAGGGAGGGTTAATCTCGAGTTCCTCCCATGATCTATGAGGGTTGCATTCAATTAATGAGATATTGATTTCTGCGAGTTGTTATTTCACTATGAAACTGATCGCTTTCCTTTTAAAACACAGACTCGAGCTCACAGGGGCCCGCAGACACACGTACCAAGACATGCTGTAGACAAACACTACAGCCAGAAACACAAGCACCACAGACAGGAGATGTGTACTTTCTGGGTTTGTCTGTCTGTCTGTCTATCTGTCTACCTCTCACGCACACCACATGGGACACAGGAAACCCCCAGCCTGGTGTCCAGCCTTCCCTGCATTTTTACTGCTCTCCTCCTCTGCTTCAGCCCCTGCCTCATTCCCATCAGAGGTCCTGATGCTGTGAGTGCCCCCACGTGATGACTAAGGACCTGCCTGCCCCTCCCCAAGTAAGACCCTCCTTCTCTCCTGCGCCAGGAAATATATATACACGTACGTGTACACATATATATTTCTATTAGATGGATAGATAGATGTCTTCCCACTATTGATAGGAAGAGAGCTGGAGTTGGACTGCGTGCGTGTGGTTTCATCACTTGGGGAAGGGAGTGGTACCCCATGGGCGGGGCAAAGCCGGACTACGGGGGATAGAGGCCCCACACACAACCCAGGGCCCAGACTTCCCCTGGAGGATTTTCCTTTTTAACATCTCATATGTTTATTCTATTTAAGACACATTGAGATCCTGCTACATACGCCTTGTATCTTGCCTCTTTTACTTAGACTGTATGAATAAATACATTGCCGGTCAGTAAATCTCTTTTAAAACATATTTTTTAGTGGTTACATTTTATTCCATCACAGATATCCCCTACTGTAGTGGCCCTTTTCCTAGTGTCTTCTTAATAGTAGTGCTTTTAAGTACCTTCAAAGTACATGTGTCTATTTGGCTGTACCCTCAAGGATAAAAGTCTTATAATTAAAACATACTTGTCAGTTTGATAAGTTAAACCATTTCTTAAGGGTGGGATTTTTATTATTAGCGAGGCGGAAGTCTTTGTCCTGTTGAATGTTCTTTTGCCTCAAATTCTGCTTTCTTTGCTATAAACACTGCCATCTAAACTTTCTTTCCCTTTGTGTGTCCTGGATACATTTCTTTTTATTCTTAATTTCTGAGTCATTTGTTTTTAGGCCTGTCTTACAAATGGCATATAATTGGATGTTGAGAACCTCTGTCTTTATTAGGGATGTTTAACCCTTCACACTTCTGGCACATTTGATAGGTGTCTGCCCTGGAGTGACCTTCTCACCCACCCGCCAACTACCCCCGACATCCACCAGTCTGGCCTCTCCCCAGCCCCAGGAGCCAGACACGCTCCCAGATCTGTCCTGTTAGGAAGGGGCAAATCCAGGGGCTGGGCCCAGCACAGGGCCTGAGAAAAGTGAGGCATATCTTTTAAAATTGAGGCTGAGGTCATCTTAACCGGTAGCATCTCCCCATCCTCACACATAGAACCCCAGGGAAGCTACGTTCCCCGGCACCTGGCCCTGCCAGTACAGAGATGGCCAGGAATGTCTAGAAGCATTTTTGAGTTTTTAAATAAAGCTTTAAAAAAATTGGGAAAAAAACCTCAACTCCTTACCCACAGACAAGAATTTTGATGTATCTTCCTTCCTGCCGTCTCCTCTGCACAGGGACAGGGTGCTGGCTCCCTCTCCCTAAGAGGCTCGGACACTCTTTGAGGACAGAGCTCTCTGACTTCTGTCTCCTGGGTCTTCTCCACTCATCCCTGACGCTCCAGCCCAGACCCCGCACACAGTAGGCACTCAACAAATACGGACCGGCTTGAACGCAGGCAGCCTCAAACCCCGGCCTTATTTGCCACTGCAGAGAAGCCTTATGGAAAATTCAGAGATCACTACTATTTGGTTTTAGGATACATAATATGATGCCATTTGCAACAAGTCTGCAAATAATCCCAAATTTTGTTTTCCTAGGCTAAAAAAGGCAAATGTGTTTTCCCTGAGGATAAACCAGCCATAAGTGCGAGGCACAGCCCAGAAGCTTCCAAAGGGCAGAAGGAGGGCAGTGGAGGTTGTTCTTTTTTAAACCACAGATAATTGTAAAGTGAGAAATCCAAGTGCAGGTCATTGAAGAGTTTGCTAGAAACACAGCAGGGTTCGCGTCTGCAGGATTCTCGCCCGCCAGCTCCATGTTGACAGCCGGAGGGGGATAAGGTGCGGAGGGGGCTGCGGTGTTTGTGCACAGGGGGAGTGGGGGCAAGCAGCCCCAGCGTGCCCTGGACACACCCACTGCTTCTCGCCCCGAAACCAGAAGCAACAGTGTCCCTGAAATTTATGGCTCTGCCCTTGGGGTTTGATGGGCTCTGCTGGTCATGGTAGATTGTTGCTATTTCCTGGGGATGGAGCTGGAGGGGGTGGAGATGAAGGGCAGAGCATGGGAGGGAGGCAAGGCCAGGACTGGAAGAAACCAGAGACACTGAATGTGCTGGCAGGAGCACATTCAGGAGTCAGGCCTGCCAAGGAGGAGACCTGGACCCGCTGCCCTCACCCTGATGAACAGACCTGTGGACAGAGGCTGGATCCGCAGCCCAGACAGGTGGGAGCACAGCTGGGGGCAGCCGGGAAAGTGGAAAGGATGAGAGGGGGGCGAGGGGCTGAATCAGAGGGGACACAGCAGCATGGGAGAGAATCGCCCTGTGCACGTGGAGAAGAAGCAGTCTCACGCCTCCGGGGGGTGTCCATGGGAGCCCAGCAGCTTTGCCTCCGTCTCCTGTCTCTGCCACTGGCCCCTCTGCTTCCCCTCTTCCCACTCCACTAACCCACGGCTCTAAGAATAGTGTCCCAATGCTACTTACCACAGCTGACCCCTCCCAGACCCCACCACGCTCCGCCAGGGTGGCCTTCACACTGGTTCCTTTCCTCCAACACACCAGCTTGCTCCTACCCCAGGGCCTTTGCACTTGCTGCTCTCTCTACCTCATTCTCTGCCCCCCAGCTCCTCACGTGGCTGGCTCCTTCCCATCATGCAGAATTGAGCTCAAATATCATCGATTCCCAAGGGCCTTGCCAGACCGCCCTGTTTGAATAGCCCCTTTCCCAGTCACCCATTGCCTCATCCTTAGAACACGGCTCAGTATCTGACTTTATCTCATTTCTTTCTTTTTCTCAGTTACTGTCTGTCTTCCCCGCAGGAATGAGCACAAGGCCCACCACTGTGTCCCCAGCACCGGGAGCAGTGCCTGGAGCTTAGTAAGTGCCAGGACGTATTTCATGAGCAGACAGATCCCTTTAGTTTCTTCTGTCAGATGCTCAGTCCCTGGAGGGTGAGAGCATTTAACTGGGGACCCAGCACACAGCCGCACAGCCCACCCAGGGGCCCCGACTTCCCGCGGGTGGAGAGCTCCCACCTGGAGCCAGGCGCTGAAGTGGGCTCCTCACACCCACAACTGCATTTCATCCCAGGCTCCAGGACTGTAATTGCAGTGCCTACATTTTCCAAAACAAAAAAATCAGAGCAAAGGTCTAACAAAGGATTTGTTTGCCCTGAGCTGTGAATTAATTGATATGAAAAGTCTTGCAAAGGGATAGAAACGAACCCCTACGTAGCGAACGGCCACCAAGAGCACACCGGTTAGAAAGGTGGGGCCCTGGGGCCATCTGACCGGGGCCCCAGCGCCTCAGCTGCTGTGCAACTTTGAGCAGGTTCATGAACATCTCTGTGCCTCAGATGCCTCCTCTATGCAACGGGGATTGAAGTCCCCCATAGGTGGCTGTGGGATTGGCAGGATCATGGCGGTAACTCAATAAAGTGAGCTTTCAGTACATGGCGCCCCTTATGAGGACGGGGATGCTGCCATCGGCTGACCTGACTGGGCACCCAGAACATTAAATCAGCAAGGCCTGTTGGGGTCGGGACCCACGGCCAGTAGTCCAGCTCAGGCAGCCTATGGGGCAAAGGATCCCCCCACTAGACCAAAGGGGTGGGCTGTGCTCCAGGCTCCACCCAGCCAGGGCCCCTCAATGACCAGGACTCACCACCACCACTTTCTTTGATTTTGCCCGACACCGAACTTCAGAAACGCCTGGAACTTTGGCTTTTACATCACACGCATTGGCTGAGGTATAGCTTTCCCACAAACTGTCTAAAAGTGTGGATTTCAAACATAATTTTCAGCAGTAGAACACTTTTAGCAAATCACACTGGCCGAAGTATAGCTTTTCCCAAATTGTGTAAAAGTGTGGGTTTCAAACGAATTTTTCAGCAGTTAGGACACGTTGAGCAATTCCATCTCATCAAGAACCTCAACATCTAAAAGGTCAGGTGCAGAGTGCCTCCCTGGGATGGGTGGGGTCCAAGCCTCCTCCCTCCACATCCAAGTCTGGGGCGCAGGACTCCCAGCTGGGACGGCCCTGACCTCACATCCCCTCATTCTCTGGGATTCAGGAGAACCCGACACTTAAGCTGCACCACCTGGGTTCCTGGGGCTACACAGAGGCACGTGGGGCTGCAGCACAAAACCTTGGGGAACTTTGCACATTCTGGCCTCAGTGGGGGTAATATTTAGAATGAATAAACCAGGAAATCCTGCTTGCAAAGATGGCCCATGTCGGGGCTTCCCTGGTGGTGCAGTGATTAAGAATCTGCCTGCCAACGCAGGGGACATGGGTTCGAGCCCTGGCCTGGGAAGATCTCACATGCCGCGGAGCAACTAAGCCCATGTGCCACAACTACTGAGCCCACGCGCCTAGAGCCCATGCTCCACGACAAGAGAAGCCACTGCAATGAGAAGCCCGCGCACCATGACAAAGAGTAGCCCCTGCTCGCTGCAACTGGAGAAAAAGCCTGCGCGCAGCAACGAAGACCCAACGCAGCCAAAAATTAATAAATAAATAAATAAAATACGGCCCATGTCCACAGGAGGAGGACAGGTGATCACTATGGCCATCACAACCAAGTACATATCCACACATGCCCATCGACATGGACAGAGCTCAAAATCACCACCGTGAGTGAGAAAAGCAGGGGCAACATATGTACAATGGGAAGCCACTTAGGGAAGTTTATAAAAACCACACACTATGCATTTTGTGTGTGTGTGTGTGTGTGTGTGTGTGTGTGTGTGTGTGTATGAAATGCATTTCGAGGCCGAATCCCCAGCCCAGCACACAGTGGGGTGCCTCTCTCCCTCCCGGGGCCCCCTCACCTGTCCACAGGGAAGCGCCTGTCGCCAGCAGCCCGGTGTAGCTCACTGCTGTTCTCCAGTCTGGCCAGCGTGTCCATGCGCCTCAGCATCAGCTCCAACAGGTCACTCATCTTGCGGAGGACACCGCGGGACTCCGGCCCACCCATCACTGCAGGAAGAGCGTGGGTGCAGTCAGGCACAGCCCAAGCAGCCCGGAGGCCACCGGAGACCACCTGGTGTCTGGCGGGGTGTCTCAGACCCCAGCCCCACCCCCATCTTCTCGGGAAGGGGAGGGGCCAGGAGAATGAGCCTGCCCCACCCCCTACCCCTGCAGGACAGGAATCCAGAGAGGCCTGGGCCCACCCTGCTCCCTACCAGCTGTGTGACATTGGGATGACCTTTTAACCTCTCTGGGCCTCAGTTTTTGCCACCAGCAAAATCTGGCTTTAGACATAATCTCAGGTCTGTGAAGGGACAGGGAAGGGCCAGTAGTGGGACAGGAACCCCAAAACCCCCTAACAGCAGGTTCCAGACAGAACCTGTAAACCAGGGTTTCTAAAAGTGTGGTCAGCCATCCACCCACACCTGAATCTCCCGGCCAGGCTGCTAAAGTCCAGATTCCTGGGCCCTCGCTGTCTAGATCTGCCAATGCAGATCTCTAGGGCATGGGGCCCAGGACCCTGCATTCTGCTTGCTCTTCACGTGGCTCGGATGCACAGGCTGTGAGCCCGTGTTCAAGGGGTTCGGGGCCCCAGCCACCTCCCGTCCCCACCCACTCCCCCAGACACCACCCTAGAAAAACCACTGTGAATTTGTCCTGACTCTCAACCCGGTCTTTGGGTTCCCAGAGATCAACTCCAGGGTTGAGGGGCCGGGATACCTTGTGAAGAATAAAATTAAATGAAAACGAGGTGCTTCAACCAAGATTCCATTAACCGGCCCGATACTTTCCACAATGTCCTTACTAATCACTCCCGATCATTAGCATCGTGCCCGTGTGGGAGAGCAGCCCTTGCCTTCCTTTTCAATTAAATTTTGTGAAGGTTTTAAGCAGTGCCTCCAAACCATCCGTAGGTGCTCGGTTCCAGACGCTGCAATCCCCACCCGGGCTGCCTGCAAACCCCAGGGGCCAAGTTCTGAGTCCCTCTTAATTAATGAGCTGAAACCATGGGGACGCAGATGCTCTCCGGGACTCCCCAGGCTGCTGGAGGGGCAGGGGTGTCAGGGGCTGCCTTGGGTGGGGCTCCCCAGAATCAGACCCTGAGACAAGGGTTTGAGGGCAAGTCGTTATTTGGGAGGTGAAGGGAAGTGGGGAGGTGACCCAGGGACGAGGAGGCAGCCCAGAGAGGGCATGTCATCAACCTGGGGAAACCAGCAGGTGTAGAACCGGCCTCAGAGTTCTCCCCCGGGGGGCGAGGGGGCCAGGCATGTGCACACCACCTCCCGCCAGTCACCGCTTAAGGGCTGCTCCCAAGGACGGCCATGTTCTGGTACTTTCCACCTGCCGTGGGGTGGCAGAGCCGTCTCCAGCGTGTGACAGGAATCGTGAGGGCTGAGGACGTGGGCACCAACAGCATCTGCTTCTCAGGAAAGGAAAGGGTCAGGGCCCAGCGGACTCAGAGGGGCTACGGTGGACACCTGGCCTCTCACCTGCCTCTGCCAGCACCCCCTGCATGGCCATATGGCCAAGGGAGTCGTCATACTGCTCTCAGCCTCAGTGTCCCAAACCCAAGGCAGTAACACCAGGCCCTGTCTGCAACTCAATGTCAAGGTGCCAGGAGCGGGGCGGGAGAGACCACGGCTGGCCACTGAGGACCAGAGGCAGAGACGGGGGGAGACGTGGGGAGGTGGGCAGGAGGGGGCCGGTCTCCTCCACTCCATGCTTGGGACTGAGCCAAGGAGGGGGGCCTAGAGAGGCTGCACGTCACCAGGGCTGCTTGTGACATTTCTGCTTTGCTTGTCCCCATATCCCCTGGCACCAGGCCCGTTCCAGTGACTGCCACCGCTTTCTCACACCAAGTCACCTCCTTGCTGGGTCCCCTGCCAGCTGAGCCCACCTGAGGTCAGATGGGAGGCCATGGGGAGCTCGACGGGGGGACCCAGCCAAGCATCAAATCCAGAGCAGGGAGGAGTTGCAGGTTCCTCAGAGAGCCTGGATCCCTGGCTCCGAAGAAAAGGATGGGCATGAATGGGGGGCTGGGGGCCAAGGGGGGGGAGAGAAGAGGAAGCGGAGGACAGACACAGGGTGGGGTTGGGCACTGGAGAAACTGGGCTTCAGAAGGAAGGAAGGAAAGAAACTGTCTCCAACCCCTCCCACCCGAGTAGCTGAAAGAGGTAATGGTCTTCCCACTTTCCCCTCAGAAAACTGGATGGATTTTTCAGTTGGGATCAGGAAATTTCACCATAGTGTTAAATGAAGCAAAACTGAGGTCTCTCCCACCACTCGGCCCCTCCCGACTCACTTGGCCTCAATCGGTTAGTCAATCAAAAAGCAAGATATAAATAGCTCCTTCTCTCTTTCAACTCCACAGAGCTGGGGACAACAGATGACTCTTTCAAATCTCTCTCATCTTGAGGACAACCCCCAAAGCCCATCATTCAAACGCAATACCTTGCTTTCAACCAGTGCTTGGAGCACAGAGTAAAACAAGAAGGGAGTTCCCTTCATTTCAGCTAGAGAAATCCGAGCCCAGCAGATGATTTGTCCTGACAGCACTTTGCACAGCCCCAGGGGAGCCGCTCATGTTGTGGGCCACCTGATGGATGTCCTGGAGTTGTGCAGTGCACAGCCTGGCCGGCCTCACCGGGCTGCCCTGATCGCTCATAGCTCAGGCTGGGGTGGCCCCTTCCCCAAAGGAGTGGGATGAAAAACGGAGAGCGAGGCCATGGCTGGGAACATTCTCAGGCCAGAGCCTGAGAGGCCCCCCAGCCATGCACTCAGGCCCAACTGGACCACAGAGCCTGGGCGGCAGCTGGAACCTGAAACAGCACTCCAGCAGTGCTGAGGCACATCACTGCTCCTGGGGTGGCGCTGCGTTCCCACAATGCCTCAGGCCTGGCACCTGCCCTGTCACACGGCTGCCCTCTCTCCGGGCTCATCCCAAGCTTCCTTTTCCCCTCTGAGCTCACTGTCTGTGCCCCTCCCAAGATCTCACTGACAACCATACCCCACCCCCACTCCCAACCCCATCTCATTTCAAAAACTTCAAAATAGCTGATGGAGCCAATAACTGCAAGATCTGGCCTAGAGCTACAGCGGCCCCAAGAGCCAGACAGAGCCTGGGGGTAGCACTGTGGCCCAGGAAGCCTTGACTCCAGACCTGCTCTGCCCCAACTAGATGGGGGAAGGGGCATGTCACTGTCCTTCTCTGGGCCTCAGCGTCCATCCCCACCCCCCACCATGGTCTACAGCCTGGGACCCTTGTTTCTGCTCTTCCCCTAATTGCCCCCAGAGATCAGGGTAATAGAAAAGGAAAGAAGTGTTCCTATAAAAGCCATCAGAATCTCCTTAGCGAGAGAGCTCTGTTTTGTTTTGCTAAAGCCCTGGGTGGGCCAGAGCTTCATCTAGATGCCGGGAGCAAGGAGACAGAGAGAAACCTAAATGATGCTGCGTATTCAGCCAGGAAGACTGGAGTTTCCCAGCCCAGCCTAGGAGACCAGGAGAGAGGACAAGGCCTGAGGACATGGGCAGGGGGCAGGACAACGACCCAGAGGGGCTAAGCAGGATGGGGGAAGCTCCGCTGCCATAGGGATGACCCGTGGGGAAGCGTGGGAGGGGGGGCTGCGAAAGGCAGGGATAAAAGAGAATTGTCATCTGTTTGCTGTGCTGAGCAGTGGTCCGAACCCCACCCCAAATCCCCCCACCCCTGTGGAGGGTTTAGGGAGGAAGGTGTGTCCTTCCCACTAGGTCAGTGTAGGGGACACAGAAGAGGCAGGAGGGGAGACATCCAGTAGGATAATTCAGTAGAAGCAGGGAATCAGAGCAAGAGGTGACCAGGGAAACATAAGCCCCCTAGAGTATTTGGAGATATCTGGGGGTTCTGGAGTGCCCTTCATACAAGGGACGAAGCCAATTCTTTAAGAGTGTCAACAGAGGGAATTCCCTGGCGGTCCAGTGGTTAGGACTCTGAGCTTCCACTGCAGGGGGCGTGGGTTTGATCTCTGGTCGTGGAATTAAGATCCCGCATGCCACATGGTGCGGCCAAAAAGAAAAAAAAAAGTCAACAGAAAGAGGGACCCCAGAAGACCAGAGGGCTTATAGGCTGGGGCTAAGGAGACAGATCTCACATGGGTCTGTAAGGCCACCTCCATCAGACTGGACGAAGACACCCTCCCAGGACCTGGGGTTCGGGGGCCACTCCCATTGTCTGCAGATGGTACAGGACTCCAGGAGCTCCTGAGACCTCAGGAGACAGCCCCCCACCAACCCCCCACCCCCGTCACTTCCTGAGGAGCTCCAGGACACTAGGCACGTTTTCTGCCCTGGACGAGGCAGGGGGTGGGTCCCGGGAGGGAAGCAGGCCACACACAGCCAGTCCAGCCGCTCGGCCACATGACGTGCCCCCTGGATGCCACCGCCGGCCAGGGCTATCAGCAGAGCGGGTCCCCGGCGTGCCTGCCCGGAGCCACCTCGCCGCTCTCAGCGGCGGCTAAACCGAACCGCATTTAATGTGAGGTCCCAGTGACACATCCAGAAGTCACTCAGGTTCCCTCCATATTTCCATATAAATAAGGAAAGCTGGGACGCTGAGAGAGACAAATGGTCCTCACATGTATCGACAGGGGTGCTTTATCACCCGCCGAGGCCCCACCCCCTCCCCAGACATGCTCTCTGTTTCTCTCTCCTCTCTGCCCTTGTCCCCTTTCTTGTCCCCACCCGCCACCCGTTCCCACTGGTTCCTGGAAACTGAAGGAGCCCCCACCTTGCCAGACAGAAGAGACCTCCCAGGCACTTGAGAGGGGGCTGTGAGTTGGTGTTTGCACAGCTGAAGGAGTGTGCACACTTGTCTCTGCACAGGGCCAACGCGGAAACCAGCTGAGGCCACGGGAGCTCTGGGCAGCGTGGGAGACGAGGGCAGGCCCTGGCTCACCCCTCCACTGCCAGCCTCTGAGAATAGAAGCCCCATTAGCACCGAGATCCAGGGCCAGAGCCAGAGCAAGGAACTACGTCTCTGATATTCCCCAGGTTCCAAGGCTGGCCAGGGTCCGGGACGCCTGGCAGGGCCAGTCCACGGGGGAACCTCAGGGCGGACACAAGCAGCTGAAGCAAGGACCTGTGGCCTGCAGCCCTCTCCCCGGAGACGGCCTCTGACCTCTACTTCAAGACAGGACAGAGAGCCAGGAACCGCCACACAGGCTCTGCGGGATCTGCGGCGACCCCAGGAGGGAGGCGTCAGACATAAGTTCAAGTCCCCTCTCGTTAGGAGCGAAGCAAGTTCCTCTTAGGACAAGAGCAGGAAAGCAGAGGCAGGAGGCAAGGAGGAGGGACTGGGGTGGGGAGGGAGGACTGCAGAGGGAGCATATAAAAAACAAAAATCCTCCCCCAAGGCCCAAGCTGGGCCCAACTGCGGCACGAGGGAATTAGGCTTAGCCCTCCTTCCAGTTATGATTCTCTGCTCAGGCTACTGCTCCCCTGAATCTTAAGATGAGTGTGCAGAGTACAGAATGAGATGTCTGTCACATTTTTATCCCCAAACTAGAGAACTTTATCACGAAATAGGAACTGGCCCACAGGGGAAACCAGAGCCTCCCCAGGGAGACCACAGTCCGCAAGAGGCTGTGGCAGGCGCTCCGCTTTTTAGAGAAAACCCTTCACCCTGCCCCTCCCCCCCCAGCCATGTCCACATCTTCGCAGGCTTGACAGGCAAGGAGAGGAGAGGTTATCTCCCTATTTGTGCTCAGACAGTTTTATTGACCAATGGAGGATTTTTCTTTCTAAATCGTTTTTCTAACCCTTAGTGGGTTTCCTTCTGCTTCTGCCTTGGGGCTTCACAGACCCCCAGAACAAACATTATCCAACATCCAACCCCCACTGTGACCTCCAGTATCGCTCCCCAGACCCCTTCCCAACCGCCCCCCACTTCCAACCCCATCCTTCCCTGGGCGGCTCCTGGGTAGAAGTGCTGGCACTCCTAGGTTGTCTGCAGGGCCACCCCAGGTCCGGGGTGGGGTTCTCATTTGGGGGGTCATCTCTTACAGGACCAGGATTCTAAGCCCACAAAGTCAACTTAGGGCTTTTCCAAGTCTCTGTTTTGGGTCTGTCCAAGCAAATCCACTTAATCCAAGGGCATGAAAAAAATTGAGGGGAAAATGGGACCTGGGATGTGAACCGAATTGGGGTCAGTTCCCAGGGGTTCTCAGAGGGTTCCCTCCCTGTCTAGTTCCTCCTCACGGCCTTTACTTCCATATTCCAGGCACGAAGCTTCCAGCACAGGGGCCTGGGAGGTGTGAAAAGACTTGAAAACACTTGGTCTGAGAACTAATGTCACAACACACAGGAGACCCGGCAACTCCACCCCCAGGTGCACCCAACAGAAATGGCCATATGTGTCCACCACAGACGTGTGCTGGAATGTTCACAGCAGCACAAACGCCCCAAATTGGAAACAGCCCAACGTCCGCCCCGGGGTAGAGTGGATAAATATATTGTGATGTGTCCACACAACGGATGCTGTGCAGCAGTGAAAACAAACGTCTGCAACCGCACACGAGATGGACGAATCTCACAAATGTGCTATCGACAGACGGGGGGCACGCGATGGAACACCTGCCATATGGTTCCATTCTCATAAAGGCAGAGAACCAGGCAACACTCCTCTGTGCTATGAGAAGTCAGGGTCCTGGAGTCCTTGGGGAAGGAGCGAGTGGAAGGAGGCCTGAGGGCATTTCTGGGGTTGGATCACACTCCGTTTCTTGATCCAGGTTGCTGGTGCATGCATGGGTTCCGTTTCTGGATACTGTACTCCGATAGGAAGCTTAACCACGTGTACGCGTGCCCATGTACACACACACACACACACACACACACACACACACACACACACACACGCCTCTAGTCTAACTGCATGACCCTGGGCAAGTCCTCTGCCCTCTATGGCTCTGCCCACCCCTTAGACACAACATCTAGATTGGAGTTGGACCCTTTCTCCCTCTGCCAGGCAAAACTGCACAGTGCAGAGCACGGCAGGACGCCCACAAGCCCCCAGTCCTCTGGGCACTGGGCCCACCCCCTGCCAGGATGGGACCCCCATCCCCCACCCCAGGCAGATGAACAGAAGAACCAGAGCCCAGCCATACATCCCTCCTCCCCCAGTCCCTGACTCCCACCTGCTGGGGCCCTGACCTTGCTGAAGGTCAGCTTGCCCAAGCCCCCTGCAGCAGCCCACCCAGACAGACACACCCCCTTGCTAGGGACGGCACCCAGGTAGCCTGAGCATCGCTCCCTATACCCCTTCCCCTACTCTCCACCTCCCCAAGCTACCCCTCAAGTGCACCTCCACAGCCCCCCCCCCACATCCTCAGGAGTCTCCCATGTAGAGAACTCAGTATCTCCTTGGTCCTCTTTTCCCTAAACATTCTTTCCGGCAATGCCCCCCCGTCTCAGACTCACCACATCCAGTAAATGTTTACAGAGCTCACAGTGTTTGCCAGAAGCTGCTCGAGACCCTTCACATATGTTATCTTCACACCCCCTCATGACAATCCCGGGGAAGAGGGTAATGTTAGCCCCGTTTACCAGAGGAGAAAACGGAGGCTCCGAGAGACCGAGGGATCTCTGTGGGTCAGAGAGGGGATGGATTCGTTTACATTCAGGCTAGAATGTCTAATAAATGTGAAATTCCTGCTGGGAGCTGTTGCAAATTTAAAGAAGTGCGTGTTAAACCAAAGGCATGAATCTAAGGAGACACCAGATGGCAGAGTAAGTGCCCCTCGGGGCACCGACCCTAGATCACAACCCATCCTACTGGAGGGTTTATCCGTTGCTGGGAAGAGGGGAGCCGGATGAGGCCTGGGGGGACTTTCCCAGAGGGGCAGGGGAGAGCTCACAAAGCAGCCCCCTGAACAGTTCCAGAAACCCCCTTTGCCCCAGTTTCCCCACTATGTGTCTCCTTCCCACGGTTACTGGGAGAGCCCCCATGACACACTGAGCAGCTCTGAACTGTTCTCCATTCTTCCTTGAGCAGGATGAGGGGGGAGCGGGACTCACCTTCAGAAGGAGGTCTCCCAGGCCACCACCCTATCACACCCCCATGCCACGTGAGCCCATGTAATCCAACCCCTGAAAACGGTCACTGCTTTCCTTCTCTGAAGGTGAGTTAAGTGATGTGGCCAATGGCACACAGCTAGTAGATGATGAACCAGGGTACGAACAAGGTCCATCTGGTCCCCACAGCCCATGCTCTGAACCCCCATTCCACTGCCTTGTAAGCATCACGTGGGCAAGAATGAAGGACCAGAGAGCTTGGAGATAAGACACGTGAGCCCACGGCAGTCCTGCCCTCTCCCCTGTGCCTGGGCCGAAGGTACAGAATATGTGTATCTCAGAGAGACAGGAGTCATATCCAGAAACCTCAAACCACCCCACTAGAGAAGCAACACAGGCAGCCTCTTCTGATGCTTGGGAGACCCTGGCTCAAAGGCCCCTCCTGGCCTGAGAGGCTAGACCAGAGGAAGCCTGATTACCACAGCCAGGACAAGAGCCAAAGCAGGGTGCAAGGCCCCCACCATTCACACAGCCACCAACGAGGTGGCCAGATGCCCAAGACAGAGCCCCAGAAAGCCTCTTGCAGCGTTAGGCTCAAAGGCTTCCCTCTCCTCTGACCCCCCAACCCCTGCACCCCTTTCCCCACCAACATACCTTCTGTGCGGACAGTGAAGGGGGAGTCCCCCGGGCGCCGGGCTGAGAACTGGCCTCCCAGAGACGTCATCAGGAAGCAGAGTGAGAAGAAGCCAATGCCCAGGACAAAAAGCCTGCGGAGACAATAGGGCAGGTCAGGGTTAGGTCAGCACATGCACCCCTATCCTGTAAGGGCTCCCTACGAATGAATGAGTGATGGATGGATGGAGGAATAAAAGACCAGGGGGTTGAGCTCCCAGACCAGTAGGTCTCCCATCACACAGGATAAAGAGAGCTGGACTACAAGGAAGTGGCCACATGCAAAACCATGCAGGACAGTGAGGCATCCTTAAGGTATAAGGTTGGGCAGGTTCTAGTCTCCAGACAGAAGCTGGCTCATTGACAGCAGAGGTCCTCAACGTGTGGTCCCCAGACCAGCTGCATCAGCATCACCTTGGACATATCAGAAATGCTCATTCTTGGGCCCTAGTCCCAGGCTTACGGAATCACACACTCTGGGGGTGGGATAAGCAATGCATTCTAACAAGCTCTCCAGGTAACCCTGATACGCGCTCAAGTGTGAGAACAACTGGTATAGATGGAAACAGCAGGACCTGATGCCAGCCAGAGGGCAAGTAATTGGTCCAGACAAAACCCACCTGGAGCCCATCAATCACCTGGGTCCTGATCAGCACTTGTGTACACAGGCCTGCTGCAGCAACCAGCTTGAACACATCCTTGTCATGTTCAGGGCAGGGGGTGGGGAAGGGCTCCCATCACTACCAGATGGTAAGATCTAGAAGGGCAGGGTCCTGTGGCTGCCTTCTGTGTCCAGACTCCCCCTATCCACATCTTCACCAGGCAGGCACACGGTAGATTACACCACGGCTCAGAGTAAGCCAACACCTGTGCACGGGGTGTCATACAAGTGTGTGCCGTCACAGAGGTCAGGGGAGTTGGCCAAAACACGACTGTCTATACTTCAACACATAGTTTTTGATTACATCCCAAGTGCCAAGAACTAAGGTATCCCCAGGGGGACAGCAGGGAACCCACCCTCAAGTCTGGCCCCAGGCTCCTGCTGCTTCCATACTAGATTCTGGGCCAGCACAGCCTTAGGGAAGCAGAGGTGGAGGCTGTTCTGGGATTTTGAATCTACCCGAGGACTTGATCAACTGGCAGAGCTGAAAGGGGAGCCCCCCCAGGTCAGGGTGAGGAACCCCAACTCTGGTGGAGCCAGGCTCACCATGGGGGGGCCCCCCAAATCATGCCGGAGACCTCCAGCCTTCCCACCTCCACCTCCATCCTCAAACCCCACATTTGTTTGTATCTCTATGCAAGACTTGTTTATGCATTTTAATCTTCATTATTTGAAACTGGCAGAGCAGTATTTAATTAAAATTTGATTCATTAAAGAAAACACATAATTGTAGCAGAAAATAAAAGCACAACAAAATTCCCAACCCATACTTAAAGAAAGCTGTTAGAGATTAACTCAGAGCGGCGGCGGGGGGGGGGGGGGGGGGGCAGAACCCAAAAGCAGATATGGCACTGGGAGCTTCCCCCAGCAGATGGCACAAGGAACACTGCTCCCTCACCTCCCAGGGACCCCTCACTGAATTCTACCAAGCCTGGGGGTGGGACTCTAGCCCTGGGATCTCCAAGATGAAGTCAGGCTGGTCTCAGGGTAGCAGCCAGAAGGGCCGTGTAGGGGGAGGGTGGTCACACATCCAGGAAGATCCTGGAGGAAATCAGCGGTTTGTCCCCCCAGCCTGAGGACGAGGATGGGTCTCTCCAAGTTTCTCGCCCCCCACTCCCTCTCCCCTTCCCCAGCTATGGGGTACTTGTATTTAGAGCTGGGGACCTGAGCTGCCAGCGTCCAAAAACCTGCTGTGAGAAAGGTATCTAGGCCTTTAGCCCAGAACCTGAAGCCCCAAAACACCTCATCTGCATCTCTCTCTGCCAGACCCAATACTGGGACTATTTACAGTAGATTCAAGTTAAAATGGTTTTGTCCACCCATGTATCCATTCAAGCAACATTCCAGAAGCAATTATAGAATAAGGACCCTGCCGGAGGCTCTGCGAAAACCATTGGGAATAGGGCTCCCAGCTGCCCTTGAGGATTAACAAGTAGGGCTGATACGTTGGAGGTCGTAAACCCCCACACACACACCCCGCATCTGAAGGGGACTTGAAGACTTCACTGGTGGCTGTGGGTCTCTGTGGGAAGCCTAGGGATACCCTGAGAGGAAGTTACATAACCTGGGGGTGGGGAGGGGAACCTATGCAACCCCACCTCTGCATCCTGCTTTCAGAAAAGAGCCTGAAAGAGCCACAGGGGCAGGACCCAAAGGGAAGGAGCGCTAGGGAGCTGGCGCTGTCCGTGGTGCTGGCGCCAGCCGCTACCTCCTATTGTGCCGGGAAATGTCCAGCCAAGCTGGGGTCAGAGGCTGGGCTTCCCACGGCCTGGAGGGAGGGGCCAACACTGGGTGGGAGAGACAGGGCTGAGGAGGGTCTGGGTTGGCTAGGGATTTGAGGATTTCCCCGGAGGAACAAGGCCTTTTCCAGAGATGCTAGCTTCCCACCTGCTTCCCATGGGAACTTTAGGGCGTGGGGGCTCCTGACACCCCCAATCACCTGCCCAAGGCTCTATTCTGGGGACCCCCAGCTCTACGGTCGTCCCGAATCCTCTGGACATTGGTGGTCCAGCTTGACCCCTGCCGTCCTAAAGGTTGTCTCCTCAACTCTGCACCCTACGCCGGAGGATCCAATAGCTGGAGGCAATGGCGGGGCGGGAGCCACGTGAGCCACGGTCTTTCCATTAGAAGGAAAACCAGCGGGGGGCATGGGAGGGGCCGGGTCTCCGCCTCAGGTCTGGTGGGGAGGGCCTCAGATCTGGCCCCTCCCGCCCCCCAAACTTCGGGCAGAGCCCGTACAGCTCCTGCCTTCGCGGGCTCCCTCCCGCGCCCGGACCCCACCTGTGGCCGCATCCCGAGTGCGGCCCACCCCCGACCCCCGCCCCGGGCCCCGCCGCCCCCTCGGCGCCCTCCGCGGCTCAGCCCCTGGGCGAGGTGGCATCCTGACTCCGCTGGGCACTCATCGCTTAGCGCCCCTCCCCAGCCCCGGCTGCAGGCCCGGCTCCGATGGCGCTTGGGAGGAGCGGGAGCTGCCCCGGAACCGCGGGGCTCTGGGGGCCCCTGGGGTGGGACTAGCAGAACCCAGGCAGACCCAGACGGCCGTAGCCCTGCCTGGCCTTGACCGCCGAGGTTGGGGGGGGTCGGTCTCCGCTTCCATCCTGCCTCCACGCTCTCGTCGCCCTTCCGCCCCACAGCGCCGCCCCTGCCCCAGCCTCTCCAAGGCCCGCGATCGGGGATCGAATTCCCATCAGAGGGGGTCCTTGCCGCAATCTCGGGGACCCTCCCGTTGGACAGAGGCCCGCACCCCGCGGAGAGGAGTGCGCGCAGAAGGCGGGGTCAGAGGGGGTGGGACAGGCAGAGGGGGTGAGC
Source organism: Globicephala melas (assembly GCF_963455315.2). Taxonomy (NCBI): domain Eukaryota; kingdom Metazoa; phylum Chordata; class Mammalia; order Artiodactyla; family Delphinidae; genus Globicephala; species Globicephala melas. Next base: position 29,076,302 of record NC_083333.1, on the reverse strand, counting down.
GGGCCGACTTAGGGCTCCACTGGCCCGCCAGGTGGGGGTACCGCCCCGCCCAGAGCGCTAACTTTGCCGCGGGGGTTGGGCCGTCCGCGAGGTGGGGAAGGACCGGAGGGGCAGGGAAGGGGCACCCTGGCTTGGGCGACTTCCAGGGTCCAGGACCACAACATCGGTGACTTCTGCCCCCATTCCCACCTTCACACCCCGAATCCTCTCCAACCTAGACCAAACTCGGTACCCGTCCCAGAGTTACACACCCTCCCTACCCGAACCGGAACCCCAGCTCCATCCCTTTCCCAGCCCCACTAGCCACCACCGAGGGCCGAAGCACAAACCGCCCCCTCTGCTAACGGGACAGGCAGCCTTGGGACAGACACTCTGGCAGGGGCTGACCTCGCCCACCCCAACCCACGCCCCCTTGGAGAAAAAGACCTCCCCACGCCAACCGGGAAACAACTTTACCGAAAGGGTCTCAGGGTGACCAGGCATCTTCTGACCATTATCTTCCCATCAGGGTTGACTGTGATCATTGTTCAAACTTGTCTGGGCGAGGAGCCGCGGGCGAGGCCGGACGCACCACGGTGCGTCCCGGGCCCTGCTCCTACCACGTCCGGGCCACGAACCCGCTGCGGGCCGAAGCCGGGTCCGAGCGACGCGGGGGCTCAGCGACTTCGCTGCCCGGGCCGTGGCCCGCGGGGTCGGCGCGGCCTCGGCGGGCAGGGGAAGGGGAGCGCGGCGCGGCTGCCGGAGGGCGGCGAGGGCGCCCGGCCGGGCCGTCTCTGCGTCTCTGCCCTCCCCGCTTCACATTCTGGGGGCCGGGAGGCGGCGCGCCCCCAGACCGCCGGCCACGCGTCTGCCTGCTCGGGCTCGCTCTCTGGGCGGGACGGCGCCGCGGCGCGCAGACGGGCTCCCCGCCGCGGTCGCCCTCATCCCCGGGCCCGCGCCCTCGGTGCCGGCTACAGGCGGCCCCGGGCCCGCGCCCCGGCCCCTCGCGCCTCCGGGCCGCGCCGCTCCCGGGCCCTGCGCCGCGCTGCGCCCATGGCTCCGGGCAAGGGCGCCCCGCGCCCGCCCTGCCTCCCGCTCGTTCGTCTGCCCGCGCTCGGGTGTCCGGCGTCCGGCCCCGCGCTGCGTTACGCCCGGAGGCGCCGCATTGTTTCCTTGGAGGAGGCGGCCGAGCAGCGGCTGGGGCGGCCCAGGAGCGGCCGCCGCGCTTCCTCGGCGCGCTGGCGCCACCTCATGGCTGCGGCCCAGCAGTGCGTTCTCCCGGCCCGGGGCGGGGCGCGGGGGGCGGGGGGCGGGCGGCGGGCTGGATTTCGGAAGCATCCCGGGTGCCACCAGCTCTGAGGGCCGAGGCCTGCTTCGGCTCCTGCAGAGCACAGAGGAGGTCGGCGCTGGGAGGCGATCCCCGCTTCCGCGCGGTGCCAGGGCCCTCCCTCCGGTCGCCGCCGCTGCCTCTGCCGCCACAGTGGGCTTCTGCAATGGCCCCTTCACACCCACAGTGATTTCGCTTTGCAAACTTCGCCCATCCTCTGGCCCTCTCTGAACAGAAACTGCAGCAGCTCCCCTTTGCTTTCTGATTTCAAACTCGGCCTGTGACACTGAGGCTCTCCCACTGATCCCAGAAGCAATGGCGCGCCCTGTGGGTCTGGGTTCTACTTTCAGACCCTCCATTGACCAGTGGGTGATGCCTAGAGTCAGGGGGACTCCCGGGCCTCGGTCTCTCTGCTATGAAATGAGAGTGACCCGAGGTTCACTAATGCACCTTCCAACTCTGTAAAGCGTGCACAGCCCCCCTTCACCCCCACCCCACCCTCCCTCCACTTCTTGACTCTGGAGAGGTGTTTGCCACCGCAGAGAGGGGTCAGCAGCCCCTGTGAGCACCCGAGGCACGGCAGCTCCCAGAGCCAGGCCTGGAGCTGAAGATGCTGCTCAGTCAGGAAGGGCACTTGCCAGACCAGCTTGGCCAGGCACAGACCGAAGAGCCCAAGGCCTCAGGCCACGTGTAAAATGACATGGATGACCCTGAGGGTCTTTCTACAAGACAAAACCTTTATTCTGGTCCATCCAGTCCCTGCCTGGTCCAACTAGGCCCCCAGCCCCCAGCCCCTTTGCTGCTCGCCTAGCCCAACTCCCAGCCCCTTCCGAGCCATTTCTCACCAGCTGTGACTCTTGTTCAGTTTCTCCTGCTCATTCCTCATCAAAATTCACCTGTCCCACGTTCCATTACCTCATCGCCTTGCTCTCCGCTGATATGAAAACCAATGATGAATGGGTGTTGGCAGATTAATATGTTAACTCCTGCTAGGCAGCCAGTTTACACTGAACAAGGACACGCTGACCAGGCCTTCGTGCCGAAGAGTGACAAATGGTGACGGGAAATTTGGGCATCACGGCAGGCTGGCCAAGGAGATCTCTGAGGGTGGGGGGGTGGTCTCTCCTGGGGTCCCACTTGTCCCTGGGCACCTACATCTGCTACACACTCAGGCAATAACTGAAGCCTTGGATGTCAGGGCAAAAGCCACATCTACACTCGGGCATGAAATGCCCCTTCCCATTGTGTGCACCTCTCCCGTAAGTTCAGGGGGTCACATTTGCTCCTGGTTGGCATTTAGGCCAAAAGGGAGGGGAGAAGATGGGGGTCCCCCCCAAGGTGTGGCTCATCTGGGGAGGTGTTCTCCTCTCGGCCGGAAGCCAGATTTCAGAAGGTGGGAGAGGGTACCCCATTGCAGGCTCGAGCCAGGCAGGGAGGCTTGGGGCAGACAGCGAAAGACGCTGAACCAGACCACCCTGCTGCCTCTTCCTTTCGGAGCCCATTTCCCCTTTGTCGGCCTCTTGTCTGTGGCGAAATTCAGTGTACGTGGCCCTGCTTGCTCTCCGCTGTGCTGCAGACATTAGGGGAAAACTTGTGAATTGCCAGTCGTGAATTGCCGAGCACCTCGGAGCCCTCGCAGCAGGTGGTTATACTTTTCTTGTTATTGTCTACCTGTAGCAGCTGCTGCCGGCGCCTCGTCCTACCCACCGGGCATCCAGCTCTACATGCCAGAAGACAGACCACGGAGGATACATGTAACGCTGCCTGAGGCTTTTTTCCTGGCTGTGAGAATATGCTCGAACATGCAGGGGCAAGATAGAAGTATCAGGGAATTCATGCCCTGGAAGCAGCCCTCAAGGGCTCCCTCTCCCTCAGGTGGGCTGCTCGGTTCCCAGAGTTCCCTGAGCTCCCTCTGCCCACAGCGGTAACCGGCTCGGTCATGTACCCCATGTTGGCTTCCTTCCTTCCCTGCCTCATCCCCCACTCCTCCATCCATGTTCCTGAGGCCACCTCCCAAATAAACTACTGGCACTTGAAAGCTTGTCTCAGAATCTATTTCTGGGGAACCCAAACTAAGACCCTGGCTTATAGGCCAGTGGTTCTCAGCCCTGACTCACAGCAGAATCACCTGCAGAATGCAGTCCTTATTCTGATTCGGTACCTAAGATGGGCCCTGGGCATTTATTTTTGGCCATGTTGTACGGCTTATAGAATCTTAGTTCCCCGACCAGGGATTGAACCCGGGCCCTCAGCAGTGAAAGCACCGAGTCCTAACCACTGGACCGCCAGGGAATTCCCGGCACATTTGGGGGTTTTTTGGGGGGAGGGAGTTGTTTTGTTTCGTTTTGTTTTTTAACATCTTTATTTGAGTATAATTGCTTTACAATGTCACATTTGTTTTTTAATGCCACAGGTTATGCCCACATAGCTGGCCAGGGTGGAGAACCATTGGAGAAACACCCATGTTCTAGATACATACCCACAGCCTTCAGATAAGCAGCAGAGTGACCCGAAACAAATGAGAGGAGAGTAGGGGACACTTCTGCTGGGGGGCACATCCAAGGACCCAGGATGCCGGCTCACACCACATTCCAAAACCCTCCCCTTTCTACTGTTTTACTCTTTTGAGGCTATGAACAGAACCACAGCCTAGCCCAACGTGGGGGGTCAGGTGCAGACCCTGCATCGGCCCGGGTGCTCTAACCGTGGCACTTCCTGGCTCTCTCCCGCTGCCCTCTGCATGACCTGATGGTCTGGCTAGAGGGGTCAGGAGGAGCTCAGCACCAGCAAGAGGCCCTGGGCAGGCAGGGGAGGGTCTCTGTCCGAAAGGGGAGCAGGACTCCAGGGAAGGAATTGGGGGAAAGTGGGTGATGTAGTACTGTTCGGGGGTGTCGTACTCAAAATACCTAGATGGTGGGCCATGCAAAGAAGGGAGGGGTGGGCTTCCCTGGTGGCGCAGTGGTTGAGAGTCCGCCTGCCGATGCAGGGGACGCGGGTTCGTGCCCCGGTCCGGGAAGATCCCACGTGCCGCGGAGCAGCTGGGCCCGTGAGCCATGGCCGCTGAGCCTGCGCGTCCGGAGCCTGTGCTCCGCAACGGGAGAGGCACAACAGTGAGAGGCCCGTGTACCGCAAAAAAAATAAAAGAAGGGAGGGGAGTTATATTAGTCTCCTAGGTATGCTGTAACAAGCGACCACAGACTGGGGGGCTTCAAACCATAGAAATGTATTATCGGGACTTCCCGGCGGTTCAGTGGTTAGGACTCGGTGCTTTCACTGCAGGGGGCCTGGGATCGATCACTGGTTGGGGAGCTAAGATCTGGTATGCTGTGCAGTATGGCAAAAAAAGAAAAAGAAATTTATTCTCTCACAGTTCTGGAAGCCAGAAGTCCTAAATCAAGGTGCTGGTAGAATCAGTTCCTTCTAGAAGCCCTGAGGGAGACTGTCACGTGCTCCTCTGCTGGCTTCAGGCGGGGCCCAGCACTCCTTGGCATCCTCGGCCTATAACTGCATCTCTCCGGTCTCTGCCCCTGTCTCCGTGTGACCTTCTCTGTGTGTGTCTCTCTGTGTCCTCTCCTCTTCTTATAAGGACCCCAGTCATTGGATTCGGGTTCACACTAATCCCGAATGACCTCATCTTAACTAATTACATCCGCAAAGACTTTGTTTCCAAATAAGGTTATGTTCTCAGGTTCCAGATGGACATGAATTGGGGGTGGGGGGGGCGGGCGGGCACTGTTCAACCTACTTCAGGGACCTGGTAGAAAGGGGCTGGAGTGATCAGAGAACGCCAAAGACTGGAGGTCCCTGAGGGGATGTGCCGCCATTGCTTTGTGTGATTCTGGACCCAGTTATTTCAAGGGAGTCAGAAACCTGGGCTTCTCACGTGTGGTCACACAATTTTAAAATGCAGACTCAATATTTTTAGAACATTGTGCAAGACCGATAAAATCCATTGGAGGTCTGCCATCTGGGTCCTCCTGCAGATGTCACCCAAGGGCAGAGCAGGGAGCCCACCAGCCCTGCCCACCCAGCAAGTCCAGCTTCCCTGAGGCCAGGTTCCCCTCCCCACAGCAAAGACACAGTGCTGCCCCCAGGAAGGTCAAGACTCCTAGTGGTTCTAGGGGCTCCCTGGGGACCTCCCTGCCCCCTTGAGGGCCCCCCTGGAGTCTCCTGGGGCATCACAGCTTTGACTACACACCCACCTGCCCAAGGCTTCAAGGTTGCTTCTGGAGCTCACAGCGGCCTGGGGTGGGAAGAGGAGAGAAAGAAACGTGGTTTACGGTGTTTGAAATCCCCATTTAATGTGCTCCGACCGCCGCAGCAGACAGCACATTAAGAGGCAACAGGCCATTGTCCTTTGCCGGAGAGCAGAGCATTAATAATGTCATAACAGCGTTCACTGACACTGCGCACAAATCATCAGCCGCCTCTCTGGGCGGGAACAAGAGCCGCACGCAGCCTAGCGCCGGGCCTGGCAGCTGAGAAGCGGGGAGAGCTACCGCTCCAATTCATCTTTCATGCTTTCTGTTTCACATTTAGCCTAATCTTCCGATTGAAAAGCAGTGTCTGGGGTTTATTTTTATTTATGACAGAAGGCCATTCTGCCGCACAGCTTGTGAGAGCAGGGAACACAGCCATCGTACTTCCCTGTTCTACAGGGAAGTTAGCGGCTGTGTCTGTGTCTGTGTCTGTGCGTGTGTGTGGACGGGCAGGGAAGCCCAGGACAGACTAGACAGGGGACCCTCCCAAGTGGACCCCATCCCAGCGCCAGAGACAAGGGCAAGCTCTTCATTTAACATGTTATTGAGCACCTACCAGGTGCCCAGAAATGACTCAGGGATTCTAAATATGTCACCACAGCTATATGGCTATTTTATTTAAATTTTCTTTAGCAGGGCAACTTGAAAAACATGACCCCCAGGACTCCCCTGGTGGTCCAGTGATTAAGACTCCGTGCTCCCAAGGCAGGGGGCACGGGTTCGATCCCTGGTCGGGGAACTAAGATCCTGCATGCCACGTGGCACGGCCAAAAAATGATAATAACCAAAATTTTTTTTAAAAGACCCCTTTCTTTCTGGACAGTTTCCCCAGTTGCATCACAGGTCACTGCAGGAGTACGGGAGCAGCCATCTGGGGTGAGCAGAATCGTGATCTCCCAAAGACGACCATGTCCCAATCCCCATAATCTGTGAATATGTTATGTAACGTTGCAAAAGGAGAGTAAGGCTGCAAGTGGAATTAAGGTTGTAAATCTGCTGACCTTAAAATAGGGAGATCATCCTGGATTATCTGGGTTGGCCTAATGTAATCACAAAAATCCTTAAATATGGAAGAGGGAAGCAGCGTGAAAAAGACTCGACCGGCCACCTCTGACTTTGAAGATGGAGAAAGAGGCCACAAGCCAAGGAATGCAGGTGGGCTCCGGAAGCTGATTCTCCCCAGAGCCTCCAGGAAGAAAACAGCCCTGCTGTCACCTTGACTTTAGCCCCATGAGATAGATGCATTTTGGACTCCTGATCTCCAGAACAGCAAAATGATTGGTACATTTGTGTGGTTTTAAGTCACATGTGTGGTTACTTGTTACAGCAGTAATAGAAAGCTGACATACCGTCTTTTAGAGCCACCACTGCCAGGCACTGCAAAGGCTGATGCCCCCCGCACACAAGCTCATATCTCCACTTCACAGATGAGGAAACAGAGGTTCGGAGAGGTGAAGTATCTTGCTCAAGGGGTCACTGCAGATCCAGCCTCCAATCTCAAGCCCAGCAGACCTCAGAACCTATGTCACTCATTGTGTTCAAAACTCTGGTCCAGGGGTCCTGGGGGGCAGGCATGAGCAGGCATCCTCCAAAGAGTTCAGCCCCCAGGAGGAAAGCTCCCTCCCTCCAAGAGCTGCTGGTGGACATGGGAAGCCACCCAGCTGCCTCGGTTTCCCCCTTCTTCTCCCCGAATACCCCTGGATCATCTCAAAAGAGCAACTGCCCAAAGGCTCCCCTCTCTGGTGTCCATTCAGGCAAGGGTGATGCAGGATTTCAAGTTTCGCTGGGCTGTGTCTCAGACCACCTTGGAATCTGTCCCTTTTTAGCAAGATCTCCTGACATCCAACCCCATGTGGGACCGTCCCCTACTGAGAGGCACGGACCTCCCAACACCCGGCAGGTGTGGAAAGCAGTCCCTTCCCCCTTCATCAATCCCACTCTGCCTCTGCTTCCCACGCCCCAGCTTGTTGTGGGAGAGCCGTGATCCCTTCTAGGTCCCTTGAGAGGTTTGAGGAGGAGGCAGATGAGGGAGGGTGAAGATGCACTCCCCCAGCTAGGAGAAGGATTTTTATCTCTTGTTTACCAATGTGCCCCAAATGTCCTGGACAGTATCTGACACAAGCTACATCCAGTAGAGAAGTTTGGGCAGGGAAAAGTCGAAGGGCTGGTTCTAAGCAGCCCAGTTTCTAAGCCCAGCCTGACCTGTCGTCAGCTGGGGCCATTTCTCACTTTCCCTTCTGCACCCCACTTCTACTCCGCAAGCCCCCCCCCATGAAGTATTCACTCCCACGCCGTCCAAAGAGTTCCTGCCCCAAACCTTCCCTACTTTCCACTGTCACCAAATCTGTTTCCTTTGTGCAAATCCCCATTCACTCTGAGTATCACCTCCAAGGTCAGCCTCCCTGTGCTATTCCTGGCTTTTTGGGGTGTATATACACATAGCCCCCAGGGCATGGCCTGGCCCCTGCCCTGCATGCTCACCTGTGCACCTGAAGGGCAGCAGTGTCTGCCCAGATCGAAGCTGCCTCATTCTGGGAATTCCCTGGTGGTCCAGTGGTTAGGATTCAGCTCTTTCCCTTCAGTGGCCCGGGTTCAATCCCTGGTTGGGGAACTAAGATCCTACAAGCCACTGCCTCACTCACTGCAGGAGTCTGGAGTTACAGGGGCCTGTGCTCCAATCCTGCCACCGCATCCCTGCCTTAATTGGGCAAATTACTGTCAGAGCCTCAGTTTCCTCATCTCTAAAGTAAGGATTGCACCTACTGTATAGCACAGGGAAATATACCGAATATCTTGTAATAACCTATAACAGAAAAGAATCTGAAAAAGAATATATATATATGATCCTACTGAAAACCCGAATGAACTTTTGGCCAGCCCAGTATGTGTGTATGTATAACTGAATCTTTGCTATAACCTTGAAATTAACACAACAGTGTAAGTTATCTATACTTCAATTTTTTAAATGGTTAAGTAAATAAATAAAGAGTGAGGATTGCACCTAAGGACTTCTCACGGGGCCTGATACCTAGTAAGTGCTGATTTTTGTCTGTCTTATTTTCCTACTAAATTATAAGCTCCTCAAGGACTAGATTCAGGCACAGAGAAAGATAAAATCATTGTTATTATTAGCTTCCATTTCTTGAGCACCCACCTTGCACCAGGTACGCGTCTCATCAATTTACACTAAGCCCGCAAGGTCGCAGCTACTATTTCACGAACAAACACTGAGACTCAAAGGATGGAGTAATTTCATTCCTAGGTCAGTTCCCAAGAGAAACGAGAGCACACAGCCACACACAAGCCAGTACACAAACGTCCACAGCAGCATGATTCAGAATAGCCAAAGAGTGTAAAAAACCCAGGCTGCTCACTGATGGATGAATGCATGAACTGTCGTGTGTCTGTATGATGGAATGCTATCTATTCAGCCTTAAGAAGGAATGATCCTCAAAAAATTAAAATAGAATCACCATATGATCCAGCAATTCCACCTCTGGGTATATACCCCAAAGAATTGAAAGCAGGGTCTCAAGAGCAGTGTTATTCACAACTGCCAAAAGGCGGAAGCATCCCACATGTCCACTAACAGAAGAAGGAAAAAATAAAATGTGGTCCATCCATACAATGGAACGTTATTCAGCCTTGAAAAGGAAGGAAGTTCTGACACACTACAATATGGATGGACCTTGAGAACATTATGCTAAGTAAAACAAGCCAGTCACATATTGTATTATCCCATTCATCAGAAAAGTACAGAACAGGCAAATCTATAGAGATGGAAAGTAGATTACTGATTACTATGGGCTTGGGGGAGGGGAATGGGAGTGGCTGCTTATGGGTAGGGGGTTTCTTTCTGGGGTGATGAAAATATGTAAGACTGGATAGTGGTGATATTTGCACAGTCTTATGAATATACTAAACCACTGAATTGTACACTCAAAAGGGGTGAATTTTATGTGAATTATATCTCGATTTTTAATAAATGAAATAACTTGCCCACAAGTACACAGTTAGTAAGGGGGAGAACCGAGATTGGAACCCAGATTCTGTCTCCAAGCCCGAGCTCCCTGGTTGCTCTGTGCTCTTGTATATCTGCAGACACAGCACAGAGGGCGCTGTGGACCAGACACCAAATAAATGCTGCTCTGACTGGCAAATGCTTAAGAAGTGAAGGACCAGGACCAGGCCCCTGGGTTCCCAGCGTGAAGACAGCCCTTGTTCCCGGCCTGTGACCCACCAAGCCCCCCTACCGAGGGTCTCCAGCGTGTTATTGCAAGTACTTAAAACTTTTCTCCTAGAATATGGGTCACAAGCCCTGTCTCCCCACCATCTTTTCTTCTCCAACTGATGAGAAAGAATCTTAATTAAGTGCCCCTTGGCTGCTGGTTTAATTCCATAAATATAAAATTGAGGCAAGCTAATAAAGCCATCAGTCATCCCAAATCCCAGCAGTTCTCTGAGGGCTTTTTTTTTTTAATAAATCCATCTTTAAGATGATAATGAATTAAGTCTTCTTTGGAATATCCGAGAAAGCTGTGGCCCAGTGAGGTGACACTGGGGAAAAAGGGACTTGTCACCCCTGCATGAAATCTCTCACAGGACCCCAGAGGGCACACACTTCCTCCCACCCCCTGTGAGGCCAGGCCTCCACCTCTCCACGGGGCCCCATCTCCTCAGCCTGTTCCTTCTTGCTTCTGCCCAGGGCGGCTGGGGGGCCGGGGTGGGGTGGGGTGTAGAGGGTGAGGGTGGAGGGGTGTGGGGAGATGGCGGGCTAGAAGTGCGCCCCCTCCTGGTCCCACTCTCTCACTTCATGGAAGTCAGAGGTATTTTGTGTGACTTTCCAGGAACACGTTGAGATGTCTCAGATGTCTCAGAGTATCCTGCCCTGCTCCTGAGCTGTACTCAGTCCCACCTGTCGGCACCTGTCCCACAGGTGTGGCCCGCCCAATCTTAGACTTGCCCTCAGGTGGAAAGGGGGGAGCTCAACGAACTCAGATGGTGACATTTTTCAGTTTTGTCCTAGACAGATTTCTCCTGACTCCGCCTGCATCTTTTTCCCTTGGTGATCCTACTGTGTGTCCTTTCGCTGTAATATACCTTAGTCGTAGGTACAACTCTATGCTGAGACCTGTGAGTCCTAGTGAATCACCAAATGTGGCAGCAGCCTCGGGAACCCCAGACACAGGGGAACCAAAGAGAAAGACGGGGACTAAGTGGAAATCCAATGAAAACTGTCTCCATTCAAAACAGGAATCAGTTTGTGCTATATTGATGGGTTACCTTGGCTACAAGTAATCTGAAAACTTAGAACCCCTTCAGCATAACAGTCATGGAAGACGGGAAGGGGCTGGCCTGGGTGAGGGTTGCAGTGCTGAATGGGATCCCGGATAGGCGTTGCAGGGAGTCAAACCCTCAGAGAACTGCCCAACATCCCAGGAGACAGGCACGGCCAAAGTCTGCTGGTGATGGGCCACCCAGAATGGTTAGGATAGGGGGGGCCCCAGGGCAGAAATCCTGCTCCTTGCCTGTAGTAAACTGGGCAGCTCCAGGCCCTGGGGTTCTGACCACACCCACCCTCTCCAGGCCTTCCCAGCTCATGTCACACCCTTTTCCAGGGCTGTAGATTCCAATCTGTCCCAAGGGAGGTCTTCCTGGTGACTTGTTTCCACATCCATCCCCCATCCTTCCTCCCCGTAATACATTTAGGCACCCATGATTCCTCCTGAGGGGGTCTACTGGGCCGTGCACTGTCCAAGGGGAAGACTCACCTCGCTTCTCACCTTGACCCACAATGCAGTTAGGGCATCAGGATTTGGCAGTGACCTTCAGAAGGTCTCCAACAATGAGAGTGGCCGGCAGGCATGACTGGGACACAGGGAGCAGAGCAGTGGCAACAGTATGACTCAGAGTCCCAGCAAGCGCCTTGGCCTGAGGGTGTTGGAAGCCATCCATCAGCTCCACACCAGCGCTCCTCCTGTTTCTCTCATCACAGAACAGATGACTCAGGACAGCCACATTCAAGGAAACAGGAGCCAAGCTTGGCTGCTCCTGCCCTGACCGGACACTGATTGATACTCTGACAACCTTGTAGAAATGGCATGCTGCAAAAGGGATGGAAGAGAAAGTGAACAGTGGGGTGACATTAATCTAAAAAGCTTCTACGTAAAGAAAAAGGAAAGCTTCTACGCAGCAAAGGAAACCATCAACCATCAAATAAATCAATAAATATTTTTAAAAATAGCATGAAAAGGCAACCTATGAGTTGGGAGAACATATCTGCAAACCCTGTATCCAATAAGGAGTTAATAACCAAAAAAAACCGAGAAATGCATACAACTTAATAGCTAAAAAAGGGACTTCCCTGGTGGTCCAGTGGCTAAAACTCTGCACTCGCAATGCAGGGGGCCAGGGTTCGGTCCCTTGTCAGGGAACTAGATCCAACATGCTGCAACTAAGATGCTGTGTGCTGCAACTAAGACCCGGCACAGCCTAAATAAATATTTTTAAAAATAGCAAAAAAAAAAAAAAACAACCCCAAATAACCCAATTTAAAAATGGGCAAAGGACCTAAATAGACATTTTCCCAAAGAAGACATACAAATGGCCAAGAGGTACATGAAAAGAAGCTCAACATCACTAATCATCAGGGAAATGAAAAACAAAACCACAATGAGATATCATCTCACACCTGTTAGAATGTCTAGCATCACAAAGGCAAGAGAGGGCTTCCCTGGTGGCGCAGTGGTTGAGAGTCCGCCTGCTAATGCAGGGGACGTGGGTTCGTGCCCCGGTCCGGGAAGATCCCACATGCCGCGGAGCGGCTAGGCCCGTGAGCCATGGCTGCTGAGCCTGCGCGTCCGGAGCCTGTGCTCCACAACGGGAGAGGCCACAACAGTGAGAGGCCTGCGTACCACAAAAAAAAAAAAAAAAGGCAAGAGATAGTGTTGGTGAGGATGTGGAGAAAGAGAGTTTTTGTGCACTGTTAGTGGGAATGTAAGCAGGTGCAGCCACTATGGGAAACAGTATGGAGGTTCCTTAAAAAACTAAAAATTTCCATGTGATTACCATATGATCCAGCAATCCCACTTTTGGGTATATACATGAAGGAAACGAAGTCACTGTCTTGAGGAATTATCTGTACTTCCATGTCCCTTGCAGCCTTATTTGCAATAGCCAAGGTATGGAAACAACCTAAGTGTCTATCGACAGATGAAGGATAAAGAAAAACTATATGGGGACTTCCCTGGTGGCGCAGTGGTTAAGAATCCCCCTGCCAATGCAGGGGACATGGGTTCAAGCCCTGGTCCAGGAAAATCCCACATGCTGCGGAGCAACTAAGCCCGTGTGCCACAGCTACTGAAACCCGCATGCCTAGAGCCCGTGCTCCACAACGAGAAGCCACCGCAATGAGAAGCCCGCGCACCGCAACAAAAAGTAGACCCTGCTCACCGCAACTAGAGATAGGCTGCACGCAGCAACAAAAACCCAACGCAAAAAAAAAAAAAAAAAGAAATGAGGTTTTTTCCTCTCCTGATAACCAGGAAAAATAAGGAAACGATGAATAGGCTGAGGAAACAGCATAAACAGGCCTGAAAGAGTTAAGCAATCTTGGTTATTCTTTAGTTGTTACTACTAAGAAACACTTGTAGCTAGACTTGTCCTTCACAAAGCTGATTGCGCTCTGACTCCATACAAATTACCCTTTGCACCTGGCACCTCTCTCCCCCTACACTCCCTTGTGGCACTCATCGTTTCAGAAAGAAGGTCACAGGCCGATAACTTCAGGAACACCAGACCCGGTTGATGAGCCACCTGATGCCAGCTTTGGCCATGAATTTACAGAAGAAAAGAAATGCAAGACCTTCACTACTTTTGATCCTTTATCACATGCCCCAGACTGCGAGCCCCACATATAAAATCTTCTCCAATTCCCCAAGGAGGGGGCACAGTTCTCGAGGTGTTAGCCTACCGTGTCTTCCCTTTGCCTGGCAAAGAAAATAAAAAGCCTCTCTATTTCTTATCTTCCAATTCTCTGTCTCCGTATTGTTATTCGGCATAGGTGCACAGGGAGCCAGATTTGGCAACAAGCTCAAGGGTGATACCAGGAGGCGGGAAGGATGCTCAGGTCCATGTCCTCATTAAGGAGGAGGGACGGGGCTTTCAGGCCTGGGCACCACTGGTAATGCTCGGCGGCCACTCACGGAGCTGCCTGGCTGCACCTTCTCCAGGGTGTCCCTGAGACATGGAGCCCAGAGGACAGAGCGCAGGCCGGGAGTCAGCAAGGGGAGGGGGCACCCTGTCCCACCTCTGGGCTGACTCCCTGGATGCTGTGCTGAGCGGCACTTTGCTGTCTTGCTTCTTCTTCTCGGTACAGGTTTCACTGGCGCTGGCCCACCTCCAAGGCCGGGCCTGAGCTCTTCTTCGGTGGGTCCGGGCCAGCGGGGTCCTTTCCACAGGGTCCGATCCACGGAAGCAGACATCTGTGCCAGGAAGGGTCTGAGCTGCTTCCCCACTCCGTGAGCTTGGGGTGAAGGTGGCGGCCCCAGCCTGAGGCAGGCCAAGCGGGGCCCCAGGATGCCGGGCCTGGGAGGGGCTCACAGGCCCAGTCTCTGCTGCTTCTCGTGGGTTCGTTCCCCTCACCCTGCAGATCCCCCTCGTGGGAAACAGCCTGGGTCGTCTGAAGGCCCCACCCCACTCGTGCTCCTGTTCCCAAAGAGAGAATAAGACACCGTGTGTTAGTTTGCTCAGGCTGCCACAACAAAGTACCGCAGACGGTGGGCTGAAACAACAGAAATGGGTTTCCTCACAGTTCTGGAGGCTGAAAGTCCAAGGTCGAGGTGTCAGGGGTCTGGTCTCTCCTGAGGCCTCTCTCCTTGCCTGCACATGCTGCCTTCTTGCTGGGTCCTCACAGGGTCTCCCCGAGCACACACATCCCTGGCGTCTCTCCATGTCCACACTTCCTCTTCCTGTGAGGGCACAGTCACACTGGATCTGGGCCCATCCTAATGGCCTCGTTTTAACTTAATCACCTCCTAAAGGCCCTGTCTCCAAACACAATCACAGCCTGAGGCTCTGGGGTTGAAGGGACACAATTCAGCCTGTAACATACAGTCTACAGGACCTATTCCTGGACACTATTTTTTTTTTTTTTTTTTGGCCTTGCTGCGCAGCTTGTGGGAATCTTAGTTCCCCGACCAGGGATTGAACCCAGGCCCTCAACAGTGAAAGCACTGAGTCCTAACCACTGGACCGCCAGGGAATTCCCTAGACACTCTCAAAACAGGAGGAAACAAAGGCAGAAGCCACCTCCTCACCGCAGCTGCCCGCCACTGCCTCCAAGAGACACAATCTCAGCTCGTCGCTATGACCCACCTCTGGGTTCAAATCCTGCACGATGGTAACGATCCAAATTATGTAAATTAAGTTTGGGGACAGGGACTTCCCCAGTGGCACAGTGATTAAGAATTCGCCTGCCAATGCAGGTGACACGGGTTCGATCCCTGGTCCAAGAAGATCCCACATCCCGCAGAGTAACTAAGCCCGTGCGCCACAACTACTGAGCCTGTGCTCTAGAGCCCACGAGCTGCAACTACTGAGCCCACGCCTGCGAGCCACAACTACTGAGCCCATGTGCCACAACTACTGAAGTCCGCACGCCTAGAGCCCGTGCTCTGCAACAAGAGAAGCCACCGCAATGAGAAGCCTGCACACCGCAACGAAGAGTAGCCCCCGCTCACGGCAGCTAGAGAAAGCCCATGCGTAGCAACAAAGACCCAACACAGCCCAAAAAATAAATAAATAAAATAAATAAATTTATTTAAAAAAAAAAAAAAAGACTCCGTGTTTCCAATGCAGGGGCTGCAGGTTCAATCCCTGGTCAGGGAACTAAGATCCCCGCGTGTGAGGAGGGGCAACCAAAAAAAAAAAAAAAAGGCAATAATAGGGAATTCCCTGGTGGTCCAGTGGTTGGGACTCTGTGCTTTCACTGCAGGGGACCTGCGTTCAATCCCTGGTCAGGGAACTAGGATCCTGCAAACCGTGCAGCGTGGCCAAGAAAAAGAAAGCAATGACATGTTAGCATAAATAACATTTTTTAATGAAAAAAACTCCAGTTTCCAATACAACACAATTTCTGCGCAAAGAAAGGCATCGTTTTACAATAGTGCAGCTCTCTTTAAGGTCTGGCGTACCCGAAGGCAGCTGGATTCTCATGTCTGTTTCTGCATTTGGTCAGCTTGTGTAAAGAAAAGTTCCTGGAGCTTTGTGAGGACCCCACTTTGAGAATGGGTGACTTAAATGAAGCCCCTGGTCCCTAGTCTCTGGTACAAACAGGAGCTCGATAAACGTGCACCCCCTTCCCTGGGCACAGGGCTGGGTGGCGCCCCTGGGTTCTCTGGGGACGCTGTCAGGCTTGTGCCATTGATCCTGTAGCTAATTCAGCAGCACGGGGGTGGCCTCGTACCAGGTCCTAGAGGCAATGGGAAGTGACAAGATTGGAAGGTGGTGATGAGACAGGATAGAATTGACCCAGAAAAGCAAACTTTGATGTGCTAAAAATATCCATCAGTTAGGCAACCCCCCGGCCCCGCCCCCCCACTGTCTCTCCAGATTCAAATCCAGGAAGTGCCAAATGCAAAACGCCAAGCCAGGATTGAGACCAAGCAATTAGACCATTTAAGACAAACTTTCAAAGCTCAGACCCCCAGACGTTTAAATCTCACAAAGAAAATGTGCATTCGGTGTACACAATGAGAGCAAATCAGTTTCCCTTTTTCGTTCCCTTCTCCGCCCCTGCTCAGAGGCAAGCGGTGGAAGAAAATAAGCATAATTGGGCACAGACAAGGCAAAAATAAATTTAGCAACAAAGGGAACATCTCTGGGGGAGGTGCAGAGCTGATGTGGCCGTGTAGAGGTGGGGAGCGATGGCCCCCAGGGCTCAGCAGGCTGAGGCCCTGGATGACAGGGGCTGGACAGAGAGACCACTCTCTGGGGGTCTTTGCTGAATCCACAGGGATCAGTGATGAGGGCAGCCCCCCAGGCTGGGGAGGACTTCTCTTCCATCCAAGATGGGTGGCTGTCCTCCCTGACTGAGCCCTCAAGGGGCTCTCAGGTTCTCTGCAGGAACAGAACTTGCAGGTGGCCGTTGGAAGAACATAGTCCAATCGCTGCCCAAAGACTGCTATTCAGCCTCGCCCTGGCTCAGAATCGACCTTTGTGCCTTTCTCTCAATCATGAGACGCCACCAAAGGTCAGGGACTAGACCCAATCAGATACTGTCCTTCACCCCTGACCTCTGCTGAATGACAAGCAACCTCCTGCTAAGAAGGTTGCATTCTCATCCATCCAAGGGTCCCAGCCTCCAACAGATGACATCCTGTAACTACACTGAGCTGCCACCGGGCAAGGCAGAAGCTTCCAGAGGGGCAGTTTGGAAGGCTCTCTCTTCAGCTGCCATAACAAAACGCCATAGACTTGGGGGCTTAAAGAACAGAAATTTAGGGCTTCCCTGGTGGCGCAGTGGTTCAGAGTCCACCTGCCGATGCAGGGGACACGGGTTCGTGTCCCGGTCCGGAAAGATCCCATATGTCGCGGAGCGGCTGGGCCCGTGAGCCATGGCCGCTGAGCCTGCGCGTCTGGAGCCTGTGCTCCGCAACGGGAGAGGCCACAGCAGTGAGAGGCCCGCGTACCGCAAAAAAAAAAAAAAAAGAACAGAAATTTATATTCTCACAGACCTGGAGGCTGGAAGTCCAAGATCAGGGTGCCAGCATGGTCGGGGTCTGGTGAGAGCTCCCTTCCTGGCTTGTAGACAGCCGCCTTCTTGCTGTGTCTTCACATGGTGGAGAGAGCGAGCTCTGATGTCTCTGCCTGTAAGAGCACCAATCCCATCATGAGGACTCCATCTACGTGACGTCATCTAACCCTAATTACCTCCCAAAGGCCCCCCTCTCCCGTTATCATCACACTGTGGGCTGCGGCTTCAACCTGTGAGTTTGGGGACAGGGATGTTCAGTCCGTAACACTCTGTAAGGCTCCTTCGCCACTGTCCCCCCACAAGGGACCAGGGAGGCTGCTTGGGGCCGCCAGCAGGGAGGGGGCTCCATCAATGCCCTGCATCCCTATAGCATCATCACTTACGAGGAGACACTCCTGGAATGAAATGCGAATCAGAGCAGCACTCTGTCCTTTCCATCTCTGTGAGCTACCCTCCCAACCTCGCCAACACATACACATTCTTCCACTCCCCACACTTGCCGCACAAAAGGAATGCCCCTCCACAGCAAGCCCACATAAACAGTCAGCATTCCATATCAGAAGAAAAGCTCTGGTTTTCTTGTTTTGTCGTGGGGGACGGGAGGAGAGAGGAGACGCCCAATACTTCACGTGACTGTGATACGTCTGTAATTCTGCCAACCTCTTGCATAGATGATTTAACCCTCATACCACCTTACGAAGTAGGTGGTATTATCCCCACTTTATAGACGGGAAAACTGAGGTCTGACAGCTGGGAAGTCGTGAGGCCAGGGTCCTGAAGGGTCTGTCCTGTCCCACATCCATGCACTTGCTAATACATCACACGCCCGGAAGAGCCAGGCGGAGTGGGGCTCCCCACAAAGGGCAGTAGATCTTGGGAGGAGGAAGAGATAAAAAAGCAGAAGTAGGACCTGGCCGAAGTTCCCGATCAAAAGTAGTCATTCCAGGGCCCCCTTTAGTTGAACGGAATGGGACCACATGCCCTGTAATTTCCTAGGATTCTAAGCTGCTTTAAAATATGTCCTTGTTCAGGAAAGGAAGAGAGTGTCCTGATTCCTGCTCACCCTCCCCCAGTTCTCTGCCCAGTGGCCTAAGGAGCTGGCCTGGCCCATTCGGTGGGGTGGTCCCCTCTAGCCAGAGCTGAGCCTTGCCGAGTCATTTCCACCACAAGTGGCAATGGAGAGAAACCACTGTCTAGGACCTTGATTTCTCCAGGGTAAGCACGATCCGGTGGCAGCATCAACGTGGGTCTGGCCGAGCTCCCCTAGAGGATGGAGTCTCCCCCTGCCCATTTTTCAGGCAGAGCCCCAATCTGCAAACCTACAACTGTTGACAAACAACTTTTCATGCTGACATTTGAGAGCTGGCATTTTCTTTTTCTTTTCTTTAATATTTATTTACTTATTTATTTGGCCGCACCGGGTCTTAGTTGCAGCATGTGGGATATAGTTCCCCGAATAGGGATTGAACCCGGGCCCCTTGCGTTGTGAGCTCAGAGTCTTAACCACTGGACCACCAGGGAAGTCCCTGGCATTTTCTTATATGTGCAGCTACCTGCTCTTATACACATCTGTAATTTGCGGATTTTAACTGGATTTTAACTTCTATCACAGACAGAAGCAAAGTGGTTTGCAAAGTGTACAATATGATAAAGTCAAATAAATTAATGGGCCACCGAGTGGGTCTCTCTCTTCCAGATAGCCAGGAAGAGCATGCTCCTGACCTATAAATCTGTGGGTGTTAATAGCTCCCACGGAACCAAAGTCACACTCCCCTGACACATATTCGTTCCCATAGGCTGTGAACTGGTAGGCGGCTCCGACGATGGCCCCATGATCCTCACCTCTGTGTCCCTGTGGAATCTTCTTTGCTGGAGCGTGGGCTGGACCGAAGGACCTGCTTCTAACAAGTAGAAAACACAAAAGCGATGGGATGTCCAAGATTAGGTTACACAAATTCTGTGGCTTCTGTCTTGCCTGCTCCTTTCTTGCCCTCTCTGGGGGAAGCTGCCCTGGAGGACTGCCGTCTTTGGAAAAAAAAAAGAAAGGAATGTGAGGCTGCCCACTGTGCATGGGGGGATCTTTCTAAAGCTTCCCCTGCAGACTTCCCCCATGAAGGCACTGCCCTTCTGGCGTTAAGGATTAACACCACACCTCTAGTGAGGCAGGCAACCAGCTTCTCCCCTACCATAAACCCCCAGGCTGGGACTTCCCTGGTGGTCCAGTGGTTAGGACTCTGAGCTTCCAATGCCCGGGGCCCGGGTTCGATCCCTGGCAGGGAAGTAAGATCCCGAAAGCCACGCAGCCTGGCCAAAAAAAACAAAAAAAAACCTAGGCTTGGAGCACGTTCCCCACCACCACCACCAAAACAGAGGCTCTGGTACCTCCGTAACAAGATCCAACGATGAAATGCTTTTCCCCATTTTAATTAATCCACGTAGAATTTCATCGGCAGAGCTGCGCCCTCTCTCCAGCCAGGAGACAGCAGGTGTGGAGCCTCGTTCCCCAGCGCTTGCCAGCCGGGCCCTTCCAGTTGCTGACGGAGATTCCCAGGAAGAAACCTCAGCCGTACTGAAAGGACGAGGCTGCGCTGAGCAAGACGTCCCAGGGCTTCAGAGACCCTGGGCCTCATCCCCCACCCCGTTGTCTCACCCTCGGAGCAGAGTTGGGAGAGAAGGGAAGCCCTCATCACCTTCCCCTGGAGGAGCCCCTATAGCCGCGGAAGTCACAGCGCGCCTGCCAACTGGTCCTGTTCAACCTCCACCATCCGATGGCCTCCACGGCCACCTGAGCCCCCAAGGCCCAGAGCAGAGGTGCCTCGCTCAAATTCAACAGGCAGCTAGTGAGGGGTTGAGCTGAGACCCACTCTCCACTGGTACAGACCCCTGGCTGGCCCACGTGTCCCCAGCTGGGAGCTGTTACAGAGCCAGCGGGAGGGTAAGGCTCCAACCCAGGAAACGTGGTAAAGAGATGGAGGATCCCACGGGCTCCATCCAGCAGCCACGGTCATGGTCACAGGAGCCCCTCCGGAGGCAGGCCCAGATTCAGAATGTGCAGAGCCCAGAGGGAGGCCCACGGTGTGAGACCTGGAACATGGACTGTCTTTATGGGCCATCCGGGAGCTGAGGAAAAATGGGATGAATGGAGTTCCAGGGACAGTGGTCTTAAGAAGAAGGGTCTTCAGTTTGTTTTGTGTTCAAGACTGGGAGTGGTTTACAAGGTGAGGAAAATGTGCTGGGGGTGGAGGGAGAGCCTGCAGATGTGAGAGAGAGGCCGTCAGACAGTCCACCTTTCAGAGAGTCCTGGGGGGGAAGGACAGCTCAGAAACACAGCTGCAGCTGCACCCCAAAGCACACTCACTCTCCGAACGGTGGCCCCCCCAAAATATTTGTCCACTTCCCGGATCCTGTGCGAGTGACCTTATTTGGAAAAAGACTCTATGCATATGTCATTAAACCAGGGGTCTCATGATAAGATTATCCTGAATTATCAGGTTGGGCTTAAATCCAATGACACCTGTCCTTATAAGGGAAAGGCAGGGGAATTCCCTGGCGGTGCAGCGGTTAGGACTCCGTGCTTTCACTGCCAAGGGTGTGGGTTCAATCCCTGGTCAGGGAACTAAGGTCCCACCAGCCTGCAGTGCAGCCAAAAAAAAAAAAGAGAGAGAGAGAGAGAGAGAAAGAGAGAGAGAAAGGCAGAGGGAGATTTGGGAGGCAGAGATTGAGTGATGTGGCCACAAGCCAAGAAGCACCTGGAGCCTCCGGAAGCTGGAGGAGGTGAGGAAGGACCTTTCCCTAGAGGCTCCGGAGGGAGCATGCTCTGCTGACACCTTGATTTTGATGTCTGCCTTCCAGAGCAGTGAGCAGATAAACTTGTGTCGTCTTATACCTACACACAATGGAATACGACTCAGCCACAAAGGGGAATGAAATGTTGTCATTTGCAACAACGTGGATGGACTTGGAGGGTATTATGGTAAGTGAAATAAGTCAGACAGAGAAAGACAAATACTGTATGATCTCATTTATATATGGAATCTAAAAATACAACAAACTAGTGAATATAACAAAAAAGAAACGACTCACAGGGACTTCCCTGGTGGCGCAGTGGTCAAGAATCCACCTGCCAATGCAGGGCACACGGGTTCGAGCCCTGGTTCGGGAAGATCCCACATGCCACGGAGCAACTAAGCCCATGCGCCACAACTACTGAGCCTGCGTTCTAGAGCTCGCGAGCCACAACTACTGAACCCGCGTGCCACAACTACTGAAGCCCACGTGCCTAGAGCCCGTGCTCCGCAACAAGAGAAGCCACCGCAATGAGGAGCCCACACACCGCAACAAAGAGCAGCCCCCACTTGCCGCAACTAGAGAAAGCCCACGCGCAGCAACGAAGACCCAACGCAGCCCAAAATAAAAATAAATAAAATAGGGCTTCCCTGGTGGTGCAGTGGTTGGGAGTCCCCCTGCCGATGCAGGGGACACGGGTTCGTGCCCCAGTTCGGGAGGATCCCACATGCCGCGGAGCGGCTGGGCCCGTGAGCCATGGCCGCTGAGCCTGCGCGTCTGGAGCCTGTGGTCCGTAACGGGAGAGGTCCGCGTACCGCAAAAAATAAATAAATAAATAAATAAGATAAATTTTAAAAATAGGTAGTCTATTTTCAGGAAATCAACAGAGAAGAGAGGACAAAGCAGGAGAAAACATCATTAGCCTTCTGAGACTCTTTTCAGCTAATGACATGTCACTGGGCCTCAGAGCATAAGCAGCCCGCCCAAGTGAAGGTGAGAGAAAAGGCACCCAGTCAGCCCCACTGGAGGTCAGCAGAGCAAACCTGGTGGGAAAGCTGGCTGAAGTCAGGGAGGAGACTGTATCCATGAGGTTTACCACGGCCCAAGGCAGAGGGGCCCAGAAGAGAAGTCCTGAAATGTAAATTATTCAAAAACACAGGATGGTTTAACTGAGAATCAAAAATGAGAGGCAGCCGCAACTAAGGAGCCCGCCTGCCACAACTAAAGACCCAGCACAACCTCATTAATTAATTAGTTAATTAATTAATTAAAAATAAGAGCCAGCCATCACACACCCTTGTTGAAATGGTCAGGGCTTGGGGAGGAGGTGTATTAATCTCCTAGGGCCGCCGTAATGAGTTACCCTAAACCGCGGGGTTTAAAACGACAGAAATTTCTTCTCTCCCAGTTCTGGAGTCTGGAAGTCTGAAATCAAGGTATCGGCAGAGTTGGTTCCTTTGGAGCCTCTGAGGGAGGAGCTCTCTCAGGCCTGTCTCCTAGTTTCTGGGAGTTTCTTGCACTCCTTCGGAGCCTCTGAGGGAGGAGCTCTCCCAGGCCTGTCTCCTAGTTTCTGGGAGTTTCTTGCACTCCTTGGTGTCCTTGGTTTGCAGCTGTATCACTCCAGTCTCCGCCTCCGTCTTCCCATCACCTTTCCTTCTGTGAGCCTCCATTCCGCCTCTCCTTTCTCTTATCAGGACACCAGCCATCGGATTCAGGGTCCATCCCAAATCCAGGAAGATCTCGAGATCCTCACCTTAATCACATCTGCAAAGACTCTATTTCCAAGTAAGGTCACATTCACAGCCCCCAGGGGTTAGGATATGGACAGGCATATCTTTTGGTGGGGACACTATTGAACCCACTACGGAAGGGTAACTAGCTCATCCCGAAAATAAAAACAGGGAAATTCATCTAAGTCCCGGTAAGGGCAGCAGATGTTAGACAGCAGCTGTGTGTTTCTGACAGCAAGTGTTGAGGGACGCTATGACAGGTGTCCCCTGGATGTGGGAGGGAGGGACAAATGACCCCTGGAGCCAGCCTAAGAGTTCCATACTGTGCTCACGGAGGAAGACACAGGGGACCACAGAGAGCACAGAGGGATGGGAAACGGCACTGCGTCCGCCCTCCTCTCCCCCACAGCTGTAACTGCTCCGCAATAAGGAAGTCCTGTGACAACGGGTTAGGGCCCCTCCTCTGTGCCGCCATTTGGCCCCTACCCTCCTCATGGCAACCTGCAGTGGTATTAAATGGCTCTAAGGCTATATATATATATATAATATATATATATCTATTCTACGGTACTTTCTTTTTTGGGGGGGCCATGTCACATGGCATGCAGGATCTTAGTTCCCCCACCAGGGATCGAACCCATGCCCCCTGCAGTGGAAGCGCAGAGTACTTTCCAGGAATTCTAGAGCTTGGTTAGAAATGAATTTATACATTGGTTTTAACTGTTACTTCACAGTTTTCCTGTTTGTGTTTTCTTCTTAAGTAAAGGGCAACGGGAACCAAATGAATCAGTCCTCCTGGGCCTTGTAAGTTCTGTTTTTAGGCAAAACCACTTTCAAAAGAGTAATATCTGTAAAGTGGTTTTGCCTAAAAACATAACATACAAGGTCCAGGAGGAGTGGACCTCATTTTCCACAAATTGAGTTCTCAGTGTCTTTCAAAGAGGAAATGAAAGATAGGGACAATTTATGAACTCGGGGGTTTAAATAGGAACGTGAGAATGTAGGCCACGGGACAAGGACAGACGTCTCCACGTCAGCCAGAGGAGAAAGGCACAAGTGTGGCAGTCAGAACAGTGCAGCAGAAGTTTCGTTTGAGGGGCCGAGTCCAGGTTTAAATTGCATCGGATGTTACTATGTCAGTTCCATTCCTCTTCCATCCCAGCCCTGGGCCTCAGCCACACGAAAAGGAGGCAACGACCTACAGGATGCATGCAGGCCGACCGCAAGAGCAGGACGCCCTCTGCAGGCACAAGAGGACAGAGCCCGATTTCCTGGACGTTTCTTTCCTGCAAGACTCCAAAACCAGCACAGTAATTCCTACTCACCCCCTGGCTAGAAAGAGGTGCATTCCAGCTGGAACTTGTTGATCTGACAAGCAGTGCAGGACTAGAGGGCCACAGGGCCGTGGCTGAAACTTCTGCCCAAGCATTTGGAATTCATCTGAAGCTCTAGCTAAGGATTGGTGGTATTTGACTGACCAGGACATGGAAACAAACAGAGGTGGACCTGGTCTAGCAGGGCCCCCATCCACGTGAGAATCAGTCTGTCCTGGCTAATAGAAATCCCAGAGGCCGTCATGTCCAAACCTTTCTTTTCAGATAAGCAAACTCAATTTGAGGGAGCCCATGGCCAACCTAAAGACCCACAGCAGGGACCAGAACCTGGGTTTCTCATTTGCCAACTTCCTCACCCACCCATAGGAGTGAGCAAAAATCCCAGGAGGACAGAAGGAAGTTCGGGAGGGGTCATTCACCCCGTGGTCTGGCATCTGAAGCTTTGCCTGGACTGGCTTGTTGGAGGGCCTGCTAGGACCTACACGCCAACTCCATCCTTTCCTAAGAAAGTTCTGTTGTATTATCTGGGCAAATCCTGTCTTATTCCTCATCTGTAGTTAACGGATTTGCCAAGCTCCCTAAACAACCCTGTGTAGGCTGGAAACTCTAGGAGGACCAAGCTCTGTGGCTTTTGCTCCCTAATGTGTGGTACTGGGTGCTTGGTACTCGCTGAATGTATCTCAGTCAGTGAGCATGACTTAAACATTCTCCATGCAGTTGGGAGGATTTTACACTGACCTGGCCGCACCCTCTCACCTGCTCTTCCTCATAACAAACAATATACGTTTAATAGACAACTGGCCAAAGTTATAAGTGCCGGGTGAAGCTACAGGGGAATCACACCGAGTATCTACTGAGCAAGCTGATCCCACGCAAAGTATTTCCCATGGTCTGCGATCTGCATCAAAAGGAAAACCGGGGCTTCCCTGGTGGCGCAGTGGTTGGGAGTCCGCCTGCCGATGCAGGGGACACGGGTTCGTGCCCCGGTCCGGGAGGATCCCACATGCCGCAGAGCGGCTGGGCCCGTGAGCCGTGGCCGCTGAGCCTGCGTGTCCGGAGCCTGTGCTCCGCAACGGGAGAGGCCACGGCAGTAAGAGGCCCGCGTACCGCAAAAAAAACAAACCAAAAAAAAAAAAAAAAAAAAAGGAAAACCGCAAAACTGCTCTGTGTGTTACTGTAGTGGTGGACACATGCCACTGCACATTCGTCCAAATCCACAGGAGGTACACCACCAAGAGCGAGCCCTGCTGTAAACCGTGGACTTTGGGGGATAATGACGTGTCAGCGTCGGTTCGTTAATTGTAACAAATGTCCCACTTTGGTGGGGATGCTGACAGTGAGGAAGGTTGTACGTGTGAAGAGGCAGAGGGTATATGGGAAATCTCTGTACTTCCCACTCAATTTTGCTGTCAACTAAAACTGCTCTACAAAATTAGGTCTATTAAAAAATCTTTTAAAAAATTTCTAAGTGAGACAATGAATTTAGTCAGTTTTTGCACAACCCGACTCCCACGGTAAATGGGAAAAAGACCCCCAAATTTGCACTGTTCAATCTGCATTTCACAGACACCCCCTGGGTGCTAACTCTCAAGAAGAGAGGTCCGCGGGGCTCCCAGTGGGACGCTGGCTGATGGATGTGCGTGACTGAGGTGCCACGGAGAGATGAGGGTTCAAGACGGACTTCCCGGGTCCAGGCCGGGTCTGCACTACTTCCCAGCTTGACTTCCAGCAGGCAATCATCCCAGCTGATGGGTTAGAGGTTGCCTCAATGCCCAGGCCATCAGTTCCCGTGAGCCCCCGCAGGAAAGAGGAGGACTTAACCTCATCGCAAAGTTTATGGCAGACACTGCTTCCAACTTCCCCTCGCCAGCAAACAGCACTGTGCCGTGGGAGTGCAGGAAACCAGGCACTGTTCCCCCTCTCTGGAGCCTTGTCTAACTGAGGAAGAACAACCAATGCCACTGCGCTCATTTCTTAGTCCCTTCAAACACCATACATTTATTATTTTACAGCCCTGGAGGTCAGAATTCCGAAACGGGTCTCACTGCGTGTCAACAGGGCTGAGACAGGCTGGGACCCGAGACCCTTGGCTGCATTGCTTACACCTGAACAAACGTCTCCACAACAACAGAATACAAAGAAACTACAAGGGGCTAAAAACAACTGCGGTGCATGTGCAGTTGGGGCAATTAGGAACAATAAGATACAAAAAGGTTGGGACTTCCCTGGTGGCGCAGTGGTTGGGAGTCAGCCTGCCAATGCAGGGGACGAGGGTTTGGGCCCTGGTCCGGGAAGATCCCACATACCGCGGAGCGGCTGGGCCCGTGCGCCACAACTACTGAGCCCGCGCGCCGAAACTACTGAAGCTTGAGTGCCTAGAGCCCGTGCTCCGCAACAAGAAAAGCCACCGCAATGAGAAGCCCGTGCACCACAATGAAGAGTAGCCCCCGCTCGCCGCAACTAGAGAAAGCCCGCGCGCAGCAACGAAGACCCAACGCAGCCAAAAATAAAAATAAATTAATTAATAAATAAATTTATTTTTTTAAAAAAAGATACAAAAAGGCCACAAACCCACTGCCATTTCTGAGGTGCCGGGAGCAAAAGCAGGATCCTGTGCATGACCCCTGCACACGGCACCACCAAGGGGGTGGACAGGCCACCTAAGCCCCCCTCCAGCCCGACCCACCGATCCACCCCTGCCCTCCCCCCATTTAAGGGAGCAGCTCACCCCCGCCCGCAGGAGCACGCAAGGGCACCTGTTACTTGTTTTCACTCTCTCGGGCTCCACAAGTCCCAGTAAAGCTTTGCCTGAATTCCTCGTCAGGTTTCTTATCAGTTTCTACTGATTAAAGAGTCCAAGGACCCGCGTCAGTAACGGGGCTGGTTCCTCCTGGAGGCTCTGGGGAGAGTCCATTTCCTTGCCTTTTCCAGTTTCTAGAGGCATGTGTTGGCTCGTGGCCCCTTCCTGCACCTTCAAGGCCAGCATCTTCAATCTCTTTCCCACCTCTGCTTCTGACATCACCTCTCCTTCCCTGTCTCTGACCCTCTCCTGCCTCCCGCTCGCAAGGACCCTGTGATTACACGGGAGCTACACAGAGCATCGGGGAATATCTCCCCTCTCAAGATCCTTAACTTCATTACAGCTGCAGAATCCCTTTTGCTGTGCGAGGTGACATTTTCACAAATTCGGGGGATTAGGATGGGGACGTCTTTGAGCGGCCATTTTTCTGTCTACCGCATCAACCACACCATGAAGTGGTCATTTATATGGAGCTGATTTTACTCCAAGAGGGCGATTTGACCCATTCTGAGAAGGCAGTCCCTTTCAATGCCTCAGAAGTCTTCAGACTCAGCTAAGTGTTGCCACCTCCTAGAATAGAGATTCTCTACAGGAGTGAGTGGGGACGATTCTGCCCCCTCGGGGACATGTGGCAATGTCTGGAGATTTTTTTTGTTGTTTGTTTTGGCTGCCCCGCACAGGATGGCATGGGGGATCTTAGTTCCCTGACCAGGGATCGAACCTTCACCCCCTGCAGTGGAAGCTCGGAGTCTTAACCACTGGACCGCCAGGGAAGTCCTGGAGATATTTTTGGTTGTCACAACTGGTGGAGGGGAGTGCTGCGGGCACCCTGGGGGTAGAGGCCACGGAAGCTCAACATTGTGTCATGCACAGGACACCCCACGAGAGAAATGACAGGGCCCAAATGTCAAAGGGGTCAGGGCGGGCTTCCCTGGTGGCGCAGTGGTTGAGAGTCCGCCTGCCGATGCAGGGGATGCGGGTTCGTGCCCCGGTCCGGGAGGATCCCACATGCCGCGGAGCGGCTGGGCCCGTGAGCCATGGCCGCTGAGCCTGCGTGTCCAGAGCCTGTGCTCCGCAGCGGGAGAGGCCACAACACTGAGAGGCCCGCGTACCAGGAAAAAAAAAAAAGGGGGGGGGGGTCAGGGCTAAGAAACCCACTCTAGAAATCTAAAAAAGGGTAAGGTCGAGAGCAAGCTGGGCCACAAAAGAGGGTACTAGGCAGAATAAAAGAGACACGCTTTCAGATCACCCAGGAGAGTGGAAACCATGGTGACAGGGACACACAGGGCCGAGGCCCCCAGCGACTCCGAGGCACTCCCTCCTCCCCCACCCGGAAGACAGTGAATCCCTATGACTCCCACCTCACAAATGGCGGGTCACTGAAGTCCTCCGCATTGCACAGACCCTGTTCCATTCTGTGATGTTTCCCAACACCTGTGACTCTGGTTTATTTGTCCAGTGCAGGCACTTGAAGGTACTTTTTTTTTTTTTTTTTGCGGTACGCGGGTCTCTCGCTGTTGTGGCCTCTCCCGTTGCAGAGCACGGGCTCCAGACGCTCAGGCTCAGCAGCCATGGCTCACGGGCCCAGCCGCTCCGCGGCATGTGGGATCTTCCCGGACCGGGGCACGAACCCGCATCCCCTGCATCGGCAGGCAGACTCTCAACCACTGCGCCACCAGGGAAGCCCTCCCTAT
This sequence comes from Globicephala melas, assembly GCF_963455315.2. Taxonomy (NCBI): domain Eukaryota; kingdom Metazoa; phylum Chordata; class Mammalia; order Artiodactyla; family Delphinidae; genus Globicephala; species Globicephala melas. The sequence continues at coordinate 29,047,638 of NC_083333.1, read as the reverse complement.
AGATTTTAAAGTCAACCTGTCCCCACACACACAAAAAAATCCAGCTGGGATTTTGTTAGAGATTGCATTGATTTTATAATCAATGAGGTGAGAACTGCCACCTTGACAATACTGAGTCTTCCAGTCCATGACCATGGAACTTCCCTCCATTTATTTAGAACTTTTATTTCTCTCAGCAACGCTTTGTACTTTCCAGCAAACAAAAATTGCATTTTTTGGTTAAATCTATTACTAAATATTTTATTCCTTTTGATGCTATTGTGAATGGAATTGTATTAATTGTATTTGCAGATTGCTCAGTACTAGTATATAGAAATACAATTGATTTCTGTATGTTGAGCTTGTGTCTTGCCACTTTGCTTAACCTGTTAGTTCTAGTAGGTTTGTGTGTGTATATTCTTGGAATTATTTACATACAAGATCATGTCATCTGTGATTGACAGTTTTATTTTTTATCGATCTGGATGACTTTTTTTTTTTGTCTTACTACAGAAGTGGCGAAAGTGTACGTTTTGCCTTTCTTTTGCTCCCGATCTGAGGGAAAGAACATTCATTTTTTCACCACTAAGCACGTTAGCTGTGGGCTTTTCCATAGATGCTCCTGTTACGTTGAAGAAGTTCTCTGTTCCTACTTTAATGAAAGGTGTTTATATTTTTATTTTCTCTTTTCTTTTCTTTTTTTTTTTTTTTTTTTTGCCTTACCACTTGGCTTGTGGGATCTTAATTCCCCGACCAGGGATCGAACCCGAGGTCCCTGCAGTGAAAGCAGAGAATCCTAACCACTGGACCACCAGGGAATTGTTTGTTTTCAATCATGAATGGTATTGGATTTTGTGAGGGGCTTTTTCTGTGACGTGAGTGATCATGTAGCTTTGTCCTTTATTCTATTAATATGATGCATTACTGCAGTATAATAAAATATATATATATATATATATATATACACACACACACACACACCTGGTCTTTGTCCTGGATTCCTGGCACAGAGCTCCTAAAATCCTTGGAATTTCCTGAGCACTAGGAGTGTCTTTATTCTTAATGAGTCCCTTTGGACCCTACCTGAGTTTATGCTAATGAGGTGATTCTTGGGGCCCCTAAATAGCTTCAGGATGGGGGCTGGTTGCCAGAGGGACCAAGCATGTAATTAGACAGTTAGAACTTCAGCCCCCGCTCCGGGAGGGGTGAGGAACTGGACATTGAATCAATCACTAATGCCAGTGATTTGATCAACTACGCTTACATAACTAAATCTTTTTTTTTTTTAATAAATTTATTTATTTATTTATTTTTGGCTGCGTTGGGTCTTCGTTGCTGCGCGCAGGCTGTTTCTAGTTGCGGCGAGCGGGGGCTGTTCTTCATCACTGTGTGCAGGCTTCTCATTGCAGTGGCTTCTCTTGTGGCACACAGGCTCTAGGCATGCGGGCTTCAGTAGTTGTGGCACGTGGGCTCAGTAGTTGTGGCTCGCGGGCTTAGTTGCTCCGCGGCATGTGGGATCTTCCCGGACCCGGGCTCGAACCCGTGTCCCCTGCATTGGCAGGCGGATTCTTAACCCCTGCACCACGAGGGAAGTCCTACATAACTAAATCTTGATAAAAACTCTTGAACAGGGTTCAGGGAGCTTCCATGGCAGTGAACACCTCAATGTGCTGGGAGAGTGGCATATTCAGATGGGACGCGGAAGCTCTGTGCCCCAGCCCACCTTGCCCGTGCATCTCTTCCATTCGGCTGTTCCTGAGTTGCATCCTTTATAATAAAGCTGCTAAAGTATGTATAGTGCTTTTCTGATTCTGTGAGTTGTTCTAGAGAATTATCAAATCTGAAGGAGGAATGTGGGAGCCCCTGAATTTGTGGTCAGCCAGTCAGAAGTGCCAGAGCCTTGGGGAGAGCCGAGACTTGTGGCTGTGGCAACAGAACTGAGGGCTGTCTCGTGAGACAGGCTTCAAATTAAGGGGTCTGTGCTAACTCTGGGTAATTAGTGCCAGAATTGAATTTACTTGTAGGACAACCAGTGGGTGTTGAAGAATAACTGGTGCTGGAAAATGACACAATTATATTAATTGATTTTTGGATGTTAAACCGTGAAAGGGGAATCAAAATTCAGTTGGTATTGCTAAGAGAGCACTCTTAAGTGGAGCCTGGAGACTATTAAGGAAGCGTGACTTATGCACGTCTCAGGCTGGATGGCATGTAACCTTTGACCTGATGGAGTCATCCAGAATGCCTGCCAGAAACTCAAAATACTTATCGGACACTTACCCTAAAATAACTCATGACAGCGTATCTACTAATTAGACCCCTACCCTGAAACAACTTGTGATTCCTTAAGGACAAATATTTTCTGACTCGGTCAGAGTGAATCACAGTTCTCGCCAGGCAACCTTTAACAACTTCATGGCTTTTTGTCTTCATAAGTCCCCGACTCCTTCTGTTCCCTGGAACACTCTTTCCGGATTGCCCGAATCTGTGTCTCCCGAACTGCAATTCTTTTTTTTTTTTTTAATAAATTTATTTATTTTATTTTTGGCTGCTTTGGGCCTTCATTGCTGCATGTGGGCTTTCTCTAGTTGTGGCGAGCAGGGGCTACTCTTTGTTGCGGTGCATGGGCTTCTCATCGCAGTGGCTTCTCTTGTTGCGGAGCACGGGCTCTAGGCTAATGGGCTTCAGTAGTTGTGGCTCGCAGGCTCTAGAGCGCAGGCTCAGTAGTTGTGGCACACGGGCTTAGTTGCTCCGCGGCATGTGGGATCTTCCCGGACCAGGGCTTGAACCCGTGTCCCCTGCATTAGCATGCGGATTCTTAACCACTGCGCCACCAGGAAAGCCCCCGAACTGCAATTCTTAAGACCCCTCCCCCAAATAAACTCTTTTTTTTTTTTTTTTTTTTGTGGTACACGGGCCTCTCACTGCTGTGGCCTCTCCCGTTGTGGAGCACAGGCTCTGGACGCGCAGGCTCAGCGGCCATGGCTCACCGGCCCAGCCGCTCCACGGCATGTGGGATTTTCCCGGACTGGGGCACGAACCCGTGTCCCCTGCATCGGCAGGCGGACTCTCAACCACTGCGCCACCGGGGAAGCCCTAAACTCTTTTCTTATTTGCAACCTCCTGCATAAGTTTTTGGATGACAAAACTGATCTTGCATTCCTGGGATAAATCCTGCTGGGTCACGGTGTACCATCCTTTTTATACGTCCGTTTTCTCTGGATTCAGTTTCCTAATATTTTGGCCTCTATGTTGACTGTGGTTTTCTTTTCTGTGATGTCTTTAACTTTGGTATCAGAGTCATACTGGCCTCATGGAATGAGTTGGAAAGTGTTTCTCTCCTTCTCTATTTTCTGAAAGAATTTGTGAAGGATAAGTATTATTTCTTCTTTAAATATTTGATAAAATTCACCAGTGAAGCCATTTGGGCCTGGATTTGTTTGTGGGGGGAGGGAAGATTTTAAATTACTAATTAAATTTTTTATTTGTTATAGGTCTTTCCAGGTTTCCTATTTCTTCTTGAGTCAGTTTCAGTGTCTTCCTAGAACAGTGTCTTCCTGTCATTTTCACCTGAGTAGTTTAATTCTCTTCCTTTTGAGGTTAACTTTCACTAATATGGAAGGTATTTAATATTGGAAGAGGCAATATTTCCTTATTTATGCTTGCTCACCACTAAATTTAAACTCATAATTCTCATTGGTCGTCGCAGAGCATGACCATACCCATCATCCTGTCATACATTTGAGGTGGGGATGGTATTTATACACGTACAAATGCAGGAGATTCTAAGTATGAGTACCTTCTGCTCTGATGCATAGAACACGTCTCAGCTTCTTTCACTGCAGCCAATCAGTCCGGTAGCATTCAGGGAAGCCTACAGACAGCTGTGCACTGCATTCATTGTTCTGCAGCCAGAAAACAAATCATGATGTCCCAGTAAGTGGCTTTTTCAAACAGGTTATTATGTGTGTGATTTTCTTTCTTAAAAAAAAGATTACTAGCAGCAACAATCCATTGCGAGCTGGCTATTACCCACAGGGGAGTGACCTGGCCAATATAAAGACCACAGCACAGAGGAGAAGGCTGTTTAATTGGAGAGAATTTCATAAAGACCATTTATGGCATTTATGGCATTATTAAGGCAATTCTTCCCTCTCTATGCCAGAATAAGTGATTTCTTACAGGACACATAAGCCAGCTTTTGAACTTTTTACCTCCCTTAAGGATATTACCTCAGTGCTTTGACTCCAAGAAAAGCCTTTTAGCCAGATATTTATTAAAAAGAGAAAACAAAACTTAAGGCTACAAGAGTGGCTAGAAAAGCAAGAAGGAAAGCAAGCAAATTCATGGAGGAAGATTTTGGTGATTTTTAAGCTTTGGACAGACAGGTTTGAGGTGGGATAAGTTTATACCAAAATTTAGGACACAGAGGTGTGGTTCTGTGCTCTAATTGGAAATGATGAAGACTTTTATATTCTGTATCTGTGTTCTAGGTTTTAAATATTCTCTGAGGTTCCTTCCATGTCCAAACCTTAAGATCTCAGGGCTGCCTGTCTGAATCTATTATGTTTTCATATTTTCAGAATCATAACAGAGCAATAATTATTTACTTGCTACCTACTTCCCAAGGGTCACCATGTAGCTCAGATCTATACTGGTTGTGATATAATAAGAAAATATAGGGCTTCCCTGGTGGTGCAGTGGTTAAGAATCTGCCTACCAATGCAGGGGACACGGGTTCGAGCCCTGGTCCAGGAAGATCCCACATGCCGCGGAGCAACTAAGTCCATGCATCACAACTACTGAGCCTGCGCTCTAGAGCCCACAAGCCACAACTACTGAGCCAGCATGCTGCAACTACTGAAGCCCATGCACCTAGAGTCCATGCTCTGCAACAGGAGAAGCCACTGCAATGAGAAGCCTGCGTACCAAAACGAAGAGCAGCCCCCGCTCACCACAACTAGAGGAAGCCTGTGGGCAGCAACAAAGACCCAACGCAGCCATAAATAAATAAATAAATAAATTTATTTTTAAAAAATGTTTAGGCTTCATCTGGTAGGAAATTAGGAACCACCAACATTTTCTAAACTAAGACAATTAATGAAAATTACACCACCTCTTATCTTAGATCTATTCTCAACCATCATGAAAGAAGTAGTTGAGTAGTTCATCAGATAGGATTTTTAAAAATTAATCTCTCCCTGTATTAATTTTCTATGGCTGCTGTAGCGAATTGCCACAAACTTAGTGGCTTAAAACAGCATAAATCTATTATAGTTCTAGAGGTCGAAATCCACAACGGGTCTCACTGGGCTAAAATCAAGGTGTCCACAGGTCAGCACTCCTTCTGGGGACCCTAGGGGACAATCTGTTTCCTTGCCTCCCCAATTTTGCTGCTTGGAGAGACACCGCTTTAGGAGAGATCCCCAGTGTTCTCCTTACTTGCTGCAAGTAGTAAGAAATCCTTCCTTCTCCTGCTCTTTGGTTTGGTTGTTTCTTTTGGCTCAACACCCACCAAGAGGCAAACAAAAGGGCATAGAACAGTGTAGTTAAGGGAATTCCCTGGTGGTCCAGTGGTTAGGACTCTGTGCTCTCAATGCCGAGGGCCTGGGTTCGATTCCTGGTTGGGGACCTATATAAGATCCCACAAGCCACGCAGCACCGCCATAAACAAAACAAAACAAAACAAAACAGTGTAGTTAAATTAAGCACTCAGTATAGATACGGTACAGTTAAGCACTCACTACAGATTAGTGAAGTCTGTAAACAAAGGAAATTAGCCTTGGAGAATCAGGCCTTGGAGGGCTTGGTGGCACTGGCCCATCTAGCATATTAAGTATTTAACATGAACAGACACAAATAATCATGCCCTGGGGCTTCCCAGGTGGTGCACTGGTTAAGAATCTGCCTGCCAAGGCAAAGGACACGGGTTCGAGCCCTGGTCTGGGAAGATCCCACATGCGGTGGAGCAACTAAGCCCGTGCGTCACAACTACTGAGCCTGCGCTCTAGAGCCCGCAAGCCACAACTACTGAACCTGCGTGCTGCAACTACTGAAGCCTGCGCGCCTAGAGCCCGTGCTCCACAACAAGAGAAACCACCGCAACGAGAAGCCCACGCACCGCAACGAAGAGTAGCCCCCGCTCGCTGCAACTAGAGAAAGCCCGCATGCAGCAACGTAGACCCAACACAGCCAAAAAATAAAATAAATACATAAAGATATAGAAAAAAAAATAAAAATAATAATAATCATGCCCTGTATTGGGCTCTTCACTTTTTTGCTAGTTTCAATGATTACGCTGATCCAGAAAGGAGTAAGATGATAGAGCTGATCTCTCAGGAAGGAAAACTGACTGTATACCAAACACAATCTACCTTATCCTGCAAAATTATGGGACAGGCCAAAAAAAATGGACAAAGAGTGTGGCCATCAAGCCATCAGCCACGGCAGACATCCCATGGCGCAGGGGAACTGAGGGGAACTCAGGATGGAGATAAACAGGATACTGGCCCAGATAGTTAAGGTGCACATCAAAGGAAAAGTTGCAGTAAGCCCCAGACTCTTGCATCTTCCCAGACATAGAAAAGTGCTAAATTCATTAACTTGAGACATCTGGTTTTCTTTAATTAACAGTAATCTTTGGATGTTCTGACTACCTGCGTTTTTTTGCAAAAACTCCTCTGTATCCTGGCTCCTCCCTGACCTCTTCAGAACCATCCCTCAGTTCTATCTGAGAGGCTGCATCCCAGGCTTAAGACCTGAGTAAGTCCACCAAATAAAACATAATTCTCAACTTTTAGGTTGTACATTTTTTTTTCAGTCAACACTAAGTCAAAGTGAAATGGAGCGGGACCCTGCAGGGCCCTTCTGGGTACAAAGGCCTTTCTGTGTCCCCCGTTTCTTATTTGTAGAAAAAGGCTTTAGTCTCCTGGGCCTTTCCGGAGTTCCAAAGAGCAGATTCAAGCATCTACTAATTAGGGAAGTGAGGAAATGCAGGAATAAAGGAAAAGCAGTCATGAAACAATAGCTCAGGGGTTTCCCTGGTGGCGCAGTGGTTAAGAATCTGCCTGCCAATGCAGGGCACACAGGTTCGAGCCCTGGTTCTGGAAGATCCCACATGCCGCGGAGCAACTAAGCCCGTGTGCCACAACTACTGAGCCTGCACTCTAGAGCCCGCAAGCCACAACTACTGAAGCCCGCAGGCCACAGTTACTGAAGCCTGCGGCCTAGAGCCCGTGCTCCACAACAAGAGAAGCCACCGCAATGAGAAGTCCACACACCACAATGAAGAGTAGCCCCCGCTCGCTGCAACTAGAGAAAGCCCACACGCAGCAATGAAGACCCAATGCAGCCAAAAATGAAAGAATGAATGAATGAATGAATGAATTTAAAAGATAAATAAAGTTCTGGACACAAAACAAATCATTTCCTGCAGAGTCGGGCACACACAGCATAGTTATAGGTGCAACCAGCTGCAGGAGCAGACCCACTTGCAGGAGACCCAGCCCAGACCCCCAGCGTGGCTCTCTCTGTCAGCAGCATCTATCCAACAGTCCCCTTACCCAGCACAACACACTGACTGAAAAGATTTACTGGCTCCTCTCTTATTTGAATGGTTGTAACCACACAAAATCAGAGGAAAAAAAAAAATCTGCTTTTTCCCTCCCAGTGTCTGTGAGATGAGTCATCCAAAGACTCTGCTTTTCAGTTCACGTGACAGTTATCCCAAAAGATCCCTTTTAAAATGTAAAATAGAATGAAACCAATTTTAAAAAGAAGTCAAACAGGCTTAGAATATAAACAAAGAAGATTGAAGAACTGGGAATATCTGACAATGTTTTAAGTAAGAAAAGAGAAAAGGAAGACCAATGAATTGAAATGAAGTCAAAAAAGAAATGCCCAAATGAGCCTCTTTTGGATGTGACGTCTCTAAAATGGCAATCAGGTTTTCCTTTAAATTACCCATCTCAGTTCACACAGAATTAGGGCAGAACTACTCGCGATAAAAACATCAAACCTTCCAGATTTAATAGCAGTTCAGAAAACCAACAGTCACAACCAGATGCACCAGGGAAGAGCTGATGGCATATTCAGACCATTTGTACACAAAGTTGAAAATAGTCTCAAGTTTGAAAGCCACTACGAAACGTAGTTTCTTGGCTTTTACCAGGTTAACAAAAATATACTTCGTAATGTACTTAGTAATTAAAATTTAGTATATTATGGATCAACAAAAAGAAATCACACTCAAGAGAGTGACAAGATAAGCCATGGGCTGGGAGAAAATATTTGCAAAAGGTACATCTGATAAAGGACTGTTATCCAAAATATAAAAAGAATAAGGAATTTAATAGACACCTCACCAATGAAGGTATACAGATGGCAAATAAGCACATAAAAAGATACTCCACATCATATGTCATCAAGGAAATGCAACTGTGAAATAAAATTTATATTTTATGGCAAGACAAGGAAAATTTAAACACAAAAAAATTTCCTCTGCCCTTGGGCCTCCTCTCTCCCCACTACTTTGCATTGTGTATCTGCATTAGGCATCGAGCAAACCTCCCCCAGCAGCAGAAATACCTGCTCAATAAAAAAAAAAAGCAGCATTCTCCTAGCATCAACAAGGCAATTCCTTAAAAGATAACATTCCGTCTTTATCTTGTAAGAGGCCACAGGACCCACCGCCATGATGACGCTCAGATCTGGATTGTGTAAACTGTCAACAATACGTCATTAAATGTACAGCTGTCTTGTCTCAAAAAACTCATATACCTGTGCCTTGACTTCTAACAGGCAATTTTTCTCAGAGCTTTCTGAGATGCTCTTCCCGGGTTTTATAAAATCTTCAAATTTGGCTTGAATAAAATTTTCCATTTTCTTTCTTAGATTGACTAATTTTTTGTTGACATAACTTAAAACAATGAGATACCAATACACACCTATTAAAATGACCCGAATCTGGAACACTGACAACACCAAATGCTGGCTAGGACGCGGAGAAGAGGAGCTCTCTCATTCATTGCTGGCGGGAAGGCAAATGGCAGGGCTGCTGTGGAAGATGGTTTGGCAGCTTCTTGCAAAACTAAGCATACTCTTACCATACGATGCAGCAATTGTGCTCTTTGGTAATTATCCGAGGGAGATGAAACTTATGTCCACACAAAACCTTGCACACAGATGTTTATAGCACCTTTATTCATAATTGTCAAAACCTGGAGGCAACCAAGATGTCCTTCAACTGGTGAATGGATAAACTGTGTACATCCTGTTAAAAGGTAAACTAAGGCATATTAACATTTTTAAACGTTTGGGCAAACATCGATTCGAATCAGGCAGCATCCAATCTAGCAGATAGAAAGGAGGTCTGAGGAGCTGTACAAAATGAAAGACTTGGGAATTCCCTGGTGGTCCAGTGGTTAGGACTAGGCACTTTCACTGCTGAGGGTTCAGGTTCAATCCCTGGTTGGGGAACTAAGATCCCACAAGCCATGTGGCATGGCCAAAAAAAGTCTGCTTTTAAAAAATTCAATAAAATAAAAAGTTTCTAAAGAAACAAACAAAAAAATAAATCACACAAAATTTCAAGAGTCAGACTATTTCCACGGACATTTCCTTATTTCTTTTTTTTAATTTTTTTTAATTTTTTATTATTTTTTTCATTTCCTTATTTCTTAAGAAAATATAGACAATTCTTTTCTTAAGAAGTATAAGTTGTTTAACTGTGCTTTACTTGCTGGAAACCAAACCAAAAGAAGCCAACCAAACAAGCCAAAGTAGTTACGTTAATAAGACATTTTGACTAATTATGTAATGAGACATTACATTTTAATGAGACATTAACTTTTCAAATCTAATTATCTTTTTTAATTAAAATATTTTTTTGAAGTATAGTTGATTTACAATGTTGTATTTTTTTAAAATTTATTTAGTTTTGGCTGCGTTGGGTCTTCATTGCTGCGCACGGGCTTTCTCTAGTTGCGGCGAGCAGGGTCTAGTCTTCATTGCGGTGCGTGGGCTTCTCATTGTGGTGGCTTCTCTTGTTGCAGAGCACGGGCTCTAGGTGCGCGGGCTTCAGTAGTTGTGGCACACGGGCTCAGTAGTTGTAGCTCACAGGCTCTAAAGCGTAGGCTCAGTAGTTGTGGCGCACAGGTGCTCCAAGACATGTGGGATCTTCCCAGACCAGGGCTCAAACCCGTGTCCCCTGCATTGGCAGGTGGATTCTTAACCATTGCGCCACAAGGGAAGTCCCTACAATGTTATGTTAGTTTCTGGTGTACAGCGAAGTGATTCAGTTATACATGTATACATTCTTTTTTATATTCTTTTCCATTGTGGTTTATTACAAGATATTGCATATAGTTCCCTATGCTATACAGTAGGACCTTGTTGTGGCTGGTGCAGCTTGCAGGATCTTGGTTCCCCAACCAGGGATCGAACCTGGTCCCCTGCAGTGAAACTGCCAAGTCCTAACCACTGGACCACCAGGGAATTCCCATGTTTATCTATCTTATATATAGTAATTTGTATCTGCTAATCCCAAACTCCTAATTTATCCCTCCCCCACCCCCTTTCCCCTTTGGTAACCATAAATTTGTTTTCTATGTCTGTGAGTCTGTTTCTGGTTTGTAAATAAGTTCACTTGTGTCATATATATATATTTTTTAATTATTTATTTTTGGCTGCGTTGGGTCTTCGTTGTTGCATGCGGGCTTTCTCTAGTTGCAGCGAGCGGGGGTTACTCTTTATTGTCGTCCGTGGGCTTCTCATTGCGGTGGCTTCTCTTGTTGCAGAGCACGGGCTCTAGGCACACGGGCTTCAGTAGTTGTGGCTCGTGGGCTCAGTAGTTGTGGCTCGTGGGCTCAGCAGTTGTGGCTCGTGGGCTCTAGAGTATAGGCTCAGGAATTGCGGCACACGGGCTTTGCTGCTCCGCGGCATGTGGGATCTTCCCAGACCAGGGTTCGAACCCTTGTCCCCTGCATTGGCAGACGGATTCTTAACCACTGCGCCACCAGGGAAGTCCTTTGTGTCATATTTTAGATTCCACATATAAGTGATATCATATGGTATTTGTCTTTCTCTGACTTACTTCACTTAGTATGATAATCTCTAGGTCCATCTATGTTGCTGCAAATGGCTTTATTTCATTCTTTTTTATGGCTGAGTAGTAATCCACTGTGTGTGTGTGTGTGTGTGTGTGTGTGTGTGTGTGTGTGTCTTTATATATATATATATACCATATCTTCTTTACCCAGTCATCTGTTGATGGACATTTAGGTTGCTTCCATGTCTTAGCTATAGTAAGTAGTGCGGCTATGAACACTGGGGTGCATGTAATCTTTTCGAATTAAAGTTTTCTCCAGATATATGCCCAGGAGTGGGATTGCTAGATCATACAGCAACTCTATTTTTAGTTTTTTTTAAGGAAACTCCATACTGTTCTCCATAGTGGCTGCACCAATTTACACTCCCACCAACAGTGTAGGAGGGTTTCCTTTTCTCCAGGCCCTCTCCAGCTTTTTTTATCAAATCCGTCTCCTAATCAATAGCCATAATCCATATTCATAATAATTTCACTGCTGATTATAAAACAAAGGCTCACAGTATCACATTTATCCCCTTATATGGCTGGAATTTTATCCAATCTTCCCAAGACTTCTATTTTCTTGAAATACCAAAAGTAACAGAAGTGGGGGACTTCCCTGGTGGCGCAGTGGTTAAGACTCCACGCTCCCCACGCAGGGGGCCCGGGTTCAATCCCTGGTCAGGGAACTAGATCCTACATGCATGCCGCAACTAAAGAGTTCACATGCCACGACTAAGGAGCCCTCCTGCCACAACTAAGATCCAGAGCAACCAAATAATTAAATAAGTATTTATTTTTTAAAAAAGTAACAGAAGTGGACACTTAGGCCATATTGTAAAGAATGTTTGCTTTCAATTAGTCTCTCAATTTGAGAAAATAAGGATATACACATATTCTATTTAGATGACTTAATTCACCTAAAATTTCATAAAATTCGTTCCAAGAACAGCAATGACAGTTTCTAGAATCACTTGCTATCCTGGTCTTTGACACTGGTGCAGGAGTCACACCTAACAACAGGGGTTTCGGAAATACCATCATCCTTGAGAGCAATTCTAAGATTCCCTGATACAAAGCACCCCAGGGAAGCCTCAGAATGGGCGAAACTGGAGATTCCCATCTGTGAAAGTCACATACATCTAGCTCACAAGAACAAGCCAGAACAATTCCAAGGATTGTGGCCCTGAAGGAAAAGCCTGACAACGATAAACCCAGGGCTAGTTCACTTCAAGGCCTTTCCCTCTATAGGATTTTCTGTGTCATTGGTGATGCAGAAGAAATATTCTAACCTTGTTTGTAAGATGCTCCTTTAACACTGCCTTGGCCTTGTGCATGAAAGGGTAAATACAGCAGGCAGGGTTGATCATCGGTTCTAGCCAACAGTTAACGGGGGCAAGAGTATGTCACTGTGTCTAGACTGTGCAAAAAAATGCGGTTTGTGCTGAATAATTGCCTGCTTTCTCTATGCAAGTCTAGAATCTTGGTAAATGCCAGGCAGAGGGTGCCTGCCACCAGCCCCTGTAAAACCCTTGGGTGCTGTGTCTTTAGTGGGCTTTCCTGGATAGAAACATCCCACACGTGCTGCTGCATCTTCAGTGCTGGGGGAAGAGGAAGCTCTAGGTGACCCCTCAGGGAAGGGAGGGAGCATAAGGTAGCCTTGCACCTGGATTCCTCTAGACTCCCCCGGGTCTTTGTCCCTGATGACCTGGTTGTATATCCTCACCATGTCACTGTAGTGAACCCTAGCTGGGAGTACCCTGATTCCTGCTAGCAAATCTTTCAATTTAGGAGAAGTCCTGGGGTCCCCTGAGACATACCATGCAGCGCCACAAAATTTTATTGTTATTTTTAAGTGGTAAAATACATGAAAATTTTATCTATAAAATTTACCACCTTAACCATTTTTAAGTGTACGGTTCAGTGGCATTAAGTACGTTTACATTGTTGTGCGACCATCACCACCATCTCCAGAACTTTCATCCTCCAAAACTGACACTCTACTCCCACTAAACAATACCTCTGTTTCCCCCCAGCCCCCCAGGCCCTGGCAACCACCATTCTACTTTCTGTCTCTATGAGTTTGGCTCTTCTAGGGATCTCACATAAGTGAAATCATACAGTATTTGTCCTTTTGTGACGGGCTGATTTCACTTAGCATAATGTCCTCAAGGCTCATCCACGTTGTAGTGTTATCGAACCAAGTCCAGCCAAACAATACCAAAACGCTGGAGTTTGGAGCAGAGAAAGGAGACGGGTGAATCATGCCTTAAAACACTCCCAACTTGGGAGTTCCCTGGCAGTCCAGTGGTTAGGACTCGGCGCTTTCACTGCGGTGGCCCAGGTTGGATCCCTGGTCAAGGAACTAAGATGCTGCAAGCCGTGTGGGGCGGGCAAAAACAAACAAACAAAGAAAACCACCACCCCAACTCCCAAAAAGCTTTCAGCAAAGCCCTTTTACAGGAAAGGTGAGGGAGGGGCGTGGTTAGTTGTTGCAGACTTCTTGGTGTCAGATCCTTTGTTCCTGAGGCCAGGGCATGGTCAGATCACAGGTTCCTGTAACCCTCCACCAAAACAAATGTTATTCTCTGTTCTGACGAGAAAGGGCAAGGTCCCAAGGCTCAACTTTCACCCTCTGAGATCCAGGCCCTGGCTAAAAGTAGGGGGTCCCTGCACAGGCCGGTCACCCTGCTTGGGAGCGTTCGTCCAGCACCCCAGTCTGGGTCCTCCCGCCAGTGCCCAGGCCCGGCTGAGAAGGCAAATCTGGTAGTGCCCTCGGGACCAGGTCCCCAGACCCTGCCCAGCCGTCATCACTGAGGGAGCCAGGGGCCCAGGACCAGCCGGACTCAGGCTTCTCATTTAAACTGGAGGGGATCCGTTGTATAGGATCGATAGGAATACATGTTGTAGCAAATACCCATCAGGTGAAGTCCCAGGTCACAAACAATTGCCCTTGAGAATAGCCCCAGCCACAGAAGTGGACCTGAAGTAATGATGTGCAGTGTCCTTGCAACTGAACCCTGACCTCTGGCCACCTCCTAGCGGGAGACAACGGATCTAAGCTGGACCAATTTTTGAAACTTGAACTGAGAGACTGAAGCTGGTTGAAGCTGTTACCTTTTTTTTTTTCTGGTGCGGCTTGCGGGATCTCAGTTCCCCAACCAGAGATCCAACCTGGGCCACTGCAGTGAAAGCGCCAAGTCCTAACCACTGGACCACCAGGGAATTCCCTGAAGCTGTTACCTTAATGGCAATGTCCACATACTCCAGGTGCTGAGGCCTCCATGGTCTGTGACCCATGGAGACTGCCGCCGCCATCAGGTTGCCGAGGGAGGGATGGGGAGAGGTTAGCTGCTGCTTCAAGGCCTGGTCCCAGCCAGCGGGCAGCCGAGGGGAGGGCTCTGGAGCTCTGTGGGACACAGCCCTCAGCCCGTCCTCAGGCCCCCACCTCACCCGCCCATCCCAAGGCCGGAGGGCCCCAGGGAGAAGGCCTCCATCAGCTCTCATTGTACTCTCCACTCGAGGACCCCAACGAGGCTGACTGAGCGGGACCTCTAACCCTGGTCTCGCACTCAGGGTCTCGCGTTAACTGCCGCGTGCTAAGCGTGCGGCGGCTCTGCCCCCATTAAATAGCATGCAGGATACTATTGTATGTATGGACCACACCTTGATTACCCATTCATCCACTGATGGACACTTGGGCCGTTGTGAATAATGCTGCTACCAGCAAGATTGTACAAATCTCTCTTCAAGTCCCTGCTTTCATTCTTTGGGGTACACACCCAAACATGGAATTGATGGATCATATGGTGATTCTAGTGTTAGCTTTTTTTTTCCATAAAGGCTGCACCATTTTATCTTCCTACCTCCCAAGGATTCCAATTTCTCTATATCCTCACCAACACTTTTTTTTCTGTTTCATTGGCAACTTTTCTGTATTCTGAGAACTTAAAAATTTCCAAGGGATTTTTCTGTATTAAATCAACAACCAACCAACCAGCCAAAACTCCCAGAGGAAAGAAACCCTCGGGATAAAGAGCCAAAGCCTAAGTTCTGAGGTTTCCAAGCCTTTGGGTATGGGAAGAAAATAGGGCGTGGGAGGGGAACCTCTTCACAGAGAGAAAAGAGCGGCACACCCATATTTACACACACACACACCCATGTGAGACAAAGCGAAGACTTTTACTTACCTAGAGGCATGAAGATAGATTATTTGACAGAGTCCATAAGATGAGCATAAAAATTAAACTCTTTATTTCATCATATTCCATTTTAAACTCAAATAATGATACAAATTTAAAAGATGAGCTTACTGTTACCAGTCAAATAAAGAGCTCACCAAGGTCAACACTATTTATAGGCACAAAAACTGAGTAAAAAACAAAACCAAACCCTCAAAACACAAAATGTGAGTACAGAACTTAACGTGAATACCATCACACACAGCAATGGGAGGGAGGCAGCCCAGAAGTTGTGTTTCTGACCCACTTACCTCACTCCGTTTCATTTCCCTTTTGACAAGTTACCAGGAATCCTAGCAGTGGAGATGAGAGGCTACAGCTGCCTTGGGTGGAGGCGCTCAGCGGCATTAACAGAGGCTATTTAACCTCTGCCGCCTAGTTTTGCAGATCCATCGGGGGCAAAGGGAGCCCGAGCCTGGGAGAATGAGCGACACGGGAGTGCAGGACCCAGTTCCCAGCTGACACGTGAGACAGGCAGCCTTGTGAGACGGTGCTGGGGATCCACTACTGGTCCTACTCACTCCCTGGTGTAACCCCCGCCCCCTCCCTTGAGTGTGGCCAGGAACTAGTGACTTGCATCTAGCAAAGAGAATACAGCAGAAGTGAGGAGATGTCACTTTCAAGATTAAGTTATAAAAGATGGTGACTTCTGGCCTGCTGGCACCTGCCTTTGGCTTTCCCACTTGCTTTCTTTGTTGAGGACAGCTGCCTGAGGACAACCGTGAGAAACTAAGACCCTTAGTCCAACAGGCTGCGAGGAACTGCCTCCTGTCCAGGACCACACGAGTGAGCTGAGAAGCAGGTCCTCCCCCCGGGGGGCACCCGGCCAACACCCTCGTAACAGACCCTGAGCTGGAGGACTTGGCTCAGCCACGCCCAGATTCCAGACCCACAGAAACTGTGAGAAAATACATAGGCGCTGTTTTAAGTGGCTAAGTTCTGGGGTGATGTGTCATATGGTGGTGATAGAAAACTAACACAACTGGGTAAACAATGATGTGCTTAAGGAGATAATAAAATCATTTGTTATTAATTCTGAAATAGCATTTACAAATTATTTATATAAAATCAACTAACAACTGAGTTTATCTCAACTTCAAGAAAGAAAACCAAAACTTTACAACTTGGGACAAAAGAGTTTAGTGTTGCATACAAATGAAACTTCTCTAAGGGTCCCGGCTAACTACAGAGCTTTCCGACCCCCTGCAATTGTCATCAAGTCTGAACATCACACTCCATAAAATTTCTAAGCTGGCTTTTAAAAACAATGGAAAACAAAATATTGTCTGTCTTCTTGGTTAAATTTACTTTGCCATAAAAGTCTTCATTTGTACAGTTAAGCATGACTTTCAAAAGTGAGCTTTCCCATTTATATGAAATGTCCACGATAGGCAAATCCACAGAGATAGAAAGCAGATGAGTAACTGCCAGTGCCAGGCCAGAGAACGGGGAATGACTACTAACAGGCACGGGGCTTCTTTTTGGGATGATGAAAATGTTCGGAAAAGATAATGGTGACAGGGGCTTCCCTGGTGGCGCAGTGGTTGGGAGTCCGCCTGCCGATGCAGGGGACACGGGTTCGTGCCCCGGTCCGGGAAGATCCCACATGCCGCAGAGCGGCTAGGCCCGTGAGCCATGGCCGCTGAGCCTGCGCGTCTGGAGCCTGTGCTCCGCAACGGGAGAGGCCACAACAGTGAGAGGCCCGCGTACCACCAAAAAAAAAAAGATAATGGTGACAGTTGTACAACCTTGTGACTGTACTAAAAAAAACACTAAATTGTATACTTTACAATGGTGAATTTTATGGTGTCTGAACTATACCTCAATTAAAATAATTGTTTTAAGCTCTTATGGATTAAAGTTAACATTTCCGGGCTTCCCCGGTGGCGCAGTGGTTGAGAGTCCACCTGCCGATGCAGGGGACACGGGTTCGTGCCCCGGTCCGGGAAGATCCCACATGCCGCAGAGCAGCTGGGCCCGTGAGCCATGGCCGCTGAGCCTGTGCATCCGGGGCCTGTGCTCCGCAACAGGAGAGGCCATGGCAGTGAGAGGCCCGTATACAGCAAAAAAAAAAAAAAAGTTAACATTTCCATTTAAACATCTCCCCAGATAGTTACATTCCATTCCCAGACACACTTATGGAATGGTGTCTGCTGTAAAAAGATATATAAGTGACGGCAGCCTGCCACCATAGCTTAGACCTCACTACATGTTTTGGGGTTTTTTTTTTTTAATGCGTTGCATCCTCCAGGAAAATTACTAGCAAAATCCTCCCCCAGTAAATGTGTCTTTGTTCATCTACAAATGTTAGATTCCTGTTTTTAAAACTTAAGACAATTTTTACCCCATTTCATAATACTTGATTAGCGCCCCCCCTTGCTATGAACTACAAGGTAAGAAAACTTTATCAAACAAAAACATTTAAAGAGAAAGAATGTGCAAATCTTTTCAAAGATTCCATTTCAGCATCACATGATTTATTTAAATGTCATTCCCAGACACGTGTGGGATGGCATATGCTCCCTTTTATTACATAGTAACACATACGCCATACCCAGCAGGAGTCTTTATATGACATATGGCCTAGTAGTTTCAATCAAAGCACGATCGTTCAAAGAGAACAGGGGGAGAAGAAAACACCTACACGTTTATAACATGATCAAAAGGAACGCGAGACAGATGAACTGAAAAAACAACATCTTTGAACAATCATAATCGACAGTACAAGTCTCCCTTATTCCACTAGTTTTAAACAACTAACATCTGTAAACTTGAATACCAACTCTGGCAGATTTAGCAGTCTTAAATCTCTGATTTTCCATCCTAAACATCCTCCAATGTACTGTGAAGATGAGAGCGGGCCTCCTCCACCGAGCCCTACCGCCCAGCCGAGCTGTCTGAAGAGGCAGCCTCCTCTCGTGCGCACCCTTCATCAAATACTTCGGTAGTCAGAGCCCCGGGCTACAATGGCAGCAGCTTCCCACTCCACAGTGAAGAAGGAAACAGTTCCGAAAAACCCAAACATCACCATGACCAGGAGTTGCCAATGAAGGAGAAGGTAGTTACTGTAGAAAAATGCCACGGCTGCGCAAATGGACTAAAAATAAACAAGACAAAACAGATCACAAAATGCACACAGGTGACCCAGCCGCTCCACAAAGAGCCCCACCGCTCTCTGACCCAAGGCTTCCTGTGCCTTGCACGGCTCCCTGCTCTTTCTGCATCTACACGGCACTTCCTTGGTCACTAGCTCACAAACATGCACCACAAACTCCTGCTGAGAGCTGGGAACAATCAAGTAAGCTACTGTTTAAAATGGTATTTTGTAAAAAACAGGAGTTATAAAATAATGTGCATGAACAGTGTGAAACACTCCTGTTACATGTGTGTACTATGAGTTCTGGTATCTAAGGAAGTCTGAGCCACAGAGAGACCAGAACATAAAATCTCTTATACAAGTGATGCGGCAAAAAAGATCACACTACTCATTACTTCCTAACTCTAATCACAAATGCTTTTTTTTTTTTTGCGGTACGCGGGCCTCTCACTATTGTGGCCTCTCCCGCTGCGGAGCACAGGCTCCGGACGCGCAGGCTCAGCAGCTATGGCCCACGGGCCCAGCCGCTCCGCGGCATGTGGGATCCTCCCGGACCGGGGCACAAACCCACGTCCCCTGCATCGGCAGGCGGACTCTCAACCACTGCGCCACCAGGGAAGCCCTATTATTTATTTTTTATTTTTTATTTTTGGCCGCGCCATGCAGCATGTGGGACCTTAGTTCCTTGACCAGGGATCAAACCTGCGCCCCCTGCAGTGGAAGTGCAGAGTCTTAACCACTGGACCTCCAGGGAAGTCCCATAAATCCTTTTAAAGGTTGTCCTTGACTTTCATTTAAGAAATATTAAGAAAACAAAGTTTGCTAAAAAAAAAATAGACCCTGCTTTAAACACAATCTGAAGAAGAGGTTACCTGCACAAATTTAAAGACTGCAAAAGCCGGTGCACTGTCTTCAGAATAGAGAAAACCTAGAATACTAAGCAGCTGGGTGTTGAAGCAGCTGTCTCCAAGCCCCAACAGGAAGCTGCAGAAGATGGCAACTTCTTTGCTGAATAAAACAAAATTAATTTAGAGTGAGCATTAACAATATTTGTTAGAGTTGATTAAAATGTAGAAACAACTCACCCACAAAAGCATTTTACTTTCAAGTTTTAAACACTATGAAACAAGTATGAATAAATACTGGAATTTACAAAGTCAGAATTTATGCTCAAACGCACTCACCTTCGCAGTCTAGCAAACTCTGGTCTACTAACTATTGGGGAAGCAAACACTGTGTTTGGGGCAGAGCTGCTCTTGGACTGTGGATCTAGACATAAACACTCACATCTACAATGACTCTGAGAGTTGAGTGCAAAAAAATGACACCCTCAAAGCTCCTGTGGACACTGTGAGAGAACAGGGTGGCCGGCTCAGCTGGCAGATCACCCCTCGCTCCTCATTGCTCTTCCTCGGGGCCCAAATTTCTAGACATTTCACTGGTTGAAAGGCAGAGATATAAAGTTCAAATCAGATACTTATGTGCTCCTTCACAGGTCAAGAAAAAGATTTAGTGGGGAGAAAGGTTAAAACCAGCAATTAGAAAAATACCTTGGGATTCTCTATGGATTCCTATCTAAACTCATTCTGGCTTCATTAACACTTGACAGATGACCTTTTAAAGATAACAGACTTGCAGAAAAGGATTAACTGCTCCATTCTAAATTCCTAGCCATCCTCTACCTCCCACTCTTCCTTAAATTACTAGAAAAAGGAGAGTCACTGTACCTGGGTTTGATGTAAGCACTGCTATCAGTTCCTTCAACAGGAGCAATAGGGGCATCCCCCGGCATGTTGAGAAATATTAAATAAAAAGCTATAAAATGCACCAGGATGCCCAACAGCACAACTGGATTCCTACCAAAACGATTATTCTTGCTCAGCAGGCCAAAGAGGCTTCCACCTATAAAATGAATGAAGTAGAGAACAGAAAAACCCAAGGCCAAGTTACTATATCAAAATCTTAATTCTTTGAAAAAATAAATTAAACGGACAAAACAATAGCTAATTTAATCAAAAAAGAGAGAAAGAAAGAAGGCACAAATATAGAAAGTAAGAAATAACTGTTGAAACAGAGTTATTAACAGAGCCCCGGGCTACAATGGCAGCAGCTTCCCACTCCACAGTGAAGAAGGAAACAGTTCCAAAAAACCCAAACATCACCATGACCAGGAGTTGCCAATGAAGAAGAAGGTAGTTACTGTAGAAAAATGCCACGGCTGCGCAAATGGACTAAAAATAAACAAGACAAAACAGATCACAAAATGCACACAGGTGACCCACTCCCCCACATGTCAAAAAAAGTACCAGAAATATGACACAATGGTTTTGAAGACGCGACAAAGGGCAGTGATCTTTGAGAGTCAGGAAACAAATGAGGTGAGGCCCACACCTGCCCCAGCTGACTGAGAGGCTGTGGGCTGCAGGGAGGGAGAGGGAGGAGAGGAGGGAAGGCAGGTGGAGGCCCGCAGCCTCTCTGAGTTGAGGAGACAGACCTGAGAGTCTGGGGAGATAAGGTGCCTGAGTCCCCAAGACAGAGTATAAGAAAGGACAGCTGATCAGCACAGGATGTGAGTAAATGAGCAGAGGCCTGGAAAGAAACTTCCAAGAGGATTAGAGGTGTTAGTGCCCTGCCCTGGGCAGGGAAGAGTGCCTGGCCCCACCAGCCAGACTGGAAATCTTATTATTCACGGGCACTGGGTGTACACAGAAGCGTCTTCCATCAGGGGTGAGGGATAATTAGCCCTAGTCTGAGCAGTGCTCTGATCCCGTCCAACAAATTTTAAAAGCAAGACCTAAAAAAAATCACACTGTTTCCAAGTAAATGAACCACATCCAAGAACAAAGCTCAAGAACGTTAACAGGAATATAAAGAACATCCTGCACCCAACAAGGTACGGTTCACAATGGCTCGTATCCACAACACTACCAGGCATGCAAAGAGACAGGAAGACAGGACCCATCGTAAGCAGACAAATCAGTCAAACACAGAGTTAGCACATGGCCCAGCAATTCTAGTGCTGGGTTTACATGCAAGAGAAATGAAAACGTAAGCTCACACAAAAAGTATACACCAATGTTC
The DNA here is from genome assembly GCF_963455315.2 of Globicephala melas. Taxonomy (NCBI): domain Eukaryota; kingdom Metazoa; phylum Chordata; class Mammalia; order Artiodactyla; family Delphinidae; genus Globicephala; species Globicephala melas. The sequence goes on along the minus strand of NC_083333.1, from coordinate 29,026,154 downwards.
ACAGCAGCGTTATTCATAATGGCCAAAAAGCGAAAACAGGGCTTCCCTGGTGGCGCAGTGGTTGAGAGTCTGCCTGCCGATGCAGGGGACGCGGGTTCGTGCCCCGGTCCGGGAAGATCCCACATGCCGCGGAGCGACTGGGCCTGTGAGCCATGGCTGCTGAGCCTGCGCGTCCGGAGCCTGTGCTCCGCAACGGGAGAGGCCACAACAGTGAGAGGCCTGCGTACCGCAAAAAAAAAAAAAAAAAAAAAGCAAAAACAACCCAGATGTCTGTGACATGATAAATGGATAAATAAAATGTAGTAGATCCATACAACTAAATATTATTTGATAATAAAAAGGAATGAAGTAAAAAATAAATAAAGAAAAAGAAATGAAGTACTGATACATGCTACACCATGGGAAAATCTTGAAAACATTGTGCTAAGTGAAAGAAGCCAGACACAAGAGATTATATATATTGTATGATTCCATTTACACAAGATGTCCAGAATAAACAAATCTATAGAGAAAGTAGTTTAGCAGTTTCCTGGAGAAGGGTGATGACAATGTTCTATAATTAGATTACAGTGATGGCGGTACAACCCTGTGAATATACTAAAAAACACTCATCTGTATACTTTAAACAGGTGAACTACACGTCATGTGAATTATGTCTCGATAAAGTTGTAAAGGATAAAACAACACTACCCCAGAGCTGTTGCAGATGTTAGAATGAGCAAAGACATTAAAACAAGTTCTGTAACTGTATTAACATGTTTACACACACACACACACACACACACACACACACACACACACACACACGTGCCAGGTGTTGGCAATAAATTAGGGGAGGGGTACCGGTGCCCTGCTAGGAACCGGGCCCCACAGCAGGAGGGGAGCAGCAGGCCAGCCGCTTCTTCCATATTTACAGCCGCTCCCCATAGCTCGCATTACTGCCTGAGCTCCGCCTCTTGTCAGGTCAGCAGCAGCATTAGATTCTCATAGGAGCATGAGCCCTACTGTGAACTGTGCATTCGAGGGATCTGGGTTGCATGCTCCTTTTGAGAATCTAATGCCTGATGATCTGAGGGGGAGCTGAGGCGGTGATGCTAGCGCTGGGGAGTGGCTGCAAATACAGGTTATCATTAGCAGAGAGGTCTGTCTGCACAGAGACCATAATAAACCAGTTGCTTGAAGACTCATAACAAAACCCTATCAGTGGGGCTTCCCTGGTGGCACAGTGGTTAAGAATCCACCTACCAATGCAGGGGACACAGGTTCGAGCCCTGGTCTGGGAAGATCCCACATGCCGCGGAGCAAGTAGGCCCGTGAGCCACAACTACTGAGCCTGCACGTCTGGAGCTTGTGCTCCGCAACAACAGAGGCCGCGACAGTGAGAGGCCCGCGCACCGCGATGAAGAGTGGCCCCCACTCGCCGCAACTAGAGAAAGCCCATGCACAGAAACGAAGACCCAACACAGCCAAAAATAAATAAATAAATAAATAATGAGTTAGGATTTGAACAAGACACCTGGCCAAAAAAGATATACAGATAGTAAAAATCATACAAAAATATCATATACTATTAGGGAATTACAAATTAAAATCATACCACAGCACACCTATTAGGATTGCTAAACTCCAAAAATATGACAATATCAATTGCTAAAAAAAAAAAAAACCCTATCAGTGAGTGCCACATGACAATTAAGCTGCATCTTATGGAGTAGACTGGACATAAGCAACACATGTCAGGTGCCACTGTCTCCCATCACCCCCAACGGGACCATCGAGTTGCAGGAAAACAAGCTCAGGGCTCCCATTGATTCTGCATTATGGTGAGTTGTATAATTATTTCATTATATATTACAATGTAATAATAATGGAAATAAAGTGCACAGTAAATGTAATGTGCTTGAGTTATCCCGAAACCATGCCCCCCGCCCCCATCCATGGAAAAACTGTCTTCCATGAAACTGTTCTTGGTGCCAAAAAGGTTGGGGACTGCTGAATTAGGGAACAAAAATACACCCAAGTCTGCTTTCTCCATAGTGCTTATCACTGTCTGACATTCTAAGTTTCCAATGTTCTTTATTGTCTGTGTTCTTCCCCAAGAATATAAGCTCCATGTTTTGTTCATACAATGGATTCCCAACAAATACGTGCTGGATTGGTAAGTTCCTCATATGTGACCCAACACCCAATATACTGCAAGTGCTGAACGGATCATTGCTGAATAAGGAATACCTGGCGGTATAATAAAAAGAGATTTGGTCTTTGCCTTGTCCTCTCCTCCTCTCCACTTTCCAGCATGGAGCTCTTAAAACCCTAGGAATTTCTCAGTGAAAGGAATGTCTCTAGTTATCTTAACTAATCCCTTCCAATGACACCAGAGTTTATGATGATGAGGTGATCCTTGAGGGGGTATGGAGGTGGCCCTAGATAGTCAGGATGGGGGCTGGTTGTCAGAAGGACCCAGCCTTGATTAGAGGGTTGGAACTTTCAGCCCCACCCCCCAATCTCAGGGGAGGGGAGAGGGGGTAGAAGCTGAGTCTAATCACCAATGGTGGATGATTTAATCAACCATGTGACATAATGAGATCTCCCTAAACCCCTACAAAACAGGTTTGGGAAAGCTTCCTGGTGATGACTGCATCCACATGACGGGAGGGTACCACACCCAGCCTCCATCGGGACAGAGCTTCCTACACTAGGGGCCCTTCTGGACTTTGCCCTATGTACCTCTTCATCCGGCTGTTCGTTTGCATCCTTTATAATAAACTTTAACAGTAAGTATAGCGTTTTCCAGGGGTGTGGTGGGAACCCTTGAATGTGTAGCCAAGCTGGACAGAAGGGAAGATAGCCTGGGACCCAGGACTTAATGACTGATGTCTCAAGTGAGGCTGGTCTTGCAGGACTACACCCTTGAACCTGTGGAGTCCGATGCTAACTCTAGGAGTGTCAGAATTGAACTGTATTGTCGCACATCCAACTGGTGTCAGAGATTCAGAGAATAAGAAATTCAGGAATTCTAAAGATGCAGATGTAGAGAATGAACTTGAGGACATGGGGAGTGGGAAGGGTAAGCTGGGACAAAGTGAGAGAGTGGCATGGACATATATACACTACCAAATGTAAAACAGATAGCTAGTGGGAAGCAGCCGCATAGCACAGGGAGATCAGCTCAGTGCTTTGTGACCACCTAGAGGGGTGGGATAGGGAGGGTGGGAGAGAGACACAAGAGGGAGGAGATATGGGGATATATGTATAGCTGATTCACTCTGCTATAAAGCAGAAACTAACACACTAAAAAATAAAAAATAAATTTAAAAAAATTCAGGAATTCTAATACACCTTCGCTAAGTATTTTAAGAGGAAAAGCTGGGAGAGACCATGTTTTCTTACTTATGGTTTTGTCTTGAATTATTTGGCAAATGTTTTGTAATTTAGTTTTAGAACAGTGATAACAACAAAAAAAAACAAAGACATACCCACTTGTATAAAAGCAAGGAAACAAATTCAAGGATAGAGAGGTGAAGTACATTTAAAATTTCTGTAACAAACTGATTTAGTGCAAAAACTTTTTTTCTTAAACCAACCTAAAATTTCTCCAATGCCAATGAAAATGCCAGAAAGTCCAATGAGGCTTTTCTCTTCTGTTCCAAATTTATTTATAGCGCCGATACAGGTTCCATATACACCAGAGAAGAAAGTCAATTCCAGACCTTCAGAAAAAAATGAGATTTAAATTACAGTTGTCCCTAGGTATAAAACTCCATAGATACTCAAGTCCCATAGTCAGCCCTCCATATCCAAGACTCTGCAGCCTCAGATTCAACCAACCATGGATTGGGAAGCGCTGGATTTAGTATTGAAAAAAATGCACAGTCTCCCTTTCCTGGTTTTTCTTCGTGACTAGTAGTATTTGAGCTATACACGCATAAAACAAAATGCACACAGGCTGAAATGCTACTCCCCAAGCACAGCATAATTTTACGTGACCTAACTGATGACATGGAACTAGCCACAAGACGGCAGTTGTCACACATTTCAGATAAAAGCATACAACTCAAATAAGCGAAGACACCCTTATGTTAAAAATGGTCACTCTGTGCGCAGACAGGGGATGAACAGAGAACATAATTAACATAAACTTGTAACAGTGAAACTAAAGTGCTCATTATCCTTATTAATAGCTTCCCAAGGGAACAGGGATATACATCTGTAAGACCAATAACTACTATCCACTTTTGCTTAAAGTCAAAAGTTTTAATTAAACACACTGTCCTAGGAAAAGAAATTCCAAAAATTCGGGTAGAAAATTAGAGCAAATGAGTAGAAAACCTGATTCCTTAACGCTACAAAACCTTAACTGAATTCTGAGGATGTTTAATATTTATTCTGTTTGACCTAAAAATAAGACGTTTATACCGATGAGGCACATACAGTTGAACCTTGGACAACACGGGTTTGAACTGTGTGGGTCCATATAGACTACAGGATCCACAGCTAGTTCAATCAGCAGATAAGGAAGCACGGACACAAAGGGCGGACTAAAGTTATATGAAGATTTTAACTGCGGGGGAGGTCAGCACCCCTAATCCATCCCTTCACTGTTCAAGGGTCAACTGTAACAGCAAAAGTAATAATTGACACATTAGAGCAATTTTTACAAGGAAACTGATTTCCTTAAGACCTAAGAGTATTCCACCTATTATCACATCACATTATCACTGTAAGCCACAGAACTCATTCCATTTCATTAAAAATTATCTTAATTCACGCCAAGTTACACAGATTTACTCATGATTATTTTCTGTAGTGTTCTATTTTGCCCTAAAATCACTGGTTGGGATGAACCAGGCCTCCCAGTTTTCAAACTCTTGTGTAGAATCATCCCACACTGAATTTGGGCTGGCCCTATGATTTGCTTTCACCTGTGTGGGAGGGGGGTCACATAGCTGGCTGAGACACAAGGAGAAATCTGAGACCCAGCTAGCATCAGGCCCGTTCAGACATGCAAATGAAACTTCCTTGGAAGTTTTAGCCTCAGCCACCCTGTAACAGCAGCCACAAGAGACCCCGAGACCATCAGAAAAACCATTTAGCTGAGACCAGTCAATGCACAGAATTGTGAGAAAGTAACACAGTTGCTGTTTTCAACCCTTACTGTAATTATGCAGCCACAGAAAACCAAAACCATAATTAATCCCATTACCTGTATAAGCAGTTGTAATGCTAAGAAGGAGCATCTCCTTGGTGACACATAACTTAAGAGACTTTTCTATAAAAAAGGAAAAAAAAATTTAGGAGTACTTAACTACATTTTAATCAATCAAACAAAACTTATAAAACATTCATTCAACCAAAACACCTCTTGTCAATAATGCCAATAAACAAATACATTGGGACAGAGGTTAATGATTCAGATTCAAATGGTTAAGGTATGAACTAAATCTGCCCTATAAAAAAAATGTTGATTTCAACTGTGTAAATACAGTCTAGAGTTGTGCTTTCTCTAACACAGTCTCCAGCTCTCATGAAAACAAACAAAACATGAAACAGAGAAAAGAAATAGAACCAAACAAAACAACAGAATATTCCAACAGACTTGATTAAAGGCTAGGCTATTAAGAGAGTCAGCAGTTGGCAAAGTGCTGACTTCCCTAAGGAACTGTCACAGGGCAGCTTTAACACTGGACTCTAGGTCAGAATCAGCAGCGGAGCTCTTTGACCACCAGAAGCTGGGATGCCGCTTCCTGAGATTCTCTCTCTGGATCTGAGGACTGAAACTTCAGTTCTGCCTATTTGTTTCTGATCCCCTTAATGTTTATTTCTATGTTGTTCAACTTAGTTGAAATCTGCAATGGAAAATGCATTTCTAAAAACTGCACATTTTAACTTTTTTGAACCTGCTCACATTTCATAATTTAAGGCCACTTATCTAGGATCCTACTAATAGCAGATCCAGATTTTTTTAAAAGGTGGCGGGGGAAAACAAAACCAAAATCCACCCCAAATCAGAACCAGCCTGGAAATAAATGAAAGCTCTCCAGTCTCACAGAGACATTATTTGGTGCGGCCAGCTCTGCAGCAGGAGCGCTCAGGCCTCAGTTCAGCCCTGGGGGCGGTGGTGTGGCCCCTACAGCTCATCCTTGGCCTGAGGATCCAGATTTTAGTTCCTATTCAACGGATGACTAGGAAACGCACATAAATCACACTCTGTCCTGAATTTCTCCATATACAAAAGAAGATAGTTTTTTTTTCTTCTTCAATTTCACGAAAATAAAGTGAACTAAATGCAATATTTTCACCAATCATTTTCACATACTTCCAGAAAAAAAATACATGATCAACAAAGTTTAAAACAATTTTTTTTTTTTTTTTTTTTTTTTTTGCGGTGCGCGGCCCTCTGACTGTTGTGGCGTCTCCCATTGCGGAGCACAGGCTCCGGACGCACAGGCTCAGCGGCCATGGCTCACGGGCCCAGCCGCCCTGCGGTATGTGGGATCTTCCCAGACCGGGGCATGAACCCGTGTCCCCTGCATTGGCAGGCGGACTCTCAACCACTGCGCCACCAGGGAAGCCCAAAACAATATTTTTAATTAAAAACATTACATTAGCAAAGCATATCTGCTTTTGACTAATCAGAAAATTTAGGTAACAAAAAGAAATTTTAAAATATAATCTAGTATGATCCTATAATGGTGAACTCACGTCATTATACATTTGTCCAAACCCATAAAATGTACAACACCAAGAGTGAACCCTAATGTATGTAATCTATGGCCTCTAGGTGATAATGATGTGTCACTGTAGGTCCACTGATTGTAATAAATGTACCACTATGGTGAGGGACAATGATAATGGGGAAGGTTATGTGCGGGTGAGGGCAGGGCATATATGGGAAATCTCTGTATCTTCTTCTCAATTTTGCTGTGAACCTAAAACTTCTCTAAAAAATTGTTTATCAAAAAAAAAAAAAACCAATATAATCTATTTGCAGAAACCAACAAACTGATCCTAAAATTCATATGCAAATTCAAGGGACCAATAATAGCCAAAACAATCCTGAAAAAGAACAAAGCTGAAAATTCATGCTTTCCAATTTCAGAATTTACAATAATCAACACAGCATTGTACTGGCATAAGGACAGACATATATCTAGAAATAAACTCTTACATTCACAGTCAATTGATTTTCAACAAGGGTGCCAACACAATTCAATGGGAGAAAGAATAGTCTTTCCAGCAAATGGTGCTAGGACAACTGATCTCCATGTGCAAAAGAATGAAGCTGGACTCCTACATCCCAACATCCATAAAAATTAACTCAAAATGGGGCTTCCCTGGTGGCGCAGTGGTTGAGAGGCCGCCTGCCGATGCAGGGGACACGGGTTCGTGCCCCGGTCTGGGAAGATCCCACATGCCGCAGAGCGGCTGGGCCCGTGAGCCATGGCCGCTGAGCCTGCGTGTCCGCAGCCTGTGCTCCGCAACGGGAGAGGCCACAACAGTGAGAGGCCCGCGTACCGCAAAAACAAACAAAACAAACAAAAAATTAACTCAAAATGGATCACAGACCAAAATGTAAAAGCTAAAACTATAAAAGTCTTAGAAAAAAATACAGGAGTAAATCTTTGTGACCTGGAGTTAGGCAAAGCCTTCTAGGATACCAAAAGCACACACAACAAAAGATAAAATAGCTAAATCAGACTTCATCAAGAATTTAAAACTTCTGTGATTCGAAAGATACCATCAAGAAAATGAAAAATCAACCCAGAGTCGGGGAACTAAGATCCTATGAGCAGCATGGCGTGGCCAAAATAATTTTTTTTTTTTTAACTTAATTTTGGCCACACGCACAGGGGCTGAACCTGGGCCATGGCAGTGAAAGCACCAAATCCTAACCACTAGACCACCAGGGAACTCCCTGAATAGGTTATTGATTGTGGTGACAGTTGCACAACTCTGTGAATATACTAAACACCACTGAATTATACACTTTCAATGGGTGAACTGTATACTACTATGAACCACATCTCAATAAAGTTATTCTATTAAGGAAAATAATCTAACACCTTAATGGGTCTCTTCCCAGACTTTCTCTATGCTTTTTTTTAATTAAAAAGAAATTCCACTATTTATACTATTTTATAATTTATTTTCACATAACAAACATTTTCTAATATTTGTAGTGATCATCTTAATGGCTACAGTAATCTGTTGGATAGATGGCTTGTAGTTGAATATTTAAATTATTTCCATTTCTCACTAATATAAACAGTAGTTAAATCTTGGCCAAAATTCTTAATTATTTCCTGAGGATAATCCTATTAGTGGAATTGCTGGGGTAAAGGTATAAACATTTTTAAGGCTTTTGATACTTACTGACAAATCACAGAAAGTAATACAAGTGTATATTTTTAGCGTTGTGGTCTTACGCATGTACCTATGCCCCATATACTGAGAATTATTTTTTATCTTTTGAAATTTGATAGAAAACTTAATTTGCATTTCTTATACTTAGCTTATAATAATTCTCCTTTGTTTATAAAATAAATATTTTCTACTGGAGTGTTTATGCTTTTCTTATTGGTTCATAACTATCATATACTGTAAATATTTTCCCTGCCATTTTAACTCATTAGATTTTGAGAGACCGAAATTTTATATTTTAGGTAACCAAAGAGCATTCTTTTTTTTAAATTTAATATTATTTTTAAATTTTATTTATTTACTAATTTATTTCTCTTTGGCTGCATTGGGTCTTCGTTGCTGTTCGCGGGCTTTCTCTAGTTGCGGCGAGCGAGGTCTACTCTTCGTTGTGGTGCGCAGGCTTCTCATTGCGGTGGCTTCTCTTGTTGCAGAGCACGGGCTCTAGGCGTGCAAGCTTCAATAGTTGTGGCTCACGGGCTCTAGAGCACAGGCTCAGTAGTTGTGGCACATGGGCTTAGTTGCTCCCGTGGCATGTGGGATCTTCCCGGACCAGGGCTCGAACCCGTGTCCCCTGCATTCACAGGCGCATTCTTAACCACTGCGCCACCAGGGAAGTCCCCCAAAGAGCATTCTTTTCCCTGTTTGACAGACCTGCGTGAAGGGCTTTCCTCTACCAAATTAATTTCTTACGGTTACTATTATGGCCTCATTTTTACATTTAATCTACCTGGAATGTTAGTGTAAGACTCCATTTTTTCCCATGCAGTCAGCTGTCTGGCCTTGCTTTTCTAAGACTGCTTTACTGTATTCCGAATTCCATTGTGGGTCTAGACTTCAGTTCCACTGCTTTTTGTATTCCAATGTTTTCAAATGGATTCATAACAGGTTTTGATATTTATTAGGGAAAGTTCTTTTTAAAAATTATATTGGCTATTGACAGACGTTTATTCTTCCAGGTGAACTTTAGGAACTTTTCATCAGGACCAAAAAATAGATGTAAGAAAATTTTATTGCAATTTTCTAGAATCGCATTACACATATACATTCAACTGAGGAATGAAGCGCCTTCTAGATAAGCGAGAACCCTTTCTGTACAATACCTACCACGGCACCAACTGAAGGAAAGTCACGATTAAATAATAAATGAACCACCGACTCACAGACAGAACAGCTTGGACATTCTTTTTCCTTTCTCTCTTTGCCTTCGGCTTCCTTGCCGCCTCATAACGTCACACTGCTCCCTAGCTGCCAGGAATCGTCACCTAAATTTAAATGTTCTTGCCCTATAGCACCTCATATGTCTTGTCCTTTTTGGCCGCTGCCTTCTTTCTCTCCATTCAAACCTGACAGCCCAGTTTCTTATTACTACTGAACCCTACACCAAGTAACCAACCAGCTCCGTGATAAAAGGCATGAGGCCCTAACTGTGTTAGTGTCTCATTTCACAGAGGAGTTGAGGCAAAGTTTGTACAACTGCCTAGGAAGGACATCCTGAAACTGGTTAATATCAAGAGACATCCAGAGAGGGGTTCAGTAATAGAGCAGGGAGGCTGGACAAACCATCCCATAAGCCTGAAGGCCATCAGCCTCCCTCTGCCTGACTCCATGTTCACCAAAGAACCCAACGTGGCTTTCTAGGCCTCTGATAACAAGAAAGGAATGCCCTGTTTGACCTTGGGTAAACGATTTCTCTAAGCCTCAGTTTTCTCTTCTATAAAATGGAGATAATAATACGTGTGTGTTATATGATACTCACAGAACTGTCGTGAGAACAAAACAACATAAAGCACATCGAGAGGTTTAGTCAGGAAGAACCCTCAACAGATGAGCGTGATTGGCCTTACACGCTATTGGGTCACCCAAGCTCCTGCGTGGCTCTGAGGAGTGACAAGCGATGCACGAAGAAATGGTCTGTGTCCTCACTTCCTCGGGTAAACTCCTAACCTCAGGCCCCCCTCACACACGTGCTCAGGTAGGGCACGGAATTACCCTTCATCCCTCACATCCCCCACGTTACAGAGATACTTACTGAGAAGACTAGCATATTTCAGAGCGGCATACCTGGAAGCATGAAAATACTGGGGTATCGTCAATCCAAAGTTACCAGGGAAAGGGGGAAAGGCAAATGCTGAAGTTGTTCCTGAACAGTTCCTGCATTTCAGACACGAAAATACTTACTAAATGCATCTACTGCCTTTGTCATATTGTTCTGGGCAGACCTGAAAAGATAAAAAGAGAAAAGTTTTTCCCCTGAAAATGGAGAAAGAGAACAAGAATACTATCACATTTTCACTTAAATCTGTAAAAGCGCTGTCCTCTACGTGGTCTGGCAAACACTTTCAGTGGCCTCAACGCGCCCTGCTCCAGGGTGTCCCTTCATGACCCAGGTCCTTGCTTCAGAGAACGATGTGGTTAAAGTGCCACCGTGGAGCACGCTTCCCTCCCATTAAATTTAGGGCACGGAGTCCTGCATGTCTTTTTCACAAATGATACTTCAGGCAGGACAGAAATCTCCTCCACGCTGTTTCCAAACTGTAAAAACAATTTGTCAGGGCTCAATCTTCCACCACTCCAACTATGTAAGAACTACTCGGTGGTTCTTCAGTGTTAGAACTCTTGAAAAGCATCGCCATCGTTGGCGGTAGGGGGTTGGGTGCGATGTCATCTATGGGTTAAAAACGTGGGCTTTGAGGCTGAGGCCTGCTTTGCCACTTATTAGTTGTGTGGTTTTAGACAAATGACTTCATTTCTCTAACTTTCATTTCCTCATTTATAAAACAGGGACACTATCACTTACCTGTGAGAATTAATTGAGATAAAGTAACTTAAGTGTAATTATTTACAAGGTTAGGGTAAGAAAGTTTTTAAGAAATTACATTTCTTACCCTACCAGCCAAGTCTACTCCTCTTAGATCTTTAAAGGATATCATTTACAAACAAACAAACCGGAAATAACAAGAACAGCAAAAAAAAAAACCTAAAGGAGATCTGGTTGACTTAAATAAATAAATTACTAACACAAAAATGGTAGTATCTTCTAACCAACAGGAAAACTTTTTTCCCCACCATAAAAACTCATGCCTTCCCTGGAAGCAAATACTATGTGAATGCCATTTAATGACAGTTCCCTCATCTAGTACTTGGACAGGATCAGGTGTGGATTATACTATTTCACACTCAAGGCCCCAAATAAGTAGAAACTGATTTGTACTCTATCGACTATTAAAATATAATCAACTCAGCTACTATCAGCTGCAAATCATTCAAAGTGGATTCCACAAAGTGGAATCCTTTAAAATCAGATCCTACTTACTTCCTCAGCGGCTTCTAATCACACCAAGAAGAAAATCCAAACTCCTGCTGTATCCTTATGTAATCAACTCTCTGTCTGCTGCACTACTCTCACAGTGCACTCCTACTTGCACTGTGAGAGGCCCAGGCGCCTCTGGCATTCCTGGTGCCCACCACACCCCTTTCCACCCCTGGCATCTGCTGCAATGGCCATCAGTAGATCTTCACACCTTTTCACCTCCCAGCTCTCCACCACCTCCCCCTTTCTCACTGCCTTCTAGCACTTACTCTGCTATTTTCTTACGGGGTATCGTCTACCAGCCCCTCTACAATTAAGTTACATAACAACAGGGAATTCTCTGTCTTGTTCATTACTCCTTCCCTCCCCTTTAGAAGATGGCTGGCACATGGTGCTATTTACAGAATAAAGACACAAGTTTCAAGTTCGGAAGACAATTCAGAAACAGAGAATGCTAAAAAAGGCTAAGTGGTACCCCTCAGCATAGCACCTTATGACAGTTACATGATCCCTTGTCTATCAGAAAAGTTCCTTGAAAACAGGGACAGGTTGTATTTGTCTTCACAGTACCAACACCTAACATTTGCTGAATGAATGGGTGTTTAATTTTTGTTGAATCTGTGGCATTCATCTTCACAGACCCCTTCTCCAATATCCATTGGTTTGTGCTTAAAAAAACACATATGTGGTACATATACACATAAATGTTTGTATACTTACATAAACATGTATTTTTTGCTCTGAACAGCGCAAATTTTGAATGCTTAATGATCCTATGACTGGAGAATTTTATGCCCTTTTTGGGCTTTAAAAAGGCAGCACAGAAAGTTCGATGCAAAATTTTTAACAATAGGTAAAATGCTTATAAGGCAAGCTTCATAATTTTATCAATTCACAAAGCAGAACAAGAGTGGCGAAGATTTCTCATTCCCCTTTCTTCAAATCTAGATGATAACCTGCAGAGAAATCATCTGTGATGTTTCAAACAGTTTTAGTTATAATTGAAATAGGTCCTTGCTTCCGGTGGCAGGGTCTGGGGAAGGGGAGGAAGGAGCCATGTCTTGCCTCAAACGTGGCAAGAAGCAGCCCCTGAAGCAGCCCAAGGACCAGGACAAGGAGATGGATGAGGAAGATAAGACATTTAAGCAGAAACAGAGAGAGGAGGCCTCAGAGAAGGGCTCCTGGCCAGAGGTGGAATTAAGAAATATGGCCAAAAGTAAGCTGTTCTTTGTGCCTGAGGCAATGATGGTCCTTAATTCCATTCCTGTTTAACCATCTGGATTTCCCAGTCATAACATCTGTTGCCACCTACAGCTAGAATGAAGTGTTGTTTGGGAGCCTATTGTACATTTAAAAATAAACTTTTGTTGGGACTTCCCTGGCAGTCCAGTGGTTAAGCCTCCGTGCTTCCACAGCACGGGGCGCGGGTTCCATCCCTGGTCGGGGAACTAAGATCCTGTGTGCCGTGCAGCTCGGCCAAAACAAAACAACAACAAAAAGTTTTGTTAAAAAAAAAGAAATAAAAGAAAAGAAATATGCTCAAGGTAATTCACAATTTTTAGAAAAACAGGACTGTGTAATTGTTTCCCAGTAGGGACTACATCGGGGAAAACTACCTGCACAGGTTACTGCAAAATCCAGAGCGTGGGGCTTCCCTGGTGGCGCAGTGGTTGAGAGTCCGCCTGCCGATGCAGGGGACACGAGATCGTGCCCCAGTCCGGGAAGATCCCACATTCCGCAGAGCGGCTGGGCCCGGGACCCATGGCCGCTGAGCCTGCGCATCCGGAGCCTGTGCTCCGCAACGGGAGAGGCCACAACACTGAGAGGCCCACGTGCCGCAAAAAAAAAAAAAAAAAAAAAAATCCAGAGCATGGGTGTAACCACAGCTCATCTGTAACGACTGCTGATGGCCCTGCCACTCACTTGTACCACATGATCGGAAAATTTTAGGGCTGGATCCAAGAAATAGTAACTGAGGATTGTTTGCTATATAACTTTTTTTTTTTTTTTTTTTTTTTTTGCAGTACGCGGGCCTCTCACTGTTGTGGCCTCTCCCGTTGTGGAGCACAGGCTCCGGACGCGCAGGCTCAGCGGCCATGGCTCACGGGCCCAGCCGCTCCGCAGCATGTGGGATCTTCCTGGACCGAGGCACAAACCCGCGTCCCCTGCATTAGCAGGTGGACCCTCAACCACTGCGCCACCAGGGAAGCCCTGTTTTCTATACAACTTTATGAGCCTATATCCTCACACATTAAAACACAGGAAATGTCTGCTGAATTGAATGAGGAAACTGAGGCCTAGAGAAACTCAGGGGAACATTGCTACTGTCCACGGTCACACAGCTGGTGACCTGGGATTAGACTTAAATCCCCCACAAACCTTTTCACTACCTTCCCCGCCTCTGTCTACCTTCCTTTCCCTTCCTCCTCCCTGGCAGCTCCCCTTTATCTTCTTTCTCTGCTTATTTGCTTTAAAACTTTTCCCTCATTTCTGCCCAGCACTGGATTATCAGTTAGGGCTATAAAAGGCTGGTAATTCCTAGACTAGACCTACTCGAAATATAGTTTAAAATAGAAAGGAATGTTTCCAACTTCTTACTCGTTGACATCCAGGTCCTGGTCATCAGAAGATTCATCTTCTCCCAGGACATTTTCGGAATCTGGTTTCCGAATGAGAAAGAAGAGAACTGTCCCCACAAGGCTAATCACTGTCAGGGCGATAAACACTGTTCTTCGGTCACTCTCTAGGGAGAAAAACAAAGACGAAAGTAGATAGTACTGGCCATACAAACAATTCCAGAGTTAGCATTATGTTCAGTACTATGTTTGTTTATAACCATCAACACACTTTGTCATTAAATCTTACTTTACTGCATCAGTAAAAACCTAGGACAAGGAGAAAAATAGGATACATCCCCCTTTGTCTTTCAGTCAGAGAAATACTAATAAGCCAAAAGAAAAACAGCACAAGAACTTAATCTTATTCTTTTAATCAAAGAAGGGAACAGACAAAACAACTGAATTAAAAAGTCTTCTGACAACTGACTAGTCTCCTCACACAGAGCATAACCTTCTCCCACACTTTGAGATGCTGCCTGAAGTGCAGTCATAAACTGTAGTCTTAGTATAATAACATAATCCAAGGGAAAAGATGACTAAAAGCTAAAATGTGAGAGGACTGAGGGTACCACGGTTCACTAGAACAATGTGAACAAAGCAATATGGGGCATTTCCGTGGAACAGCTATTTTGCGCTGAACTTACTGAATGAGGCACAGTGAATAAGACAAACCTGATATGTGAGTTTTCCCTTGCCAAGCAAAATATATGTAGAGATTTCCAAAGAACAAGCTGGGGGAAGAAAAGGAGGGAGAGGATGTTGGGAAGTTATTTTCATATTTATGGGTTTTGAAATAATTTTTCCATTACCTGTAAAAGAAGAGAAAGAGAGGCCTACATGATTAAAGAAGTTATCTACCTGCCCTAAGTCATTGAAAACATCAACTTCACCCTCTTTCTGAAAAACTCAACTGAGCCAGATGGAACTGTCTCCTTCCCCATGAGAGAAGCCTGATTCAGACTGTCCTCCAAAGACCTGACTCACTGTGAAACATGCGACTTATTGAAGGTCTGGAAATGACTCCTTGGAAACAAGTTTACCCTTCCTCTAAAATCCTATATTTTAAAGAATTGGTGAAAAAAAAATCCATGATTTAGTTATCTGCATCTAATGAGATACTTTATTTAGTATTTTCCTAGGGAAGAAATCATTCACTTACACTCCAGTTTCAGAATATACAATCTCTTAAAACAACATCTGCATTTGTTAAGTCTTATCATGGCCAAAATTTTAGGCGTTTAGGATTCATGAGGGTAAATCGTCAGGACAGACTCCATGACAGAATGACTGTTGTTGCTTTTTACTTAGGAAATGTATAATATGCTGTATCATTATAGAGTTAGTCTCACTTTAGAAATTTAACTGTTAACAGCTACCAGGTGGCATAGCTGGGTGGGAAGGACATGGCCTTTGGAATCCAGATGATTGGATCAGTTAACTTTTAACTAAGCCTTTGTTATCTCATCTGTAGAATGGAGCTAATACCTTCTTATTGCAGGGGGTTGTGAGGATTATTGAAATTCAAGAGCCCAGTAGTACCTAAAGTATAGCAGGTGCTAAATACATTATGGTTAATATTATTTTCCATTTACGAGTCATAAATTCCAATGAGGTAGGTCCATGCATTTGTAAGTAATCCCATAAAATTTTAAATCTCCATCACATGTACCTAGGAACTTAACTCATGAAACAAGAAGATCTGAGTTTTCAACACAACCAGGGTCTAAAAAATGGTGTGACAAAAAAAATTATAGGAAAGATTGAGCCATAAGAATTATTACCTGGATTGTAGGAGTGCCCAGAAAATGCCACTGTTTCTCCCAATAGTGTGCTCATCTGAATTTATTGTCAGGCAGTTTCCTTGTGCTGTCCAAAGTACTAAAATTCAAATCAAAAGTTTATCAAGGGAATGAAATCATTTAGCTTTATATACTAAACATATAAATAATATTCTTAGATAAGACCTGGAAAGTAGGGAAAATGAACATCAAAATACTTACCAGCAGCTGCAATTCCAATGAAAACAGAGGCTGTGTAGAAGGACCACGGGAAAGGCTGGATAAAAACGGCAATGTACATGCTAAAATATAACAGGTCAACGTATTATAGTCAAACAATACCTGAAACAGAATGCCAATTATGCCTTCTAGGAATCAATTCTGAGGGATCTCTTCTTTTAAAATTCAGACTGTAGGACTTCCTTGGTGGCACAGTGTTTAAGAATCTGCCTGCCAATGCCGGGGACACGGGTTCAAGCCCTAGTCCAGGAAGATCCCACATGCCGCGGAGCAACTAAGCCCGCGAGCCACAACTACTGAGCCCATGCACTGCAATTACTGAAGCCTGCACGCCTAGAGCCCGTGCTCCGCAACAAGAGAAGCCACCGTGATGCGAAGCCCGTGCACCACAATGAAGAGTAGCCTCTGCTCGCCACAACTAGAGAAAGTCTGCGTGCAGCAAGGAAGACCCAACGCAGCCAAAAAAAAAGAAAAGAAAAAAATTCACCCTGTAAAGGGCTTCTCTGGTACTGGCAAAAAGGGGACAAATGTGACCTATCCATTTCTTAACGTACTATTTCAAATTTGTGAACTGAGACATTGAATAAAGGTCTGCAATTGGCCTCTGCCAACAGCTCAGTACATAGTGCAGTTCTATAGCCCAGAAGAAAAGTTCAGTTATTTCGTTTTAATTCCCATTAGTCAACTTGATACAAAATAAGATTACTTCATGAGTTCTTTTCAACTCTTGTAGAGAAAGGTTTTTGGATGCTATTTTTATTGGTGGTAAAATGAAAGCAAATATACACAAATTCCATCACATTAAAACAATGGTGTCCCTGAGCATCAAGTAGAGAACCAAATCCCTGAAATACTTCCTATAATCTATTCAATCCGAGTCAGCAAGTTCTCGTTAAAAGTTTACTGTGTGCTTGAAAGAAGCTGAAGGTGTTCTCATTAAATGAAAGAAAATTGGACTACTCACCTGTAAAATAAACCACTAGCAAACATAGAGAGCTGAGGTCCTACAATGGCAACCACTGACGGCGTAATCAAATTTGAAGCAGAGAACACTCCATAAATAATTGCCATGCTGCACACACAACACACAAAAGGAAAAAACAACTCTTGAAAGACTGTCAAAAGATCACTTTTTCAAACCCACTTAGTCTATAGTTTGTTTTGCAATAAGCACTCATATTCTTTAGTCAGGATTTATAATTATATCCTTACACTGAATGTCATATTAAAGTTTTCACTTGTACAAAACACTGAAGTCTTGTCAAATGTTTCTTTGAATCAGTCTGCCTTAGACAATATGGTTTTTAATGTACCAGTAAATTATAATAGCAGCTAACACAGCTCTATGAAAAACGTATCATTATCCTCATTTTATAGAAAAGAGAACTGAAACACAGAGGGGTAAGTAACGTGTCAAAAGTCCAGCCTCATAGCTGGTCAGTGGTGGAGCCAGAATCCCATCCCTGGTAATCTGACTCCAGAGGCCCTAGTCAACCAATCTGCTCTACAAATTTAGCCTACAACTCCTGGCAACAGCATGAAATTTCACTGCTATAAATAATCACATAGTTAAAACTTGCTTAAACCAGAATTTATTTAACTCAACCTAACGGTCTCACTTGAACATTATTCAGCTACTGTAGACCTGGCCCCAGTATATATGTCTTGTGGCAAAGTGTGACTAAAATCATTTCAAGAGTCATTTATAAGCCACTATTTATAAAACCAAGTAAATTATTCTTTGGCTTTTATGAATCTCTAAAATATCAAATGTTCTTTCATTTGTTCTTTACAGTATACATGAAGACAAAACATTACAAAAAATTGTGGTATTATTATTAATCACTTCAAAAAATGGACATTAGCATTCTTTTACTCTCAATTATCATATATAAGGTCAGATTTAGGTTAGGTAACACAGAACCAAATAAGAACAGTTGGGGAGGAAGCGGGTAAGGGGTTGGCCGCAATCTAGTATTTAACCATAGAGAAAGTAAGAAATCTGTAAGTGTTTACATACAGGTATGTATTACATTCCCAACTTCAACCACAACGTACTAGTGACTTATGAAGATCTTTTCATTTCATTTTCTCCACCTGTAAAATTGGCCCTAAACACCTTAACAAAAAGCTAAAAACTCCTGATGACAATATATTAGTAATTACGAAATCACAAAAACAGGAAGACCAAATATTTCGAAAGTCATATAAAACATCCTCTGTTTAGGATCTGGAAGATGTAATTATGACAATACCTGAGTGCTTATTAAATGCCAGCCACTGTGCCAAGCGCTTTACAGGCATTGATCTGAGCAAGGAAACTGGGCTCATAGAAGCAACTTCCTAAGATATTGCAGTAATTAAGTTTTGAAGCCAGTATTTCAAACCCAGTGTCTAATTCTATATGAAACCTAAACTCATCACCTTCATCCTATTATGTTCTCCTAAGTAGTCTGGATAAAGAAAAAATATCAGTAATAATCTAATTACAATACGTTGTCTGTGATTTTGATGAAATTAAGCAACATCTGTGATATACAAAGTAAAACCAATCATACAGTACGATACCTGGTATAGCCACTGCCGTGAAAATCTGTGCTATTTAAGCTCCTGATGACAGTTTGCTGTGTGGAAGATAAAACTAATCAATGAAAACCTTTTGTAATTGCCCTCACCCCAGAAAGTCGCTCTCCAAATACTTGGAATAGAGTAAAAATTCAAGATGCCGAATACTTAATACTGAAATTCTAACACGAGAGAAGAGAACGGACTACAGAACAGAAGGCAAACCATTGAGGGGCGTGTGGGGGCGGGGCGGGGAAGGGTGAAGACCATCTGAAACTAGGCCTTAGGTTTAGTCCCTCAACTCTCCAAGTACTAATGTAGTCCTTAATATAAATAAAAAATATAAATGGGTCAGCATACAAACCCCAAATCAAGTAAGAGAAATAAACGACCCCAACAAGAAACGTCTGCCACATGAAATCAAACCTAATCATGGAAAACGAGGAAGCGTAGGTGACAAAATAAAAGGTGCGACTTAAGCGCATTATTAGACATAACGTTGATTATCATTTTTGGAATGCATTATGATAAGCACTTCAAAGGAAGGAGATCAAATTCCAACTCACCGCTACATTTCCACAAGTTTGAAAGGCGGTGAACATAAACATAAAGGCAATTCCTAAAATAATGATGTTGAAAAGCTTTTTAGATTCCGGGGACATTTTGGCTTAACTCTGCCAAAAGGTCGGCAGCAGCAGAGGGCAGTCAGCTCTCCTCGGGGGGAACCCACTGCAATCCTGGGAGAAGAAATGAGATGGTGAGAGGAGGCGGCAAATCCAGGAGCGGGGCAGCCAAGGTGTCAACTTCCAGGTCTTGGAGTGGAATCCCGGGCTTAGGGTGAAGTTCTCCCCACGGGTACAGTTAGGACATTCCTAGGACACGATCCGAGTAGGGAAGAGCCCAACACCCGGAGAAACGCCAAGAACGTTGTAGCTGCAACTTAAGGGGCCCGAGAGGGGGATTAGGGCCAAGGG
Organism: Globicephala melas; assembly: GCF_963455315.2. Lineage (NCBI taxonomy): Eukaryota > Metazoa > Chordata > Mammalia > Artiodactyla > Delphinidae > Globicephala > Globicephala melas. The sequence continues at coordinate 29,006,248 of NC_083333.1, read as the reverse complement.
CCAGAGGCAGCGGCCAGCACGGCCCCGCCCTCCCTGCCCTGACTCACCGCAGGTCAGGCGACCCGGTCACCTGACCGCAGCCGCGGCGCCGGCCGCTGGGCCTGCTGGGGAATGTAGTCCTGGGCGACCCGGGACGTGCAAGCGCGCCGCTAGGGCTCCCTCACCCGCTCCGGGGGAGCGGGGCCGACCTCGTGGGCTCTGGCAAGGGTGGGGTTGCTAAAAAGCGGAACGCAGCGAAGGAGACAGGAACTGCGGAAGGGGGCCTGGAGACGCGGTCTGAAGAGGCCGCAAACACAGACGGGCAAGGTGAAGGAGTACGCCCCCCGACAGAGGCGGGGCGGACGTCCGAGCAGAAAACCTGCGTGGAGCTTAGAAATTGGCATGAAAAGAAGGCGGAGCCCAGTAGGGGAGCACCTCCCTTTCCTGCCGTCACAGCGCGCTTCGCAGCCGGAAGGAGCGTTTCGCGGGCTTTCCAACTGCCGGCAAATCCCGCTCCCCCTCCCATCGGCAGTGACTGCGCGCTTTTCGACCCGCCCGCGGGGCTCTGCGCAGGCGCGCCGGACAAGGGCGGGGCGCGTGGCAGGGACGTTACGGGGCGGGGCGAGACGAGCCAATCAGAGGTATCATTTCCGGGTGGCGCGGGCGCCATTTTGTGAGGAGGGATATAAACGGGCACTGGAGCCGGCCGCCGGCCCAGTTGCTTCTCTGGTGGAGCCAGGTGCGTAGCGCTTTATCAGTTGTCCTAGTCAGGCCTTTCCAAACGTTTCCACGCGGAAACCAACCGCCAGGGGAGAGGCGCGGCGTCGAGCCGAGCTAGGCTGACGAGACCGCCGCCGCAGCCGAGCGCGCGAGCCCGCCGGGGCGTTAGTCCGTCGGCGCGCAGTCACGGGCCCCGGCCCGACTCTTCAGAGCCATGAGTTACGGCCGCCCGCCTCCCGATGTGGAGGGCATGACCTCCCTCAAGGT